>NC_079148.1:107788761-108417375 GCF_945859685.1 Eupeodes corollae
GTGTAAAATTTTGAAAAAAATCGAATTGACAGTTTTTTTACAAAAAATTAAAAACCGAAAAAAAATTAACAAAAGTTGGTAAAAAAGATTTTCGACTTAAATAACTTTTCAAAAACTTGAGATAATAGCTTCTTAATAATTTTTACTTATAAGAAATATTGTTTTCAACATTATGACACATTTTGAGAAAAATCGAATTAACAGTTTTTATACAAAAAATAAAAACCTAAAAAAAATGTATAAAAGTTTCTAAAAAATGATTTTCGACTCAAATATCTGTTCAAAAATTTGAGATATTGGCTTCAAACTAATTTTATCTTATAAGAAATATTGTTTTCAACATTCGATAAAATTTAAAAAAAAAAAAATTTACATTCTTTTTACAAAAAATAAAACTAAAAAAAAAAAACAAGACTAAAACTTGTTAAAATTTACTTTGAAATCTAATAGCTTTTAAAAAATTAAAAATATTGGCTTCAAACTTATTTTATTTCACAGAAAATATTGTTTTCCCACAGTCCGTTTTTTTCTTCAAAAATAAAATCCACAAAAAATAGTACTCTAATTTGGTAAAAATTGATACGAGTACATATGAACAAACTCGAAGCAAGACAAATCGACAGACGGGATGGGAAGTTATCAGTGTGGGTCGCATCCCAGCCTCTTTGTTTTTTACACTTCGAAACCATTTTCCCATTTTAATGTTGATCTCCGTACTAAAAATTACAATTTTGTTCAAGTTATGAGACTTTTTACAAAAGTTCTTAGAGCTCTCTTTTAAAGTCTGACTGAAAAACTCAAGTGAGTTATTGGGACACCTGATCAAATATGAGAATTGTACTAGAGTTTTCGACGAACAAAGAACAAAACTTCAGCATTTTCAAAGAAAAATGTTTTAATTTTTATAAAAAAGGTCGATTACTTTGTTTAAAAATGTTATTAAAAACTAGCGAACCCGGCAGACGTTGCTCTGCCTTAAATATAAATATCGATTTGGGATTATTGTAATTAACTAAAACATAATATATGAGAGATCAACAACATTCATTTTTTTTGTGGACCATAAACAGGGTTATTATTTTGCGGTTTTAAAAATAAACGTAAATAAAACATTTATTTTATATTTGTTTTCTTGATATTTCTTTTTTATTAGAAACTTTGAAAGTTGATTTTAAACACTTCATGATTTAAATGACAACCACGCTAATTGTTTCAACCGTCGATTCTGTTGAGGAAATTTACATAAGCCATAGCTTGCCGAATGGAAGTTTTTAAGTTCTCAAGAGTTAAGGATTAATCTGCATAAACAAAGTCCGTGGCGTAGCCACACAAAAAAAGTCCTGCGGTGTTAAATCGTTCATTATCGCTCGAGTTGTGTGGCACCGCCTTGTTGAATAAACCACATATTTTCCAAACCGTATTCTTTAAAATATGGCAGAAAAAAATCGGTTACCATATGACCATAACGCTCCGAATTGACGGAGTACATTCGTTCCAACGTCGTTTTCAAAGAAGTATGGTGCAATCACAACTACGGACCAAAGAGAGCACCAAACAGTGACTTTTTGTGGATGTAATGGCCTCTCTTCAATTACTTGAGGATTCTCAGAACCTCAAATATAACATTTTTTTTAATGTGTTTTGTCGCTAAAGAACATTTTTTTTGTAAAATCGCTTCTCGCGGCTTGTAGTTCAAGCACCCATTCGACGTATCTACGACGTTTTGAATGGGAAGCGGACTTCAGTTGATTTGTGAGCTGGACTTTATATGGATGTAAGTACTTACTTACTTACTTAAGATGTCGCTACAGTCTGGGCGGACTTACTTAAGGTGGCGCTACAGTCCAGGCGGACCTGGGCCTCAACCAACATGCGTCTCCAGCCAGCTCGGTCCCTAGCTAGCTGTCTCTAGTTTCGTACACCAAGTTGGTTGAGGTCCTCCATTCTCCTCCATTCTCCATCTATGCGTACGGGACCAAAAATCACCCGAAGAATTTTTCCCTCGAAGCATCCTAAGACGCTGTCATCTATCTTTGACAGGGTCCAGGCCTCAACGCCATAAATGAACCGGGATGATGAGTGTCTTATGGATGGTGATTTTAGATGCTCGATAGAGGACTTTACTTCTCAATTGCCTTCTAAGTCCAAAGATTTGCAAGAGTTATTCTTCGTTGCTGGTGTCGTTGTCTGTGTTAATAGCGGTGACTAGGTAGACAAAGTCCTTAACTACCTCAAATTTATAGATGTCCATGGTGACGTTTTGTCCAAGATGTCGTTGTTCTGTGTCTTTTTTTGATGACAGCATATACTTGGTCTTGCCCACTAAACCCATCTTCTTCGCTTATATCAAAAACGCTCAACTGACATGACGCTTTGATCTTCCAATTAGGTCAATATGGATGTAGGTGTAGGTCCAAATGCAAAGCATGCAATAATGTCCTAATTCCTGAGGACACAGAGGAATCGAAAATTTGGGCCTAAGCTAATATTTGTAACAAATTAAAAAAGTTGTACTAGCAAAACGATATGGTGCACAGGCTTAATAATATCTTCAACCAGTCCACTCTCTTCAAACGTCTTCAAAATGTTGCCTATTGCTTGCGTAGTAATGTAAACCATAATCAGCTCTTAAAGCACGATATGTGGCTGTGGCAGAATGACTATTTTTATATTAGGTTTTAACAAATTTAACTGAAAAAAAAAATGATTTTAAAGGAATCTTTGGAATCAAAACGTCTTCACACTTGTACTTCCTTGTCAAAATTGTGGCTTCAATTACTTTGTTCATTAATTTCTCAATCGCAAGTAAAGCGGCACTACAAACACTTTAATAGTTTATATTCCACAACATAATAAGTACCAATCCGATCTTTGGTTGCATATTATGAGGTGCTAATCGGGGTAGTAAGAGCGAATTTAAGAACTCAGTTGGATAGTACCGCTATCAATGGATTTGTACGCTATTAGCTTGTTTTGTTTGTGTTTTTTTGCAGCCAATATAACTATTTCGCTAAACGATACATACGCTAGTTTTGAGCAATATTTCGAAAAACGTTTTAGATAAGTTTTGTTTTTGTTGCAGTAAAGTGACACGAATTGGTGAACATTATCAATTAATATCGAGCAATTGTTTGGAAAAAGTTTCTCCAAATTACTCGTTCTGCAGTTTGTTTGTCTTTCCAACAAATGAATGACTTTAAACAAGCGTTAAGCTCAGACATGTTAAGATTTTTTCGAAAATCTTGGAAATTATGGTGTAATGATTTCAAAGTTTTCTGTGAGCCATCATTAACTTATCCCAAATTTTAAATATGGTTTTTGAAACACTTTGACCATCACAAAAATTTTTCAAATGTTTGCAAGTTGGTGTTTCATTTATTTGATTCTTCTATGCCAATTTTAGTTGGGAATAAGCTGTTCCAAGCAGTTCCACCGTCTTCCAACAACAAAACAGCAATGCCTGAAGAAGCAAGAGTACAAGTGTGGTACTATTAGTGATCGAATCGTTGTCAAAATCAATAATATCGAAATCGTCTTCCTAGTCACACCAGGCTTGAATCGTCTATCTTCTGGCTTGCGTTCTTGAAATGTGATCTGTTGAACTCCAGTTTAATTGTTTTTTATTTTTGTACTTCTTTCTTCTATCTTATTTCTTCGTTTCTTGATATTTAAACAGTCCTTATATTAAGTAATCGTTTTTCCATTTCAGCCTGCCATTTGATCCAAAATACCAATCCGTTTGATATCCAAAATTGTTTCCAATTGTTTTTTATACGTCAGTGGAAAGTTCGTTTAACATTTGTTCCATGTCTTCTTGTGTTTTGGAAAGAAAAACAATGCCATCTGCAAATGTTAGGTTTCGTTCTCTCCATATTTTTAATCCAACTATATTGGTCCAGATAAGTATGCGAAAAAAGTCTTCAATTTTCTTAACTTTTTCATTCATAAGAACTTTTTTCTGACATTAAAAAAAAGAGACTGGGATGCGACAAACATTGATAGCTTCAAATCGTCTGTCGATTTGTCTTGCCTCAAAGTTTGTATGTTTTCGTGTTTTGTCAAAAAAGTTGTCAGTTGAATTATTCTTAAATTTTTGAAATTACCAACAATATTTTGCATATAATGAAACAGTTTGATTTCGAAATATATTTTTATAAACGATATTTTTAGTCGGAAACAAATACTATTTGAAACGACATGTCAACATTTTCAATTTGACAAATCTGACCATATACAATAACATGTTATGAGAAGTTTACAAAAATTAACGAAATCGGTCAAGCAGCTTAAGCGTGATGACATGACCAAACAGGGTTTAATTTTTTGAAATTAATTAACAGTAAGATAAAATAAGCTTCAAATCGATGTGAAAATTCATTTTTTCTAATCTATTTCAGTGAAAAATCAATCTTTAAAAATTTTTAGTAGCATTTTATATACAATTAGATTTTTATAGAAACTAAATCAGACTTCAAAAACTTTATTTTCCGGTTCAAAACGGAGTTAATTTAAACCCTTTCGACTATCTTTTACAATCAAGTTTTATGCTTTATGATCAAAAAGTTAATGAACTTTAGTTTTATAAATGTTGCCGTAAATTTTGGAAGCAAACTTCTTCTTCTAAGGCTTAACAAATTTACTTTAAGAAAAGTTTACTTTCCAAACCTTTCTCTTCAATACTTAGAAACAAAAATCCAAACGGCAGTAATAAAGAGAAAAAACGTGATTTTTCAGTTCTCAAGTGCTTGATAATTAAGACTTCAATATAAATTATTTCATTAAGTTTTAAGCCTTTAAGTTCTATAGATTTAATCAATATTGAATATTAAAATCCGTTCGTTAAAAACCTCTTAGCATATTTCACGTCTTAAGTGCATTTTTGAAAATTAAAAAGAGAAGAAATTTAAACATCCTTCGAAATTATTGATTCCCCCGCAAGCATCGTAATAAATAATGCAGTTTATATATTTTTCGAATAAACAATAAACTTAATCCAAAATTATTATAATTTCATCAAAAATTAAATTTCGAATTCCACCGGAGTGAAACACCTTCTTAATGATTTTCAAAATGATACATTGAAAACAATTCAGCACCATTCACAGATGTTGCAATATTCAATTTCATATTTTTGAGTCCCGCAGGTTTTTTGTTTGTTTTAAATTTTTTTGTTGGTTATTTTAAAATCTTTCCTCAATAATAAGTATTATTATTAATTTATTCGAATTGCACCCGCAACCAACACAAGAGCAAAATATTCCATTCTCATTATCATCGCATGACCACCGCCAAAATAATTCAATAAAGATATTTAATGAATCCAATCGATTCCCTCTCTCAAAGCCATCAGCATTAAATAACTCTGTCAAAAAAGACACCGATACGCTTTCCAATGAAATAAAACATAAATATATTATATGTACGAAGTATGAATGTGTATAGTGTATATGTATGTATGGTATGATAACAATTTATCAGCTATTAAAATGTCTAAAAATATACAACTTCGTAAGCCCAACGGCTGCGGTGGTATTGGAACTTCAACTGCAACATTGGTGACTGTGACATATCCAATACGGTAGCTCGACCCTGATGTCCAGAGTGTCTCTGTCTCTGTACCTGTCCCAGTTTCAAACCCAATACCAATCCCTGTCGATATAGTTTAAACAAAAAGCAACAATTTTAAGCCTCTTCACAAAGGAACACACAAATCTGCTGTTGGGCTTTCATCCCCCTCCCCAGCAAAACAAAATATATGACAAAAAAAAACTTAATTGAACCGGTGGCAGTGCACTCACGGACACGTAATAATTGCACGGGCTTTCCGCTTCCACGTGCTGCAATTCGCCAAATACTGATTCCCCACATAGCCTTTATCCTGCTACCCGTGTCTGCCCTTCTTGTCACGCAGCTTGACACTATGCCAGGCCAGGGAATCCATTGTGACATCCTGATCAATATTTCCACAGAATACATTGCAATTCTATACATATTGTGAATTATTAATGAAGACTTCATTTAAATGCGATTGCATGCAATCGTAATCAAAATCAGTTCGCTCCCAGATTTGTGAATCCTGCACCGATCCAATACAATGTATATTTTGAACTGCGACTGGCAACTGCAGCTCCATAAGCCGGAATACAAATTTCTGTATGCAAATGACCCCGGTCGGGTTGGGACGGGCCCGGAACAGAACGGAACGGACTTCCCTGCCCTGGTTTTTCACCAAGGCTGGGGTTGGGCTCCACCATCATACCAGGCAGTGCCAGGCACTATACCATTCTTTGACTGGATGTTTACTTTGCATTTTGATTATTGTATGCTTTTTGGTATTTGTGTAACTATTTAAATATGAGCTGGAGCGCTCTTGGTGCTGTGATTTGCACAGCAGCAGCAGGAGAATAGGGGATGGGGTTACTCTGATGGGACACTGATTGGGGTGTTTTTAGCCAAGGACATAATTCGTAAGATAAACTAAACAATAACAATTCAGTCTCGGTCGCTCGGTAATTATTTACGCAATAATTGATTCCGCTGGATTTTCGGAATAAATTAATACATTTTTGCAACTCAATGAAAATATTTCTTTTTTTTTTGTTTTCCATTTCAGTTTTGCATTTTTTCGAATGAAAATATCTCGAGTGGACTAATTAAATTAAGAGCAATAGATATGTGCATACATGAAAAACAAATATTTAATGTATGACAACATATTGTTATGTACATATGTCATGTCGATATTATTTATGAATTCATTCAATATGACAAAAATGTTTGTTTGTGTTATTTTTCTAGAAAAAACAGTGTTGGTTTTTTGACCAAAAACAAATTGAGCTGCAAACTAAATTATTTCACGACCTTTAAGAAGGAGAAACAAAAATATTTTCAACACATTGTCTGTTTTTTAAAGTATTCTTTTTTATAAGGGAAATTTAAAGTAAAGTTGGAAAAAATAAATAGTTTAAAAGGGAAAATGTTATTAAAAATAAGGTTTTCCCATAAGGACTTTCATTTTGATATAAAAAATGTTTGTTTTTGTAGAAAAATCAATGGATGTTTTCTCAATGCAGGAATTTATCATGTTACGTCATCATATCATTTTCATAAAACTTTCCATTATCAATTTGCACATTTGCAAAGTTGATATCTTCACGAATTCTTTATTGAAGTTATTGAATCGATTGTAGAGCATTGGCATAGCTCATGTGTCTTCAAAGAAAAAGTGTCTGGTTGCTCATTTCAGAACAAGGTCGGGGAAATTTTTAACAATATTGCGGTTGTTTCTTTTCTTGACGCAGTCTTCTTGGAATTCTACTTGGCCTTGAAGATTTGATTTAAAAGAATCTTAAGACGATAGCCCAATAATCCCATGGACTCATTTGCCTAATTTTCTCAAATAAATAAGTTTAAATCACACCGCCAGGGATAATACTGTGCCATATTGGCATAGTGGTATATTGAGGATGGAGAGGCCTTTCAACATTTTCTTTTCAGTTTCCTATACAAACTGAACTTAAATAATAAATCTCGACTTTTGTCAACACTAATGGTTGCATAGGCATTACTCAACATTTATCTGCAACAATGCACACTGTTTCGGTTTCCTACTTTTACTTTACTAACTTGTCCTAACGTCTGAAAAGATGACAGCTTTGAATGTGACATCTGCTCAAAATGGAACCTATTCTTGGAAAGCTAATATTTTCTTATATAGAAACAACTTGTAGTATCCATTAGCTAAGTTACTGGAAATTCTCCTTAAATTCTATAATAACTTTTTATAAAGTTTTGAGAAATCCTTGGGTTTCGTACTTTTTCAGTTTTTAAAAATTGTTTTTCTATTATTTGTTCAAGATTTAAAAATGCCTTTTTTCACCGTAACTTTTTATACATTTTAATATATTTCAAAAACTTTATATAAAAGAATTGTGTAGACAACAGATCTGTTACAATAGCAAAACTTACTTTCACACCTTATGAAAACCGTTTTGACATAATGGTTTAGCGTTTCCTTCGGTTTTTTCATAAGACTCGCGAAATCTAGATTTTTTCAAAAATAAAATAAAATATCACCTTATTCACAGATGGAAAAAAAGGTAGCATGAGAAGCACGCGCTATCCAGGAGGTAGAAGGATGTCACAACAGCTTCGTAAATTTTACAAAAAGGTAAAAAAACCTCCCAAGGGTACAAGCCTTGAACCTGTAAGGACGGTCGTTGCTGAATTATTCAAAGCAGTAGGCGATGATTTGGTAGGGAGATGCACCAACTCATCTGTAAAATATGGTCAGAAAAAAGCATGCCCTATGAGTGGAATTTAAGCATAGTTTACCCAATACATAAGAAAGAAGGCCCTGTAAATTGCGCCAACTACGGAGGCATCAGTCTCCTGAATATTGCATATAAGATCCTTTCTGCCGTATTATGCGAACGTCAGAAGTAATTCGTCAACAACCTGATATGTCCTTATCAGTGTAACCGGAAAAGTGAGCCACTGAACAAATATTGACATTACGGCAAATCTTGGAAGAACCCAGGAACTTCAAATCGATAACCACTATCAATGTCTAGTTTTGGCATCCCTATCAAGGTCGGAAAAAATCTCACCAATGCATTTAATGTCAAAAAAGGTTTTAGACAACGCGACGCACTGTCATGCGACTTTTTCAACATCGTTCTGGAAAGAATTGTGCAACACTAGAGGCACAATCTTCCAAGGTTCCATCCAATCACTTAGATACGCAGATGATATTGACATAATGGGATAATCAAAACGTGATGTCAGTGGAGCGTTTTTGAGTATTGGTCAATGAGGGCAAGACCAAATATATGTTGTCATCAAAAAAGGACATTGATCTCTTCTCTCGAAAAAAAAATTCTTCATATTCAGATTTATTTATTTTAAAAAGTAATATTTTAAAAACGTGACGTGATACTTTTATTTTGAAATCGGATTTGACTTAACCAAAAAAAAACCTATTAGAAGAATGAATTTTTATTACCAAGGCGAAAATCTTGCCGACCAGTGTAATCTTTATTGTTGCTAATTAGAACTTGGACTTTCAAAGAATACACATACTCATTTTAAGGTGAAGCCGAAAATCAATTTTAGCGATGACTTTAGCGATGAGGTTTATTTGTTATAAAATGATGGGTACGTCCAAAAAAAAAAAACAAAAACTCAAATATGAACGATAGTATTACACATGATTACCAATTCACGAGTATATCGGCCTAAATACGACGATACGGACACTAATGACATGTGGTTAAAAAGACACATTTTGTTTTATAGCTTCCGTTATGTTCGATATTTCGGTGATCAGATTACGAATGATGTGAGCTGTTTACCGCGGTCGCGATTTGTCGTGTAGAGCTTTTGAAAGCTGCAAAGCTATCCAAACAACCCACAAAATATAGCGGCCCTAAAAACCAACATATACATAAATTGTGTGTTTTTTCAAATCTACCTCGTTTTAAATTATTTTTTAAATTAAAAATAATATTTTGTTTGTCACGTTCTCGTTTCTTTTAAACCTTCAACTTTTTAACCTTGGTTCCAAGGATATAATCAAAAAGAGACTCACGTCCGCCTCCGTTAATATCTGTACTCCCCAAAAGAGTGTGATTCCGCTTCAGTGATGATTCTCTCAAGGGTCTTACCAGGGAGAAAGCCAAGGTGGCAACACTAGCCAATATTTTCCTTCGGCTATTTTCAGCCTAGCTACGGTGGTATCTCTAGCACTGAAATTATGGAGTAAAAATACATTTATGCTACTTTTCATTTATATGCAAGATCTAGGTTGACCTTTATCTGTCTCAAACAGTTTGTATTACCCAGGCGCCTGGAGTCCTCGAACAAAACAATCTCACAATCCATTGCTCTTGGATCAGGACAATGTCTACCATATTTCTTGCCAGAAGAAGAAGAGTGAAGCTGAGGCCTTTAGTTTGAGTGAGTGTTTGAGATTAATCTGTACTAAATGCAGCATTTTGGCTACAATTAGGCAGATCAACCTCCATTCCTATCTTGTTTTGATCTTTTGGGTCTGAGGATAAGCCCAAGAGCTCGTCCTTACTCAGAAGAATCATATTGATATAGCCCTCATCCTCCATAGAGGTACGACTGTTGTCGACATTAGTAGAAGGTCGAGTCGTGATCGAAGAAGTCATGGGTATATCATCAACCTCTGGTGGAACTTCGAGTGTTACTGAAGGCCCGCTATCTGCAATAGCTTCGTCTTTTTTGTATATTCGAATCTTTATCGTTTCAAACCTATGGTTTACTGAGCCATTGGTCCGCGCTAGAGGATCACCACAATGGCACTCTACTAAAAGACTCTCCTTCACTTTCTCGAGCAGTTATGAGTCAGCAGGGATGGATTGCACACATTGATCATTTCGAAAATATCCTCAATACCAGGAGGTTCGATTGAAATGCGGGCTCTTGGTCTGCTAGGATTGTCTTCCTTAGCAACAACCTCGAGTTGCGGAACAGGCCAAACTTCATCTAACCGACTGACAGCAAGCGACTGATTGCCACAAACTATGAGTTTGACATGACCTTGATGCCAACTCCCATGGCTTATGGAAGGAAGTGGTCCTGGAAGCTCTCTCAAAATGCTTAAAAAGGCACCCGAGAGTGACCAACTACCAACTATCAGTCTAGATTGTGCCATCATCATCATTTCTGTCAATGACCGCAACCATCACGACTTTGCCCTTCGTGATGTCACTGAAATTTGGTTTTTTGATGGTATTAAAGGAAGTGCCGGTGTTGTGCACAAGAGACCATATTAGTGTCGCTGTAGCCCCCTCCAGAGACCTTTTGCGCTTAGGCGTAGAGTCTCTTCTAGTCCTTGTTGCGGCAAGAATACTCTTTTGCCGATTCAACGCTAGCGGTTTGCTGCGTTATCCTTCCGGCCTCCATTGATTCACCAGAGGCCTTAAGGATTCTTGCAATTTTAAGTCTATATATTTTTGGATTTTTGTGATAGAGATGTGCTATCAGTAGTAGTGGTAGGGCTATTGTTCACAACTCTGCCACTACTGAAATTAGGTACAGCTACCTTCCTTCTCTTGTTGCTTCCAACAACAGAAGGAGGTCCATGGATAAGCACTGCTTCCTTCTCATGATTTTTTTATTTTTGTTTTTATTTATATTCGATGCCACGAGTTGCGAACAAAGAAAGTTCCGTCCGTACAGAAATTCGCATTATACAGATAAAGCTACTTAATCCGGAGGTCGCCAGGTATCCGGATACTCACTTAGAGACTGAGCTATTTTTGGAACTAGGGCCCCAGCCAGGTTGTTCATATGCACGGTTCATTTAATACCTTAGATCCAGCTCCATAGTGATAAGAGGGAGTCAGAACTAAGAGATATAATGTAAGGAGTCAGTTGATGTTACGAACATCATGATGATATGTACGGGAATTAGTAGGATCGGTAAACAGCAGATAAGTTATGTTACCTAGGGTGAGAAGTAGCACCGGAGAGAGGAGCGCTTACTAGCTTTTTGCCATTTCGAATGGGAGGTATGGGAATTGGTGAAGTTGGCTCGTATGCCTTGCTTATGTGGGAGGGGGTAATGATTGTTGAAAATCAGAGAGTTTGAACGTCTTTTGGTTTCAGGACTCATCTAGAAAAAGTTCTCGCGAATCATGGACCGTTCTTACAGCTTCTACAACTCGACAAGTTTGACGTTTAAGTAGCACGTGCTTATGTAATATTAGTTTGTTTTGGATAAAAAGAGTTCTTCTCACGCACACAATGGCTTGAATATATGTAAAATAACTAAATACTTTTTCCACCACGTCCGTAATTCTGATGGTTCGAATAAACATTCTCTCTTTAATTATTTTTCCAAGCCTTTTCATTTATTGAAAAATATGTGTTAGAAACAAAAACAGACTGTTTTAAGCCCATATTTTGAAAATGAAATAGTCTAAATGTGTACATGATGTATTGATTTTACGTCATTTTTCAAAACATATGATAATTTTGTTTGTTTTGTTTTTCGATACACATAAATGCATACATGGAAGAAGAATACAACTAACCTCCATAAAAAAAAAAAACACACTAATCCTAACCAAAAACAATGTTGCTTATAAATTGAATTTAAGTCGAAACTCGACTGTTACATTTTCGAAAGCCCCCAATGCATTTCGGTATCAATATTATGTGTGTTTTTCCAAACTTTACCAACGAATAATTTATTTACACCGTGTTGTTTGTAACGTATAGTTATAAAAAATTTATTTCGATCATTTAGTCATTTGATCAGAACCTTTGTGTATGAGAGACCATTCCAAAGTGAATAGATTTCACTTGAAAACAAAACATACAACAAAATAAAAAAAAAACGAAACGATTGTTGTCCTGAAAACACATCACAAATGTTGTTACCTATGGACTTTACAATGCTGATTGAAATAAATTAAATGCGGAATTGAATACCATTTTCCATCAGATGCAGGATTACATTTGAGTTTTGCTCTTATAAATGCTGCAACAGGACACCACAATATTGCACTATCTACGTACACTAGTTGTACGAACATGTGTATAAATTTCCTTCACCATTTTGTAAACTGTGTATCGTGTTCGTGTTGCAGGTTACCTTACAATACTGGTATAGCTGCTGGGCTCATCATAGGCTCTACATGTACAGGGTGGGTAGAAAAGTTCTCATCATAACTATTCTGATTTTATATTTTAAGGACCTTATAAAACAACTTATTACAGATTAACGAAAATAAATTACAGCGAGGTAAAGAGGACTAAATTAACTTAGTTTTAATCGATAAAAGATGTTATAGGTATCACTTTAAATTGCAAACTAACTTTTGACCCACCCTGTACCTATATGAAGAGATTTACTAGATCCTAGCTGTTGTGCATGTATATAGCAAGCAGAAAAAGGATTATATAGGCTTTATATTTATAATCCATAATATTATCGTATATACATATTATGCATCGTAGAATAATATAATGTTAGTCAGTGGAGGGTAGAGGGTGAGTGTGTTGGGGTTTGAGGAAGAATTTAAGCTATTTCACATTAATGTATGTAATGTACATAGTCGAGAGAGTAGAGTCATCATTGTGATATTCAATTGTAGGTGAATATAATCCTTGTGCATACATGTTTGCATGTGCAGTCACACTAACTTGCTTTCAAAAGGATTGCTTTGTTCGAAAATAACATTTATTTTGAATGCATAATTAAATATTTGAAGAATGGAATTTAATAGCAATGGCATTTTGAAGATGTAGATGTACATACATACAGATGAACATACTACTCGAAGTTGGTACACAGAGTACAAGTACATTATCTATCTATTCTACATATGTCCGACTTACATACAATCAAACATTTTGTTTGGCTTTGAAATGAGTTATGTTGTTTTAAACATATTTGATGCCATGATTGTTTTATATGAACTTGAAGTACGCACCTAACCTATGAACTTACTTTTGTAAAATGAATGTTAAGACTTTGCAATGAAAAATTCTATAAAAATGAAATTTCTAAGAAAATTTTTGTGTATTTACTCATAGCTTAGAATCTCTCTTTTTTAGCTTCAGTTTGTATTGTCTATTTTGAACTTCGCATTCGTATCCCAAAACTCAAAATTCATTTCTAGTGCTTCTTGTAAATACATATCTTTGTTGCTGGATGCACACAATTTCTTATTTTTGGCGAAAAAATAATTCGACAGACTTATTTACATAGGTGTATGTAAGTTGTAAACTCACAATGCACAATGTTTTGTGGGCCACAGGAGGTTTGTCAGAATAGATGGAGAGTTTCAAAGTCAAAATGTTTTTGATATAAAGTTCTTCAAAAATGATTAATGAACGAGTCTTATATGGAAATTCAAACTCTGATTATTCAATAACAATCAGAAATACGTCAAAACATCGTATTTTCAAGAATGTTCATTATAATCTAACAATGTGTTTTGGAAAACTATCAGTATAGAAAGAAATTTAAACTTTTGAAAATAGATATACTTTTGAAAATATAGACTTATGGTTCAATAGCCTGAGTCACATATCTTTCGAGATTACTAAATAATCAGAACTCAAGTTTAATACAATATTCTTTTAATTCACATATTATGCTGATACACAGTGGGAGCATTAGGAAACTGAGGTTTTGAAAACATGTATGACGCATTGACTGGGAAAGATAAAACGTGTCAAGTCATTTCACATTCGCTCAGTACGGCTAAAGAACGAAAGTTTGGCTCGAGATAAACTGATGAGCATTCGAAGAAGCGCGAGTATTACGCCTGGGGTGTTTAAAACTGAAAACTGCATCTGGATACTTACCTAGATCATACACCATTTAAATACCGGTATAAAAGGGTCATACAAGAAACTTTACGAAGATGTGCAAGCGACGTAATGGAAACAATATTGAAAATATCACCAATATATTTAAATGTTCTACGTTAGAAATCCTATCAAATGGTTTTGAAATATTAAGTTTAATAATCTTACTTTTTCCAAAAAGATATAAAGATTTGCTGGTGAGATGAACCATCAGATCAATAATGCAGTTTTTGCTGCGAAATCCATACCATTGGTTATTGATTTCGATCTTCGTTATCATTCTTGAGCCGATAGTTAATTAGCTTTTAAATGACCTTGAAGAGAAGGGATGTAAGAGCAATTGCCAGCGTTGAGGAACACTTCTTCAAAAATTAGCGAGGATGCCTCCGGTTCAGCGAAATTATGGGTGTTGAGATCTCTTAGAATTCTCAATCAAAGTCAAGTACAGGGGGACTCGTAACACTCACAAGAAATGATGAATTGGCAGCGAACTGGCTAGCAAAGCGAATAGCTTTCTCTTAAGATCTAACATAAATGAAATTTAATTGGCAACGAGCGTAAGAACTGAAGGTTTGCATTATTTGTTTCTTTAATTTTTGTTAATTCTTAAATTTGGTCCGGCAAATATGGCCGTTGCAGGTGCAGGGCTTTCTGGCTTGTTTGAACTTTTTCCGGCTTTTCTCAGTAAGGTTGGCCGTAAATCAACGAAAACTTACATCTTTAACCTTAATAATCTTTTTAAACATCTCATTAAAAATGGTCAGAATAAAATTTCTTGTAATTATTTCATAAATTTTTAGTCTGTTCTATAACTTTAAAATATTGTAACCTTATGTGTTTTTTGAACTGAAATTGGTAGCTAATACAAAAACATAACACTTTTCCTGAGAGTGTAAGAAGTGTCTTCTAATTTGTGTTTTGGAAGTGAAGTATCTAATAATTTGTGATTTGTATTTGAGGAAATTTTTTCGAGAAAAATTCACTGCATAAATGGATTACTAACTTACTTACTTACAATAAATTTACCAACATTTTCAGTCAGTCTTTTCGGGTTACAGAAGAACAACTAAATTTATTGAATTTTATAATTTTTAAAGATAAAGAGGTGTACTGAATTCTGATTAAAGGATGCAGATGATTTTTAGCTATCTAAGTAAACCCATAGGAAGTTATTGTAATTGGTCTGAATCGCCGATTTGAAAATGTCGACATTTCTCGGCGTTTCAAGGTCCCTAGAGACAAAATAAAGGATTTTTAGAAAGATGTCTGTGCGTGCGTTTGTATGTACGTTCGCTACGGTTTTTCCGTCGTCCATAGCTCAAGAACCAGAAGAGATATCGACTTTAAATAAAGTTTGTTATATAGATAATAAGGCAGAAAGGGCTGTCAAGAAAACTGCGTGGGTGGATATTTTACTATATCAGTTTAATATTAAAGTTGAATATTTTAGGTAACAATAAATATCTTACGAACCAAAAACATTGGAGACTTAAATTAAATTTTATAAAATATATTGTAACGTGATACCAAACAAGTAAATTTTTGGAAAAAATCCAATTACAACAAACAAAACAATGACCAAAAATGTTGTCATCCGAAAATTTTACGAATACACAATGATTTTATCTCCAAATCAATTTTGTGCAACGAAAAATAACGTTTTTAGCATCTGGTAAAATTTTGAGAAAAATGGAATTGACAGTTTTCTAACGACAAAATAAAAACCTAAAAAAAATATTACTCAAAGTTGGTAAAAATTGAATTTCGACTCTAATATATTTTCAACCATTTAAGATTATAAGAAATATTGTTGTCAACATTCAATAAAATTTTCAGAAAAATCTAATTTACAGTTGTTTTTACAAAAAATAAGAACCTAACAAAAGACAATAATAAAACTTGGTAAAATACTTTCGATTCAAATCTTCAAACTTTTGATTTTACAGAAAATATTGTTTTCGATATTCAGTAGTTTTTTTTTATAAAAATCCATTTTCAAAAAAAAAAAAAAATAAAAGTTGATGTTCGGTTCTTGATAGCTCTCAAATTAATTTCAATTATCCAGTTTGTAAACATTTAAGAAATACAACTAAAATTGCTCTAAATTTGTTTTTGGCTAAGAATCTTTTTAATAACACTAGATTTTCAAACATAACTATTTCTTTATATGAAAAAATATTGTTGGTAATTTTAAAACTTTTAAGAAAAAATCAACCGACAAATTTGTTTTAACCCAACACGAAAACCTACCAAGTTTTAAGCAAGACGAATCTACAGACGGGATAGAAAGTTATCAGTGTGTACAACATACCTCTCTTTTTTAGTTTTTTTTTGATTTATAAAAAAAACAGTTATATTTATATTTGTTTGGCATCGCATTACAATATACAGTATACCATTTAATTCAAGGTTCTAGCGTATTGATTCGTGAGATATTTAGGGTTAACCAACATTTTCAACTTTTATTTAAACTGCTATGGTAAAAAAACCACCGACGCAATTTTTTTGAGAGCCATTTCTGCATTATTATTTGTATAACAGAATTTGTTTAATGTCGATATCTCTACTGGTTCTTCAGCTATAGACCACGAAAAAACACAGAGACATATCTCTAAAAATCTTTTATTTCGACTCTAGGGACCTTGAAATGTCGAGAAATGTCAAAATTTTCAATTCGACAAATCGGACCGATTACAATAACTTTCTATGGAAAGTTAACAAATGGTGCGTCATTGACAAAGAGCAACCAAATTTTACTGTCTTTAGGACATTGAGGTATTTTTGGCGTTTCAGGCCTTTCTGGTTTGAACTTGAACTTTTTCCGGCTTTCCTCAGTAGAGTTGGCCTTCTAGCAACGGAACCTTACTTCTTAAAACCCTAAACCCACACCATTATTTTTACTTTTAACCCTTGAAAATGAAGAAATTTGTTTGACAAAAATTCGCACTTCAGCAAAAGTTCAAAATAAGATTAAAATACAATAAAACTGTGATTGTTGATACTACAGAGAATTGTGAATTGATGATATGTAAGTTCTTTGGAACGTTGTTTGATATTTTTTGAAAGAATTTCAGTTAAGCTTTGAAGATTTTTTTATTTTTTGGCTTTCCAAGAAATGAAATGCACGACTAGGTCGAAAAGGAGGATATTGGCAACATTTGGTTTCAACAAGTCGTTTGCTACGTGCCACACAGCCGAAGCTACACTCGATGTTTTATAGCATTTAAAAAAGAAAGTAATTTGCAGGGCAAAATTTTAAAATTTTGTCTTAAAAATATTGTTGGTATGCAGTGATTTAGTGCTTATAAATAAAAATTTTACATCTAAATTTTGTTTAAACTGTTGACGCTTTTGTAACGTATCAAATTTTGAAGACAATATAAGCGCTTGTGCAGATCAAACATTATTGAAATAGATTCATTAGTTCTTGAAAAAAATTAAATAATACAAAAACATTTTTTATTTATTGAAAAAAGACAAGCCAAGATAACAAACAAATTAGAAAAAGTTTTACAAACATTTATCGGTTTGTTTTTGAGAAAATTTGAATTTTCAATTATTATCCAAAGGGAGATGACTGTTATTAAAAAGAAATGAAAATAACGAGAATAAGCTCAAAACATTATTTTACAATTTTGAACTCAATCTCCAAGGATAGTCAGACAGACAGACTGAATCGGGGAACTTACTTTTGTAAACTAATTAATATCTCAAGTTCGAAATTTTTTACGAATCCAAAACTTAAATGAAGATTAAAAAGCAACAAATTTAAAAACGCTTGTGTCTTTTGAAAACGTTAAAGGGTTTAAAAATGTTGAAAAAGAAAAAAAATCTTCAATTTTAGAAATCACAATAAATTAACAAACGTTTTTCCATTCCAAAGTTTTATTCAATCTTTGTATAGGGTTAAAGGGGATTAAATTAAGACATTTGTTCTGATTTATGTCGGAAAATATTAAATAAAACATTTTATTTGTGTGAAATCGCATTTTGTTTCAGAAATTCAACCAAAGAGATCTCACTATGTCCTCAAATTGGCTTCAGCTGAAATATTACAGTAAAGGCTACACAAGTAAACGGTGATTTTTTAAGAGCTTGAGAACTTTTTTTAAAAAAAAAAACGCATAAAATTTGCAAAATCTCATCGATTCTTTATTTGAAACGTTAGATTGGTCCATGACATTTACTTTTTGAAGATAATTTCATTTAAATGTTGACCGCGGCTGCGTCTTAGGTGGTCCATTCGGAAAGTCCAATTTTGGGTAACTTTTTCGAGCATTTCGGCCGGAATAGCCCGAATTTCTTCGGAAATGTTGTCTTCCAAAGCTGGAATAGTTGCTGGCTTATTTGTGTAGACTTTAGACTTGACGTAGCCCCACAAAAAATTGTCTAAAGGCGTCAAATCGCATGATCTTGGTGGCCAACTTACCGGTCCATTCCTTGAGATGAATTGTTCTCCGAAGTTTTCCCTCAAAATGGCCATAGAATCGCGAGCTGTGTGGCATGTAGCGCCATCTTGTTGAAACCACATGTCAACCAAGTTCAGTTCTTCCATTTTTGGCAACAAAAAGTTTGTTAGCATTGAACGATAGCGATCGCCATTCACCGTAACGTTGCGTCCAACAGCATCTTTGAAAAAATACGGTCCAATGATTCCACCAGCGTACAAACCACACCAAACAGTGCATTTTTCGGGATGCATGGGCAGTTCTTGAACGGCTTCTGGTTGCTCTTCACTCCAAATGCGGCAATTTTGCTTATTTGCGTAGCCATTCAACCAGAAATGAGCCTCATCGCTGAACAAAATTTGTCGATAAAAAAGCGGATTTTCTGCCAACTTTTCTAGGGCCCATTCACTGAAAATTCGACGTTGTGGCAGATCGTTCGGCTTCAGTTCTTGCACGAGCTGTATTTTATACGGTTTTACACCAAGATCTTTGCGTAAAATCTTCCATGTGGTCGAATAACACAAACCCAATTGCTGCGAACGGCGACGAATCGACATTTCACGGTCTTCAGCAACACTCTCAGAAACAGACGCAATATTCTCTTCTGTACGCACTGTACGCATTCGTGTGGTTGGTTTAATGTCCCATAAAGTAAACTGAGTGCGAAACTTGGTCACAATCGCATTAATTGTTTGCTCACTTGGTCGATTATGTAGACTATAAATCGGACGTAAAGCGCGAAACACATTTCGAACCGAACACTGATTTTGGTAATAAAATTCAATGATTTGCAAGCGTTGCTCGTTAGTAAGTCTATTCATGATGAAATGTCAAAGCATACTGAGCATCTTTCTCTTTGACACCATGTCTGAAATCTCGCGTGATCTGTCAAATACTAATGCATGAAATCACCCTTTATTAAGATTCAACCACATGTTTTAAGATAGCCTTGAATGGATCTTATCCTTTAAATGAAGCACGAAAAAGTCATTAATCATGTCTCTATAGTGTTCCTTTGGAAATTCTGTTGAAAATCAGGATGTTTTTGGGCTCATTCAATGAACGTTGTACGCTTTTGATGGTCTTTCGGCTTCAATGCTTAAACGAGTTGGATTTTGAAAGCCTGCAAACTAAGATCCTTCTCGCAAAATCTTCCATTAAGTTTATAAGCAAAGCTCCAATTGTTGTACTCGATTTCGAATGAACTTTTCCAAAACTCTGCTCGATAATAGCAACACATTGTTAGGTGCATGCTCTACAGCGTGTCTGAGAATGCACATTATCTACTTGGTGGGAAACCGATCCATGGTCGAATTAGAGACTTTGCTAGAGGACTATGTAGACCGAATATTGGCGAACTCAACCATTATTTTGTTGATAAATTTTCAAGATTTGCAAACGTTGCTCACGAGTAGGTAAATTCAAGCTTAACTCAGTGACAGATGTTGAAAATCCTAAGTCTTAAAAACCACACTTTACTTCGCAAAAAAGGGGTCTTAGAAGGGATATCTGGGCTTAAATTTAGATTTAATTTTCTGATCCCGAAAATTCAGTGTTTCATGTAGCTCAAGTGAATAGCAGTTGCATACAAAAAACAAAAAAAACCTCTTGTTTCTGTGATGCTTAAGACAGAATTTCCAGATAAGACCATTAAGCTTAATCTGTTTTCCTTTTTCACATAAAACAAAGCTATAGCAGAACTATCATGCTTACAATGAATATTTGAAGTATTTCAAACATTTAATAGCAAAAACAAATTACTTACTTACTTACTTAAGGTGGCGCTACAGTCCTGTGTGAACTAGGGCCACACCCAACAAACTTCTCCATCTAGCTCGGTCCCTAGCTAGATGTCTCTAGTTTCGCGCTCCAAGTTGGGTGAGGTCACCTTCCACTTGTGCGCGCCACCTGATCCGCGGTCTTCCTCTACTGCGCTGTCCTGTGGGTGCGGGTTCGAAGACTTTTCGGGCCGGAGCATTGGTTTCCATGCAGTCTACGTGACCCAACCATCTTAGTCGTTGGACTTTTACTCTTCTGTCTAAGTCTACGTCGCTGTACAGCCCGTACAGTTCGTCGTTCCATCTTCTCCTCCACTCCTCTTCGATGCATACGGGACCGTAGATCACACGAAGAACTTTTCTCTCGAACTTGTTTTCTGCGTTTACAGTGGAGCCTAGGTAGACGAAGTCCTTGACTACCTCAAAAGTTACGTCTGTCGATTGTGACGTTTTGACCAAAACGTCGGTGTTGTATGTCCTTTCTAGACTACAGCATGTACTTTGTTTTGCCCTCATTAACCGTTAAACCCATTTTTGCCGCCTCTGCCTCAATACTCACAAAAGCCCCATTGACATCGCGCTGAGTTCTTCCGATTATGTCAATGTCATCAGCATATGCCAGTAATTGGACAGACTTTTAAAAGATAGTGCCTCTAGTGTTGACGTTTGAGCTCTGCACTATTCTTTCAAGCACGATGTTAAAAAAATCGCATGACAGCGAATCACCTTGTCTAAAACCTTTTTTGACATCGAAAGGTTCTGTTAAATTGTTTCCAACCTTTATGGAGCAGCGTGAATTCTCCATGGTCATACTGCACAAACGGAAGAGTTTGGCAGGGATGCCAAAACTAGACATGTCTCTATACAGCTCGTAACTGTAGATGCTGTCATATTCGGCCTTGAAATCGATGAAAAGATGGTGGGTGTCGATTTGGTGTTCTGGGTTTTTTTTTCCAGGATCTGCCGTAATGTAAATATTTGATCAACTGTGGACTTTCCTGGTCTAAAACCACAGTGATAAGGACCTGTCAGTTTGTTGACGATTGGCTTTAGACGTTCACATAGTACGGCAGAGAAGATTTTATAGGCGATGTTAAGTAGACTGATTCCTCTATAATTGGTGCAGTTAAGAGGGTCTCCTTTTTTCAGGATCGGGCAATTAATACTGAGGTTCCATTCATCGGGCATGCTTTCTTATGACCATATCTTGCAGATAAGTTGGTGCATGTTCCTAACCAACTTATCTCCAGCTGCTTTAAAAAGCTCGGCATTCGAGCCATCCGCTCCAGCGGTTTTATTAGACTTCCACTTAGATATGGCAATCTTTACTTCGTCTAAGTCGGGAGGACGGGATTGTTGGCTTTCGTCGTCTATATTGAATGGATAATCCTGTCTGACAGCGGAATTCAGTTCTTCGTCGCCGTTATACAGTCTGCAGAAGTGGTCCTTCCATATCCTCAGCATTGACTGCGGTTCCACTATGATATTTCCACTTTCGTCTTTGCAGCCTTCGGTTCTAGGACTTGTGAATTTCGTTTTGCCTGTTCATAAAACTTTCGAACCTCATTCCTGCTTTTATACCTCTCAACATCTTCGACCGCACGCTTCTCATGCCCTCTCTTTTTCCTTTTGAGAAGTCGGCGTTCCTCTCGCATCTTCTGCTCATAGAGCTCACGAGCAGCTGTCGTCCTTTTATGCAGCGCCGCTTTGCGTGCCTGTTGTTTGGCTGCATTTGCCTGCCGACATTCCTCATCAAACCAGGGGTTCCTTGTTGGTGGCTGTTTGAAACCCAGCACTGTTGCCACTGGTTTTCGATACATTGTGTTGGTGGCAGAGAACTTCGAGAGAAGTTAGCAAAAACAAATTAATAAGTAAATTTTATACACTCAATTAGAAAGGTTATAACTGACAGAAGTTGCAACAAAATTTATAATTATTATAATTTTAGTAATCCCAAAAATTAATTACTTTATTAAAGAACTTCTCCTGTACTCTCTTTAGAGGATATGTACTAGATTCGGTATGTTTATGTTAATTTTGAACTACTGCTTTTATAGGTAGTTATTTTTTTTCCAAGTTATACCTGATGAGTGTTTTTGTATGAACTGTTCACTGACCTACCTTAATGCATTACTAACTTAATTGCCATAGTTTATCTTATAAACAATAAATTAACATAAATGCAAGCAAACCAATCAAGCGTATTTTATTCCAGCATGCTAAATTACATTTACATTATTTAATTAAATAAACTGTCCCCGATAACAGAGTTTACTGTGCGTGCGTAAACAATTATTTATTTTACCAAGTAATTTATTCATCGTTTCAATTTAGCATTTAATTTAAACTGAATTTTAAATCAATTTCCATCATTTTAAAGGACCAAAATCCAAAAGATACACAGATACCTACTCGTACAATATATAAATGTGTTGGATAATATTGAAATATTTATATCTACATATGTAAAACTCTCGTCCCTTTGAAATATCTCTATCTCTTTCTTTCTCTTGTCCTCTTTATCAATTGGCTTCATTGTATAGTCCGAATTGAATAGTTGATGTTTTGTTATTAAATTTAAACAAAACACCGATGCAAACAATCCACCATCGAACAATGAAACAATAAATTAATAAAGAAAAACAAAACAAATAAATACAGTATGTATCTCTATCAATGGTTGGGTGGAATGGGGTGGTATGAGATGTGAGATATTTATGTACCTTTATTCTATACAAAACCTCATATTCAACCCAAATACTACAAACCTAAAACCCATTTCCAGCTTAATACATACTGACATTCGGTATAATCCCTAACATGTTTATTGATACGATTTATTTATGAGCTGCAGAGCTCATCCGGGGCGAAATCCCCCACAATTCGATAGAGAATCGGCTTCCGTTGTTTTCACCCAGCGCAGCACAGTACAGCCCGACAGTATCGGCTCGGAATAGTTCAATTCAGTTTTCAGCAGTATCACAAAATGTTCTCGAATCCCTCGGGAATAGGTGCGAAACACTATTGTTCTTCTTGTTGAGCCATCCGGGACACAGTGTGAATTAATATGAGAACGTTTGTTTAGATGTTTTCTCCCCCGCAGAAAGCAGCCAGCAACAAAAATAAAAATTGAAACAAAAAAACAGCAACAAAAACACAAATCATTGGAAAACTTTTGTTTATCAAATTGGAACACGCTGCATTGTTTCTATAGGTGGTGTAAAACTTTTGCCAGCTATTCAACGAATCGACTGTCGAACTTAAAATCGATTCGAATTTAAGTGTTTCAATTTTTTAGCATACGAAATATTTGTTTTGACGATGGTGACGTAAGTGAAACATTTTTCTACAACTAATGCACTTTATTTTAAATATCTACGAATAGTTTTGGTTAAGTTTTTCTACTCAAAACGCCTATAACAATAACAGGGAATATTACTTATAATCATTTTGAATGTCTTAAGCTCTTAAGGAGATTTCAATTAGGTAATTAAGTAATTAAGAGCAAGGTAAATAAAACCTTTATTAAAACACTTCAATATCAAATCATAGTTAAACGTATAATTCAGGGAGATGTTTGAATACAAGGTGGGCTATTATGTGCTTTCTTTTTAAATCATACGATATTTTGAACTGACCGCTGTTTCAAGCTCAAAATTTTGACAGAAAGTCAGTATCTTAGACCAACCGATGTGACTAGTTTGACGTTATAACAAATTTGGAAAATTACACTTATTTTTAAAGGAAATGTTTTGTCCATCTAAATAGTGGATTTTTTGAAAATACGTTTTGGTCGAAACGAAAAATATGCAAAACCAGAAATTTCTGAATGTTGTGCAAAGAATTCGTGAGACTGGAATGCTACTAGACCCAACTTCAAAGGTATTTAAAGTTGGGGCAATAAATAAAGCTGTTTTAGCTAAAAGTGTGAGATTCAGTTGACGAACAATAAGTCGTCAACGATGTCCACACATCCATATCCAAATATCTTTGGTATCACTTCCGAAGTTGACCTTACGCGCACCTTCAATTGGACAGTAATTTTGTTCGAGACGCATTTTCATTAAAATTGCCTCATTTGGGTCTCGGAACACCCGCACATTAGTTGTAAGGTGAGTGACAATTTAGTGTGAATTGAGGTGCAGTGGAAATGAGGATGGCAGTATCTGACGGCGTTGGGTGTTACAAACCTATGTTAAGCGACTTTTACAATATTGCTCATCTTACGACAGTCGAGTTTTTGTAAACTTAAATCCCAAACCGTATTATCAGCAGTTATTGGCGATTTACTTTGTTAACTTCAAATAGAAAGTTATTGTAACCGGTCCGATTTTTCAAATTGACGATTTTGACTCGACTTTATCACTTTGAATATTTTACGAAAAAAAAAAGATTTTAATCTTCAAGATAATTGAATGTAACGAAAAATAACGGTTTTTAAACTTATTTTTTTTTTTTTATTATAAGGGTATTAGTACCCTTTATATGTTTATATTTAAATACAGTGCGAGCGTAAGGAAAATAGGAAAGGATTTAAAAGGAGATACCAGTGCACATTGGTCTTAAAGTTCTGAACATCAAAATGGGAGGGACAAACAGAGTTGGCTAAAGCATTCCACATTTTCCATGTGCGATTTAAGAAAGAATCTCTATACTTGACAGTACGCCCAAAATTGAGCTCAAGGGTAAACTGATGAGCATTCCTGGAAAAGCGAGTATTACGGCTGAATCGTTTAAGGGGTGAAATGCAACTGGCTAGTTCAACAGAACATTTTTTGTAAAAATATCGATAAAACAACGAAAGGCATGAAACATTGCAATGGTGTTCCAGCGATGTAAATGCTTCGATTATAGTTCTGTCGCCTATCATTTTTAAAGACCTTATTCGAATTGTATCCAAGAGATTTAAACTTGTTTTGGGGGCACCTGCCTAGATATGCGAATCATATTCAAGCTTTGGACAGATAAAAGCTTTGTAGATTATAGCCAGATCAGAAGGGGTGAACAATTTCTTGCATCTTCGGAGAAATCTTTGGCACCTGGCAGCGTTTTTGGCGATATCGAATATGTGATCATTCCATAAGAGGTTATCTGTAATACACATACCGAGTACTGATAGTTGATTGGTTTCCTGGATGCAAGTGCCAATCGTAGATAGTGGCATCGGGGATGCGTTACGCTTTAACGGCACATTGAGTTTTCGAAGCATTAAATTCTACATGGTTTGATTCCCCATTGTACAATGCTGTCAAGATCAGAATTTAATGAGCTTATCATACGCTGCCGTTGAAGTTCCACATCCGAAGGACAAGGATGTAAATCTATAAACGAGTATGAGAAGCTGAGGGTTCTGTCGTCGGCGAAACAGGTTAATGGATTAAAAGTGGCAGACATAAGATCATTTATGAATATAAGAAAGAGTGTCGGAGACAAAACGGAGCCCTAGAGCACACTACTATTTATTTTATGACTTCAGAAGAACGGAAGCTTGGTATAATGACCGACAGTATGGTTTGCGTAGCAATAGGTCCACTGGTGATCTCATGGTTAATCTCACCGAACAGTGGAACAAATTTTTACATCGTTTTGAAGAAAGTAGGATTATTGCACTTGACATTTCAAAGGTATTTATTAAAGTGTGGCATCTTGCTCCCTTATCGAAAATGTGCTTTTGGTATTGACGAATTTCTTCTTCTTTGGATTAGAGACTATCTTTCAAAACCACCCAATGCAAATTGTTTTAGACGAATTTAAGTCTGAAAATCATAAAATAAATAGTGATGTGCCCTAGGGCTCTGTTTTGTTTCCGATTCTTTTCCTCATTTTTATAAATGATCTCCAGTCTGCTACTTTTAACTCAAAACATTGACGATGGCACTCTAAGCTTTTCATATTCGTTTTCAGATTCCTCTTTAGATGTAGAACTGCAGCGCTAAAATATGATAAGCTTATTAAATTCCGAGGAAAATAAAAAACAGTGGAGTTTTACAAAAATGCCAGTACAATTTGTTGAATATATTTTAGTTTTGTTAAACAGAATTTTTGATAATTTTTATAGGAAGGTATCCCAAATTCTTTCCGGTCTTCATCCTTCTCTGCAATTTTTAATAAGGGTGACCCAAACCTTCCTGAAAACTGCAGCGGAATTTCTGTCCTTAGTTCACTGCGGAAGCTATTCACTCAAATTCTTTACTTAAGGCTTGCTAGTTGGGCTAAAAAAATATTTAAATAAGCTGTTTCCAAGCTGGGTTTGGTGCTTATCTCTCCACATCGCAGTGCGCGTAATGACCGTTCTTGGAACTTGAGCGGTTCAAATATAGAACAAGTGAAGGACTTAAAATATCTAAGTTTCACAATAACAACAATCTGAACTTTCGAAGTCATATAAGAGATAAATTGATGGCAGCTATTAACTGTTTGTGGTCAAATTTTTTCAATAACAAAAAAGTAGATCCAGCTTCAAAATTAAAAGTGTTTGATTTAACCGTTAAAAGCTGTCTTTGCTTTGGAAATGAAGTGTATGGCTACATGCAATTAGACGAAATAGATACTATCCAAATATATTTCTTCAAGCGAATCTTTAAGCTCCCATCTAACAACCCCAGTTATGCCATACACGTTGAGGCGGGACTACCACCACCACCAATTTTTTAAAGAATCTAAAAGCGAATACAGACTATATAATCTAAGCCATGCAAAGATCTAACAACAATTTGCAGAAGAGAATTCTCCTAACTGCGTTACGCTACAGATACACACCTTTTAAAGATTGGAGTGAGTTGGCCTCAGAACATAACTTTCCTTTGACGTTTTGTTTGGAAAATCTAGATTCGTGGAGGAATGAACCTTACGAATGTATTTCTGTTATAGATGACAACATTTTTCAGACATTTCTCAATCGGGCAAAGGAGTCCGAATCTAGATTATTATACAGTAAACTTAATTTCTCTTTGGGGGAAGGAAATTATTTTCGAACCGAGTTCACTTTTGTTGAGATAAGTCTGATATTTAAGGTTCGCACGGAGATGCTTGAAATGATATAAATCCTAACTGTACATTATGTAACTTCAATCAAATTGAAAATGTTTTCCACTTCCTAGCGTTATGTCCGATCTTACAAGAGATCCGGCGTTTCTATTTATATGCCAAATCAGAACGACTAATTTGAGAAAGCACTTTTTCATGACAATAACTACTCTTGGAGAATTTGTCACTTCAGTACAGGTGAATAAAACTTTTGATGGCACAGGCAGGGATCGATTCCAAGACCTCTCGCAAGACAGTCCAACGCACTAACCATCATGCCACGGGTATGAACGGCACTTGCATCAACAAAACTGAAAATCTCGACATCTTCGGAATATGCATCAGCAACCACTTATTGTGGAGCGAACAAATGTCGCGATGTCGCCAAAAATTCCCCAAGATGTCTATGTCTTTCGAGACGATGCAGGAAAATTTGTCCCCGTCTGATCTGGCTACAATCTATAAAATCCTTATAGTTGAATAAAGCTTTTATCCTTAGGCTGGTGTTCCAGTAACTTATTTAAGTCACTTCGATAGTTTTCAAAGAAGAGCTTTTAAAATGATTGGTGATATTAACATCATCAACTCGATTACGTCACTCGAACATCGTCGTAAAGTTTCTTGTCCAGAGATTAATTTTTTAGCCGTACTATGCGAATGTGGAATGCCTTGCCACGCTCTATCTTTGACTATCTGTGCAATGTTAAGGAATCCAAAATTAATGTACTCAGTCACCTTCTATCCAACCCTGCCCTCTTTTCCTAATGCTCACACTTTGTCTTTCGCATATTAAAGGTATTAAGAACCCTTTTAGTGTTAGCTAATTATAAACAAAAAAATTGGAATGAATGATACGAATTTATATATATAAAAAAATATGATTGCTCTGTAATTATTTCAAAACTGCAAAGTTAAAAGATTCTCAATAAGAAGTCTAAAAATCAAAAAGCATATTCACAAATTTTTGTTAAACATTTTTATAACAGTTTTTTTATGAACATAAATAAAATGAAAATATTGGATCAAAGAGCTGAAGAATTATAAAAATTGAGTGATTTGATTTTAAAAAGTAAGGAAATAAAATATAACTTTTGAAATTAGTTCCCAAAATTTTATTAAGGTGAACTAGTGACCACTTATAACATTTTTCTCTTTACTTAACATTAAGTTTTTGACTAAAATTGTTAAGTTTTTTTTTAAGGTTACTCTTATTTTTGTCACACTTCATAACCGTACCTCAAGAAAAAGAGCAAATACACTTTCTCTAAAATGTCTCCGACAGCAGCCTAAATTAAATGTTTTTTTACCTTTTTACCAAATTTAAAAAAATTGTAATTGTGATTCAAAATTCTTGTTTTTATTACTATAGTAAATACTTATCCCAAAATCAACAAAAAGAGAGATGCTATACGAAGACTTTTTGGACTATGTGTATATCGGTTTCTTTTTTCTAAGATATTTATTTTAAAATATTTAAACAGATTTTCTAACAACAAGTTTAAGTCTTTCGACACAACCTAAAAAAGGGAACAATGATGGATGATAGAATTTTTCCATCGAAATATTCAATTACTTTTCAGCCTTCAAACATTCTACCGTAAAACTCAAACTTCTTAGAACGCCCATCAGCTATCTATATATCGTTCGTTCAATCCATCTACCTAATGAATATCTCACATTACATTTTTTACATAATAAGCTTAATCAGATCCTGAAATACAAGTGCTTTTTTTAGTTTGCCATATGCCCAAGTGAATCTAAATTAATTTACTGCATCATGAAAAACTTATCTAAAATAACCTTGGTTTAAGTTAACAAAAAAATAATTTATCTTTTTTCTAAGAAAAAATAAAATACAAACCCATCTGTTATAATAGCTCTAATGGGAGATGTATTTAGATACTATCTTTAGTTTACTCTGCCACGCATTTAAAATGGAAGTTTTTACTCATTGCTTGCCCTCATGACTTGTACAAGAAATAATGATACACATAGAAAATAGCTAATATCGATTATGAATTATAAAATAAAAAGAAGACACTTTTTTCTTCCTTTAAAGTTGTAGATACTTTTTAGTACGAAAAAAGATTTTATATAAATGCGCTTTTTCCAGTGCAGTTCTCTTCCTGGGAATATCTATAGCCATTTCCATACGTTTAAGTACGTACCTTTCTCCGCCATGGAAATGCATCTGGCTTCACTTTTTTTTCATCGTCATCGTACTGTCAGTTCCATGGGATTTCAAGTCAACTGTCACGAAATAATTTCGCTGAGTGAAATATTTTCACTTTAATCAACCCCAAAGGATTTCAATTTGTCGATAGCCTGTCATGATTTGAAATGTGATAAAATCACTGAGCTAAAACGTTGCTGTCAATTTTTTGCATTAGGTAGGTACATACATATATGCATACGGTAAATGTGTATGTATATAGTCAAAGTGTGCAGTAAAAGGCACCTGATGGTCTATTCCCAATATCACCACACCCGACCACATATAACATTGCATGATGCATATGTGCATAAAGGATCCATAGGATGTAGAATTTACCTTCCCTTGGCAAGCCGTCATGCCAAAGCACCTGAAATAATACAAGCCAAGTCATACTACACCGTGGGTATAACCGTTATGGGTAATCATGATTCCTGATCCGCTCGCGGTTGTTCTTCCTAGCCGCCCACCAATGCCAACGACGACCGACGCGACGCCCGACACGTGTAAATCTCTCGCATTTCTATCCTATCTAATGCAATACAAAATCAATACCACGCTAGGTTAGAACATGAGTACTACAACTATAGATATACATATACATACGTATCTATGTACTATACGTAAATATGGAAAATGTATGCGTAACTAATGACATATTGCGCTCGGGGGTGGTTTGTTCGTCGCTATATCTAATCCCAAAACACCTTCGAATCTCGATCGTTCGCATTGAGTTTCAACCGAGACTAATGTCATAATTCAATCGAAGATTTATCATCCTCATCCTGCATCCTGGGGCCTGCGGTGGCGGATGGCGGATGGCTATGGCAGCGGTGTTCCGTGCAAAGCTCTGCTTTTACTATACAACATGGTTCCGATGGTTCTGCCTTCTGCACATTTGCCAATATAGATATATGTTCATAAACTCAAACATCCTTTCGTTCATACATATTCACATATGTATCTATGTATCTATGTATTTTTGATGATGAGTAAGGTGTATGAATTCTATACATAGACATTATACAGCATCCGAAATGGCCCCCCGAAGCCTTTTTTTATATATTTTCACGCCACTCGTACCGCCGCGCCGCCGTGTGATATGAAGTATTTCCGACTTCTGGCATACAGGGCATCAGTTCAGTATACTCGTACACCTAGTTGAAGCGAAAAATAACGCGGTGGTCCTGTATCCTGAATCCTGAATAGTGAATTCTGAATCCTGATGGTCGGTTGTTGAAATACAAATACAAATTTATTGGAGTTCGACCGCAATAACGGCCATCAGGGCTATACAACTAATCAAGATAAGATTTCGCGTTATGAAGCGAATTCATATACCACCTCCGCCAAAGCGAATTAATTTGTGTGTTGTGTAGGTTGAAATTTATTGCTCAATATCGACTTCTACATCGACATCGGCATTGGCTATTGGGGCAGTGGAATGCGCGTTGTCGTTGCCAATGGAATTTCCAATGAATTTCTGCCTTGACTGACGATATTATCAGATTATGGACGGTAGAAGATTTAGAAGGGAAAATGTTTTCCGTAGGTTAGTTGTATTTATTGCGTTACTTAGTTAATGCAAGGACATAAGATATTATAATTATAATAACTTCAAAGGACACATCAATGATGAGCGCGTTTTTCAGTGTTTCATTGAAGGAGTTTTTTTTGTAGACTTTGGGGTCTGTTTAATAAAACATCAACATCTTGATTACAGACTAAGAAATTTCAAGTCCTTTTATCTTCAAGGATAGAATTGGCATTAATCAGTTTACATATTTAACATAATTCGGTAATTCCTTTGGGGCATTATAATTGTTTTCCTATTATAATGCCTATTGCCTTCACTTTGCATATAATAATAACATATGCGGTTTATTTATGCGCAATACTGCACTACCTTAACATTGTAGACTGCATTCGAGTCGAAATGTATGTTAAATCCTTCTGAATAAATAAATAGTGTTATTAGCTTCAGCTTACAAGCCACCAACAAGGTCATTTTCTTTCATGCAGAGAGTGCTGCATGTCTGTGACTGATTTAATTGAAGCAATATAAATACGAAAGCATAAACATGTCCATCTACATAGTCCTTCAAGGTTGAAATGCGCAATGATGTACACGAAAGCATAGTGACGTAAAATAACACTTTGAACATAAACTTTAAATGAAATAATAGGTACATTAATGGGTTTGTCCGAAGCAGGAATAAAATTTAAAAAAAAAGGAAGAAAATACACAAAATGGAGTTGAAAAGTTTGACAAGTAGTATAAGGGTTGTTTTATCGTTTTTAAGGAATCTTAACGTTAACTCGTAATAATATAAATAGGGAATTTTAATGATTTAGAGGCTTTATAAAAATCAACATCACATTAACTTTAATGACAATAGTTAAAAGTATAGCAAAGTTCAAGTTTAAGTTTTGCTAAGCTTCTTTATTTGCGTGTTGAAAATAAGTTCAATTAAATAAAGGCATATTGGTGTCAAGTTGCACTTTTTTTTCAATTAAGGGATTGAATTACATTAAACATTTACCAAAGTACATATAAACCTATGGAAAACGATTCTGAATAAAAGATTTTTTAAAAATTATAATCACATAACAAAATTAGCAGTTGCTTTAAAAGAAGGAACAACAATTTTTATTTTGAAACACAACATAGTTTAAGAAGACTTTCAGCTAGGTTAGAAGTAAGGCATTTTGTCGATATAATTTTCCAAAATTTTGTTGATGGTTTTGGGCTTTAGCTCAATAGATTCTTGCATGATATTTGCCTTAACGGCTTGTTTCCGGGTTTTTGAAAGAACAACTGATGCTTCGTGCTTAGGCCCAAACTGTGAATACAAAGCGAATGCATCTTATATTGCTGAGTAAATTGGACCTTGTTAGCCAATAAACCAAGATCTTTGTAAGGAATTAGATTTCGGAATGAAATATTAAGATGTTGAGATCGAAAGCGAGTTAATGCACGTACACTTTTATTTAAGGCGTAAAGAAACGCGATAGGGACTTTCCGTCAAGTTTTACGTTCGGGATATCCCATGGTGTGGTCCATTTCCGAGATATCCATTTCAAGTAGAGAAATCTATTTGAAATAAATTGTGTGTGTTTGGAAGGAACTGAGAAGACAAACAATAATAGTGTGTACTACTCGTACTTACATTAGGGTTTGATTATTACAACAATTACTTAACTGTGCTACCAAAAGGCTGGAATAACATATGTTACGAAAGTGCCAACCGATTATCAGGCTCCTTTATCTATGGTACTTAGTTATTGGATTCTTTATATTATTTAAAACAAAAATTCTACCGTCGCGTCACTGAGATTCAAAGTTACGAAGCAGATGCACTACGCATCAAGCTCAAATGTTTTCAAATCAACATAATTAGTTTTTACGTTTTCAATAAATATTCCATCAGTATTACTAAATTGGTTTAAAGTATTGAATATCTAGACAGAAAAGAATTTAATCTTCAATTTTTTAAGATGAAATGTGTGGTCGCAATTTCATTTAAAAATTGACTTATCACTTTGTCTATAAAAATTGAAATGCCATTTTATATAAAAAAAAAGGCTGGGATGCGACCCACACTGATAACTTCCCATCCCATCTGTAAAATTTGATTGCTTAAAAGTTTGTCTATATGTACTCGTATCAATTATTACCAATTTTTTTAGAGTTTTATTTTTTGTAAAAAAAACTGTAAATTCGATTTTTCTCAACATTTTTCAGAATGTTTTCTCAACATTTTTCAGAAATAATATTTCTTATAAGATAAAATAAATTTGAAGCCAAGAAGAAGTTTGAAGCCAATATTTCAAATTTTTGAAAAGATATTTGAGTCGAAAATCAATTTTTAAAAACTTTGGTTAAATTTTTTTCAGGTTTTTAATTTTTTGTACAAAATCTGTCAATTCGACTTTTTTCAAAATTTTACTGAATGTTAAAAACAATATTTTTTGAAAGATAAAAGTAGTTTAAAGCCAATATCTCAAATTTTTGAAAAGATATTTTAGTCGAAAACCAATTTTTATTAATTTTTTTTTTAGGTTTTTATTTTTGTAAAAAAAACTGTCAATTCGATTTTTCTCAACATTTTTCAGAATGTTTTCTCAACATTTTTCAGAAATAATATTTCTTATAAGATAAAATAAATTTGAAGCCTAAATTTCAAGTTTTTGAAAAGATATTTGAATCGATATTCATTTTTTATCAATTTTTATTTTTTATAAAAAACAACTGTCAATTAGATTTTTCTCAAAAACATTATTCTTCGTTGCACGAAATTGTTTTGGAGATGAAATCATATTTTAGTCGTAAATTTTTGGAGGTGACAAATTTTTTTTTTTTCAGTTTTTTTGATTTATAAAGAAAACCGTTAAATGGATTTTTTTTACAATATATTACAGTATATTATATAAAATTTAATTCAAGTCTCTAGCGTTTTTTGTTAGTAAGATATTTAGGGTTAACCAAAATGTTCTAATTGTTTTCAAACTGCTATGGTAAAAAAACCACCCACGCAATTTTTTTGAGAGCCCTTTCGGCATCTTTTTGCCTTATTATCTGTATAAAAAAAATTATCCGAAATCGATATCTCTTCTGGTTCTTGAGCTATGAACGACGAAAAAAACGTCTTGAACGCACAGACATCTTTCTAAAAATCTTTTATTTCGACTCTAGGGACCTTGAAACGTCGAGAAATGTCAAAATTTTTAATTTGACAAAGCGGACCCATTACAATAACTTCCTATGGGAAGTTAAAAAAATCGATTTATTAATTTTTTATTGCGGAAATCGTTAGTTCGTTTTTTTCTTAAATCATTTTTTGCTTATATTTTTTTTCAATTTAAGTTTCAAAATATTTTTTAGTATTTAGTTATTTACGTTTTACATTTAATTTTCGAAAAAAATAGAGACATATTTTCAAGATATTGAATTTTGGAAATAGAATTTTAATATTTTGTTGAAAATAGATACGAGTAGATAGATAGATATTCAAAAAGAATAAAATATTTTATCATCAAATATTTTGAAGACGTTGTTCAGCCAAAAATTATTGAAATATGTTTATTAGTTGTTTATAAACTTTAAAAACAAAATATTGAAAAAAAAGAAAAATTTTAGAAAAATTAATGAAACTCGTTTTATGTGCAAAAAATTCGAATTTTATGGTTTGTTTTAAGAAAATCTAAAAAACACTTAAGCCGAATCGGCGAAAAACTTTAATTTCCAAGTTTGAATTTAATCGACTTAAAGCTTTGTTCTGCAAAGGCAAGGACAGACAGTCGGACGAAATCCGGACTCTCTATCTCTACCATACCGTAATGTCACATCAACAGAAAACGCATGTTTTTAAGTGCACCTAGCATTTTTTTAACTTTTTGTAAAAATTTTTTGTAATTGTTCCGATCAACCTAATTACTAAACACGTTAAAATGTCTTTAAAATCTTAATCAACATTTTTAAGAGAGATGTTGAGTGTGTGTATGAAGGCTCCTGGGTTCGTTAAAACAAGGTTCCTTTTTTTGCCGGACCTATGTTAAAATAAAAGACTTTCAAAAACATTTGTTTTCGGTTTTTGCTCCATAACAATTAAAAAATAAAATCACATATATCTATCCAACCAATCATTTTATTGACCAACAGTGATGGGAAAAATAATAGTAACAGTCTTCGTCTTCATTCTTTTTAACACCTACAGAGATATTTGTGAAGAGCATATGTCTAAATGTTGTGAATTCTCTATAACTTCACAATAGTTAAAATAAAATTGGATTAAATTAGAAAAATTCATCTAACAATCAGTTAGCTTTGAAAACCCAAAAACTGGAATAAATATTTGACACCTAGATTTTTAAAACAAAATCGTACTTGACCAGTTTACATTTTAAAGATTTCTTAGAATTTTCTGAAACGGATTTGAAAAGCAGCAGAACGAAATATAAACACAAAATTACATTCATTCTCATTTAGCAATCAAATTTGACTTACAGTTCATTTTATCCCATTTAAATGGTCGAGAGTTCCTGGGAAATCGAGTCATACAAATTCTGTTCTCAGATTTTTCAAAGAAAAAGTGAGAAATTTGTATCAGAATTTTTGTTTATAAAATTTGTGAGAGTTCGGAAATATCTGAATTCCCAGAAATATAAACTGGCCAATCTCTTCCAAATTCATTCCAGGATTAGAATAATATTGCTTTTGTTATTATATTGAATTTCAAGAATAATCACTTGCACAGTTTTCTTTACAAAACATACAAAAATACGAAAAATTGGGAAGCAATAATTTTTGACTCAAATATCTTGAGAACAAGTTAATGTTTAGGTTATTTTATCTTATAGCATATTGTTGATTTCTTTTTGTTTATATTTTGTAAAAAATATCAAATGACAGTTTTTTTAGAACAGCCTACAAAATATAGTACAATTAATTGGTTTGAAGTCGGGGATATTTCGATATAAATCGGCCTTAACTTTCATTATTGATTGCTCTTTAAATGACAATGGTGTTCATGGCAAAGATAATAGTTATTTTAAAAGGTATAACACTGGAAATTTTTCAGTGAGGGTCGCTTCCGAGCCCTTTAAATATTGACGATCGTATATTTTCAAATCCGTCGCTTTCAGTATGGAATTTATAAATTTTCTTTTTTAACTTACCATAGGAAGTTATTGTAATCGGTCCGATTTGTCCAATTTAAAATTTTTAAATTTCTCGACGTTTCAAGATTCCTAAAGTCGAAATAAAAGATTTTTAGAAAGACGTCTGTGGGTGCGTAAGTTCGTACATTCTTGAAGGTTATTTTGTCGTTGTTCAAGAATTGAGGACTTCAAATAATTTTGTTATACAGTTGTTAAGATTTAGTAAAATTTTGAGAAAAATCGAATCGACTGTTTTTTTCAAAAGTAAAATAACTAAACAAAAATTAATAAAACGGTGTAAAAATTGATTTTCGACCCAGATATCTTTTCAAAAATTGGAGATTATGGCTTCAAATTAATTTAATTTTATAAAAAATATTTTTTTCAACATTTGGTAAAATTTCGAGTAAAATTGAATTCACAGTTTTCTTACTAATAATAAACCCCTGAAAAAATTATTTAAAAAAAATGGTTTCCACCTATCTTAACTCACACAAAATACTGTTTTCGACATTCAATAAATGTTTTTAAAAATTCAACAGTCAGTTTTTTCATAAACAAAAAACCTAGTACCCAAATTTGGTAAAAATTAATATTCGGTTTTCGACATCTCGTGAACAATAGAAGATATTGACTTCTAATTATTTTCATTTATTCAATTTGTTTTTGCTTACATAAGAAATGCTGCTTACTTACTTACTAAAGGTGGTGCTACAGTCCTGTAGGAACTAGAGCCTCACCCAACAAACTTCTCCATCTTGCTAGATGTCTATAGTTTCGCGCTCCAAGTTGGGTGAGTTCACTTTCCACTTGTGCGCGCCATCTGATCCGCGGTCTTCCTATACTGCGCTGTTCTGTGGGTGTGGATTCGAAGACTTTCCGGGCCGGAGTATTGGTTTCCATGCGCTCTACGTGACCCAGCCATCTTAGCCGTTGGACTTTTACCCTTTTGGCTAAGTCCGTAGAGCTCGTTGTTACATCTTCTCCTCCACTTCCCTTCGATGCATACGGGACCGTAGATCAAACAAATTTTTTCTCTCGAAACTATTCAAGGGGCTTTCATACGCTTTTGTTATAGTCCTCGCTTCGCACCGTATAGCAGCACAGGGATGATGAGAGTCTTATATAGCGACCCTCGAGAGAGGACTTTACTACTCAATTGCTCTCTTAGCCCAAAGAAGCCTAGGTAGACGAAGTCCTTGACTACCTCAAAGTTACGTCTGTCGATAGTGACGTTTTTCCCAAGACGTCGCGTCGGTGTTGTATGTCCTTTCTTGACGACACCATGTACTTTGTTTTGTCCTCATTAACCATTAAACCCATTTTTGACACCTCTGCCTCAATAGTCACAAAAGCCTAATTGAAAACACGCTGAGTTCTTCCGATTATGTCAATGTCATATCATATGCTAGTAATTGGACAGACTTTTAAAAGATGCACTATCTAGTGTTGACGTGTGAGCTCGGGACTATTCTTTCAAGCACGATGTTTAATAAATCGCATGACAGCGCATCACCTTGTCTAGAACCTTTTTTGACAGCGAAAGGTTCTGCTAAGTTGTTGTCAACCTTTATGGAGCAGCGTGAATTTTCCATGGTCATCCTGCACAAACGGACGAGTCTGGCAGGGATGCCAAAACTAGACTATACAGCTCTTCCCTTTAGATACTGTCATATGCCTTGAAATCGATGAAAAGATGGTTGGTGTCAATTTGGTGTTCTTGGGTTTTTTTCCAGGATCTGCCGTAATGTGAATATTTGATCAACTATAGACTTTCCTGGTCTAAAACTACACTGGTAAGGACCTATCAGGTTGTTGACGATGGGCTTTAGACGTTCACATATTACGGCAGAGAAGATTTTATAGGCAAATGATTCCTCTATAGTTGGTGCAGTTTAGAGGGTCTCTTTTTTTCAGGATCGGGGAAACAATACTGAAGTTCCATTCATCGGGCATGCTTTCTGCCGACCATATCTTACAGATAAGTTGGTGCATGCTCCTAACCAACTTATCTCCAGCTGCTTTAAGGAGCTCGGCATTCAAGCCAACCGCTCCAGCGGCTGTATTAGATTTCGACTTAGATATGGCAATCTTTACTTCGTCTAAGTCGGGAGGACGGGATTGTTGGCTTTCGTCGTCTATATTGAATGGTTCATCCTGCCTGACAGCTGAATTCAGTTCTTCGCCGCCGTTATACAGTCTGCAGAAGTGGTCCTTCCATATCCTCAGCATTGACTGCGGTTCCACTATGATGTTTCCACTTTCGTCTTTGCAGCCTTCGGTTCTAGGTTTATGTACCTGTGAATTTCTTTTCACAGTTCATATAACTTTCGAACTTCATTCCTGCTTTTAAACCTCTCAACATCTTCGACAGCACGCTTCTCATGCCCTCTCTTTTTCTTTCTGAGATGTCGGTGTTCCTCTCGCCTCTTCAGCTCATAGAGCTCATGAGCATCTATCGTCCTTTTATGCAGCACCGCTTTGCGTGCCTTTGTTTGGCTGCATTTGCCTGCCGACATTCCTGATCAAAACAGGGGTTCCTTGTTGGAGGCTGTTTGAAACCCAGCACAGCAGAGACGTCTTCTCTGATTGCATCTTGGCAATGTATCCCCTTTTTCTCAATACATTGTGTTGGCGGCTCATAACTTCGACAGAGGTTACTTGTAACTAGGTCGGAAAAGGATTTGGCTATCTCTTTTGATTGTCTTGTCGTTTCATTGTATCTTCTATCGGCATCTCTCTGTTTTGCCTTGGGTCTGGAAATCCGAAATGCTACCCTGGCTACAACGAGGTAGTGGTCCGAGTCGATGTTAGCTCCTCGGAAAGTTCGTACATCCAAAATGCTGGAAGCGTGTCTGGCATCGATCGCAATATGGTCAATCTGGTTGACGGTAGATTGATCTGGAGAAGTCCAAGTTCCTTTGTCTGAATCCATTGTCGGAAGTGTTGTCGTGCAGGCTGTTTTTCCCGATTATTCCACCAAAGATGTCTTCCCTTCCTAGCTTGGCATTAAAATCGCACAGGACAATTTTAATATCGTAGTTAGGACACTGCTCACATGTTTTGTCTAATAGCTCGAAGATCATATCTTTGGTGTTGTCGTCTTTCTCTTCTGTGAGGGCGTGCGCGCGTATCTGCCTAATGTTTTCGAATTCAGCCTTGATGCGTATGGTCATGAGGCGCTCAATGATGCACCTATAGCTAAAGACTTCTTGCCTAAGTCTAGCTCCAATGACGAAGCCGCATCCAAATAAGCGCTACTGGTTTTCGTGGTAGCAGTCACCATAGTAAATAATGCAGTTTTTCATCCTCTTTTTGCCCGGTCCATCCCGTCGTATTTCCTGGATGGCGGTGATATCTGCTTTATAGCAGTCTAGAGCCTCCGCTAATTCTTCGAAGTCCGTTGTCCTTTATTTGTTTGCGTGAGTTGTCAACAGTAAATCCTTCCGTATCCGAGGCTTGTTAATTAATTTGATAAAAATTGGTTTTCAACTAAAAATCTCGTTAACTAAAATAGATTTTGAAATCAAACTATTTCATTATATGCAAAATATTGTTGGCAGTTTAAACATTTTTTTTTAAATAATTCAATCGACTCTTTTTTAACAAAACAAGAAAACCTACAAACGGAATGGAAAGTTATCGGTGTGTGTCGCATCCCAACCTCTATTTTTTAATTAGTCTCATATCAAACACACGGATTTTCAAAAACTAATTATTATCTTTCAATAATAAGATACAATTTGATACCATAGAGATATTTCGGTGTGCAATGACTTAAAAATATTGTAAACTTTGTAATTTTCCCTTTTACACCAAAACACACAGTGTTGTAATTGAAAAGGATATTTTTTCGATGAATCAACAATTTTATCAATCTATTTCTGAAACATCAACTTAAAAAAAAAGGAAAAACATTCTTAAAAACCATAAAACAAATTACTCGTTTAGTCATGCTATCATTTCTTTTCTTTTCCCCAACATCCAAATTGGTGTGAGTAAATTAAATTAGATTCCCTATACTCTTTCCAATGTCATTTAAAGACTTTCGATTACTCACGCAGAGATTTAATATATGATAACATCAGCGTAAATCGAAGAAGCTTATTGACTTTGAAAACTTTTTCTGTTTAATAAAGCGCTTAATTCTATTTGAAAAATACATACAGATGCTTTTTATATCTTTTCTAGTACAAGTCTTAACGACATACAAGGTCACATTCTTTTTGTATCCCGATACCAAATCCTCAACATGTTGTATATACATATATGTATTGTTTATATGGTATTTGGTACATGGTTGTTAAACACATTCACATATAAAATATGTATGTTGCTGGGAGGTTTTCAAAAGCATACCCAAATACATTTTACCAATAATTATGCGCCTTATAACACAAACCACATTAATTTCATTAAACTGGGTATAAGTTTAAAGTATGCAACACAACTGTTGCAACAAAGGACCGCAGTACACACCATATTCTAGATACGTACTTTATTACGCCATGTTAATTGCAAAGTACAAAGCTCCAATTGAAAACCTTCCATTCTACCACTTCTCCTCTCTCTTCAACCACCCACTTTTAAAAAAAGACTTGTATAGTGAAAGAAGGGAGGGAGAGTTAGCATACGAAGAATGCAATAACGAGGACGACGGAGTTTGTAAGGCCCGCCGAACATGAAGCGAAAACTCTCAACTCCCCATCATCACCCCTCCCATAGCTGAATCGTATATAGTAACGAATTACGAGTAACGAATAACGAGTAACGACGACGACGACTACAAAATAAAGTATTTGTGCGAAACTTTTCCACTTATGTATGATCTGTGAAATCTCGACTTTTCATTTACTATTCATGCTCTTCCCTTATTTTATTTTAATTTTTTCTTTCTATTTTTTTTTCTGCTTTACAGATGATGTACTATTTTCTCGTCGTGGAAGGATGGGTCGGATTGTGAGTCCCCGTCATACACTTCCGCCGAATACGACATGCACCTACCACTTCCATGGATATCCTGGCGACCTGATTTGGTTATCTTTTACAAGCTACAATCTGCAAATACTCCAGCAAGCAATACACGATAATAATACACTAGGAAGGGTGAGTTTCACTATACCAACCAAGTCCAACCCTTACCCTCAACCCCCAACACCAAAACCCATTGCCATTTCATCTACATATATATATTTAGTTATAATTTAACTCCCTACACATGATGTACATTTTATATATGGAACTCGAACTCGCTCCAACTTTATAGTAAACCACCACCACACAATTGTAGTGCATATAGATTTTCAGCTTTTATATTTTTGCTGTGTAACATTTTCATTTCATTTTTGTTTTGTTTGCAGTTTTTGTTGTTGTTTTTGTTTTTTGTTGTTGTACAGTTGTATTTTTATGTTCAGCTTTTTCTTTGTTGCAGAAAGCAGAACTTTGGCATTGTGTCCTGGCTGGTATACATAGTGTACTGGTACTGTGTGTGAAAAGTTGTTAGTTCTGTTCCGTGTATTGTGATCGCCTGTCACTTGAGCAGAAGCCAACTCTACTGATTCATATCTACAGTCACTGTCAAAATAATGAGTTCATCAATAAGTTAAATTTTTAATTATGAGAAAAACGAGACAGTTGCTATTCTTTCCAACAGACATTTTTGAGTAAGGAATCTTTTGACCATGTCACAGTTTAATGGTTTTTACAGGGTTATCCATTTTGTAGTTTCAAAAGTAAACGTGAATTAAACACATGCAAAATATTGCTTTTCATGATATTTCTTCTTTATTATAAAGTTTTAACGTTGAAATTATGTGTGAAACACTAAATCATTCAAATGACCAGCACCCGAATTGTTGCAAGCATCGATTTTTTTGAGGAAATTTTCGACCACTTTCTGACACATTGTGCGGTATCGCAACCATAACTTGATGAATGTAGTTTTCAAGAGTTCAACATTTATTCGTATAAGCACGGTATTTCTTATAACCATACATAAAAAGTCCAACGGTGTTAAATTGCATGATCTTAGTGGTCAGTTGATATCGCCACCACGAGCAATTACGTGGCCAGGAAATGTCTTCTGCAATAAAGCCATATTCGGTCGAGGCATGTGGTACCGTCGTGTTGAAACCACATATTCTCCAAGTTGTATTTTTCAAAAGAAGGCAAAAAAAGTCGGTTATCATATGACCATAACGCTCCGAATTGACGGTGACAGTCGTTTCTTCAAGCGTTGTTTTTGAAGAAATAAGAAAGAGCGCAATAAACAGTGATTTTCAATTTATGTAATGACCTCCCTTTAATTACTTGAGGATTCTCAGAACCCGAAATACGACAACTTTGTTTAATAACATACCCACCGAGTTAGAAATGTGCTTCGTCACTGAAAAAAAATTGTGTTCGAAAAAAACACCGTCCACCGCCTGTTGTTCAAGTACCCATTCGGAGTATCAACGACGTTGTAAATTGTCAGCTGGCTTAAGTTGTTGTCGGAGCTGGACTTAATATGAATGTAGGTTTAAATTCCTGACAACAACGATTAATCGACACATTAGGCTCTTCGGCAACAATTTCACTTACAGCAGCAATATTTTTAGTAGTACGAGCGAAACGACAGGCCTTACAATATCGGTAATGCAGTCTTTTCAAATTTCCTGACAATATTGCCAATTGCGTGCGTAGTTAGACGATTAAGTAAACCATAATCTCCTCTTAAAAAAAAAAATTGGATGGAGCAACATTCCTTTGAGAACTAGGGCCTAATGAATTACAACTCTCAACTATTCCTGTGTACGAGTACACTTGTCAGGGATGAGGGGACCTACAGGACCTGCAGTACCCGTGAAAAAACTTTAGATGGCATAGGCAGGGATCGAATCCTAGACCTCTGGCATGACAGTCCAATGCACTAAACATCATGCCACAGATACTAATCTTCTCTTAAAGTACAATATGTGGCTTGTGGCAGAGTCACCATTTAGTAGGTTTGTGCAATAGTTAAGCAATCAATTTTCGTAAATTTCAGGCTCTCAACAAAAAAATAGTTTGACATATGTTGAATTCTAGCCCTATACCTTTGAAACCGCAAAATAGATAACACGTTCAAGCTTTGGATTTTCAACAGTATCAAAAATGTTCACAAAAAATTCAATTAGTCTATTTCTAAATAAAATGGTATTCAATACATCCCATTAAAGTCAAACTGATCAATTCGGGACTCATCTCTTCTAAGATTAGGTTAGGTAAAAGTGGCTGGCCATGATGGAATCGGATACACTTAGGCCAGTGTAAGGGAAAATTGTAATAGCACAAGAATCTTGAGGCTTCCTTCTAAGCTCAATGAAACCTTACGACACGTGAGAGGCTGATTTTGCTAATATGATTTGGATCGTTTAGATCGTTATACAAGAATTCTAATAGGTTGCATTTTTCAGCTTGTGCAGTGCATGTACAGAGAAGATGAAGAACTGTGTCCTCCTCTTTCTCGTCCATACAGCTTCTGCAAAAGTCATTTGAGAATACGCCTAGTCCCGTGGCGTGCTTTCCTTTCCTTAGTGTAGGCCAGATGTTTTTTGTGACCAGACACGTGGTGATGTTGTTCCTCCTGGTGTTTGCCTTCTTCATAGGATCCTGCATTAGCAATAGTTTACAAGTAGCAATTGGTATGCCAGTATTTCCCAAACAATGTAGAATGGGTTGTTCGAGTTCATCTGCCTTACTGTAACCTTAAATGTCTCTATGGCCGGGCACCCAGCAAAGGTTAATATTAAACTGTTGTGCCATCCCCATTTGAGATGATCGGCAGTTATGGACTGTTTAGAGTTTGTAGAGACAGAGTCCAGAGATTTGATAGCGGCCTGGCTATCTGAGAAAATACGGATATCAGATGTTGATATCACGTTTTCTTTAAACCAGGACAAGACTTCCTTTATCGCCAAAATTTCCGCCTGGAACACGCTAAAATGATTGGGAAGGCGGAATGAGAGACTTAATTTCAGTCGTTCAGAGTACATACCTCCACTAACTCAATCATCTCAACCCATTAGCTCGGAAGCAAGTCTTGTGTTATAAACTTGGTTGTGATGAGCTAATTTGATGAAGTGATACAGTTTCTGACTAACTGACAGATAATCAGGGATACAAATGTTACGATTTATTTTCAAGCCATGTGCTGCTTTTTAATCTGGCAATACTTCTTAGGAGTTGGTCTTTATGACATCTGTCACTTGATTTATGCTCAGATTGGTTTGTCATTACATAATGATTAGACTAACCTATGAACAACGTTTGTAAATCGTGAAAATTCATTACTTAAATAATGGTTGGATTCACGCAACGCAACGAAACAAAGTATTGTTTTGGTGAGCTCATTATTTCGCGCCGTCTTCGTAAACTTCTATGGTGGCCTCCAAGATCGTACTATTTAACACCGATGGGCTATTTTAAGTCGATTTATGTCAAATCAATTGTCTACGGGGATAAAATCGACGCGATTAATAACTTTGAAGATAATATTCGATGCGTTTTTGCTTTCATACGGTCATAATGTAGCCGCATACTTTAAAAAGTAGAATTTACTTAAAATAAAGCCACATTTTGGCCATTTCATGAAGTTAGATGTATTTTACATCTTTAATTATTTTGACAACCAAGTTTCAAAAAACAGTCAAAACTTCTTAAATCGATATAAACATCTCCAAATTTGTATCATATTTTGTTTTAAAAAATGTAGGTGGGTTACCTTTTACAAGCAACACTGTACTTATGGTTATTCTTAAAAATAAAAGGAATATTACTCAATCAATATATCTTTAAGACTTCCCCAGTGGTGGCAACATAATTTTGACAGTGACTGTATATAGGGCTTCATCTGTTGTTAATGCGGTACACATCTGCATGGTGTGATTTAATGTGTAAATTGTAAAATGAAACACACACAAGACACAACACAATATATTCCAACAATGGCGGAACAAAATAATTTCAACAATAACATAACTTCTTTTTTTGCTTTGTTCTTGTTGTTGGGCTCCTTCTATGTACACTTCTATTCTTAACATTCATGTTTTACTTTGTTTTGTTTGTCTCTTCCTTTGTGCTTTATAGGCCGACTTGCCTCCCTGGATAACAAGACTTCGAATGTGGGACAGTTATGGGACATATGTACCAATAAAGATGACAACCACTACGACCACAGTGCCGCCCCATTCTTCTTCGACATCACAGCAAGGCAAATACAATAGCAACAACAACAACAACAATAACAATGTCGTTAACCAAACAAATAATTACGGAAGCTATTACTACAGCCCGCAAAATCCCAAGTTCGGTAAGAACATTCGCGTTAACATAGACAATGCCTGGAATCCAGTCGACACATACATCTACGGACCCACCCAGTCCAGTATATTTAACCAAGAAAACAAATACGGTGGCTACTTGCAACAGCAGCAGCAGAAGTTTCCGGGAGGTGGCGCTGCCTCCGGCAATGGGCTGACAAGCGTCAAGGAGAGTCTCAACTACATCGCCAACACTAGGTTCGATAAGAACTCCAAAGATGCAATGGGGGTGGAGATTAAGGGTGCAGCAGCTTCTGGTGTTGGCACATCGGCATCGGGAGGGAGCGGCAGTGGAGGCATTGGCAAAAATAAACGACGGCTTATGCTCGAAATTTATGACTACGAAACACCAAAATTATGCGATCACACTGCCATAACAAGCATCGGAGGACATAAACTCCGACCGTGCAGCCCGCTGGAGAGCTACGTCAGTGCCGGAAGAGACTTGGTGAGCCATTTTATTAATTTCTACCTACCTCTTTTCTTTCACTACCCTCTCCACCCATCTAATTTTCATGTTGTGTGTGTTTTGTACAGGGAATGACTGTGTGTGAGTGTTTGTTGGCATCTAACCACTTAATAACGCAAATCCTTTGATTTATATCGCTTTTGGTTTCGCCTTTGACTGAAGCGTTTTTCCCACCGACGACGACGAGGTGACAGTCGTGAATGGCGGCCTTCCCCGTTGGCGCAAATAGCTATAGCGATAGCAATAACGATGGCAATAGTGGTGAAGACCACCATCATCTACGTGGTTGTTGTTCTTCATGGTTGACAGAATTTTCAAAACAAAAACATGGTCCTGTTCCAAAAGCTAAAAAAAACATCTATTCTAAAGCCTACCACTACTCTATTTAATAATTGACCATTTTGGTTGATGTGTAGGTTCACGTTCACAAGGGGGTGTATTTACCCCCTATAAAGAGTAAAATTTTGTGGCGGACATCACTCATGTGTTGCTGATGTGAGGTTCATTCGAAATAAATGTAGTACCGGTTGGCCCAGACTTTTACAACTTTGGCTGACCTCTGATATGCGGGACGACCAACCAACGATGACGACGACGACGAATACGTCCGACGGACGCACAATGCACGTCACACAACGCACAACGACAAAACCCAAAAGCAATGGACCTCAAATAATAGGGAAATCCCTTGCTCGATTGGGTTTTATTTTAACGTTTTGTTAGATACGAGCATGAGAATGTGTGTTTTGATTTTGCGGATTCAACTTATTTGCGAAAAGTACCCAATTTTGAAAGAACAACAACAACTACTACTAATACTACCTATAACAACCAAAAACAACTTTAACAACAACAACAATAGAAAAACTTATACCCAAAAATCAATGGATTGGCTCTGAATCTGTGGAAATGCCTCTAAAATTGCTCGATGATTGGATTGCTTTTATGCTACTCTACTATACCGTTACACCGAGACCACCGAGAGTTTTATGCATTTTTGGTATTAAGTCCATTCTCTCCTTCAATCACCCACCTCTTCCTCCTCCTCCACTTCTCAATAACAAAGAGAGAAACTTTATTTTACTATTTTTTTTCCAATTTTTGTTTTATATTGGTAAAAGCCCGATATCCATTTGACGGAAAGTTAATTTTTACGATGGATACGTTATGTACGGTTGTATGTACGAGTATGTGTATAGATGCGTTCCATATGTGCTGATGTTCAAAACCCTTTTGTTCTGATGGCGGAGGAGGGTTTAAGTGTGTGGTTGGTGTGTTTGTTGCCAAAATGGATTTTAAGAAAGATGTTTGTTTGATTGGTCGATTGATACTCGATATAGTTTTTGTATATAGTATAGCAAAACAGAGTGAAAGAGGCTATAAACGTATTGGGTTATTAGGGAAATTTAGTATATACTGAACTAGAGGATCTTGTGTGGTGATTGTTATGGAGAAAAAAAGGGTTTTTCTGTGGGTAATGTTTTTTGTAAACGGACGCATTTGAAATAATTTATTTATGATATTTTCACATTAGGAACATAATAAGAACATGCATGTTTTATGAAACTAATAGTCTATTATATTGAAGATGTACTTACGTATGACTTCTAGAAGTAGTAAAAGTAACCGGTAACTTAGTATTTAAACATCTTCATAAAAGTTGATGGTTTCAGGAAATTTATATGGATTGGCTGGAATGAACAAATACATTAAACAATAAATAATGCAATTTAAGTTGAACAAAAAAATATAAAGGAGAATAAAAGTGTTTATTAACTTCCCATAGGAAGTTATTGTAATGGATCCAATTTTTCAAATTGAAAATTTTGACATTTCTCGACGTTTCAAGGTCGCTAGATTCATAAAAGATTTTCAGAAAGATGTCTGTGCGTGCTTGTGTACGTACGTTCGTGACGTCGTCAATAGCTCAAGAACCAGAAGAGATATCGACTTCAAATCAATTTTGTTATACATATAATAAGGCAGAAAGATGCAGAAAGGGCTCTCAAGAAAATTGAGTGGGTCGTTTTTTTACCATAGCAGTTTGAAAAAAAGGTGAACATTTTGGTTAACCCTTAATATCTTACAAACCAAAAACGCTAGACACTTAAATTAAAATGTATGTAATATATTGTAACCTGATAACAAAGAAAAATATTTTTGGAAAAAATCCAGTTAACGTTTATTTTTAAAATCAAAAAAACTGAAAAAAAAATTGTCACCTCCAAAATTTTACGAATAAAATATTATTTCATTAAACGATTTTGTGCAGGGAAAAATAATGTTTTTGACATCTGATAAAATTTTGAGAAAAATCGAATTGACAGTTTTTTTACAAAAAATTAAAAACCGAAAAAAATTAACAAAAGTTGGTAACAAATGATTTTCGACTCAAATATCTTTTCAAAACTTTGAGATAATAGCTTCTAATTAATTTTTACTTATAAGAAATATTGTTTTCAACAGTAGAACAAATTTTGAAAAATATCGAATTGACAGTTTTTTTACAAAAAATAAAACTCTAAAAAAAAAAACAATGCTAAAACTTGGTAAAAATGTACTTTCGACTCAAATAGCATTTAAAAAATTAAAAATATTGGCTTCAAACTTATTTTATTTAACAGAAAATATTGTTTTCAATATTCAGTAGTTCTTATATAAAAATCCAACAGTCCGTCTTTTCATAAAAAATAAGATCTACAAAAAATAGTACGCAAATTTGTTAAAAATTGATACGAGTACATATAGACACATTTTTACGCAAGACAAATCGACAGACGGGATGAGAAGTTATCGGTGTGGGTCGCATCCCGGCCTCTTTTTTTATAACATTAATTTTGTTTAACTTTTATTACGGCCAGTATTTTTTTTTTTTTTTCAAATTAATAAATTCAAAATTTACTAGAAATAGTAGGGATTAAAGTCATAAAAAAACTGAAGAGCAAGACTTTCAAACTTTTTCCATGTCCAAATGCATGACCGCAAAAAATTAAAAATTAAAAAAATTACTTTTTAACCATCGTGGCCGTTTGAAATAATCTCGGTTTCAAAAAAAGTATATGAGAAGTGTTCTCAATTCTTGCCGATTCGAACATATCGCTCTGAAGTGGCAGACGTTTTTTTAATGTTATTGTTCAGATTACAAACAAATGATTTTATTTCTATTAATTGTTTATTTTTATTCCATTCTCTACGTACAATTGTAATATTGCCATCTTTTAACTGATTTCAAAAATAAATTAGGTTATTGAAATTTTTTAATTTCAAAAGGCAATTGATTTAAAAGTTTAGGTGCTGTTGCAGTGTACAAATTTGAGGATTGCGTTCTATTACTCATGGGAATATTTACTAAAAATAGATTATTAATTCTTAAGCTATGTGTATTTGAGTTTCTAAGTACCTGACCGTATCCATTTCTTATGAAATAAACTCTAAGAACTTTATATCTATAAAGGGTTTTCAACGGCAAGATACGACGATGTTGAAATACCAACTACTTGTTAACCATTGATTTCTTACAAATGATTCGGACAATATGTAAGTTTCTTACATGTTCCTGAATGGAAGATAACATTGCAGTCCAAGATTGGAGCTTTTTGTTTTAAATCGCAGACTATTATTTTTGTTTTTTCACTTAGAATGAGCTCATGCCTAGAAAACCATTGTCTTAGTACATTTAAATCTTTTGTAACATAGCGATCAATTCAAATAGCGAATTTCTAGCATATGTCATAGCCATATAATCAGCGAACGCTGTTATTTTGCTAAATAATGATTGTTTGAAGACAGAATTTATGTATATCAAAAACAATATTGGACTTAGCACAGATCCTTGAGTATCCGGGACTATGCGGTTTAAAGTTAAGTCCTAAGATTTTAACTCTTTCTTTAAATATCGCATCCATTTGGAAGTTCAACAGAAAGTTTGTAAAATAATCTCTAATACCTTAGGAATGGCTCAGTTCATCCGACTGGAAGAGAGTTTTACGCTGTGAATGCATTGCTGATAAAAATGGTCATCTACATTTGCAATGGAGTTGTAAAATGGCCTTACGCTAGCATTACTGGTTGAAATAGTTTTTTAAGTCGGTTAATAAAGAGATGAAATGATGAAGGGGATTGAGCAATTGAGACCGGAACGTCTGCGCAAAGCAGCATCCTTATAGGCTAGTTACCCACCCTCAATCCACCACCTAAGGTTTTAGAGACTTCATAAATGAATAGTGGCAGATAAATAAAGAATGGACTTAAGACACATCTTTGAGAATGGTGATGCCATTACATATACATAGAACACAAGTATGGGGGGTCAAAAGCGGCCTTAAAATTTAAGACAATCATGAAAAGCTGCGTTTAGCAATACTAGATAGAGCAAGTTTCTGCTCCACTGTTGATAGACCTATACGAAATCAAGAGGTTATATTTTTTCTACTCATCTTATAAGACTGCTAAATTAAAACTGGTGTCGTAACGAAGGGATATTAATATATTTAAGAAGACCAAAACCAATATTTCTTCCAAAAAAATCTTGATTTTATGATCCAATCGCACGTTAAGGTTAGGCCGACCGCCGAATACAAGTTTCTTTCCCTCGGATGGATTAGCATTTAATAATTTTGGGCAGTGGCTTTTGGATTACTTAGATGATTAGCATTGAGATCTTCAAGTATTTCCGAACTGTTTACTTTGTTTTTTTTTTTACGGTTCCTCACAAATCGCAACCATTTGACATCAATAAGACGACTGATAACACGATTTGGGTATTTGTTCCTTTATTTTACATGAACCAGATTTCATCGTCACATTTAACAAACAAATTTGGTTCACACATAAATTTGTAACAACAAATTTTTACCGAAAGGTTGCCTTATTTGTGAAGACATTGGGTGGTATGCGAAATGCTTTGTCTCAGTCTCATGAGATTGAGCTCTGAGAATGAGCTCGAGATTGTGAGATAGAGCATTTGCAATGAGACAAAGCTCAATTCGGTATGCAAGAGCTTTGTCTCATCTCACTATCTCAGTCTCAAAATGTCTTTTTCAAGTGAAAGTAGTGTTTATGATAACTTTTCAAAAAAAAACGATGATACAAATATTTTTTTTGTGAATTTTATTAAAAGAAATATAGTGCTTTTGACAAAAAGTCAAACTCCTGACCTAAAAAAAAAGAAAAAAAAATGCTTTAATAGCATTCAAATCGGAGTTTGAAAAAAAATTTGGCAAAAATATTGAAATAAATCAAATTTCAAAAAAAATTACAAATATCAAAATAAGAATAAAAGAAAAATGTGATCGCAATAAAACGGGAAATAGAAAAATAAAACTTAAGTCATTGGAAAAGGATTTATGGGATTTAATCAATGGTGGGTCTGAAAATCCGAATCCGGTGCTAAATAGGCTCGAAGGTGAAATACAATTGTTTTTTATAATAATTGTTTGATTTTTCATTATGAATATTTTATTACAGGAGCAGAAAGTGTAGCCATAAGCAGAGACGAATCCTCTAATTCCGTTTCAAATGCAACGAAAATTTTGAAGGATTCGTCACGGAAAAGAAGACATGCTAATAATGAAATAGAAGTTTTATCAAACTACGAGACGGGGGAAACGAGGGATCTTTCATTAACTGATTTACAGAGGCTAATTTTACTGAAGCAAAATTTAGTGTTAACCAAAAAATTAAAACTCCTTGAAAATAAAGTTACACAAGAAAATGAAATTTCTTTTGAAAATTTTTAAGGGAAACAATTACATAATGTACATACATATCTTATAAATAAAACTCTTGATATTTATGTTATTTTTGTTTTTATTTAAAAAAAATGTGCACAATCTAACGGTTTTGGTTGAGCAAAAGCCTCGCAATTTCGTTTCTTTTGCTCTGACCAGCTACTCTGAGAAGAGAATCTCTCCTTGATGTGTCATTGGGGGGAAAAAGAGGGGTATGTTCTTCTTCTTCTATATCAATTGGAGCATCCATCTGGTTTTCCTCATTTTCATCCCCACCCTGGAATGCTTTTGAAATGTTGTGCAGAATAAAACACGACATTATTACCTTTGGTGCGTTGCGTGTTGCCACTCTTAATTTATATTGCAGACAAGGAAATTTTTGTTTAAGCTGGCCAAATACTCTCTCAATAATAACTCTTTCTTGCGTTAGAATATTGTTAAAGTTAACTTCAGCGGCACTGACAGGGTTCCGGTACGGAGTCATTAAAAACGGAGTAATTCCATAGCCCTCGTCGCCAATGAGTATAGTTGATGAACTTTCAAGGAGAGTTTGGTAAATTTCAGAATTTTTAAAGATTCTCGAATCATGTACCGACCCTGGCCAAGAGATGTCAACACTCGTAAACAGTTCCGCTCCGTTGAATGTCGCTTGAACATTTATTGAATGAAAACCTAACACAAAATAAAGAGAATTATTAATTATATTTTTGAGAACACTCAAACTTTGTGTTATCTACCTTTTCTATTTACAAATTCATCACTGTGACGGATAGGCTTTTTAATGCGCACGTGAGTGCAATCAATTGCTCCAATGCAGGATGGGAATTGATACTTATTTAGCCAAATTACTTTTTCGGCATCTGTCTGCTCCAACGTATTCGGAAATTTAATCCAGTCCTCTTTTTTCCTTACAATTTTTTCAAAAACTTCGATGATGATCCTAGATACCGAACTTTGGTCGATTCCGAAATCTTCGGCAATTCCGCTTTGGAAACCAGGATCAGCAACGAATCGTAGAAAAACCATCATTCTGGTTCTATTAGATAAACGACCACCCCGAAAAGTATCACTACTTTGAAAAAAATAATCTGTTAAGGCCTCAATTTGAGTTTGGGTAAACATATAAAGAATTTTATAATTTCCTGTTGACTCAACAGGAGCAAAAATATTTATGTACTCATGCATTGTTATTCCTGAGACAACTAATTTCCAGTCTCAACATTTTACGAGCTTTGGCTAATTTGAATGAGACAACGCTTTCTTTCTGCATACGGAAACATCTCAAATGAGATAGATCTATAAAATGAGATCGATCTCATTTTTGTGAGATTTGTCTCAAAACAATTTTGCATACGAAAGCTAGCAAAAGCTCAAAATAATGAGATTTGAGACTGAGACAATGCATTTCGCATACCACCCATTATGCCACTAATCCAAATTCCTCATCAAAATGTCACTCTCTTTCGATGCATTGGTTTCTAGTAAAAAACTATTATTGCCAAAAATCGTTGCTTATCTCAATCAATCAAAAGAAACAAACTGTGAATGAAGTATTGATCTATTAATAAAAACTTACTGTTTGGGCTGCCCAACACTCACTTTGGAAACACATTTTCAACATCGTTCGAGAGTTAAGCCACTCATTTTGTTCGAAAAAGTATATTACTGATATTTTTTTCATTCTGATCTCAAGAGGTTAATAGCATTCAGTGTCAAAATAACTTATAATTAAAAAAAAAACACCAAATTTACTTCCGTCAGTAATAAACGTAAAAGTCTAATACATTGACGCAGAAGAACTAGCATTAAGCCTGATTCTTTTAAATAAATGATGTTGCTGATAAAACTACTAAACGACGTTAATTAAAAATGGATTCATATACTTTTAAAATCCTTTGCAATTTTTATCGGATTACAAAATACTCTATTCACGACGATTTCGGAAAGAAATACAAGTTTTTAAAGAGACTCATAACGAAACTGCTATTAAATTTCGAACTTGACCTAAACTAAGGCAGAAAAGGTGGAAAGAAATAATTAAAATTACTTCAGGTAAACAACTCTTAAATGAGTTTTTCAATAAGAAATTACCTACTAAAAAATACACAAGTTTTCGAAGCATACTATGAATATTTCAACCTCCTAAATCTAAAGACCACTTAACTATTAAACAAAAATTAAGTTTTTTTTTGTTACGTAAGTCCGTGAACAAATTGTGGTATCTTTCCCAATTTAAAATAAGGACTTAATTTTGTTCACTATTTTCTTTGGAATCTGTGAAATTAAAGAAAAACTTAAGGTGTTCAATACGACAAAGATCTACATTTTCCTCTCTATTTATGTAACCTTTCAAATTCAAGACTTGAATGTTCCTCAAAAGAATTCCTGTGTCTTGAAACACACAATTTCAATACTTTCAAAATATGCTGAGTTAAGCAGCTGCATCTGTCTCAGTTAATTGTTCAAGCTGAATTTTTTGAAGACTATCAAAATATGCTGAATTATTGGAAACATTGTAATCTCAGCATTTATTTTACTCATATGTACATATTTTCTCTTTCCGCTATTGTTATTTAAGAAATATATATTGGCTAAACAAAAAGACTTTTAGCAACATGTTGCTCTAGCTTTTGTTACTGTACTCTTTTTCTTATTTTTTTAATTAGAGAAACAGATTGAATTCCCCATGGAGTTTCTTTTATTCTTCGCTATTTATTTATCCTTCAAAAGATTCAAGTCACAAAAAAAGCAATTATCTTCAACACTATACACAATAACCTTGAAAGAATGTCTTTGTTATAAAGAAAATACTGAAGGACTAAAGGTCTTTGTTATGAAGACAGCATTGCAAAGCTATAGCACTCTTGAAATGATTATTTACACCAAATATCAGATTAGGAATAAAAGAATAAGCTTTAACTTAATATAAATACGAAAAGTACGTCTTTATCTCATGACTATATTTATGTGTAAAGTTAATACTTTCTAAGTTAACGTTACAATGCAGAAGCTAAAACGTAAAGGTTCACTTTAAGTTTAAATGAGTTTCATAAGGTTAAGCTTTCGAAACTGACCAATTCTCTGGTTCCATGTTCTGTATGCTTTTTTTACTCTGTAGCTATTTGACATAATTGCCGTATTACCTAAAAGTTTTTCGGGTTTTTTTTTAATAATTTTTACAGAAAAAACCTTGAATTAAATATTAAATTAACGGATGCTATGTACTAACGAATTGCACATCTTTATATTTTTAACAGAAATGCTGTAAAATTTAAAATTAAATGCACAAGAACGTGTGTTCTTATTAAGCTTTTACATATACATACAAATATGTATAAAAACCACTTTTTTAGTTCCAAACATCATGTTTTTATGTCGAAGTATTCAAATTACATTTTATGGCTTTTTTTAAGGAAACATTTATTTTTATGTGATGAATATAAAGTCTCTTGGTGCTTTTTTAAGGTTTGTTTCGTGTTTCTTACATCATTTAATCTTTATTTTAAGCTCTCATACAAAAAGGTCACATCATCTTTCTACAACCTATACCTATGGTTCGTCAGCACCTTACAACCAGTTCATTAAAGGTGAACATACAAATTTCTTTCTTGGATGTTTTAAAATTGAATTACACAAAAACGAAAAACACCAAGATGATGTTTAAAATCAAGAAAAAAAACTGAAATTCATTTGATTGTTAAAATGTATCTTAAACTCAACACTAAACGCTTAAACAAATATAAGAAAAAATATTTATAATCCCAGGAAACTCATGAACTTATTCTTCTTTAGCACAGCGCAAAAACATCCGTCCGTCCGGTGCAGCTATAAACTTTTTTATTTTTTGCAGGATTATAAAATATAAAGTATAAATTCTATATAAAATGAGCGAGAGAACATAATATAAATTTTATTTTTGTGCGTGTGTGAATGTAATATTACACATACATAGTTACACACACACACATACATAAAGACAGAGAAATGCATAGTTAAAATTTGTAAATAATTTATTTTCTTTAACTTGGACAAAATGTTACTTAATCAGATAACTTGAGCTAAACGAAACAAGTAGCGGATAATGAAAGGAAACAAAACTTAACAAAAAAAAAACATCAAAAGCAACAAAAAAGTAAACAATTAAATTGCCATAAACAACATAAAATAACAATTTTACGAGCATTTATTTTTCAATTAATTTCTCAGTAAGAAGAATAGAATGGATGTTGTGTTGCTATCTGAGTTATTAGCTACTCCGGTGTTTTGTTGAAAATGCCTTTCATCCACCGAAATCATGGCCGGATTCAAGATAATTACCGGCCCAGGATGGTGAAAAGAAATAAACTTACATACATCTAACAGTGAAATTAGCCAACACCGGTACGTTCAAGGAAGGTAAGATCAGCCGAGAAAATCGCCACGGTCCGTGAAAATGTTCTGAAGAACCCGAGGCACTCCACTCCTCGCCGTGCACATGAACTCAGCCTTTCGCAGACTTCAACTTGGCGAATTTCGCATCGGAACTCGGGCCTACAGCCGTACAAGATCCAACTGACCCATGTGCTCAAACTTCATGACCATAGACAACGCCGTTTGTTCGCTAACTGAACTTCGAATCGTTTAGAAGAAGACTCCAATTATTTTGGCCGAAAATCGTCTTCTGCCGTGTATGGAACGACACCAAATCATGCGAGGTTCACCAGGCGATGAAGCATCCTCAAAAAGATTAGCTTGGTGTGGATTTTGGGCCGACTGCGGCGTAATTCATGCGTACTTTTTTAAAAACGACGTAAGTGAGACGGTCACCGTCAAAAGCGAGCGCTACGTAACAACGATATCTAACTTCTTATGGCCTTAACTGAACCATATGGACCTAGAAGACATGTACAAAATGTACGTAACACTTCGTCTTCATCGGTTCCGACTCTAGTTTCCAATGACACTCCCTATGTTAGCTCAATTGATAAAACCAATTTGCTTACAGTACAGTTTGCTGTTAATTCGATGCTGTCAGTGAGTGACATGAGTCCTCCTGTACTTGAAGGCGTAAACATTTCTATGGGACGAATCTTCCTTCGCACTCGTTCAGTTACTAGAGTACTAAAAAATCTTGACATTCACAAATCAGTTGGCCCGGATACTATTTCCGCTATTGTTCTGAAGAGAAGTTCTTTAACGCTTTCAAAACCACTGCGTAAGTTTTTCCATCTTTACTATTCTAAAGGTCTCTTTCCGAGTGGATGAAAAACTGCATTTGTCCAGCCTGTCACTAAAAAGGCGAATCCTCCTCACCATCTAACTATCGTCCAATTGCACTTACATCGCTTCTTTCCAAGGTCATGGAAACGCTGAACAATTTTCAGCTTTAGAAATATCTTGAAGAACGAAAGCTTCTTAATGACCAGCAGTAAGGCTTTCGTTGCATTAGGTGCACTGATGATCTCATTGTTTATCCCACGGAACAAATCTTTACATCGTTTTAAAGAAAGTAAGATTATTGCACCTGATATTTCAAAAGCATTTGATACAGTTTGGCATCAAGCTCTCTTATTGAAAATGCGTGCATTTGGTATTGATGAATCCATTCTTCGTTGGGTTAGAAATTACCTTTCGGACAATTCAATTCAAGTAGTATTGGATGGGTTCAAATCTGATATTCAAAAAATAAACAATGGTGTGCCCCAGGGTTCTGTTTTGTCTCCAACTCTCTTCCTAATATTATTAAATGATCTTTTGTCTGAAACTTCTTACACAATAAATTGTTTCGCTTTAAGATTCTCATCCTTGTTCTTTGGATGTGGACTACCAACGGCAGCGTATGATAAGCTCATTAAATTCTGATCTTGATAGCATTGTTCAATGGGGAATCAAAAACCTTGTAGAATTTAATGCTTCGAAAACTCAATGCTGTCTTCTGTCGCAAGAGCGTAACCCTCCCCCACTATACATGAGTGGTACTTGCAGCGAGGAGACTGAACAGCTATCAATGCGAGGTATGTGCATTATAAACCACTTGTTGTGAAGTGATCACATATTTGAAATCGCCAAAAATGCTGCTAAGTGTATAGGTTTTCTCCGACAATGCAAGAAGTTTTTTACCCCTTCTGATCTGACTATTATTTATAAAGCCTATATTCGTCCAAAACTTGAGTACAATTTCCATATTTGGGCAGGTGCTCCTATAACCCACTTGATTCTCCTGGACAGAATTTAAAAGAGAGCTCTAAAAATGATAGGTGACCGTTGTCTAACTGAAACTTTTGCATCTCTCGAGCAGCGTCGTAAGGTTTCATGTCTCTCATTATTTTGTCGCTACTTCCATAAGCAATGCTGTAATGAAATAGCCAGTTGCATTCATCCCCTCAAACAATTCAACCTTAATACTCGTTCTTTTGGGAATGCCCATCAGTTTACCCTTGAGCCCAATTTCAGTCTTACTGTAAAGTGCAGAGATTCTTTTTTTAGTCGCACTACACGAATGTGGAATGCTTTACCAAACTTAATATTTTTCACTCATTACAATGTGCAGGCATTCAAAACCAATGTGCATCGGTATATCTTTTCAAATCCTATCCTCCCTTCCATATTACTCGTACTCTGTATAATCATAATAAGGGTATTTATATTCCCTTGAGTGCGTGTACAATATAAAAAAATGTGGTTCCAGCAGGATGGCGCTACGTGCCCCACAGCAAACATCTACCCGCCCTTATTGAAGAACCTTTTTTTATTTTATGACTATTTTTCAAATGACCAACGTTTTATTTGATTAAATAAAAGAGATTTGTTTAAATAGTTTACGAGCTCGAGAAACAAATTCGTATCAGGGTTCTAAAAGAATGCAATCTTATTTGAATGCAATCAATAATGAGTTTGCATTCAATGACTTCACTTTGAGACTTGAAACTTCAAATTTTGCAATCTCCATTCACTTGTAGCTAAAATATTGCAATCATTATTTGTTCGAACCTTTCAATCAAAACAACAATCAATTGAATGCAATCTTTGAGAATTCGTTCGTTCGTTTTGCATTATTTGCATTCGTGAATACATTATTCACATTTTTTTGCATTCTTTAAAATCTTTTGGAAACTTCGCATTCTACGGGTCAAAGTTGATAACATAGTGTGCAGTTTGAAATCCCAAAGTGAAATAAATGAATGTAGTCTTCTAAAAGCCTGTTTAATTGTAGCCAAGAATCTTAGAAGACATGACTTTTTCTTGTTATCTTTCGTAATTAGTTCATAGATTTGGAAATGTATGTCAACACTGCTGTAAAGTAAAAGTTTTCTGAGAAACTCAGTCAAGCATGTGAGTTATTTATCAATGCTTTTGATTGTGGGTATCCCTTTGAAATGTTCCTAGTTCCGACTCTGGCTGATATCATTAAACCGTCGCCCGCGCCGCTCCGTAAAATAATTCCAACATCACAGCTTAAAACATTTTCTTATGCAGAAATATTAAGTTATTTCACTTCTATAGCCCCTTCTCGTATATATATGAATGAAGGTTCTCTCTTAAAGTTATACGGGAAGGTACATACATACATACATGTATATAAACATTTTCCAAGCAGCGCAAAAATGGCATCAGAGCACAGCATCAGCGCATAACAGAAAATATTTTTTGTTTTTAATTATTTGTTTTCTTTGCATTATCATTTTTGCCAAACACTGAATTTGTGGATTCAAGATATTAGAATAAGTAAATGAAAGTAATTTCTGCTTGAAATTCCTTTTCTTTATGCCCCCGCTACGCCCCGCCACGCTGCACGTTTTGTTCGCTTTATCTTTTCGCTTCAGCATTATAAGCTTCTGTGATGCTGTGATGTGCATTGTGCAACGCAAAGCAAGAGGGATCTTTAGCTTTGGAGATATCCGCAATTGTGTTGGGGCTTACAAGAAAACTTTCTCCTTTGGAATATAGATTATGCGTACGAACTTTTTCCCACCTACATATAAATGTATATATTCATAAGGACTACATTACTTAATTGTAGGAAGAAAATTTAAATCGAAATCCAGGAATGATAAAAAAAAGTGGTCAAATTTAACTTAAAAAGGTAATGTAATTAAAGACGAGGCAAAAAAAATGTTAAAGACTTGGAACAATTTTACTTTTAAAAAGGATATATACATATATGTATATATATTTTATGTTGTTCGATTTTGTTTCACTACATGCAAACCACAAGTTTGACAAATTTAAACTATTAAACTTACGAATTCAAAGGTTGGAAACAAAAAAAATCCTTTAGGACGAAATAAACGATGTTAGAGTTCAAATACTGATTTGCTTTAGTGAAATTTACAAAAGAAAAGAATAATTACAACAATTAATAAATATATAAGGTTTTCTATATTAGAATGTATTGTATTAGGGTCTAAAAGGCAAAAACCTGAATGCAGAAATCTCAAAATACCGAACAATAAAACACGGAGACAAATTTGAATACCGAAACCTTTATTAAAAATATTTGTTTCGAAATACTTTTTAATTGCAAGACATATTACCTTTATGGCGCGTTTTGCATGCGTTACAAATTTTTAACTCGAGATTTAAATCAAAAAGGTCATTGCGGTGGTAGAGAAGTCGAAAAAGTTTGGTCTCCCGATTCCGTTCGTCTATCTGTCGATAAACTTAAAATTTGCTCCGATTCTTAATTACTTACTTAAGGTGAGGCTACAGTCCTGTGTGAACTAGGGCCTCAAGCTCAGTCCCTAGCTAGATGTCTCCAGTTTCGCGCTCCAAGTTGGGTGAGGTCACCTTCCACTTGTGCGCGCCACCTGATCCGCGGTCTTCCTCTACTGCGCTGTCCTGTGGGGGTGGATTCGAAGACTTTCCGGGCCGGAGCATTGGTTTCCATGCGCTCTACGTGACCCAGCCATCTTAGTCGTTGGACTTTTACCCTTCTAGCTAAGTCTACGTCGCTATACAGCCCGTACAGCTCGTCGTTCCATCTTCTCCTTCATTCCCCTTCGATGCATACGGGACCGTAGATCACACGAAGAACTTTTCTCTCAAAGCGACCCAAGGTGCTTTCATCCGCTTTTGTCATAGTCCATGCTTCTGCACCGTATAGCAGGACGGGGATGGTTCTTATATAGCAACACTTTGGTTCCTCGGGAGAGGACTTTACCACTCAATTGCTTTCTTAGTCCAAAGAAACAGCGGTTAGCAAGAGTTATTCTGCGTTTGATCTCAGCGCTGGTGTTGTTTTCTGCGTTTACAGCGGAGCCTAGGTAGACGAAGTCCTTTACTACCTCAAAGTTACGTCTGTCGATGGTGACGTTTTGACCAAGACATCGGTGTTGTATGTCCTTTCTTGATGACAGCATGTACTTTGTTTTGCCCCCATTAACCGTTAAACCCATTTTTGAGGCCTCTGCCTCAATACTCACAAAAGCCCCATTGACATCACGCTGAGTTCTTCCGATGTTAAAAAAATCACATGACAGCGCATCACCTTGTCTAAAACCTTTTTTGACATCGAAAGGTTCCGTTAAGTTGTTTCCAACCTTTATGGAGCAGCGTGAATTCTCCATGGTCATCCTGCACAAACGGACGAGTTTGGCAGGGATGCCAAAACTAGACATGGCACTATACAGCTAGTCCCTTTAGATGCTGCGGCCTTGAAATCGATGAAAAGATGGTGGGTGTCGATTTGGTGTTCTTGGGTTTTTTTTCCAGGATCTGCCGTAATGTAAATATTTGATCAACTGTGGACTTTTTTGGTCTAAAACCACACTGATAAGGAACTATCAGGTTGTTGACGATGGGCTTAAGACATTCACATATTACGGCAGAGAAGATTTTATAGGCGATGTTAAGAGGACTGATTCCTCTATAGTTGGTGCAGTTTAGAGGGTCTCCTTTTTTCAGGATCGGGCAAACAATTCTGAGGTTCCATTCATCGGGCATGCTTTCTTTCATTTTTGTTAAAACTAAAAATAACAGTACTCCCCATTCATATTTTTTGGTTAAAAAATGAAATTCCTGAAAAAAACCGATAGATTTTTTAATTTTCGCCAAATTTTGTTCTTAATTTGACTTCTTTCGATATAAAAAATTATTTTCGTATTGCTCCGCTAGTTCCTGTCTAATTTTTTTCAAAAACCAACAGATTTCAATTCTTTCTGCACAATTATACAATTATGATACACAATTTTATTGTTTTTTTTTGTATTAAAAAAAAAGAATTCGGTATCTTGAAAATGGTTCATCATATTTTTACGAAAAAGAAATCTTAAGCGTATTTTATAAGCTCTAAATAACTCCATATGAAAAATATTTTTGAACTTAAATTAAAAAAATTGATATACGAAAAATTAATAATAGTAAAACGGTCTTTTTTTTATAAATGAAATAGCTTTAAAAATTTTTAAAACAAAATTTTTTTAGGTACATACTTAAATCTTAAAATACTGAAAATATTTTCGAACAGTCTTTATAAATACATGAGCAGGTTCGTGCATTTTATTTTATCAAGAAATAATGAAATATTGGTATCTTTTCCTTTTTTTAAATTTATGGCCTCTGTCAAAATTTTACTTTCAATAAAAATTGTTTGGGGGCAATAATTGAAACTAAATATGTTTTTGAATTGTCAAACTAATTTCAATGCAGATACAAACGTAAGTCACAAACATGGAGGACTGAAATGTTACACAATCTACTCACTCAAGTGATTTTAGAACTCGTTTAGGCTGTCCAAAATTAAAGGTTGATATTTAATAAAATAAACGGTTTTCAAAAAGTTATATTGATTGATTTTACAGAAGAAGTCATGTATTATTTTGTCAAATTGAAACTTGAAATTTCTCGACTTTTGACGTTTCCAACATTCGGGATACCTTATTTCGTCAGACTTAACAAAGAGTTCGACTTGAAATAAAATAAAAAGATACAGAAATTACTTTTAAAAAAACTTGAGTAAAAATTTTAAAAAATGTGGTTGATCTCAAACGCTAGAGACTTCAATTGAATTTGATATTGTAAATTTTGACGTGATACTAAATTTATATAAGTTGAAAAAAAAATCGTTTTTTTATAAACCAAACAAAAAATAGTTGCCTCCTCGAATTTGTCGCTAACAAAAAATAATATCACCTCCAAAATAATATTATGCTTCGAAAACATATTGTTTTTGACATCTAGTAGAATGTTTCGAAAAATTAAAGAAACGGTGAATTTACAAATAAATAAAAAATACAACTAAAAGTTGGTAAAAATTGATTTGTAAAAACTTTTAAAGATATTGGCTTCAAACTAATTTATCTGATTAAAAACATTGTTTTTACAATTCCCTACACTAAACACATTTAAACAATGCTTGTAGATATTGGATTTCGACTTAAACATTACGGGAATATAAACATTTATATCTTCTTTAACTTATTTTATCATATTAAAAATATTGATGTTGACTTTAAGTTAATTTTTTAGAACAAACCAATTAACAACTTTATTAACAAAAGCATTGACTTCAACTTTTTGAACATCATACACAAAATATTGTTATTCAAATTTTGGAAAATTTTTGGAAATATTGACAGACCAGGGCCATATTTTATAAATATTGACAGATGCGACAGGTGACAATTTGTAGATGACAAACCTGATAATTGTTTAAATTCTGTTGCATACAAAAATTGTTAATTTTGTAAAATTGTCGGGAAATTTTCCATAGTTGTCAAGATGTCGGAACATAAAAAATTGTCATGACAATGAATTTTCAGGGATTTTTTTGAAAATTGTCACAAATTCCCCGACGAATTTGTGCTGACATTTTTTTTGAAACAGAAAAAGTAGTACAAATTACAATTTTGTCAGTATATAGTTGACAATTGTGACAGGCAATTGATACCTCCAGTATCTCACAAAAAGAAAACATGCTCTTGATGCTAAGACCCAAATTGTATGTGCTATACACTTGCTTGGAAGTGGAGTACCATATAGTTGCTGATGGACAGGGAGTTTCTAAAAGTTACACGTTTTATAGACATTTTGCTTAATTTTCTTTTATTGCTGGCATTGTTGATGTGTCATTAATTGATGCTCCAACTGAAAATAAGTCAGCATTTGTTGACAGAAAAAGTGACCACTCAATTAATGCCATGTTTGTATCCGTCCCAAATTTGGATTTTTTTTGTTGTTTCTGCACGCTGGCCTGGGTCCGTTTTAAGGAATAGCTCATTAGCACGACGACGCCCCGACGCTATGAAAATGGATGGAGGAAATTTTCAATTGCTATAATATTAGCACAAAGCGGTTATGGACGAAAAAGTTGGCTGATAACACCAGTTATTCACATTTATTTTTGAGGGCTCATAAGAAAACGAGGATGCTTGTAGAAAATGCATTGGGCATTCTGAAGCAAACATTTCTTTGCTTTTACTTTTTCAGATTGTCTCCAGCAACTGCCTGCAAGGTTATATTGACTTGTACAGAACTGCATAAATCATTTGGGAAATGAACATACACTAACTAAATTGACCACTTCACAGAAGCAGTCTCTTGGATGTCCGAAACAGAAGAGGCGCCGACATGGGACTTGCCCACGACCATAAGTTCAATGATCCAACGAATAACACGAGCCACAAATTCAACATCGCCAGGCTACAGGATCCCACAACCTGTCAACTATTCAGGGACCACTTGTCTCACGCAATGAGAACAATCACCAGCACAGTACATGACGACTTTGAAAACCATTGGAATGCTGTGAAAATTGTTTTGATTTCAGGTGCTGACAGAAAAGTCGGTCGGAACGAAGGAAGCAACAACACTTAACTTTAACAAGAAACTTGGGCAAGGATCAACCAACGAAAACAGTTAAGAGCTCAAATAACTGCTGCACAAAGGGAAGAAAGAAATAAGTTGGAGTTATCGTACCACATGAAAAAGAGATAGGTTCACCGCAGTATGCGACGTGACAAGTGTAACTACATCAACGCATTGGAGCAAAAAGCAGAAGATGCTGCAAACAGGTGCGACAGCAGCACCGTTTACAGAATAACTTAAGGGCTGATCGGTGAGCACAGCTCAAAGCAACACCTTTAAAAGAAGTAGACGGTACTGTGATAAGTTTGATGGATGAGCAAGTCAGAAGGTGGAAAGAACACTTTTCCTCGGTTTTAAACCAAGTGTTTGCAAACAACGTGCAGCGGATACCTTGTGAAGCGCTTGAAAAAAAACTAATCCCTGAATCCGCTACGCACCTCTCAGTAAAGATGAGATCGTTCCCGTAATAATTAAAGCACTTAAGAGCAACAAAGCGGTAGGACCTAATGGAATTCCCGCAAAGCTTTTACAAGCGGCGCCAACGTCATCAAGTGAACTGCTTCATTCGCTTATAAAAGAAGCCTGGACCACCGAAAGCTTCCCAGATAAGTGGAAGAAGGGAATTATCGTCAAGCTCCCAATAAAAGGAGATATAATAAAGTGCAAAAACTGAAGAGGAATTTATGTTCTACCTGCCGTTACCAAAAAAGTAGCAAAAGTCATACTGGAACGCATCAGAGAACTCCTTGAAGCCACACTCGATGCCGAACATTCAGGATTCCGCGCTGGATCCTCCTGTAATGATCATATCAACACACTGCGGATCATTATTGAACAGTACATTGAATATCGATCACCACTATACCTGCTGTTCATCGACTTCGAGAAGACCTTTGATAGCGTTAGAAGCAAGTACCTATATCATGGTTAGATTTACGCAGGAGAGGCATCCCAGAAAAACGAATTGCTATTATTAAAGCAACATATGATGGATTCAAGAGTCACGTTTTGCACGATGGAAGGTTGTCAGATGATTTTAAAATCCGTAGCGGAGTCAGACAGGGCTGTATTCTGTCACCAATATTGTTATTGTTGGTGATAAGCGATGTACTGCGAGCAGCTTTGTCAGGTAGCGGAGGGATGCAATGGACTTTGACATTCTATTTAAAGCACTTTGATTACGCGGACGATATTTGCTTACTCTCTCATAGGATCATGGATCTCCATCAAATAACAAAAAGTGTGGAGAGAGAAGCAGAAGTTGTGGGGCTGAAAATCAATTCCGGCAAATAAACATGGTCAGCCCCAGAACCCGACCATCCTCTCAAATAAATATTTCCTCGCAACCGGTGTAAAAAGTGGAGAGCTTTCAAAATCTTGGAAGTATCATCTCCATCGAAGGCCGAACCAAACAAGTCTTCATCTGCCGAATCGGCAAAGCAAAATCGGTCGGACGCTAAACGCTGTCGAAAATTTGGAGGAATAAGTCTATCCTTAAAAATAAAGCTACTACTGTTTCGCACAAATGTCGAATCTATGCTATTTTATGAGTACAGCACTTGTAATAACTCTCAACCATTACAAGAAATCTGAAAACCTTTGTGAAAAGATGTCTTCGTAACATCCTAAGGATTTTCAGGTGAAACCGTATATCAGATGAGAAGAAGAACAGGTCAGGAACCTATAGACTCTATAATACGAAGGCGTAAGTGGCAATGGATTGGACATACGCTTTGAAAAGGTAACGACTGCTCTTAAGTACGAGTAGTTCCCAACGGACTTAACAGGTCTGAGGGCCTAAGTAAGTAAGTATTTGCAAAACTACCACTGAGCTGCAAGAGCTACTCACCAAAATATTCGCAATATTAGACGCTACACTAGAATATTTTCGACCTTTTTTCTCCAAATCCGTCAACAATTGTACCGAAAAAAGTGTTGAACTTCGGAAAATATGATTTTAAAAATTTTGGCGGCCAAGTTCGAAAATCTTTTACCAAATACCTATGGTCTATAGCTTTTGTGATTTGAAAAATAGAGAAAGAATAAATAAATTGGACTTATTTCTCCCAAGAATTATTTGTCTAAGGTCAATGCCAACATACACACTACTATGCCTTTTATTTAATATTTGGGACACAATTCATAACTTTTGCTTCTTACACTTCATCCCCATAAGTAATATTTTTAAATAAAGAAGGTATACGACTTCGAGGTCCTTATTTTTATTCATGCGATATAAAAATAAACAAACACTTAAAAGTAAACACGCATTTTAACTTAAAATTCGGAGAAAAAATTGCTGGAACGGAAATCATAATTTGTTTGATAGGTTATGAGGCTTTAACTATACCTTCGTCCATTAATCCATCAAAATTACCTATAATAAATTTGAGCCTAAAGTGAACGATGTGATGTAGGTATAGTATTGCTATGTGAATTGTATATTGTATTTTCCTTTCAAGCTCATAGCTAAATGTTTGCTCCTTGACCCTTGACAAAAAAGCTAGTAAAAAGAGTAAAATATTTGTAGGTATAACGAAAAAAAAGCTAGGTAGGAAGGTATACCTAACCTGATGCCAACGTAAGTTTTATGAAGGTAGGTAGGTATATGTTCCTATTTGCAGAAGCCCATCCAATTTATTTTTCCGGTATAAATTCACAAAGGCTATAGTTGGTAGAGTATAGAAGGTAGCTATAGCTACAGAGGACCTACAAACTAGCGTGTCGTTTGTATTATTCTATTTATTTCTCTTTTTTTATTTCTTCGGAAGTCATCGTCATACAGTCGAGTCGTTCTACCCGTCATCCGCCTGTGGACATTTCAAAGAGGACCATTTCCTCTATTCCCTCTGCATCATGCCGCTTGCTTGTGCCAACACACACAGAAGTAAAAAATAAAAAATCTTGCGACGTGCTAATGTCAAATTTAAACACTTGATTCTGGCAATGCAATTCAACAACGAACGATGATGATGATGGCTTCATCTCGAGCTCGACCAGGAAGCTACACAAAAGTGTATGCGAGCTAAAAATAAAAAAGTTCCTACCTTCAAAAAAAAAACCATAGCTGGGAAAACGGCAGAAAAAATAATTTAATTAAAACCCCCATCCTTGAAAACTGCAGTCAACCGACAAATATTCGCTCCTTAGGGAAATTAATGTTTACGTTCCCTCTTTGGCTCCTTGTCCTCTACCTACTCTGAATCCCCCACTTCCCTTCATCGCCATCACTTCCTATCCCTATATCTACAGCCACTTACCGCAGCCATCAGAGATGTTGTACTTGTACCTGTAAATATTATATCTCGTATATGGCTCTGCCTATATGAGTATGAGGGTATATCCTCTGTGGTGATGTACGTAACCGTAAATAAAATTTTCTTTGCCGTTTCTCATTTTCATGTGTGTATGTGTGTGTTTGTTGTGTGTGTGTAGTATGTGCAAGTCTTCAATTTTAATGCCGCCTTCACTAATTTAACATTTTTTTTTTCAGAAAATTGAATTCCACACCCATACCGGAACCGCACTTTTTCCAGCCACCTTTTCGCTTAACTACGAGTTTGTCGATACCGAGCAGGGCGGTGAGCTGTGGCCTGGGCGACGAGGCGAGGACCCTGTGCCTCAGCTCTGCTCAAGGATATTCCGCAAACGCAAGGGCAACGTACAAGTGCCACGAAACGTCTTCCTATACGGCCGTGGCGGAGCCAAGAACCTAACTTGTTTGTACAGATTTGAGGCTGGTGTGTCGGAGCGTGTTAAACTCGTACTTCACAATGTGTCGTTTGGTGAGGGCACAGCTTGCACCACTGACTCCGACCTACACACTGGAAGGCCAAAATGCAATCAAATTGACCCGGACGGTCGCATCACCGAGCTCAAGCTCTACGATGTGCCATTCCGGGACGTGAAGATACCGCTCGGGTGTTTCTGTGATAACACCAGTGCCCTGTACAATGCGCCGCTAACATTTATATCGAATTCGAGAATTATGGAATTGTCGTTCACAGTGACTCGCCTAAACATTTCGGAAGACTTTGCCGATGTGTACTTCTTTGCGTCGTACGAATTCAAGCGTGTGCCGGAATGCCGCAAACGTTTGAAATTGAAGGGCTCCGGCGGAGAGGACGAAATCAAATATCCACTCAAGTCACAGGATTCTAGCTGTGAGGGCCTGTCATGGTACATCGAGGGACAACAGCTCGAACGAAGCCTATTCGTCCAGACGTGGGGCTCGTATCTGCCAGTCGATCCGACATCGGAGGATGCCATGCGTTGCCATACCAAGAATCGATTGATGATTTACTCCGGCCGGCCGTTAAAAGTTATGCGAGTTATATGTCCAGCACAGAGCGGTCCTCGGCCGACGTCGCTGCACATATTCTCAGAGGACTGGGCCAATGGTCAACCGCTATTCACAAATAAGTAAGTGCCTATATGTGATGTCCTGTGGGGGACTTATATCACAATAAAATTTCATGATACCAAAGATCCTTTGGACCGTTCGGTCCTAACCTTTGCATATACACTATGGATAGGTATTATGTTATGTGTAGGTTTTGCTTTTCGTACTATGCGGCGCTGTGCAGTGCTGCATGCTGCAGTCTTAAAGTTGCTTCAATCCTTCAGGTGCTGTGGTGTGACGTTCGTCGTCGTCGTTGGTGTTGGTGTTGTTGCTGGTGGTGGTGTCCTAATAAATGAGATTCGATTTTGCTTGTCATGTTGGTGGCAATTTGGCAAAATGTGTGTGCTAACTTTATTGGTACTTCTGGACTAGAAGAGGCATATTAACTGCGGGAGCGGAGCTAGAGCTGTGTGCATGTGAGACTGATGTTGTTCTTGCAGCTTGATAAAGGTTGAATGTATACCGTGTTCATTTGTACGTATAGTTGCAGGGCTGCATGTGGCATATTGTTTATTGAGTTAAAATTGGGATAGTCCAATGTTTGCATACTCAATCGGAAATATTTTGTTACCCTTGTGAAAATTAATGGAGTTAAGCTTTAAGGTAGAGAAGAACCTTTTCGAATAATGGAACTGAATGTTTAGTGAGATCGTAGGTATAAGGGACATTCGAATATATTTATATCTATGTAGGTATTTTACACACCAAGAAAGATGGAAGTTCAGGTATTGAAGAGGTATTTGTTTTATTTAAAGGTCTAGAAAGGGGGTTTATTGTTCATTTAAGAACATTTATGGTGACCCCCAATTAAGTGTTTTTCCTTCAAACCGAGTCATGTTTTGATAATTAATTTCTAGCTTTGACTTCTTTTTGTTGGTTTCTGATGTTTGTCTTTTGTATTCTTTAATGTTTTAAAATATTACAGGAAATAACACAAAAAGGATTACGTTTTAACATATAACTACTTCAGAAAAGGTTCATGTATGAAATAAAACTAAACTAATCAACGTCAGGAACAAATCAATCTTTTTGCTTAAAAGTTTATCAGAAAAAGTAATAGGTACAATTTTGTAACCTCTTTGAATTTAATATAAACAATCTATCCAGTATCCATCTATTCTAAATGGAGGGTTAAGGATAAGCCAAAAACAGTTTTATTTTTAAAAATTCAGTAAAATGAAGAAAACTAATTTTCCCATTTATTATGGAAAAGCTTCACAAGAACTTGCTGAGGAATTTGGACTGTAGCTCAGCGTTGTTTTTATAAATTGGCCTTAAGTGCATGGATCGTTTTCGTATTAATGGAATAACATTGATCCTTTACGGGTTCCTCATAAACAAAAGTTCAAAGTAGTCAAATCGGAGCTCTGAGGCTTTCAACAATTAACTACGGTAAGATGTTTGATAACACTATTTGAACATTTAGTGTTCAACAAATCGATTTTGATTAGTGCTGTGTGACATGGCACATCATCTTGAATCGAAGTCGTTTAAACCCATGTGTTCATTTTTGGGACTATGTAACGCCCACTGTTGACCAAAATTGTCACCAGCTTCTTTTTCAAAGGAATATGTTCCAAAAATTAGTTGTACCTTCTTGAAAGTAACCTACGTCAATTTCGTTTGTCGAGACGCTGCGAAAATTTATAAAAAATTAGATTTTTCGACGGAAATTGTTGTCCAATTGATGCTGCTTTAAGTCCCGAAGTTTAAAGCGATACCGAAGCGAATGATTCAATAGCTCAGCCAATTGGACTTTTTAAGCGATTAATCGGAAATCTTTTGTCGGGAATTCTTCTAGGTTTAGTGCGGGAAAAATCAATAGCGGATCGAGAGGGGTTGTCGTAGGGTTCATGACCGCTTCCCATGGGACAATATTTTATTTAAATTAAATTTCCTAAGAATTCCCTTCAATTAAAATCTAATCGTATTGATTTCATCTAAATACATCCATGCTTAGTAATTTAACGATATTTACCAAGAACCTGTGTGAACAAGGGCCTCACCCAACAAACTTCTCCAACTGGTTCGGTCCTAGATTTCTTCAGTTTAGCGGTCCAAGTAGCTTGGGGTCATGCTTAGTATGCTTCCCCTTGTGCGCTACACCTGATCCGCGGTCTTCTTATATTGCTCCTGTGGGTGTGGACACGATGACTTTCCGAGCCGGAGCATTGGATTTCATACGATCTACGTGACTTAGCCATCTTAGTCGTTGACTTTTACCCTTTTAGCTAAGTCTAGGTAACTGAACACTAAACAGCCCATACAACTCGTCGTTCCACCTCATCTTCCACTCCCCTTCTATGTATACATGACCGTAGATCACACGAATAACTTTTCTCTCAAAACGACCCAAAATGCTTTCATCCGCTTTTGTCATAGTCCATTCTTCTGCAAAGTACATCAGGACGGGGGTGAAAGGGTCTTATATAGCGACACTTTGGTCCTTCGAGAGGGGACTTTTCTAATCAATTGGTTTATTAGATCAAAGAAACAACGGTTAGCAAGAGTCATTCTTCGTTTGATCTCAGCGCTAATGTTGTTTTCTGCGTTAATAGCGGAGCCTAGGTATACGACGTGATTAACTAGCTTTAGGTTGCGTCTGTCGAAAGTGACGGTGATGATTTGCCCTTATTAACCGTTAAACCCGTTTTTGCTGCCTCTGTCTCAATACTCACAAAAGCCCCATTGACATCACGCTGAGTTCTTCCGATCATGTCAATTTCATCAGCATATGTCGGTAGTTGGACAGACTTTTAAACTCTAGTTTTGAGTAGGGAACTCTACAATATTCTTTCAGGTATAATGTTAAAAAATCGAATGATAGCGCATCACCTTGTCTAAAACCTTTTTTGACATCAAAAGACATGGCTCTATACAACTCATCCGTGTAGACGCTTAAAATTGATGAAAAGATAAAGGGTGTCGATTTGATGTTGTCAGATTTTTTCCAGGACCTACTGTAATGTAAATATTCGATAGACTGTGGAGATTCCTGGTCTGAAACGACATTGATAAAGATGTATCAGGTTCCTTACGATAGGCTTAAGACGTTCACATATTATGGCAGAAAAGATTTTGTAAGCGATGTTAAGTAGACTGATGCCTCTATAGTTGGTGCAATTCAGAGAGTCTCATTTTTAAAGAATCGGGCAAACAATATAATTGAGGTTCCATTCATCGGACATGCTTTCTTCCGACCATATCTTACAGTTAAGTTGGTGCATGCTCCTTTTAAAATTTCTTCCAGCTGCTTTAAAGAGCTCGGCATTCAAGGCATCTGCTCCAGCGGCTTTGTTATTCTTCGGCTTCTTTACTTCGTCTAAGTCGGGATCGTTGGCTTTCGTCATCTATGTTGAATGGATCATTCTGCCTGACAGTGGAATTCGGTTCGTTGTCGCCGTTAAACAGTCTGCAGAAGTGGTCCTTCCATATCCACAGTATTGACTGCGACTTCACAACGATGTTTTAACTTTCGTCTTTGCAGCCTTCGGTTCTAGGTTCATAAGACTTTCGAACTCCATTCCTGCTTTTAAACCTCTCAACATATCTTTGACCGCACGCTTCTCATGCCCTCTCTTTTTCCTTCTGAGAAGTCGGTGTTCCCCTCGCGTTTCCTGCTCATAAAGCTCATGAGTAGCTCTAGTCCTTTTATGCAGCACCGCTTTGCGTGCATGTTGTTTGGCTGCATTTGCCTGCCGACATTCCTCATCAAATCATCACTGGTTTTCCATACATTGTGTTGGCGGCAGAGGACTTCGAGAGAGGTTACTTGTAACTTGGAGGGAGAAAGAATTTGGCGATCACTTGCAATTGCAGCCGTTCGACGTTTTATATTCTATCGGCATCTCTCTGTTTTGCCTTGTATCTGGAAACCCGAAGTGATACCTTGGCTGCAACGAGGTATTAATCCGAGTGGATGTTAGCTCCTCGAAAAGTTTGCACATCCATGATGCCGGAAGCGTGTATAGCGTCGTCTGGAGAATTCTTAAGTTTCTTTGTGTATGTTGAGGTGTGAAAAACGAGTACTGGCTACCATGATGTTTCGACCCGCAGCTCGAAAAACAGATCTTTGAAGTTGTCATCCTTCTCTTCTGTGGTGCGTGTGCGCATATCAGGCTAATGTTGCCGAATTTATCCTTGATGCGCATGGTCATGAAGCGCTCGTGGATGTACCTATACCGCAAGACTTGTTTCATCAGTCTAGCTCCAATGACAAAGCCGCATCCAAATAAGTGCTGTTGGTTTTCTCGAAAGCAGTCATCATAGTAAATATCGCAGTTTTTCATCCTCTTATTGCCCGGCCCATTAAATCGTATTTCCTGGATGGCAGTGTTGTCTGCTTTATAAAAGTCTAGGGGATCCGCTAATTCTTCGGCCGCACGTGGTCTGTTAAGGGACCTTCCACGTGCATATCCGAAGTTCGTTGTACTTAATTCGTTTGCGTGGGTTGTCAACAGTAAACCTGTCCGTATCCGAGGCTTGTTGGTGCTTCGCAACTGGGTTTTCTTTATCTGGTCAGGAAGTCACCCAAACGCACGACCTTTAAGGACCAGGTCCTTGATTTAAGTACCGCTCCTTGCAGGCCTGGGCTCCGAATAAGTCGTAGAAGCCTTATAAGGTGTGCACTAAGTAGTTCAACCTTGCTGGAACTGTAGACACCACCGTTGAATCCATCTTGGGAATTTCTCCATAATATATGTACATAAGTCCGGTCCTGTTTGAAAGCTAACCCTCAACAACATCATTATTACTCTCTTAGCTCCCTTGTCAGACATTTTACTTTTTTAACCATGTTACTGAAGTAAGTAGAATAGAAACTCAAAATAAAAACAAACACCTAAAAGAAGACGAGAGGTATACTCAGTAACTTAAACCACTCATCGTTGAAGTACCCAAGTACATAGATACAAAATTTAAATTAAAAAATCATGAACATTGGACTTTTTGAATAAAAAACCTACACATTTTTGTCGTAGGTAAAGAAGTTCGGGAGTAGAGTATAGGTATGCAAACAATCAAAAATTCACCAAACAAACCACCTAATGTTTCGTGACTTTCTTTTTTTTCCTGTGGGTTGATGATGTTGTGTAATTTTCTATCCTCAAGGCACAGACTAATTTAAATTAAGTAAAAAATAACATTTTGCTGTAAAAAAAAAAATAGAAAAGAAAAAACACTTCAGGCTACATCGACAAATAAATTATACTTTTGACAGGTAACATGATTCTACTTTTTTTAATTAAAGTCATCTGTTTCATTTAGTCAACTTCGAAGGACTTATTTTGCGTCTAGTCTTTTTAGCCGTATAAATATTTCGATGTGAAGACAAAATTATATAAAAATTGAATATTAATTCATAGTTCACATATCTCCTATTGGCCTTGATCTAAAGTGGGTCACGCTGCCTGCAACATCCCTACTCTCACCAAAATAGCTTGTTAATATTTATAGCACTTCACTGAATCACATAAAATCCTTTTGTTATTTTATTTTTTATGACTCTCTTATACATATACATAAATGTCCTATGGAACAACCAGGTAGACAGACACACTTTAGTATAGAAAATACTCGTATACCTAAAGCTCTAGGCCTTGACGGTATTTTTTTGTTTCTTCTTCAAGGATGTGTCATATCTTTTCTTGTTGTAAGGATACCCTGGGGGTGGAGTTTATTACTATTCTTGTCACATCACAACAGTGAAGGGAATATAAGATGATTAGACCTGAGATTTGACAAGGACATCAAAAATTACTCATCTGATGCATCGTTCACGCGCGCTGTGGTGTAATTTGTGTCACCATTTTGCTGAGAGTCAAACTGACTCACGCATCGCACAATGTTGTAATTTTAAACAACAAAAATCTAAGAAAATTCGAAGGAATGTCAAGTTAATGTTTACTTTTTATGCAACATAGTGGAAAATTTAAAACAAAAAACATATCAAAAGATTGAAGCACTAAAATGCACTTTCAGCATCATAGTTATTGTAAAACTTTTAAAATGTATTGTACGAGTATACTATAAAGAGAATATTTTTATTGTTCATATAACCGTTAAGAAAATTTCTTATGATTTTTCTTTTCTCATCTTTAACTTTTTTTTCTGTTTTTTCTTTCTTTTTACAACAGACCTGTTAGTCTTGTACTTGAACCTATACTTAAAGAACCCGGCGACATAGCATTCACATGGCTGGAAATACATCGCACAAGGATAGCACTTTTACAGCAACTGGACCTACAAGGAAATACATCTACATCCGGAAATGATACACTCGGTGAATTTGGACTCTATCCAAGGGAATCGGATTGTGAATACAAATGTCCTGAAATTGATGCATGCATTGCTGCAAACTTGTGGTGTGATGGTAAGTGTATTGTTGTTACTATGATGTACCATACCTATAATTTTTATTATTATTATTATTATTATGTATCGATGTTTCTCTTTCTATACTAAATTCTTTTGGATCAAAGTGTAATTTTTCATTCAGTTCACTCCATTACATTCTATCAAAAGCATTAGATACTCGTAGAACCGAAATTCAATAATATACATAAATGTACAGTAAAAAGGACGAAATTTGTATTTCAGACAAAAATTGATTCATATTGCGAGTTTTAGTGATGTTATAGGGGAATGAAAATTTAACAGCTTTTGTGAGGTTTTAAAATGAAGAACCAATTTTTTGAACTTTTAAAATATAATTGTGGACAATAAATTTACAAGACTCAAAAATAAAATAAGTTGACTATGAAGAATGGTTTAACGGGGCAAAGCCTTAACACTTTTTTTTAACAAAAACGGGACTGGGTGGATGTATCTTATAAGGGTCTTAACTAAATAAAAAAAAAGAGGCTGGGATGCGACCCACACTGATAACTTCCCATCCCGTCTGTCGATTTGTCTTGCTTAAAAGTTTGTCTATATGTACTAGTATCCATTTTACCAAATTTGCGTACTATTTTTTTTAGATTTTATATTTCATGAAAAAATGGACTGTTGGATTTTTACATAAAAATCACTGAATATCGAAAACAATATTTTCTGTAAAATAAAATAAGTTTGAAGCCAATATTTTTAATTTTTGAAATGCTATTTGAGTCGAAAGTAAATTTTTACCAAGTTTTAGTATTGTTTTTTTTTAGAGTTTTATTTTTTGTAAGAAACCGTCAATTCGATTTTCTTCAAAATTCTATCGAATGTTGAAAACAATATTTTCTATAAGATAAAATTAGTTTGAAGTCAATATTTTATAGTTTTGAAAAGATATTTGAATCGAAAATCAATTTTTACCAACTTTTGTTAAATTTTTTTTTAGGTAATTAATTTTTTGTACAAAAACTATCAATTGGATTTTTTTCAAAATTTTACTAAATGTTAACAACAATATTTTTTGACAGATAAAAGTAGTTAAAAGCCAATATCTACAATTTTTGAAAAGATATTTGAGTCGAAAATCAATTTTTACCAACTTTTATAAATTTTTTTTAAGGTTTTTATTTTTTGTAAAAAACTGTCAATTCGATTTTTCTCAACATCTTTCAAAATGCTTAAAATAACATTTCTTATAAGATAAAATAAGTTTGAAGTCTAACTTTCAAGTTTTTGAAAATATATTTGAGTCGATATTCAATTTTTACCAACTTTTGTTAAATTTTGTTCGATTTTTAATTTTTTATAAAAAAACTGTTAATTCGATTTTGTTCAAAATTTTACTGAATGTTGACAACAATATATTTTGAAAGATAAAAGTAAATTAAAGCCAATATCTCAAAGTTTTGAAAAGATATTTTAGTCGAAAATCAATTTTCACTAACTTTTATTAATTTTTTTTTAATTTTTATTTTTTTGTAAAAAAACTGTCAATTCGTTTTTTCTCAAAATTTTACTGAATGTGGAAAACAATATTTCTTATAAGATAAAATAAGTTTGAAGCTTAAATTTCAAGTTTTTGAAAAGATATTTGAATCGATATTTATTTTTTACGAATTTTGAGTCATGTTTTTTTTAGATTTTTATTTTTTATAAAAAAAACTGTCAATTCGATTTTTCTCAAAATTTTATCAGATTCCAAAAACATTATTCTCCGTTGCTCAAAATTGTTTTGGAGATGAAATCATATGTTAGTCGTTAAATTTAGGAGGTGACAAATTTTTTTTTTCCAGTTTTTTTGATTTATAAAAAATACCGTTAGAGAGATTTTTTTCAAAAAATATATTTCTTTAAGATCACGTTACAGTTTATTATATAAAATTTAATTCAAGTCTCTAGCGTTTTTGTTTCGTAAGATATTTAGGGTTAACCAAAATTTTCACCTTTTTTTTAAACTGCTATGGTAAAAAAACCACCCACGCAATTTTCTTGAGAGCCCTTTCTGCATCTTTCTGCCTTATTACCTGTATAACAAAATTTATTTGAAGTCGATATCTCTTCTGGTTCTTGAGCTATGGACGACGAAAAAAACGTCGCGAACGTACGGACGTACGGACGTACGAACGTACGTACACACGCACGAACAGACATCTTTCTAAAAATCTTTTATTTCGACTCTAGGGACCTTGAAACGTCGAGAAATTTCAAAATTTTCAATTTGACAAATCGGACCCATTACAATAACTTCCTATGGGAAGTTAAAAAGAGGCTGGGATGCGACCCACACTGATAACTTCTCATCCCTATATATAAATATACGGTGATTTTTTAAGAGCTTGAGAACTTTAAAAAAAAAAACGCATAAAATTTGCAAAATCTCATCGATTATTTATTTGAAACGTTAGATTGATCCATGACATTTACTTTTTGAAGATAATTTCATTTAAATGTTGACCGCGGCTGCGTCTTAGGTGGTCCATTCGGAAAGTCCAATTTTGGGTAACTTTTTCGAGCATTTCGGCGGGAATAGCCCGAATTTCTTCGGAAATGTTGTCTTCCAAAGCTGGAATAGTTGCTGGCTTATTTGTGTAGACTTTAGACTTGACGAAGCCCCACAAAAAATAGTCTAAAGGCGTCAAATCGCATGATCTTGGTGACCAACTTACCGGTTTATTCCTTGAGATGAATTGTTCTCCGAAGTTTTCCCTCAAAATGGCCATAGAATCGCGAGCTTTGTGGCATGTAGCGCCATCTTGTTGAAACCACATGTCAACCAAGTTCAGTTCTTCCATTTTTGGCAACGAAAAGTTTGTTAGCATTGAACGATAGCGATCGCCATTCACCGTAACGTTGCGTCCAACAGCATCTTTGAAAAAATAGGGTCCAATGATTCCACCAGCGTACAAACCACACCAAACAGTGCATTTTTCGGGATGCATGGGCAGTTCTTGAACGGCTTCTGGTTGCTCTTTACTCCAAATGCGGCAATTTTGTTTAATTACGTAGCCATTCAACCAGAAATGAGCCTCATCGCTGAACAAAATTTGTCGAAACAAAAATTTCGAACCGAACACTGATTTTGGTAATAAAATTCAATAATATGCAAGCGTTGCTCGTTAGTAAGTCTATTCACGATGAAATGTCAAAGCATACTGAGCATCTTTCTCTTTGACACCATGTCTGAAATCCCGCGTGATCTGTCAAATACTAATGCAAAAAATCCTAACCTCAAAAAAATCACCATTTATAAGGCTTAAAAATATCAAAATTACCAACAATATTTTGGATATAAAGAAATATTTTGGTTTCAAAATCTCAAACATTTTTGCTAACGAGATTTTTAGTCAAAAACCAATTTTTACTAATTTTAGTAGCATTTCATAACGTTTTTATTTCTTATAAAGGGTGTCCCAAAATTAACGCAAGATTTGAATTAAAAAGAAAACGCCGTTTTTAGTCTTTTGATAGTTATATTTGTATTGACTCGTAAAGTACATAGGATAGGGTTATGTATGGAATAACACATCGGACAAATGGCCTCCACGGCTTTGCATGCACATGCGCACTCTTTTGTTGAAATTTTCCATGACCATTCTGCATAAATGTGGCTGAATTTCGTTGATGCAGCGTTGAATCTCCTCCTTTAATGCACGGGTGGTTGTGGGCTTGTTGACATAGAATTGTGATTTCAAATAACCCCATAAAAAGAAGTCTAATGGTGTTAAATCACACGATCTAGGATCACCGAAACGAGAGAGTACACGAAATATCTCATGCAGTAATTGAATTGTTTCACAGGCTGTATGACATGTAGCACCGTCTTGTTGAAACCACATATTGGACACATCAATATCATCAAATTTTGGAAGAAAGAACTGTGTAATCCTGTCGCGATATCGAGCACCAGTAACAGTCACTACTTGACCAGCATTATTTTCAAAAAAAAATGGCCCAATTATGCCTCCAGCCCAAAATCCACACCATACAGTCACGCGTTGTGGATGCATTTGTTTTTCGACAATCACATGTGGGTTCTCCGAACCCCAAATGCGGCAATTTTGGCGATTGACAAAACCATCAAGATGAAAATGTGCTTCATCGCTTAGGATGATTTTGCTCGAAAAATCAGGGTCCATTTGTTGATGTTCAATAATCCATTCAACGAACTGTCTTCTCTGTCCATGGTCATTAGGCTTCAATTGTTGTGTTAATTGAATTTTGTAAGCATGAAGACACAGATCTTGGGTGAGTATACGCTGTAGAGAGGTTCTTGAAATTTGCAATTCTTGTCCACGACGTCGAATTGAGGTTCCTGGATTGTCAGCAACACTCTCACGCACTGCTTCGACATTCACATTTGAACGGCTTGTTTTTGGACGACCAGTGTGTTTGGCGTCTCCAGCGGATCCAGTCTCCATGAATTTTTCAATTAGTCTCTTCACAGTTGACAAAGTTAAAACACTATTCCGACCATATTTTGTATGAAATTTTCGAACTGCAGCCGCCAAGCTTTCACTATTTTTGAAATATTCTTTAATAATGAAGACACGTTGTTCTATCGAGTAACGCTCCATTTTTAATAACCCTATACTGTTAGCTGTCGAATTGCTTTTTTTTTCAGGGTTGCCAACACTTCACTGCGCAAATTCAAATCTTCCGTTAATTTTAGGACACCCTCAAACAAATACAAATTGGATTTTTTTTTTTGTAATTTTTATTTTTTGTAAGTAAAACTGTCAAAAAACGAATGTTAAAAACAATATTTTTTTAAAAGATGAAATTAGTATAAAGCCAATATCTTTAATTCTTGAAAAGATAGCACACCCGTTATGTGTTCTTTTTAACACGTCTTTAAGTAACTCAAAAAATCAAATCAAATGGGGTGGCGCAACAGTCCGTTGTGAACCAGGGCCTAGTGACTTACAACTCTCAACCATTCCTGTGTGCGAGTACTGTTGTCAGGAATGGAAGGGACCTACAATTTAAGGCCGAATCCGAACGGCTAGTTTGAGAAAGCACTTTTTCATGACAAGAATTACTCTTGAAGGAATTGTCAATTCCTCGCAAGAGGCAGTACCCGCGAAAATTATTTTTTTTTTTTTTTAAATTATGGTGGCACAGGCAGGGATTTAACCCAAGACCTCTTGCATGACAGTCCAACGCACTAACCATCATGCTACGGGTACTACTTAAGTAACTCGCTGTTTCCTTTTATCTGGAAGAGCTCCTTTATAACATCGGTACACAAAAAAGGTCCTAAAAACGAAATAATGAACAACCGACCTATTGCTAAACTATCTGTGATACCTAAACTATGTGAGTCAATAGTATGAAGAGTCCTTTCTTTTCACTGTAGTTCAATTACCTGTGATAACCATCATGGTTTTGTTAAAAAGCGTTCAACTGTTACTAATCTGTTTAACTTTACGTCCTTTTGTTTAGATGTTTTTGAAAAACTAAATTCAGCGAGGCCTTTGACAAATTGTGTCATAAGACATTACTTTTAAAACTATCACAGCAAGGTTTTAACTACTGTTTCATAAACTGGATCTCCCCATATTTGCAAGATAGACGTTTAAGTGTTAAATTTAGTAATGAGTAATCAAGTTCATTTGTTGTGAATTCTGGGGTCCCCCAGGGTAGTCACCTTGGACTCTACATCTGTCTGTCTTCTCTTGCTAGAAGACTTAATATTATTCAGGGAATGGTGCAATAATAATCGTCTTGTTTTAAATGTTGACCTTTGTGCATAATTATCTGTATAACAACATTTATTTGAAGTCCATATCTCTACTGATTCTTGAGCTTTAGACGACGAAAAAAACTTCGTGAACGTACGGACGTACACACGCACGTACAGATTTCTCTCTAAAAATCTTTTATTTGGACTATAGGGACCTTGAAACGTCAGGAAATGTCAAAACTTTCAATTTGACAAATCGGACCGATTACAATGATTCAACGGAGCAAAGCCTTAACTTCTTTTTAACAAAAAAAATGATTGGGTGGATGTTTCTTATAAAGGTTTTTACTAAATTCAAATAACACAAGGAATCTAAGAAACATGTCGATGTCATTAGTTATTGGTGGGATACAACATCGCTTAATTGAATACCGCGACTTCTCTATTTAGCACGCATCTGAAATTTTCAATTTTGATAAAATCTTAAATCATTGTGATTTGAAAGAAAGTCCTTTATTCGTCGATATTCCACGAACCGAATTTGTACGTGATCAAAAAGATGAAAAACTCTTTCGCTTCCTTCTTCTTTTTTTTAAAAGAATGACTCGAAATATGGGTAATTCGTTGTCAATGACACTATATGTTAATTCTAAGGAGAGCTAATCTTTTTCTAAACAGTACGCTTGCGAATACTTAAAGCTTCTTGCTACCAAGGCTTTCTGTTGACGGAATATAATTATTTATTATTAAAATTAACAGCTTAACATTTTATACACCTTTATTTTAATAAATGCACAATTTAAAAAATATTTCGCAAATATTGCCTCCGTAAGAAACTTGATATTCAATGTTCTATTCCATAAATTTCGAAAATGCGTGGCCCATTTGGTTTAACAGTTGGAGAAGTTGTAATATAGACTTTGTTAGTCCTCTGCCTAAATTGTTAACTGTAGCTAGAGTCTTAAAAGATCTCGATATACCAACACATACGTTGGTGTACCTTAAGGACCTATTATGTCTCCGACATTTCTTTTATAGTTTTATTAATGATCTCCTGCCTAAAACTTTGATTTAACTTTCCTGTTTCGTCAAACGATATTAAAAAATCATGTGGAACCTAATATGCAGACAGCTCAATGCTGTCACATTTGCAATGTTACCAAAAAAGGCAAAAGTTTGGGTTTCCTTCACTTCTGACCACTAAACCTATCTACTCAGCTTACGTTGCAATGTTAAAAACCGCTCTATTGACATCACGCTTTGATCTTCCAACTATGTCACAATATCATCGGCGATCACGAGTAATTAGACGGACGTTTGGAGGATTGTGTATCTAATAAAATTCAATTGACAATTCTTTAGAGAACGATGTTAAAGAAGTCACATGACAGTACATCGATTCGTGTAAAACTTTGCTTGAAATCAAAATCATCGGAAAGATTTTTTCGCACATTGGTTTTGAATTCCTGAATATTGCAATAGCTGGGAAAGACAGAGTGTGGCAAGGCATTCCACATTCGCATAGTACGGCTAAAGAACGAATATCTGTACTTTACAGTACGACCGAAGATGGGCTCGAGGGTATATTGATGAGCATTCCTAGAAGCATTCCTAGAAGCGGTTGAACTGTTTAAGGGGAGGAATGCAGCTGGCTATTTCTCTAGAGCATTAACCATTAAAATAACGGTAAAAGAGGGTGAGACAAGAAACATTTCGACGATGTTCAAGTGACGTAAATGATCTTATGATGGTAATATCACCAATCAATCTAAATGCTCTACGTTCAATACTATCCAAGAGGCTTAAGTAAGTTGCAGGAGCACCAGCCCAGATATGGGAGTTATACTCAAGCTTTGGACGTATATAAGTCTTGTAAATAACAGCCAGATCAGAGGGGGAGAAAAACTTCTTGCATCGCCTTAGAAAACCCAAACATCTTGCGGCATTTTTGGCGACATCGCGTATGTGATCATTCCACAAAAGGTGGTTGGTGATACACATACCAAGAATATCGAGATGTTCAGTTTCCTCGATGCAAGTGCCATTTATGGATAATGGCAGTGGGGGTATATTTCGCTTTAACGATACAAGACAGCATTGCGTTTTCGAAGTATTAAATTCCACGCGGTTTCTTATTCCCCATTGTACAATGCTGTTTAGGTCGGAATTTAATGAGCTTATCATATTTTGTCGTTGCAGTTCCACATCCGAAGAAGAGGGGTGTGAATCTGAAAACGAATATGAAAAGCTAAGAGTACTATCGTCAGCGAAACAATGTGTTGGATTGGATGTTGCAGACAGGAGATCATTAATAAAAATGAGAAAGAGTGCTGGAGATAGAACAGAGCCCTTGGGCACACCAGCATTTATTTTGTGGTTTTCAGACTTGAATCCATCCAATACAACTTGTATTGAACGATTCGAAAGGTAATTACTAATCCAATGAAGGAGGGATTCATGCAAACCGAAAGCACTCATTTTCGATAAGAGAGCCTGATGCCAAACCCTATCAAATGCTTTTGAAATATCTAGTGCAATAATCTTACTTTCTCCAAAACTATGTAAAGATTTGTTCCACTGTTCGGTGAGATGAACCATGAGATCACCAGTGGACCTATTGCTATATTGCTACGAAAGCCATACTGTCGGTCATTAAGAATCTTCCGTTCTTTAAGATATTTCTTGAGCTGATAATTAATCAGCGTTTCCATGACCTTGGAAAGAAGGGACGTAAGTGCAATCGGTCGATAATTAGACGGTGAGGAAGATTCGCCTTTTTTGGGCATAGGCTGGACAAATGCGGTTTTCCATCCGCTCGGAACGAGACCTGAGGAGTAGGACAGATGAAAAAGCTTACGCAGTGGTTTTGGCAGCGATGAAGAACACCTCTTCAGAACAATAGCTAGAATACCATCCGGACCAGCAGATTTGTGTATTTTAAGATCTTTTAGGACTCTCGCTATAGTACGAGTGCGAAAAAAGATTTGCCCCATATAATCATTAACTCGCTCAAGTATAGGCGGAGTCATAACACTCACTGGCAAAGTTGAATTGGCGGCGAACTGCCTAGCAAAGAGATTTGCTTTCTCTAAAGAGCTAAGAAATGGAGAGTCATTCACAACGAGCGTAGGAACCGAGGAAGAGCAAGAATTCCTCATATTTTTTACAAATGACCAAAAATTTTTACTGCCTTCGGGACATTGCAGTATTTTTTGCCGTAATTGTTGGTCATGTAAAAATTTGGTCCGTCGAATATGGGCGTTGCAGGTCTTCCTGGCTTGCTTGAACTTATTCCGGTTTTCCTCAGTTGGATTGGCTTTAAAACAACAGAAACATAACTTCTTAACCCTAATAACCTCTTTACAGCTCGCATCGAACCATGCGTTTTCCTTAGGTCTGATGCTTTTAACCCTATTCGGGATAAAAGTTCTCATTCCCAGGAGAATCAAACTTGTGATCTTCGTGGTTCCGTCAACAACAGAAATCCGTTCTTTAGTTTAGCAGGCAAATGTGGAATGCTTCATAACTAAAATAAATCTTTGGAACACTGAAGCGTATACATATTATTTTAAGTCATTGATTTTATAAATATTCTAGAGGCGTTAAATTGCACGGTCTAGTTGGCCAATTGACCGCCTCCAAATGTAAAACAAACTCTTCACCGAGCTCGGCTCTCAACTGGTCCATTGTAAACCGTTCTGTTTGGCATGTGGCACCGTATTGTTGAAACCACATCACATGCAAGATAGTAGCTTTTACTATTTATAATGGGATTGCTATAAGAATCATTTTTAAAGAAATGTGCAACAGTGAATCCTCCAGCTTATAATCCACACAAAAAGGTAATTTTTCCTTGCGTGTGGCTGCGCTTCACTCTAATCCATTCAAGACAAAATGAGAAAAGTCGCTGAACACATTTTTTCGATTAAAAAAAAGTGGATGTTTAGCCTGATTTTCAGGACCCTATTCATCCAATAACTTGGCGTTATGCTAGATCGTTGGACTTCAATTCTTGCATTTACTGATATATTTTGAAAGGCTACACAGAATATTTTTCAAGCAGCTAAGTAACAGAGGATAAAAGGACGAGAGCTGCTCATAAGCTCTATGAGCAGAAGAGGCGAGAGGAACATCGACTTCTCAGAAGGAAAAAGAGAGATCATGAGAAGCGTGCAGTCGAAGATATTGAGAGGTTTTAAAAGCAGGAATGAAGTTCGAAAGTTTTATGAGCAGGTGAAACAAAATTCACAAGTCCATAAAATTAGAACCCAAGGCTGCAAAGACAAAAGTGAAACCGTAGTCAATGCTGAGGATATGGAAGGACCACTTCTGCAAACTGTATAAAGGCGAAGACGAACCGAATTCCACTGTCAGGCAGGACGATCCTTCAACATAGACGACGAAAGTCAACAATCCCGTACTCCCGACTTAGACGAAGTAAAAATTGCTATCACTAAGCTGAAGTCTAAAAAAGCCGCTGGAGCTGATGGCTTGAATGCCGAATTCTTTAAAGCAGCTGGAGATTAGTTGGTAAGGAGCATGCAACAACTTATCTGTAAGATATAGTCGGAAGAAAGCATGCCCGATGAATGGAACCTCAGTATTGTTTGCCCGATCCTTGAAAAAGGAGACCCTCTAAACTGCACCAACTATAGAGGCATCAGTCTACTTAACATCGCTTTTAAAATCAACTCTGCCGTAATACGTGAACGTCTAAAGCCCATCGTCAACAACCTAATAGGTCCTAATCTGTGGTCTTAGACCAGGAAAGTCCACAGTCGATCAAATAGTCACATTTTAGTAGCCATCATTTTATCTATTTCAAGACCGCGTAAGACAGCATCTACAGGAACGAGCTGTATAGAGCCATGTCTAGTTTTGAAATCTCTGCTAAACTTGTCCGTTTGAGCAGAATGAGAATTATTTTGTAAGCCTGACACATTTTAAGGCAAGGTTCGAATTCAATTTAATCCTTTAAAAGTTTTTAATTTAGTCGGCTCTCAAAACTTAGGTCCCGACAAATCAAAACAAGAGAATCAGCTGGTCAAAAATATATCCAAAGCTTATTTTCTAGTAGGAGCTAAGTATCAATTAAGAAACTCAATCCTTGGGTTTGGTTTAATTAAAAGAAAATGCAACCTTTTATAAGTTGAAGTACTCGAAGAGAGGTGATTCTTACAATAAACCCAAACTTCAAGCTACTGCAGCTGTTCATCATTATAATATAGAAAAATAAGTTCTCTTAGTAAATATTTTTCACTTTGCGCCTTGTTTAATTTTTTTTTTTTTTGATTTTTTGTTATTGACTCATACCAAAGTTTAGCCTTTGAAAAGACCAGCAGGCAAAGACGAACAAGTAAATTTGTCTTCTGGATGAAGATGAATTTCATTTCTTTTTATAGCCAAAGAAGACCGATGCTGCACCAACTATCGCGCCATTAGCGGAAGGTTTTCTCTCTTTATTCACTCGTGTGGAGAAAGGGAGGGGGAGAACAAATAAAACAAGTCGTCCTTTTATTTTTATTGCAGAACCCGGTCCTGGGTTGAATTGGGTTTTGGGTTGGGATAGATTTTTGGGGGTACGACAAGAATCTTTGCTTTGGTGGTTATTTTGGGGTGGTGATGTTGCGGTAAAGCGTCACCAAAGACGGGATGCGGTTTATCAGTCGTCGGTCGGTTGGTTGGTTGGTACGTGCAGCAGCTCGCTGTGAACAAGGACTAGACGCCAATCTACCTCGAATATAAGCTTGAAGCGATGATGGGAATATGCTTCTGTATGCCGTTTGTATGGCAAACCACGTCCTTTTTTCCTTTTTTTCAGCTCTCTTATAGAGCTCGTCTCTCTTGTGGTCGCCTTGGCTTGAATTGAAAAGAATGAATAAGGTTTTCTTTTTTTGATGTTTTAAACTTCCATTGCAGATGAGACCTAAAGAGAGGGGATGATGCTGCTCTGCCGCTGATGATGAAGATAAGGCGGGTGTGCATCATTTTGTATATTTCGTCGTCGTCGACGTCGTCGTACAGTTTTCTTTTTTAAATTTTTTTTTAGAAACTTAATCGTTGGGTGAATTACAAATCGACTTGAATGGGGCCCACTAAACTAATTGTAATTAGATTTCTCTTTTGGCAGGAAATTCAACAAAAGGCAAACGACCAGGGAGGATATGGTCGACTTCCTGCATTGGGGGATGTCTATTAGCAATTTTTGTTCTTTTTTTTGTATTTTTTGGTATTTATGCGTTTTTTTAAAGGACTTTTTTATGTTAATTTCTTTATAAATTTACTTCAGGTAATATCGAAATATTCAAATTTAGGGAAAATGAAATATTGTAGAATATTTCGATGTAAGTCGGATAACTTCATTATGTTCATATTTTGTATTTTCTGTAGGGGAAATTATATTTTGAAGACCATTGAAATATTTCGGAAGTTAATTAACAGTAGATAGCCTAGTTTTCGAAAATATTGCAGAAGATTCTATTTTTCGAAATGAAAATGTTGACATTTGTCTATGTTTAGTTTTCTGGACCCTTGAACCCTCGTTTTAAGACAGATGTGTCTGTTATCATGTACTTTATTGAGAACGGGAAAATTTCCTTTCCTGATCATATCTTAGAAACTAGCATTATTATAATGTTCGAATTTCGACAAGATGTGCAAAAATAACTTTTAAAAAGGGACTGGAAATACGAACCACATTGACAATTTCCTATGGGGCCCTATACAACTACAACAATCATTGTTATTGCAATAAGCCAAATTATCATTTTTGTTGTGATATTTGGAAAGTTAAACAAAATTGAGGATGTTTTTTTCTTGTAAAAATGTATCACTTCTTTTTTTGTAGAAATCATACCAAATGTCGAAAAAGTTATTTTAGCCGTAACGGGTCTAAGTCATGCCAGAGGTCATGGGTTCGATTCCTGCCTGTGCCATCTAAAGTTCTTTTCTTGTGTACTGCCGCTTGCGAGAAATTGACAAATCCTCCAAGATTAAGTCTTCTCATGAAAAGTGCTTTCTAAATAAGCTGTTCGAATTGGCTTCAAACTGTAGGTCCTCTTTATCCCTGACACATTATTAACATACATGGATGGTAGAGAATTGTAAGTTACTAGGCCCTTGTTTTCAACAGACTCTTGCGCCACCTAATTAATTTTTATTTTTGTAAATCAGGCTAAACACTTGAAATAAGTTCAGTACTACATTGTACTAAAATATACAACTCCTTTGTTAGTGTCACAAAGCACTGGGCATGTGCTCATTTCCTAATTTTTATAATATTTAAGAATAGTTTCTTGGACCAATGTCATAATAAAAACACCTAATGATAGGCAACAATGAAAGGTCCAAAGGAAAGCAGCACCTAATGATATGCTACTAATTACTGTTCTGAAACAAAATGAATATCTAACTATGAGTATTACCGGCGAGTCTTCTCGAAGTTGCAGTGAATGAGATATTTAACCGCAGTTCAAATTTGTTTAAAACACTTTTCATTGTGGAACTATTTTCACAAAAGAAAATTTCACAATATTATTCACTTGCAATGTTAAGAACGGACAAACAAACAAACATATTGACTTTCCCATTAATTATCTCAGTATAGTTAATATAAAGGTAGCCTAGGATAGAACTCCGAATAATAGCTTCCCATACATGTGTCGATATTTATGAAAGGTTTAGTAAATATTAGGTTGTAAGAACATTTTGCGTAAAATAAAAACATCTTTTTTGTTCTCAAGATACTTTAATCGAACAACTGTTTTATTTCATTTTTTTCACCTGGAGTTTTCCAATAATTTTACGAAATGTTAAAAAATAACGGTGAAACAACCAGGAACTAGCTAGTTTTTAAATATTGAGCAATTTACTAAGGGACTACAACATTTTAAAGCTTTCTTATCACTTTGCTAACTAGTAAATTGAAAATTTCCTTTTATTAAAAAAAAGACATTCAAACGTGTCTTAACAGTGACTGTGAAAATAAGCAAATAGAACTAAATTAAACGGACCAATTAGCTGGTATTCAAAACTCTATACTAAAATATTTACTGCTCTTTACATAATATATGAGCTTAGTAAATATTTAAAGGAGCCATTCTGTGATTTAAACTTTAGCTACATATTATTTAACAGAAGTCGCAACAATTATTGATATTTGTGTTCAATCAAATTCTTCGACCTATAAGCTTATCATAATTTTTTCTTAAGACCTTAGAAAGATTGATTGATATCTATTAAACGGCAAGTATTGATACAAGACTTCTGTCTACGTCTCAACATGCCTATTGTAAAGATAAATCGGTGGAAACGGCGTTACGCACCTAAGTACGCACCATCGAATACTCTCTCCGTCATGGAGAGTTCACTGTGGTGAGTAAAGCTGTAAAGGATGGAGGGGACCTAAAGTTCGAAGACGAATCCAAATCCAAACGGCTAATTTGAGAAAGCACTTTTCATGGAAAGAATTACTCTTGAAGAACTTGTTAATTCCTCCCAAGACCTCTGGCATGACAGCCAACACGCCACGGATACTACGCAATATACAAGAAAGAGTCAACAAAGCAACTGTAGCTCTCTTTACTTGCAAAAAAGCTATTGGTAATAAATGAGGCTTACAATTACAACACCGAATCGCGCAATGGCTATACACATCGGTGATCAGGTCGATTTTAACGTACGGTGTGGCAGTATGCTGTATGGTGAACAGCTTTGGGGAAAGCTTTAAACCGCGACAATATAAATAAAGTCCAACGTTCAGCTAGCCTATAGATAAGCGGATCACTTCGCACGAAACCATCTGAGGCACTGGACACCCTACTCTACCTAAGACCTCTTGATATATTTAGCAAACAAATAGCTGAAAGCCCTGCTATCAAGCTTCGTCAGAGTGGATTAACAAAAACATTGACCACTCCGTTATTCTAAGGTATTTAGAATCAATTCCAAAGCACACAGACTACACAATACCCCACCTGCTATTCGACAGAAAGGTCCAGATTTCGATAGCTTCAAGATCTTTCTGGGAGGATGGGGCATTCCTGCAAGACAAGCCAGGCCACTCTTATACAGATGGATCATAAAGAAAGGAAGGGGTGGTTGAGGTGTGTTCTTTGAACGACTGAAATAAAGTCTCTCATTCCGTCTTCCCAATCATGGTGGCGTGTTGCAGGCGGAACTTTTGGCGATAAAAGAAGTCTTGCCCTGGCATAAAGAAAACATGATTTCAACATCTGATACCCGTATCTTCTTAGATAGTCAGGCCGCTATCAAATCTCTGGACATTGTCTCTACAAACTCTAAAACAGTCAATAACTCTCGGTCATCTGTAATAGAGTAGGCACAACAGTTTAATATTCACGTTTTGCTAAGTGCCGGGCCATAAAGACATTCCAGTTTACTGTAAGGCAGATCAACTCGCCCTGAACCGTACATTAAAACCCATTCTACCTTGTTTCGCAAATGCTGGCATACCAGTCACTACTTGTATTCTATTGCTAATGCAGGACGCTATGAAGTAGATAATCTATCTATCTGTTGGATAGAATTCAAAAAAGGGCTTTAAAAATGATAGGCGATAGAACTATTTAAGACGCTAGAACAGCGTCGCAAAGTCTCATGGCTTTCGTTGTTTTATCGATATTTTTACAAATATCCTTGAGCTCAATTTCAGGCGTACTGTCAAGTATAGAGCTTGTTTCTTAAATCGCACATCGAGAATTTGGAATGCTTTGGCCAACTCTGTTTTTTCCTCCCATTTTGATGTTCAGACTTTAAGACCAACGGCACCAGTATCTTCTCTTAAATCCTTTCCTAGTTTTCCTGATAACTTCCCATCCCTTCTGTCGATTTGTCTTGCTTAAAAGTTTGTGTAGATTTTATTTTTTATGAAAACGGACGGACTGTTGGATTTTTATATAAAAATTACTGAATATCGAAAACAATATTTTCTCTGAAATAAAATAAGTTTGAAGCCAATATTTTTAATTTTTGAAAAGCTATTTGAGTCGAAAGTAAATTTCAGCAAGTTTTAGTATTGTTTTTTTAGAGTTTTATTTTTTTTGTAAAAAAACTGTGAATTCGATTTTTTTCAAAATTTTCTGTGACATAAAATAAGTTTGAAGCCAATATTTCAAAGTTTTGAAAAGATATTTGAGTCGAAAATCAATTTTTAACAACTATTGTACATTTTTTTAAGTTTTAATTTTTTGTAAAAAAAACTGTCAATTCGATTTTTCTCAACATTTTTCAGAATTTTGAAAACTACATTTCTTATAAGATAAAATAAGGTTGAAGCCTATATTTTATTTTTTTGAAAAGATATTTGAACCGATATTCAATTTTTACCAACTTTGAGTAATGTTTTTTTAGATTTTTATTTTTTATAAAAAAAACTGTCAATTTGATTTTTCTCAAAAATTTATCAGATGGCAAAAACATTATTCTTTGCACAAAATTGTTTTGGAGATGAAATCATATTTTAGTCGTCAAATTTTGGAGGTGACACATTTTTTTTTCAGTTTTATTTTTATTTATAAAAAAAACCGTTAGATGGATTTTTTTCAAAAAATATACTTCTTTGATATCACGTTACAATACATTATACACAATTTAATTCAAGTCTCTAGCGTTTTTGGTTCGTAAGAAATTTAGGGTTAACCAAAATTTACACTTTTTTTTCAAACTGCTATGGTAAAAAAACCACCTACTCAATTTTCTTGAGAGCCCTTTCTTCATATTTCTGCCTTATTATCTGTGTAACAAAATTTATTTGAAATCGATATCTCTCTTGGTTCTTGAGCTATGGAGGACGAAAAAAACGTCACGAAAGTACGGACGTACGAACGTACGTACACACGCATGCACAGACATCTTTCTAAAAATCTTTTATTTCGACTCTAGGAACCTTGAAACGTCGAGAAATGTCAAAATTTTCAATTTGACAAATCGGACCCATTACAATAACTTCCTATGGTAAGTTAAAAACACCAGGTGGGAGAACATCGCCGCATGTCAGGTCACAAACAACATCTGTCATACACCAGATTTAAGCCGATCTAGGTGTTTGCTATATCTTAGCAGATCGCATATAAGCTCAATAAATCGGTGTCATAACCAGGCACTGTCTAATAGGAAAATACGCTACGTGGCTAGGCGTATTCTCAAATGACTTTTGCAGATATTGCATGGATGAGGAAAAGGAGCAAACAGTTCTTACAAATTATAGCTTTCAAAATTTTTAGCCATTACATTAATTTTATATTTAATAATAACTTAATTACACACGAATTAAAAATTATTTTGTACTTACTTTCTCTATAGAGGCCTAATGCTAGCCTTAACGCGATACCATGAATTTCAAAAACAAATAATTTTAATGAAACGCATAGATAATTAAATAATTTCCCGAAAAAAAACTTTAACACACTTTTTTAACGCAAATTTATAATCAATGTTCCATTATTTCGTCAAAATCCAAGTGTTTTAATTTTGAAATTCAAATATTTAAATTAAACCGCCAACAAACACCGCCAACCAATACCGAGCCGACCGACCGAGCTACGCAATGAATGAAAAACAAACAATGAATTGAATTCTAATTCACAATTAAAAACAAAGAAAAAAACACTTCACTTCTTCTTTTATTGATATTTTAATGAATAAGTTTAAACTTTACCACTTAATTAACATTTCGAACGATTTTTTGTTAACACACTATACGGATTAATATTTTAATTAATTTAATTAAGTCGAGACGATCGCGAACACAAGAATTTCGCTAACTTTTACTGCCGATTACCAAAGAGCAAGTATAAAGAAGACGAACCAGCTGTGCTGTTGATGGCTGGAATGCAAACTTTAGTATTAGTTTTTCTTTGGCCGATGTGTTATCCATATGCAAATGCAATGTGTGCATGTGTTTGTTTGAGTGGGGTTTTGGTATAGAGAAGAGAATTAATGGTCGCGTTCACACTTTATATTTTTTGGTTTGAGTATCAAATTGAATCTGAATGTAAACGCAGCTGGATCGAAAGATTGAATTCAAATGTAGTGACAGCCACTGTACGAAAAATATTATTAATTTACGACAGAATTACAAAGTTTTATTACATTACACGAGGATTCTATGTTGATGCTGATTTAAATCCAATTAATTCTTCATGAAAACTTAGTAAAGAAAGTTAGATTTTTCAGAAATAAAACAAAAATATCTTGTAATTTAAAGAAAATATAAATTAGGAAGAAGCAACAATAATAATGTGGTGTTTTTTTAAGATATACTTTTTTAAGATATTAAGGTTTTAAAAACTCGTCTTTTTTTACTTAATCGGTTAGTCAACTATTCAAGATTATGTGTGTTTAGTCTTTGCTCGAAATTCTAAGTATTTAAGGAAGACACAGATATTCAGACGGTTACGCAAGGCGGTGTTGTCGGGGCCTTACGCTAGCGTAAGATAAGAGGATGAATGAAGACAATGATTAAGGTGGGTGTATTTTATGAAACTTTTTGCATTTTAGAATCACTGTTTTAGAAACATGTCTAAGATATTTGTATGTGGGTTCGCACGCCAAATTAGATGGTACATTTTTTTGCAGTATAGTCTTAGTATAGTTTTTCAACTTTGCGGGAAAGATAACTCAAAAAGTTCTTAACCTATTTTATTAAAACAAGGTTATTTTTATTTAACTCTATGTGAAGTACGGATTTAACAACGAATACTCAACATTTATTTTCCTAAATTTTGGAATTTTTAAATATCCATAGAACAAATATGCTTTTAAAATTAAATAAAAAAGAGGCTGGAATGCGACCCACACTGATAACTTCCCATCACGTCTGTCAATTTGTCTTGCTTAAAAGTTTGTCTATATGTACTCGTATCAATTTTTGCCAAATTTGAGTACTATTTTTTGAAGATATTATTTTTTATGAAAGAACGGACTGTTGGATTTTTATATAAAAATTACTGAATATCGAACACAATATTTCCTGTGAAATAAAATAAGTTTGAAGCCAATATTTTTAATTTTTGAAAAGCTAGTTGAGCCGAAAGTAAATTTTTAACAACTATTGTTAAATTTTGTTTATGTTTTTAATTGTTTGTACAAAAACTGTCAATTAGATTTTTACCAAAATTTTACTGAATGTTGATAACAATATTGAAAGATAAAAGTAAACTTAAGCCAATATCTCAAAGTTTAAAAAAGATATTGAAGCCGAGAATCAATTGTTACAAAGTTTTGTTAAATTTTGTTTAGGTTTTAAATTTTTTGTACAAAAACTGTCAATTCGATTTTTATCAAAATTTTACTGAATGTGAATAACAATATTGAAAGATAAAAGTAAATTAAAGCCAATATTTCAAATTTTAAAAAGATATTGAAGCCGAGAATCAATTGTTACAAAGTTTTGTAAATTTTTTTTTTAGATTTTAAATTTTTTGTACAAAAACTGTCAATTCGATTTTTTTCAAAATTTTACTGAATTAACAACAACAATATTTTTAGAAAAATAAAAGTAGTTTAAAGCCAATATATCAGCGTTTTAAATAGATATTTGAGTAAAAAATAAATTTTTACCAACTTTTATACATTTTTTTTAAGTTTTTATTTTTTGTAAAAAAACTGTCAATTCGATTTTGATCAAAATTTATCCTAATGTTGAAAAAAAAAATGTTTTATAAGTAAAAATTAGTAAGAAGCTATTATCTCAAATTTTTGAAAAGTTATTTGAGTCAAAAATCATTTTTTACCAACTTTTGTTAATTTTTTTTAAGAAAAAACTGTCAATTCGATTTTTTTCAAAATTTTACTGAATGTTGAGAACAATATTTTTTGAAAGATAAAAGTAAATTAAAGCTATTATCTAAAGTTTTGAAAAGATATTTAAGTCAAAAATCAATTTTTACCAACTTTTATTCATTTTTTTTTTAGGTTTTCATTTTTTGTAAAAAAAACTGTCAATTCGATTTGTCTCAAAATTTTATCAGATTTGGAGATGAAATCGTATTAAAATTTTGGAGGTGACAAATTTTTTTTCAGTTTTTTTTGATACGTAAAAAAAAACCGTTTGATGGATTTTTTTGAAAAAAATATACTTCACTGATATCACGTTACAATATATTATATAAAATTTAATTCAAGTCTCTAGCGTTTTTGTTCGTAAGATATTTAGGGTTAACCAAAATTTTCACCTTTTTTCAAACTGCTATGGTAAAAAAACCACCCACGCAATTTTCTTGGGAGCCCTTTCTTCATCTTTCTGCCTTATAATCTGTATAACAAAATTTATTTGAAATCGATATCTCTTCTGGTTCTTGAGCAGTGCTGAGGCGCTGCCGCAAAACATGGACTACTCAACCAATAGAAGTTTTTTAGATGTTTAAAAAATTACTTTAAAAATATCTTAAAACTTGTATGTTTGAGCTGTTTATTTCTACGGAGTTATCCATTTTTCGGTTTCAAAAGTAAACGTAAATAAAACGTATAAAATATTTATTTTTTATAATATTTCTTTTTATTATAAAGTTTGAAAACACTACATCGCAAATTGTTGCAAGCATCGATTCTTTTGAAGTAATTTTCTACCACTTTTGACAAATATTGGGCAGTATCTCAGACCATCTCAGCAACTAGACGAATGTTCTTAATATAGTTGATACCTTACTCCACTTATTTGACAAGAGTATTTATCATGTCATTTTCCGGGGTAGTTCAAAACTAGCTCAGATTACTCCAATTTAAAAAAAAGTGGATAAAAAAAGTATTTCTAATTATAGACCTATTTGTATTTTACCGGTTTTTTCTAGAATGTTTGAAAAAGTTGTGAAATCAAGAGTGGTGAGCTTTTTAGAGAATATTTCGTTTTTCAATAATATGCAGTTTAACTTTAGAGCTGGAAAATCGATGTAAGATGCGCTAATTTATGTGCTCTATATATCGACATAAAAAAGGCTTTCAATGCAGTCGACCATGAGATATTATTAAGAAAGTTAGAGAAAGCTGGATTCCGAGGCTTTATGCTAAATTGATTTTGTTCATACCCTTAAAATAGAAAACAGATTGTTAGAAGAGGTGGCAACTTCAGTGAAGTAAACAAAATTTACATAGGAGTCCCGCAAGGTTCTGTCTTAGGTCCAATATTATTTCTTATTTATATTAATAGTATACTTGCTCTTAATTTAAAAGGTAAAGTAGTTGTCTTTGCTGATGATATAGCGTGTGTTTATTCTAGTACCACTTTGCTTGATTTGTTTTCAGACATTAATCATGACTTAAAGTTATAAGGACATTAATTTGGCATACATAAACTATTTATTAGTGAGAAAACAATTATGTTTCCAAATCACTTCCTGTAGATTTGAGTCCTCCGCTTCTTGTACAGCATAATTATGACGGCAAAAAGATCCCGCTACGTAGTATCTCTTTTTGTACCTCCGCAGATATAAACTAAAATAAAAAAGAGGAGAAAATAAAAAATTAAAAAAATTAGGCCATTTCTTGATATATGGCCTTATTTCACTTGGCTTTATTGCACGGCACCAAAGAATTATACAAAAAATACTGCACACATTTAGTTAAAGTTATTGATGTTCGATATCTTGGGAATAATGAATAAATAATGGTATTGACTTCAAAACGAAATAATCCTGTCCTAAATTTTGTTTTCAACAAAAGTTACGAGTAGTGGTGTTAAGGAGAGGAGAGGAGAGGCTGGAGAGAATACTGTCAATTAATCGAAGACATAAAGGACTCCGAGAGGCTCAGCAAAGTTTTATCGAAGGAACATTGTAATCCTTCATTTCTAAAAAAAACTGATGGAACCTGGACAATCTCTCCAGCTGAATCTCTTGAGCTACTGATGAAGACGCACTTTCCGGGTTGCGAGAATAATAACCCCGAATCGCTTGAAACCACAGAGCTAAACGTAGCTCATGTGGAGCAAGTCAATTCCGTTATAACAAGAGAAAATATTTTTTGGGCCATCACTACTTTTTCTCCATATAAATCCTCAGGCATGGATGGCATACTGCCAGTTATGCTTCAAAAGTTGCATGATGTGGCAGCTCCATGGCTGGAACAAATTTTTCAAAGGATGTCTCCTTCTCAAACATGTGCCCATATCGTGGACACAGGTCAAAGTAGTTTTTATCCCGAAAGTGGGTAGGCGAGGTCACGAATCCGCGAAGGATTTCAGACCAATAAGCTTAAAATCTTTTGTGCTTAAAACCTTGGAGCGCATTCTTGATTACCATATTAGAGAAATCCTAGTTGGACGACCTCTCGAAAGCTCTCAGCATGCTTATCTTAAGGGAAATCTACGGAGACTGCCCTCCATGAGGTAGTGCGTGCTGTAGAACAAACAATCCATTATAAAGAATTTACTCTTGCCACCTTCCTAGACATAGAAGGTGCTTTAAACAACGACCTTACAGAATCCATAGAAGAATCGCTCGTTAAGTTCGGTGTAGAAGACTTCATTCGAGAATGGATTATTTCCGTGCTCAGTGGTAGGATGTCCTTTCGCCTCTTGGTGGTGTCCTTTCGCCTCTTCTATGGCTTCTGGTCATGGATACAATTCTCGTTAAATTAGAGACATGTGGAGTGAAGGCGGTAGCCTACGTGGATGATTTGGTGCTATTGGTGTCAGGAAAGTACACCTCTGTGATTAGGAAAATCACGGAGTCAGCTTTGAAGAAAGTTAGCAACTGGGCCACGAATTGTGGACTAGGAGTTAACCAAAGTAAAACTGAACTGTTGCTCTTTACCACCAAAACTAAAGAACCGCCCTTCACGCTACCTCGACCCAACGGTCAAATCCTATCATTGTCTTCCAGTGCAAAATATTTGGGAGTTATACTCGACCCTAAACTAAACTGGAAACTAAATATGGAAGTACGGGTTAAGAAGGCCTGTGTTGCCTTATACGCCTGCAGCAAAACTTTCGGCAAAAAGTGGGGACTTCAGTCGAAGATGGTTCGATTGTGTGTGGCCTGCTCTTATTTTGGATCTTCTACCAATCGACCTTTTTATTAAATACATAGTTTCCTGCAGCGCTATAAGGGCGAAGGAATTAAAAAGCTGGTTGTCAAAACCTTATGGTCACAGCAACACTACGAAATTGATTCCCTCAGATATTATCTCGGTAGACACTGACTACTGCACTCCTACTTTGAACCTTAGTAAGGGTTTAAAGGTTATTTTCATATCGAGAAAACATTGGGAGGATGACATCGTGTCGATAGGTTTCGACACAACCATCTTTACTGACGGCTCAAAGATGGAGTGCGGAGTTGGTTCTGGGATCTTTTCTGAGTCCCTAAATGTAGCCAAATCCTTTAGGCTTCCTGACTTTGCTAGCGTTTTTCAGGCTGAACTGCTGGAAATAAGAGAGGCATGTTACATACTTAAACAAAACCCAAACCAAAACCGAAATGCGGCTATCTTTACAGACAGACAGGCAGCTGTCAAAGCCATTATCCTCATCTAAATTGGTCCAGCAATGTCGCGATGAGCTTGCGAGCCTGAATATTAACCTCGGTGTCACCCTGATCTGGGTTCCGGGCCATAGTGGTATCGTGGGAAATGAACGGGCTGACCTAGCCAGGCAAGGATCAGCTCTTCATAGCTCACTTGCGGAAATTGTTAACATTCCTCTTGGTGCTATGAAGGGTAAAATCTTTTCTATCTACCAAACTGAATCAAACCGAAGGTGGAGCAATTTACCCAACTGCATTATATCTAGAAAGATATGGCCCACCTATAACGAAACCCGTACAAACGATCTTCTATGCAGGCCAAGGCAAGACATAGCCAGGATTGTTGCGGTTTGTACCGGACATTGGCCTAAATTAGTTCATGCAGAGAAGTTGGGTATCTCTTACAACATCTTTTTCCGTAGCTGTAGTGACCAAAGAGAAAGTGAAACTATAATCCATTTCCTCTACAAATGTCCTGCTTTGGCAAACACTAGAATGAAATACTTTGGAAAAGCATTCTTTCAAGAACTTGATGAGCTATTTGAGACAATGATTAGAGACCTAATCTTTTTTCTCAATGCGACAAAATGGCTCTAACATAATCGCTATGAAGCTTCTCTATCAATCTATCCCTTTCAATCAAAGATCAAACGAGTTTTTGGTATCAAAACGGCACACTACAGCGCTAATTGAATCTCAGGCTAGGTTGCCTTGAGATCGCCATTTCTACCTACCTAGTGGTGTTAAAGAAATCTAACCTGTTTTTAAATAAAAAATGATACTGACATTGGTCAAAATTGTTTTTCGACTAAAAATCTCGATAACAACAGCAGATTTTGAAATTCAACTTATGTCATCATATTAAAATAACTATTTTTTACAAAACACGAAAATCTACAAGATCAACAAAAAACTGATAAATAATTTTCGACTAAAGTCTTATGAGAACAAAGAATGGACAATGGACATTGACTTCAAATTTTTAAATCTTACACAAAAATGTTTTTATTTATATTTTGATAAATTTTTAGACAAATCACCATTTTTAATGTTGAAAATTTGAAGGCGAACAGACTAGCTCAATGCAAATCGAAAAAAATCACCCCTGAGTTCCTGAAATACATGGAATCTCTTTTTTCAGTACACAAAAATTCAGTAGAAGTGTTTTAAAATCAAGGATGACTTAAAAATAATTTTAAAAATCGTATTATCCTGAAGTTTTAACTTTTATTTTTGATCATCCAAAACTAATTTAAAAGCAGCAAAAGTATAAATTGGATTAAAAACTCAAATAAAATATTGAAAAAATATTTATGTACATTAAAAAGGATTTTCAACAAAAACAAAGAACTATTTATCTTTCGAAATTCTCCACTTTTTCGGCTCAGTCAGTGTGCTAAGCAATAATGCCTTAAAAGCTCTCATTAAACAAACAAAAAATTAATGGTTTTATTCGAAACAAAATCGCGGGTCCTTTTTTAAATCTATAGTTTTAAAACTTAAATCACAAAATAGTTTGAAAAAATATTGATGTAGGTATATAAAATAAACATATTTTCAAAAAAAAAACAAAAAATATTTGTGTCTATTTCCGTTTTCATGGAATCATTGAATTTATGGTTAGTTTCATAGATTTCATTTTTAACAATATTTTGTTTTGTTTTTAATTTCAGGTCACACAAATTGTCCATCAGGTTTTGATGAATCCGAAGAGGAATGCGGAACAGCACGTAAGCTGCTGGAATTACCCGGCGGTGTATTTGCAGCCTTGGGTTGCATAGCGGCGGCTATAACTGCCTGTTTAATATTCTGCATATTTGGTTTAGTGAGAAAACGTAAAAAATCTGTCGTTCAAAAAACGATACTCAATGGAACACTGAAAAAGGACATCAAAAAGGATTCGCTATTTATCGATCCGGCCTCCTGACACGGGCTTCAGCCGGTCGAGTATATTCACGTCGACCGGGAGACAACTGTGTGATATGTTGTATAAATATGTGTGTAACATAACAAACAAAAATTACATCAATTATTACATTTAAATACGTATATAAAATTCATATATTATATTCATATACATTAATTTTTTTAATTATTATTTAATTTTATTATTTATTATTTTATTTTTCGATGATGATGTTGGTGATGAGTCGACGATGAATCGCCATGAAAATTGTGAAATCAAAGGACAAAAACTGAAAAAGAATGGTTATGTTTTTGTTTTATAATTTAAACGACACACAATCACTGCCTTAAATTATATAAAATATTTTCTTTTAATTATTAACATTTTTAAAATAATAATTTCAAGTAAAAATAGATTTAATTTTACATAAACATACAATTTTCAATTAATACTTCCATAAATCTATTATTTTTTATCTATTTGTTTATTTATTTATTTATTTACTTTTTGTTAACATAGTTATTAAGGTAGATAAGAACATTGAATGATAGAGAGACAGAGAAAAAGAATTCAGAGATGAAAAAACTATTGTAAATTAGGTACCTTCGAATTAAATATATATAAAAATAAAAACAATTAAATTAAATGAAAAAAAAAAATTAGTAGGTATACAAAAATGATAATTCTATACAAGTGTATATAAATAAAAAAAAAAAAACAAAAATTAAGTTATAAACTAAGCGCATGTAATTGATAGTACAGTTCTATGAAATCTCGAGAGTGTTGTGATGAAATTTCACATAAAGTTGTTATATTAAAAAAAACACATACTTACATTTAGGATAAAAGGTTTTTTTGCTACCTATTAAAATGTATTTAAGTTTTTAGATAAGAATACTTTTGATTTTATGCAATGGTCTCCAGCCGTAGAAAAATAAAAGATCTGGTTTTATTTTTTTGTGGACAAATTTTGTTTTGCAAAGTTTTTTTTTATTCAACTATATTGTTTTAATAGGTTTTTTAAGAAAACCATAATTTAGTCCCTAGGAAATGAACACTTAATTTCACAAATTTGGACTTCAATGTGAAATGGTATGTTACAATTTTTGCTAGACAAGCTTACAAATGGGTAGCTGATAGTCGCTATAGTTCTGACAAAACCACTGCATAAGCTTTTCCATTTGTCCTATTCTACAGGTCTCTTTCCAAGTGGCTGGAAAACAGCATTTATCGACCTTGTCCTTAAAAAAACGATAATCTTTTTCACCCTCTTACTATCGTCGAATTGAACTTACGTCCGTTCTTTCCAAGGTCATGGGAAGGCTGAAGCTTCTTAATGACTGGAAGTATGGTTTTAGTAGCAATAGTTCCACTGGTGAACTTATAATTTATATCATCGAATAGTGGAACAAATCTTTACATCGTTTCAAAGGAAGTAAGATTATTGCACTTGATATTTCAAAGGCATTTGATAGAGTTTGGCATCAAGCTTTCTTATGGAAAATTCGTGAATTTGGTATTGATAAATATCTTCTTCGACGGGTAGAAATCTGATTTTTACAAAATAAACGCTGGTGTGCCCCAGGGCTCCGTTCTGTCTCCGACACTCTTCCATATATATTTTTTTTCTAAAATTTCTAACCTACTAAATTGTTTCGCTGTTTTAAGATTCTCATCCTTGTTCTTTGGATGTGGACTACCAATGGTAGCCTATGATAAGCTCATTAAAAACTGATCTTAACCATCATTGTCTAATGGGGAATCAAAAACTGTATAGAATTTAATGCTTCAAAAATTCATTACTGTCTACTGTCGCAAAAGTGTGTGACCCCTAATGCAACTTACATGGATAGTACTTGCATTGAAGAGACTGAAAAGCTTTCAGTTCTAGGTATGTGCATAACAAACCATCTCTTGAAGTGGCTAAAGTTGTTTACCAATTCTGATCTGGCTATTATTTGTAAAGCTTATATTCGTCCAAAACTTGAGTTCAATTTCTATGTAGATCTGGACAGGTACTCCAATATCCCACTTAAGAGTCTTGGACAGAATTCAACCTTAAAACCTTAAAAATGACCGTTGTATAACTGAAACTTTGTATCTCTTGAGCACCGTCGCAATGTTTAACTAATTATTTTATCGCTATTTTCACAATCAATGCTCTAGTGAAATAGACAGTTGCATTCCTCATCCAAACAATTCAACCGTAATACCCGTACTTCTAGGAATGCCCATCAATTTACCCTTGAGCCCAATTTTGGACGAACTGTAAAGTACAGAAATTCTTTCGTTAGCCGCACTACACGAATGTGGAATGTTTTACCACACTCATATTTCAACCTCATTATACAATGCATACATTCAAAACCAATGTGCATACGTATCTCCTTTGATATACCATCCTTCCAAAAACAGAAGCGCAAAGATTTGCAATAAAATGTTTAATTTTGATACTTATATAATATTCTGCTTAAAAATAGGAAGGTATGATATTGTCGGCCACAGTAACCTATAACAGCACCGTAACCTTTGAAGAAATGTTCTTTTACCAATCGCAGCTATATCTCTTCAATAACTTCATGGATTTAGTTTTTTAGGATCGTGCATTGATCCTCAGCTTGACATTCTTTGACGCAGCTATATCTCTTCAATAACTTCATGGATTTAGTTTTTTAGGATCGTGCATTGATCTTCAGCTTGACATTCTTTGACGTTAGCCAAAAAGGATTTAGCATGGTCACAAAGACTTAACTTAACTTAAGATGAAATATCAAATCGAATATGTATTTTTTTTTTGAGTTTTTGCCTAAAGACTAAATTCATACGATAATTAGCAGCTTTGCTTGACTTTAGAAGTTAGAAAACAAAATCCGTTAAAAAAATCACTAAATCAAAAACAAAACTAAAAACTGAGACTTTTTTAACTTACACCAAGGAATTTTAAATTGTGATCAACTTTTCGAGAAACAATCCAGTCAGGAAACTTTTCTTTCAATTTTTAAAGAGACAGCCAACTATTCATAATGAAACCTTTTATTGGATAACTCTACTTTACCCAAAAATAAAATAAATATCATCCATGCTTTTGCAGTCGGTTTTCCTCAAACATGTTTTTTTGATTGCTTGCATTTATCTAAAGGTAAATGCAACTTGAAATGTTGCAATTTAAAATCAATTGAATTCAAAAAGATTGCAATCATTTTGCCTACCTCAATCATTTGACTACAATCAATTGATTGCAATCATTTCATACTCCTTATGCATTCATTTGAACTAAAAGTACATTATAAGCTTTAAAGTTGAGATGGAATATTATTTATATCGACTCATTTTGTATCTCACATAAGCTGATGCAAGTATTTTTGGTATTTTTTTTTTAATTTTGATTTCAAAACTTCTAAATCTATGAGTATTCTTACAAAACTACGGCTGTGACCATAATGAAATTCCAAAACAAACGAAATTAATCGCACAATGTAAATAAATACATACAATTTATTTCGACAACCAAACTAATAATAAATTAATTATACTTTAGGTGAAATTAAATAAATCACTTGTTATACAAATTCATCAAATTAAAACAAAAAATGTAGTTTTGGAACTAAACAAAAAAAGAAAGAGACTAATAGTTAAACAAAAAACAAAGAAATTAAAAAACAAATTAATTATTTTTTTTTGAAAACAAATTAATTTTTTAAAACAAAACAAAAAAACATTTAACAAAATTAAACACAACCCCTTAGCTTAAGTAAAAAGGATAAAAAAAACTATTTAATTTAATTAATACTCGTAGGGAACTAAAACAAATTAAAAGTAAAAAACAAAAAGAAAGAAACAGAAAACTTTAAAAAAAAAGTAAGATAATTATAAATGAAACAATTCCTACTACTAGGTGATGAATTTTGTGTAAATTCGTTTAAAATAAATGAAAAAAGCTAAAGATGACAAAGAAAATGGAAAAAAAGAATGAAACAAAATTATACATAAATTTATATGTAAAATTAGGAAAACCAAAAAAAAAAAACAAAAAGAAAATATTGAATTACTACAATTTAGATGACTTTATTGGCGTAAGGGTGAAATTATGAAGTGATCACTGTTATGAGAATCATACACAGTCTAACTCACACACGTAAGTAAATATATATATACATAGGTAAAGAAAAAAAAAACAAAATACCAAAACAAAAACACATTTAATAGATAAGGATTGTAAATTTAATCGGTTTTAGAAACGCACTTTATACAATTATTATATACATACATTAAAGATACTTATAATATAAGTGAGAAACAGGTGATGTTGGTTAATTTCTTTTTTTTTGTAATTCTATATTAATTTACCTACATGAAAACTTAACATTTTTAATTCGTTTTCTAAAAAAATATTGCATTTATTTTCGGTAAGGTGAGGTAATTGGAATTTAAAACTGAGTCATATTTAGTTGTTTTTATCAATAAGCTTCAAATTTGAAAACCACAAGTATGTGATAAAAGTTTGACAATTTTGTAGAATTGGTATAAACTATGTTTTCAAGGTTTCAAGACACCTCTTAAAAAATTATTATTAAAATGAATTGCTTAGAATTCCCAGTCAGCTATTGTCAAGAAATCTTTGACCGATAATTTTGTACTAAACATTAAGTTGTATCAAGACGAGAAATAAAAACTAAGGTAGAAATCCTTAAATTCAATGGACGAAGTTGGCAAAAGATGACAGGTTGTTATAATCTGGATACCAAACATTTGAAGTGTTTAATTTCTGAGGAGCTACATCATATATCTTCGACAATAAAGTCTTACATAATTACTTAAGTTAGGTCCAAGCTGAAGAGGTGTTCCTTAACGCTGAAAAAACCACTGAGTAAACTTTTATATCTGTCCTACTCCTCAGGTCTCGTTCCGAGACGATGGAAAACCACATTTGTCCAGCCTATTCCCAAAAAAAATGAATCTTCCTCACCCTATAATTACCACCCGATTGTACCTACGTTACTTCTTTCTAAGGTCATTTAAACGCTCATTAATAATCAGCTCAAGAAATATCGCGAAGATCGAAAGCTTCTTAATGACCAATAGGTCTACTGGTTGATCTCACCGAACAGTGAAACAAATCTTTATACTTCGCTTTGGAGAAAGCAAGATTATTGCACTTGATGTTTCAAAGGCATTTGATAGGGTTTGGCATCAGGCTCTCTTATCGAAAATGCGTGCTTTCGGTTTTCATGAATCCTTCCTTCTTTTGATTGGTAATTACCTTTCCAATCGTTCGATACAAGAAGTATTGGATGGATTCAAGTCTGAAAATCACAAAATAAATTATGGTGTGCCCCAAGGCTCTGTTCTATCTCCAACACTCTTTCTCATTTTTATTAATGAGCTCCTGTCTGCAACTTCTAATCCAATAAATTGTTTCGCTGACGATAGTACTCGTAGCTTTTCGTATTCGTTTTCAGATTCACATCCCCCTTCTTCGGATATGGAACTGCAACCACAAAATATGATAAGCTCATTTAAATCCGACCTGTTCAATGGGGAATAAAAAACCGCGTGGAATTTAATACTTCGAAAACCCAATGCAGTCTTGTATCGTTGAAGTGAGATATACCCCTGTACCCATTATCCATAAATGGCACTTGCATCAAGGAGACTGAACATCTCGATATTCTCGGTATGTGTATCACCAACCGCCTCTTGCGTAACGATTACATACGTGATGTCGCCAAAAATGCCGCAAGATGTTTTGGTTTTCTATGACAATGCAAGAAGTTTTTCTCCCCCTCTGATCTAACTGTTATCGACAAGCTTTTAAATACTTCCAAAGCTTGAATATAACTCCATATCTAGGCTGGTGCTCCTGCAACTTATTTAAGCCTCTTGAACAGTGTTGAACGTAAAGCATTCAGATTGATTGGTGACTTTACCATCAAAAGATCATGTACGTCGCTCTTTTACCATTATTTTAACGGTTTATGCTCTAGATAAATAGCCAGTTGCATTCCTCCCCATAAACAGTTCAACCTAATACTCACGCTTCTGGGAATGCTGATCAATATACCCTCGAGCCCAACTTCGGTGGTACTGTCAAGTACAGAGATTCGTTCTTTAGCCGTACTACCCGAATGCGGAATGCCTTGCCACACTCTGTCTTTCTCAGCCATTGCAATATTCAGGAATTAAAAAAAATGTACACTGAAACCTTCTTTCAACCCCTCTCTCCCTTTCCTAGTGCTCACACTGTGTCTTTACATAATAAGAGTAGTATTATCCCCTTGAGTGTTCCTTCGCTCTTCATGACACAGGCAATTAATCCTTTTGAGCAAATCAATGCCGCTGTACAGCCCATACCGTTCGTCGTTGTGTCTTCGTCTCCACTCTCTCCATCCATGCAGATGGGACCAAAAATCAACCGGATAATTTATCTCTCGAAATATTCCGAGACAATTTTATCTTTCTTTGACAAGGTTCAAGCCTTAACGCCATAAATGAGAACCGGGATCATGAGCGTCTTATAGATGACTTTAAGAAGCTTGAGAGAGTACTTTACTCAATGACTTCTAAAGAAGTATCGATTTACAAGAGTAATTCTCCATTTGATTTCAGCGCTGGTTTTAAAGCGATACCCAGGTAAACAAAGCCGTTAAGTACCTCAGAGATATAGCTGCCCTTGGTGACGTTTTGTCCAAGACGTCATCGTTCAATGTCTTTTTTTTATGACAACATATAGTTAGCCTTGCCGTCAATAACCACATTTTCCGCTTTCACAGCAATTATCAAAAACGACCCAATGATATCACACTTTGATTTTAAAATTATGTCAATATCATCTGCGTATCAGAATAATTGGACCGACCTTTGGAACCTTTGGACCTTTTGCACAATTCTTTCCATAACGATGTTGAAGAAGTTGCACGACTTGTCTAGAACTTCTGTTGACATCAAAAGCATTATTAAGATCTTGTCCGACCTTGTTAGAGCAGCGTTCGTTCTCCATCGTCATTCTGTACAAACGAACAAGTTCGACAGGAATGCCAAAACAAGACATTATTCTCCAAACTTCTTGTTGTCATATGCGGCCTTGAGATCGATAAATACGTGAAGTTACTGGGTTTCTTCCATGATCTGCCGCTATCTGAATATTTGGTTAACGGTGGACTTTCTTGATCTCAAACCACACTGATAAAGACATATCGGGCTGTTGAAAAACGGCTTCAGACATTCATATGATATGGAAGAAATGATGTTAAATTGACCTTTGCCTTTGTAGTTGGTGCAGTTCTAAATCTTCTTTCTTGAGGATTGGTTAAGCTATGCTGAAATTCCACTCATAAGTCATTCTTTCTCCGACTATATTTTAGAGATGAGTTGTTGCATCAGCTGCTGCTTTGAATATTCGGTAGTGCCATTAGCTCCAGCTACTTTGTTGGACTTCAAACGAGATACATATAGCCATATATTCACTTCGTCAAGGTCGGACTGTCGTACGTTGTTCTGAGTCGACTAGGTTAAATATTTAAACAATTATGTTACCAAAAATTCGTTATCCAAGCATAACAACATTATTCAATTGAAATGGGCTTCACATGTTTGACTTAAGTGGCTTAATTTAATTTAATTTCTGAGGTTCTTAAAGCTGGAAAAACCATATTCAAATTTTGAAATTCTAATGATGCAGAAATTTAGTGCTAATTTATTCCTCTAATCATGACTTGTTTCAAAAATCCCTTTCCCCTCAAACTTGACGGCTGTCTTTACTATTTTCGTTACCGGTAACCTATGAATAATACAGCTAATTTTCAATAAACTTCTCATTTGAAAAAATCACATTTTTATTTTTGAAAACGTCAGTTTCCGTGAATTCCACCATTTTTTCGCAAGAATTATTAATTTATATTGAGTTATATAATTCAAATTGATAACATACAAAAGTTTAAAATAAAAATATTTTGCTCCATTATCAGCATTGATTTCCACAGAATTTGGGATTTAAAAAAAATTTCCATATGAATTTGGATTCTAAAAAGACTTGTTACATTAATTTTTTCTAGAGAAGTTTTTAACAATTTCAAATGAAAATATAATAATTAAAGTAAATAGTTAAGTACTTAACTTCATGAATTGATTGTTCATCTTCTCGGAATATGGAATTTTGTTAATTTAATGATTTTGAAAGTTAAATTCATATAAATGTTTTATATAAACAAAATACTTTTTCTTTGTTGAAGAATTTTAACAAATACATTTATTTTTCGGTCTTTTTGTTCTTTAGAATTCTATCGTGCTACCATATATACTACCATACAACGGGTGTTTTTTTTCGACGTGTGTTTTTTCATCTGACAATCTTTTTTTCTGAGTTTGACAGCTGTCATTTGATTTATGCTCAGTTTGGTTTGTCTTTATACAATACATTTTGAACGATTCGAAAACATTGTTTACGAGTAAGTCTATTCTAAAATGACAAATCAAACTAAGCATAAATCAAGTGACAGCTGTCAAACTAAGAAAAAAGGATTGTTCCTTTTTCACTCGGTTCACTTGAAGACGTATCAATTTTTTGAAGCAAACTTTTGGTGAGCGCATTATCTCATGTTGTGGAATTGTGGCGTGGCTTCCAAAATTGTGCGATTTAATACGTCTGGACCATATTTTGGGGGGTTGGATTCAAGCTAATGCAAAGACTTCAAGTTAATACAGAGAGTGAATGAAGTATCAATGACCAAATTACTGCAGTTTTTCTTAAGTCAAATAATTGGTGATTGCAAAATTTGAGGTTTCATACTTTAGTCGAAAACAATGAATGCATTCTTTAAGTTGAATTCAAAGAAAAAATTAATGCAATCTTTTGGAAATGATTGCATTCAAAAAAGACTGCATTCTTTAAGAAACCTGGCTAGTTTTAAAATATTATTTATTATTATTATATTCACATAAACACCAGATTCTCATAAAATCGATAACATTTTCCAAATTTAAGCAGACTACGAAACGTGCTTTTAGGAAAATATGAACTTTTTGTTTTTAAGTAAAACTCAATGCATTCAATTTGTAGCGTTTCTTTGAAGAATCATACAATTTTGTTTATGAAATATGGACTTGACTTGAAAAATAAAAACATCTATTTTGCCATTGGTAAACTTTCGTAGGAAACATTTTTTTAAAATCTGTTCATATTGTTGCCAATACCAGTAAGTCCTATGAATTCCGAAATTTCCTCGTCTATGAAAAGTATGAAATTTCAATTTGATGATGAAATTACAAATATCACTTAGAAAATACAAATTTTTTTAGAATTAAAAAGAATGAAAGTAGTTCAAGGACTCCTCAAAAAAAAAAACGAGCAGATACAAAAAAACTGAGTTTTCTTTTGAAATGTTTCCTTCTTATGTATCAATTTAAAGAACGAGGTTTTGAATCCAAAAATTCCTTACCATACCGAAATAAAGCGAATTAAAAAAATATTTATTTAAATAAATTAATTTTTCAAACTTTGTTTTTTATTGGAAAATTCTTTTGAGTATTATTTTAACACTAATGATATAACTTTTTTAAAAAGAAAATACAAAATAAAAACAAAGAAAATTGGTCAATGTCAAACATGCCAAATGGTGCCAAGTAAAAATGATAACGAAATGAATTTAATTTAAGACGATAAAAACAATCACACACTGCCCAGTTGATGGTCTAACACTCTGTTTGCGCATAATGGATTTTTAAAATAATTTAAGTTTTATTTAAGTTCTTCTCTAAATAATTATCTAAGTTTGTAATAAAATTCACTGCCAAAATCTGATCGATCGATGTTTTTTTAATTTATTGAAAAAAAAAGTGTGAATATGTTCATCCACCAATCAACATACAATTAAAATAATTATGTATTTAATTATTCTGACTTCAAAAAAGAACAAAATCAATAAGGCAACAATATTTTGCCACACTAACAACTTAAACCATCGACATGGCAAAAACCAAGAATTAATTTACAAAATATAACAACTAATTACAAACAAATTAAAAACAAAAAACTAGTCTATAATATTTATCTATATTATATGAACTTATTCCTTTTTGCTTGAATATTTTTACTTTTTATTTGTTCTTTATATTGAATAAAACTTTAACATTAAAAAAAAAACATAATTTGTTAAGTTAACTAGTTATTACTCTAAAACTATTTGTATTGTAAATAATATAATGTAGACTTTTTGTATTGATTTAAATGAGGGTATTTCAAAATAAAAAACAAAAGAAAACATAACAAAAAAATTTAATTAAATTTATACTTACATGAGATGTATTTATGAATGAGAGAAAAACAAAAACAAGAGAAAAAAAACTATATTTATTATTTTATGAAATGATGCACTGAATCAAATAGAAAAAAAATTAATAAATTATATAAAAATTACAAAAAAATTATTGTTTGTCTTTTATTTGGTGAAGGAGAATAAATTATTTGTTAATTATTGTAATAGATTGGGATTTGAAATCAAATGGTGTTCACATGTGCAGCATATAATTAGGGGCACTGAAATAAAAATAATATTTCTATTTTTGACCCTAAGAGTATACTACACTTGATTATTTCATAATCTATTTATTGTTGTTAAATCGCGTCTGAATTTTAAAAAATATTTCGTTTTTTATTTGAAATGAAATTTGAAATCTTTGGAACATTAAGAAATGAATAAGAGATGGGGTGAGCTTAAATACTTAGAAAGAGAAAGGTAAGTGGGGACAGAAATGTTTTTTTTTTAATTTATTGTTGGAGAGTGATTAAGTTTTGAAGTTCTAAGTCTAGGCATTCATACAGGGCTAACTTTTACGGTTTCAAAAGTAAACATAAGTAAAATACATACAAGATATTTTGTCATGGAATTCTTTACTATAAAGATTGAACGTGAAACGCTAAATCATTTAAATGACCACCACGCGAATTGTTGCAATGTTGGTTTTTAAGTGCTCTAGTGTTAAAGGTTTATCTGCATAAACAAGGTCTTTCACATACTTACTTACTAACTTAAGGTGGCGCTATAATCCTGTGTGAACTAAGGCCTCACCCAACATACTTCTCCATCTAGCTCGGTCCCTAGCTAGATGTCTCCTCTACTGTGCTGTCCTGTGGGTGTGGATTCGAAGACTTTTGGTTCTACGTCACTGTACAACCCGTACAGCTCGTCGTTCCATCTTCTCCTCCAATCCCCTTCGATGCATACGGGACCGTAGATCACACGAACAACTTTTCCCTCGAACTGAACCATGGTGCTTTCATCCGCTTTTGTCATAGTCCCTTCTTCTACACCGTATAGCAGGACTGGGATGATAAGGGTCTTATATAGCAATACTTTGATCCCTTGAGAGAGGACTTTACCACTCAATTGCTCTCTTAGTTAAAAGAAACAGCGGTTAGCAAGAGTTATTCTGCATTTGATCTCAGTGCTTGTGTAGTTTTCTGCGTTTACAGTAGAGCCTAGGTAGACGAAGTCCTTGACTACCTCAAAGTTACGTCTGTCGATGGTGACGTTTTGACCAAGATGTCGGTGTTGTATGTCCTTTTTTGACGAAAGCATGTACTTTGTTTTGCCCTCATTAACCGTTAAACCCATTTTTGCTGCCTTTGCCTCAATACTCACAAAAGCCCCATTGCCTTCACGCTGATTTCTTCCAAATATGTCAATGTCATCAGCATATGCCAGTAATTGGACAGACTTTTGAAAGATAGTGCCTCTAGTGTTGCCGTGTGAGCTCTGCACTATTCATTCAAGCACGATGTTAAAAAAATCCCGACAGCGCATCACCTTGTCTTAAAGCTTTTTTGACATCGAAAGGTTCTGTTAAGTTGTTTCCAACCTTTATGGAGCAGCGTGAATTCTCCATGGTCATCCTGCACAAACGGACGAGTTTGGCAGGGATGCCAAAACTGGACATGGCTCTATACAGCTCGTCCCTGTATATGCTGTCATATGCGGCCTTAAAATCGTTGAAAAGATGGTGGGTGTCGACTTGGTGTTCTTGGGTTTTTTTCCAGGATCTGCCGTAATGTGAATATTTGATCAACTGTGAACTTTCCTGGTCTAAGACCACACTGATAAGGACCTATCAGGTTGTTGACGATTGGCTTTAGACGTTCACATAGTACGGCAGAGAAGATTTTATAGGCGATGTTAAGTAGACTGATTCCTCTATAGTTGGTGCAGTTTGGAGGGTCTCCTTTTTTCAGGATCGGGCAAACAATACTGAGGTTCCATTCATCGGGCATGCTTTCTTCCGACCATATCTTACAGATAAGTTGGTGTATGCTTCTAACCAACAAATCTACAGCTGCTTTAAAGAGCTCGGCATTCGAGCCATCCGCTCCAGCGGCTTTATTAGACTTCAGCTTAGATATGGGAATCTTTATTTCGTCTAAGTCGGGAGGACGGGATTGTTGGCTTTCATCGTTTATGTTGAATAGATCATCCTGCCTGACAGCGGAATTTGGTTCGACGTCGCCGTTATACAGTTTGCAGAAGTGGTCCTTCCATATCCTTATCATTGACTGCGGTTCCACTATGATGTTTCCACTTTCGTCTTTGCAGCCTTCGGTTCTACGTTTATGTTCCTGTGAATCGCGTTGCACCTGTTCATACAACTTTCGAACTTCATTCCTGATTTAAAACCTCTCAACAAGTCGGTGTTCCTCTCGCCTCTTTTGCTCATAGAGCTCATGAGCAGCTCTCGTCCTTTAATGCAGTGCCGCATTTCGTGACTGTTGTTTGGCTGCATTTGCCTGCAGACATTCCGCATCAAGTCATCACTGGTTTTCTATACATTGTGTTGGTGGCAGAGGACTTCGAGAGAGGTTACTTTTGACTCGGTAGGAAAAGGATTAGGCGATCTCTTGCTATTGTAACCGTTCGACGTTGTACCTTCTCCCAGCACCTCCCTGTTTTGCCTTGAGTCTGGAAACTCGAAGTGTTACCTTGGCTACAACGAGGTAATCGTTCAAGTCGATGTTAGCTCCTCGGAAAGATCGGATATCTATAATGCTGGAAGCGTGTCTAGCGTCGATCGCAATCTGGTTGATGGTAGATTGATCTAGGGAACTCCAAGTTCCTTTGTGGATGGTGAGGTTGTCAGGCTGTTTTTCCCGATTATATCACCAAAGTTGTTTTCCTTTCCTAGCTTTGCATTTAAATCCCCCATTATAAGCCTGACAGGTTTTCTTTCAGCTGTACCAATTTTTAAATGCAAAGTTGTGGCTACTGCCGATGGGTTTTATTGGAAATTTTCTACTATACTGTTTATAGAATGCCAAAACAAATACGGGTATTTTTTTGAGTCTTACGCCGGGTTAAAATTTTTTTGGGCGACTGAGTTTTGGTGCAATCTTTGGGAAAATAAAAATTGTTTTCCCAAAGACTCCATTAAACTCGACTTATGCGATACCAACTCCGTTGAAAGAACATTTAGCACGATGGGGAGAGTCAAAACTTTTTGAATGATCTCAAAAATCAAATAATCCAATCCTACAAAGACCCTTAATTAAAGATCAGTTTCGCAGAGAGGATGGGATGTGGGGGGACTCCTACTCCGTGGATTTTCAAGGGGCCCGTAAAATTGAAAGCAATGAGGATAGACTCTATATTCATCATCAATATACCTATTCCCACTTATTTTTAGGGTCCCACAAATTTAAAATCATTCATGCTTTCGAAATCGAGTCCCTGTTTGCATGCTATCTACCAATCTGTCAGTCACAAGCTTGCCTATCGGGGCCCCTGATTATTATTGACGTACATTTTTTTTAATATTTAATGAAAAATTTGGCAACTCTGAACTATTTAAAGAAAGTTACAATAAATTGTTTCGGTTTTTTTTAATTTAAATTAACGTAAATTTCAAATTTATTTTATTTTGACAACTTAAAACAAAACACAATTATTTACAATCGGTTTCTGTTTTTATGAAGTTTCTTTTCTTCTATTTTTGTTTCTGTTGGAACAGAATTTTTTGATTCGGTTTCGGGGGACCGTAAAATCCCGGGCTTAACACTTTTTTTTTCGTTCAATTTGCAAACAAAAAAATTATTATTTTAGTTAATTCTAACCAGTTTCATTCTATTCTATATTGAAATTAGAACGTACCATATCAGTAGGCATGAATTTTGAAAAAAAAGGTGAATATGGGGATTTTTCCGTCTCGGGTATGGAATTCCTCTCGACGGCCTTGAAAACGATTATCACTTCATAGAACAATTGTATCAGATTATAATGGAAATAGAATATTCTAACGTCGAGTCGCTAACGGGTGGATAAATTCTAGTCGACTAGTTCAGTGAACAATTAACAATGCGAAATAGAGGTTTTGCTGAAAAAATCGTCATATCGACTTAGTCGAACGTTCGTCGTTGGTTGGTAAGATGGCAGAGGAGTATTCGTGCTGAGAAACACATAACACAAACAATTCGAGTGTTGTCTTTAAATTGTTGTCTTTTTATCACATCAGGTTTTTTAAACAACATCATTTTCAAAATGGTTAAGGCACCCGAAAAAGTTTTTTTTTTAAGGTTTAGTTAAAACTCAACACATTTATTAACAATAAATGTTATAATAATTTCGCTAATTTAAAATCTTTGTTATCTAGAAATTCTCATTAGTTATGATATTTTTTTGACTCTATATGATGTTTTGAGCAAACCTTAAAATTAAATTAATTAATTTAAGAAAATAATTTTATATTTCTCATTTGTATCCTCTTCTGAGAATTCTTATTATTTTAGTTAAAAATGTGACCATATTTGTGATCATGCTCCCACAAATTTATGAAAAAAAAATAAAATTTCCGCCAAATAAGTCGTCTCAATAAAGATCAATGTGAACACCGATAACGATGAAAATCCGGATAGGCTAATTCAATTATTCCAAAGATCTCAGCCGTTTTTCGAAATAATAACAACTACTTATTCTCAAAATAAAATTAATTCGTTTTCTATCAAAAAATACGAAAATCCAATAGTTTTGAAATATACGTAATGTCGACTATCAAAATATGTCAATAATATTTTCTTATAAAAAGTTTAAATAATAATGGACGCACTGGAATTATTTCGGACTATAGTCGTTTCGGCTGTTTTATTTTGTATTAGTCTAGTGTTTTTATTAAGAGTATTCTTGTAGTGTTCTTGAGAAAATACCAACATATAAACAAATTCATCAGTGATTCATAAAGGTAATTATGTACATACATTTTTAAATTTTGTATAAAGGTTTGTTTTAGTTAAATTTATGTGATAAAAAGTTTAATGTTAGTTAACATTGGAAGAACATTTGTATTTTTTGACAAAACCCTTATCTGCAGTGTTTGTTAAGTTCGTTTGGCGAGACACAGAGTTTTGTAAAGTACTTGAGGACAGTTTTATTGTCATACTCATAATCTTCACTGAGTAACAAAAAAAGTGCTTGAAATTTCGCAATATACATACATATGTACATACATACATATGTATGTAAAACAGAGGTTTTTTTAAATTCAGTAGTGTTTATTAAAATTTGAGTAAAAACAAGTAAATGTTAAGAACTGTTAAATAAAACATAAAATAAATGAATTTGGGTTAGTATTGCCTCCCCTAACATCTTTCAAACCTTTAATTCGTCTCGGCATACCTTGAATTAGGTTTCTTACGATCGCGTCGTCCTAATTATCCCACTCCTTAATCTGACCAGCATCTCAGCACACTTAGTGTCTATGAAGGAGTAGGTTGCTTCCTTATCATTTTTTCCAGTAGATCCCAAATATGTAAGATGGGTTGCCGCTGGGCAACTTTTGTAGTATTGTATCTCCCACCTGATCTTCTCCACACTCTTTTACGACCATCTGGGCGCGTAGACAAAACCTGGACTTATCAGTGAAGAGAATTATACCCAAGTCGGCCTCGGATTAATCTTGTTGATGGAGGGCAAAATCCATTCCCTCGTGCTGTATCGTGAGTCTTGGTATGCGAATAGATTATTCTCTATTAAACGCCGCTCCACCCCACCGTTTAAGCATTCGCAGTGCTCACTCGCAATGATTAAAGTCTGTGAGACACTGCAACCACTGGCTGTTTGGTGACTATCTCGCAGGCTCTGCAAACATAAAGCGGTATATTATCAGAATAACAAAACATCGTAAAGTCTGACTGCTCGACTTTTTTCCGACTCAGTGTATTATGTCATAATCTTTAAAACATATTCTAACTGAAAAACAAATTAGGTTTACTCTTTGTCGAGCTAATCTATACATATATATGTCAAATTGGAACTTATGACCCCTAAGATATTATTAACTTCCCACAGGAAGTTATTGTAATCGGTCTGATTTGCAGAATTGAAAATTTTGACATTTCTCGAAGTTTCAAGGTCCCTAGAGTCAGAATAAAAGATTTTTAGATAGATGCTTGGCGTGCGTATGTACGTAAGTTCGTAAGTCCGAACCTCCGTACTTTCGATAACTTTTTTCGTCGTCCATAGCTCAAAAACAAGTAGAGATATCGACTTCAAATAAATTTTGTTACACAGATTGAGTGGTTTCTTTTTACTATAGAAGTTTAAAAAAAAGTGAACCCCAAATATTTCACGAACCAATAACGGTAGAGACTTGAATTAAATTTTGTATTATATGTATATTGCAACGTTTTACCAAATTAGTATATTTTTGGAAAAAATCAAATTAACCATTATTTTTTATAAATTAAAAAAACTGAAAACAAATATTGGTCATCTCGAAAATTTTACGAATCAAAAATGATTTTATCTCGAAAATTATTAAGTGCAACGAAGAATAACGTTTTCAACAGCTGGTAAAATTTTAAGAAAATTGAGAATTCACAGTTTTTTTTACAAAAAAATAAAAACCTTAAATTAATATAAAAGTTGGTAAAATTTGATTTTGGACTCAAATATCTTTCCAAAAATTTATATAATGGCTTTAAAATAATTTTTGCTTTTAAGAAGTATTGTTTCCAACATTCGGAAAAAAATTGGGAAAAATCAAATTAACAGTTATTTTGCAAAAAATAAAAACCTAAACAAAAAATAATAAAAATTGATTTTCGAAACATTCGATATTATCTTTAAACCAATTGTATGTTTTAAAAAATATTGTTTTTTTTTTTTTTTTTTTTTTTTTTTATAATTAGCAAACACTAAAAGGGTTTTTTATACCTTTAATATGCCAAAGACACAGTGTGAGCATTAGGAAAAGAGGGAAGGGTTGGATAGGAGGTGTCGGTGTACATTGGTTTTAAATTTCTGAACATTGCAATGAAAGGGAAAGATAGAGCGTGGCAAGGCGTTCCACATTCGCGTAGTACGGCTAAAAAAAGAATCTCTGTACTTCATAGTACGTCCGAAGTTGGGCTCAAGGGTAAACTGATGGGCATTCCTAGAAGCGCGGGTATTACGGTTAAATTGTTTAAGGGGAGGAATGCAACTGGCTATTTCACTAGAGCATAGTCCGTTAAAATAACGGTAAAAAAGGGTGAGGCAAGAAACCTTGCGTCGATGTTCGAGTGATGTAAACGAGTTGATGATGTTTATGTCACCAATCATTTTAAAAGCTCTTTTTTGAATACTGTCCAAGAGGCTTAAATAAGTTACTGGAGCACCAGCCCAGAGATGAGAGTTATATTCAAGTTTCGGACGTATATAGGTTTTATAGATTGTAGCCAGATCAGACGGAGAAAAAAATTTCTTGCAACGTCTCAAAAAACCTAGACATCTCGCTTTAACGAAGCAAGACAGCATTGCGTTTTCGAAGCATTAAATTCCACACGATTTTTTATTCCCCATTGTACAATGCTGTGTAGGTCGGAATTTAATGAGCTTATCATATTTTGCCGTTGCAGTTCCACATCCGAAGAGGAGGGTTGTGAGTCTGGAAACGAATATGAAAAGCTAAGAGTGCTATCGTCAGCGAAACAATGTATTGGATTAGAAGTAGCGGACAGGAGATCATTTATAAAAATGAGGAAGAGGGTCGGAGACAAAACGGAGCCCTGGGGCACACCAGCGTTTATTTTATGAGTTTCAGACTTGAATCCGTCCAGAACAACTTGTATTGAACGGTTCGAAAGAAAATTTCTAATCCAACGAAGAAGAGATTCGTCGATACCGAAAGCACGCATTTTCGATAAGAGAGCAAGATGCCAAACTTTATCAAATGCCTTTGAAATATCAAGTGCAATAATCTTACTTTCTCCAAAACGATGTAAAGATCTGTTCCACTGTTCGGTGAGATGAACCATGAGATCACCAGTGGACCTATTGCTACGAAAGCCGTATTGCCGGTCATTAAGAAGCTTCCGTTCCTCAAGATATTTCTTAAGCTGATAATTAATCAGCGTTTCCATGACCTTAGAAAGAAGGGACGTTAGTGCTATCGGTCGGTAATTTGTGGGAGAAGAAGATTCGCCTTTTTTTGGAATTGGCTGAACAAATGCAGTTTTCCAACTACTCGGAACGAGCCCAGAAGAATAGGATAGATGGAAAAGCTTACGCAGTGGTTTTGCTAGCGTGGAAGAACACCTCTTCAGAATAATAGCGGGGATACCATCTGGGCCAGCGGATTTATGAATGTTGAGATCTTTAAGAACTCTCGCCACAGTTCGAGTACGAAAAAAGATTGGTCCCATAGAATCATTTACGCGTTCAAGAACTGGAGGAGTCATGACACTATCTGGTAAGGTGGAATTTTCGGCGAACTGCCTTGCAAATAAGTTAGCTTTATCAATAGAGCTAACTAAAGGAGTGTCATTGACAACAAGCGTAGGAACCGAGGAAGAGGAAGAATTCCTCATGTTTTTTACAAATGACCAAAAATTCTTACTGCCTTTGGGACATTGCAGTATTTTTCGCCGTAATTTTTGGTCATGTAAAAATTTGGTTCTTCGAATATAGGCGTTGCAGGCCTTCCTGGCTTGCTTAAACTTTTTCCGGTTTTCCTCAGTTGGGTTGGCTTTAAAACACCGGAAGCTCACCTCTTTCTCTTTGATAACCTCTTTGCAGCTCGAATCGAACCATGATTTATCCTTGGGTTTAATACTTTTAACCCTATTCGGGATAAAAGTTTCCATTCCCAAATGAATCATACTAGAAATCATATCTGCACTGGAGTCTACGTCGCTATCGAGGAAGCATAGCGACCAGTTAAAGATCCTGAAAAAATTATTGAGACCGTCCCAGTTGGCTTTCTCGTACTGCCAGACGGTTCTCTTTGGAGCTCTTTCTTTAACTGGATTTGTTTGACACGAGAAATTAGCAGATATAACACTATGGTCCGATGTGCCTAGAGGCGTCAATACACTGATTGTGTACTTATCAGGATCAGAAGTGAGAAACAAGTCGAGAGTATTTTCTGCTCGGCCGTTAACGTCTGATATTCGAGTAGGCTCATTGACAAGCTGAGTAAGATGGTTAAACTCAGCAAAAATCTCAGCACACATTCCTTCGGGCGTTGTCTGGCCCGAATGGCGAAGCCACGAAGAATTGTGAACATTGAAATCGCCCGTAATAACGATTTCAGTGTGAGGATACAGGGAGACAATTCTTTGTATGGAGTCAGACAGAGCATCAAATTCCTGAGAAGTTGAAACTCTGCCCAGGTTTGGGCTCCGATAAAGAAAACAATAGTGAATGATGTGCTTATTCACGGAAAGTTTTAACCACATGAAATTAAAAAGGGAGTTGGTACAATGACCGTATTGTGGTAAAAGTTGATATGCAACATCATTCCTAATATATATGGCGAGACCATGGTGTGAGAAGAATAATGGCACTAAGCGATACCCATGAATAAAAAATTCAGCAGGATCGGAATCTTCACTTACTTGGGTTTCACTCAATGCCAAAACAGCTGGTCTGTTAGAATTGATATGGATGTATACAGACAGAAAATTCGATCTTAGCCCACGAACATTACTATAATCTACTCTAAAATAACCAGTCATTGCAATATAAAAAAATTTTAAAATCAAAACAAACGAACTTCTAAGTATGTTACTGTATAAGATTATTTAAATGTCTTTACAAAACAACCTCACTACTAGTGTTATGCCTTTAGTAGTGACGTTGAATTGTTCCGGACCCTGACAATCAAAACAGTAATCTACAATCCATTTGTTGTTGAATGAAACAACACATACACATCATTGAGCGAGCTTTCAAAAAGCTTAGCCCAATGCATGCACCTGCTGAGCCACTCAACTGTAAAGAAAAATGAAAGAAAGAGTGAAGGGAATGCACTTACTGTGTTCTGGTAGGTTTTTTTTTATTATTTAATTCTTTTTCCCTTTGTGTTGCTTTTTTTTTTTAATATGTAATGCTGTTGTTTTTCACTGTTTTTTTTTGTATCATTATTATTTCTGTTGTTTTAGTTTAATTTATTATATTTTTTTTATCACTATTTTGTTTGTTTTGGTTTTATTTCAGTTTTTTTTTGTTTCGTTTTTTTTTTAAATAAATTAACATATCGAGACTGCGACGGGGACGGGGACGGGAGACAAGACAACAAATAATCGAAAAAAAAACGCAGAACACGACGAGTGCACACGAACCTCGCCACTCGAGCTTTCACTGACAACTGACTGTAATATTTTGAAATAATATTGATTGACAGTTTTTCAAAAAGAAATTAACAAAACTTCGTAAAAACGGCCTAGTCACTGATAAAGCTTCGGTTCCCATCGATTACCAAAATCAAGCATCAGTGAGCGTGGTTAGTAGAAAGATGGGGGGCCGTCTCGAAACCTACCGCGTTCTGTTGTTTCTCTTCTGTTCTTCTGTCTTGTATTAATGTCTTGTGTTGTTATCACCTTACATAGTCTAGTTGCTCAAGGTGCTGTGTTCTCTACTCTGCACATTAATGAGCTCAGTATGTGAAATGTAATGTAATGTAGTTCGTAAAAATTGTTTTTCTACTCAAATACCAACTAATTTTAACTTATAAGAAATATTGTTTTCAATATTCGATACAATTTTGATAAAAATAAAATTGGCAGTTTCTTAACAAAAAATAAAACCCTAAGAAAAGTATTACTAAAAGTTCGTAAAAATTTGTATTTGTTTATATAAGAAACAAAAAATTTAAGAAATACTACTAAATAAGTAAAAATTGGTTTTCGACTAAAAATCTCGTGAGGAAAAATAGATTTTGAAATCAAACTATTTCACTTTATGCAAAATACTGTTGTTAATTTTTAAATTTTTAAGAATAATTCGTCTGTCATCTTTTTGACAAAACAAAACTTTTAAGCAAGACAAATCGACAGACGAGATTGGGGTCGCATCCGAGCCTCTTCTTTTATTTTGCAACAATCTCTGGATGGTTGCATAAGCTTCAAAATAATGTTCTTGATCATAGTTTCAAAAACCTATTTAGGGATATCATAAACTAAATTTCTCTTTGATTGTTCGCCATCTTTAAAAGTTTGAATCAGTTGAACCTATTCAGTACTATCATGAACTGGATTTCCCTTTGAATTTGCTCAATCTTCAAAAACATGAATCTTCAATATTCTCAAATGTGTAAAAGCGAGTAACATGATTTTAGAAGTCTTTTACTTGCGAAATTCTATTGATTGAAAAAACGTGAAAAGAATTCTACTTGGATTCCTGAGTAAGACATACGGCATTAACAACTACAGTTGTGTTCATAAAAATAGCAGTGCTAGTCACATTTTATTAAATTGTCAATTATTTTATTTTACAACGGAAATTCTAACAAAAAAAAAACATGTTACTTGCATCTAACGATCTTTCGTTTTCATATTTGAGACTATTAGATTGAAGTTATACCCTACTTTTCATGGTGAACACCCATTATTTCAAACTCTGGATATAGAGTGTTCATAAAAATAGCAGTGTTTTTGATTTTATAGTTAAAAAGTGTTAACATTTTTTTTTATCTATCGTTAAGTGAATGTTTTACTATATAAAGTTTTTAGTATTTGTAACATACTAGCATATACAAAATTAATTAATATTAGCTCAAAAATAAACAACGGGACGGTCAAGACACTGCACCGAAGAAATTCGTAAACTTTGGAGGGAAAAACCTACCAAAATATTCAAGACATCCTAGGCTGCTCAACAAAAATAGTCAGTAAAGTCTTAAAATGGCAAAAAAAACTGAAAACGCGAGGCCCAAAAAGGATAGCTACTGAAAGAACTGACAGAAAAATTGTTCAGTAAGCAAAACAGAACCCTTTCATAGGCTCTAGAAAAACTGCCTGTTAGCGCTGTAACATACGAAGACGTCTTATTTAAGCGAAGATACCAGCCCGAAGTTCACGCAAGGTATCATTCTTAACGAAAAGGCATGTGGAAAAATCAATGGAGTTTGTTAAAGCGCATAGAGATTAGGCAAAAGTTAAATGGAGGATTGTTCTGTCGAGCGATGAAAGCAAAGTCGTTCTTTTTGGGTCCAATGGTCGTCGAGAATATGTGAGAAGACCTTAAAATGCAGCATACGATCCACGGTACACTATTAAAATAGTGAAGCATGGTGGAGGAAAATTTATGATATGGGCTTGCTTTTCATATTACGGGGTTGGGCCTAATAATCCCATCGGGGGTATAAGAGATTCAACCGAGTATGTGAAAATTCTCGAGGAGGTTATGTTACCCTATACTGAAGAGGAAATGACGTTGGTTTGACCCAAAGCATACGTGAAAAAGGCAAAATCATGGTTTTGCGCAGAAGAATTTATCCGTTATGGAGTGGCCCGCTCAATCTTACGACCTTATCTATCCCCATCGCAAATTTAGGGAGGGATGTTAAGAACGCAGTTCATAAAGCAAGTGGGAAGCAGTGCGTGATTCGTGGAACGTAATACTAGCCGAGAGGTGTAAGGATTTAGTGGACTCGAGGCATCATAAAAAATAATGGTTATGCAAAAACAAACTTTTATAAACACAACTGTACTTCATCTAATAACTCCCTTCAACTTTACCCCTATGTGATTTCACACCTTTGAAAAGGGTAAAACAATAAATTTTTTAACAGCTTAACTAAGGGGTGGAATCGGCTAAGGTGATAATTGAGTATCATTTTTTGGTTCTTATAAAATATCTAAATAAAAGTGTCAAATTTGCTGATTTTTAATAAAATTCTTATTTTTCTTGCTTGTTCGAATATGGAATTGTGTAAGCGGCTGGTGGCTCTATTCGGAATAAACATATTTGTTTGAACTTGACTATTACATTAGAACAAATTCGACCATTTTTATTGTCATTTATCATAAATCACCCTAGCCGATTCCAACCCGGTATTAATATTTTTTTAAATATAAAGCAAAATAAAATTACGTTTAATTATAAAACAAATAATATTTAGTAAATAAACTCGTATTTTCTTTTTTTTCAAATAAAGTTTGCACAGTGCAATGAAAAAATAAAAAAAATAAATAAAAATAAGCAAAAATATTTTAATTTGTTTTCGTCTAATTTTAACTTTTATAAATATAAAACAAATAACATGGAAAAAAGTATGTTTAGTAGTATTATTTATTTAGCTTCCGTTTCCTAATCTATAAGCTTTGTCCAGACCAACCACACCCACACCCAACCTATAGAAATTTAAGTATTTTGATTTAAAAAAAAATAGTAAATAATAATGTTAATGTATAAATATCACAATATTATTATAAATATTAATTTAATTAAAAAAATAACCAATTACAATAATTACCACTTAAAACAATCTCTGATCTAAATAAACACTCTAAAACACCAAATTTCAACTTATTCAAGCCAATATACGAAAATTTATAAACAAAAAAATAATTATTCGCAAATGCAGTGTCGTGCATCTATCGAAGGTACTTAAATTTGTTTATTGCCACTTCAGCAAATATATTTATTTTTATAAAATCTAAAAATACAAAAAAATACTTGAATAAACACACGACAAAAAAGAACTTTAAGCAATGAATGTTTGCTTAAAGTTCTTTTTTGTCGTGTGTTTATTCAAGTATTTTTTTATTAAAAATAAAAAAGAAATTTATAATATTGTAAACATCATCGTTTGGGTATAAAATGGTAAATTAACACATGTAGATGCGTATTTTGAGTGACACAACATAAAACAATCACACGGGACACGAGCGGATCGGCGGCGGGCACTCAAATAGTACTTATGGTCAATGATAATTACATAGCTAGGGTATTCCAACTTGTATTTAATATGAAATTTTTCTAAAGCAAATACTCGAACTTATGAATAAACAAAAATATAGTGAGTTGACAGACTTCTAAAAAAAAAGTCAAACACACTTATGATAGAAAAGGTTAAGAGCGTGCTTACGATTTTGGTTTACAGTGGTCAGCTTTCTACTAACAAAGTACAAATTTGTATTTTTCATCCTCACAGTAATGAATTACTTTGTAGACACAATGCAATGTCTGCCAGGGAGTCATAATTGAAAAAAACGTAGAACTTTCATATCCCTGACTCATTAATAAAACCGAATTAGACAGAAGAAAGGTATTTAATTATACTCTGATAAAGTCCGAATTTTTGTGTATGGCCAAAAATGAATTCCATAGAATTTTCCTGCACACACTCGCACGGAAGTGAATAGAAGTTCTCGAGCCTCATAAAAGCAGTGAATTGTTAACTGAGTCCATCAATTACTACGTACCCTTTAGGTTGCAAATAGTTCTCTCTGATAAACGATTTTCACAACCGTAAAATGGTCACGTGGAAAGTAATTCTTTACTCTCATTGATGATTTAAGAAAAGCGTTTCAATAGCCTCCTGTTCGATAGCTGTATCTTTGGAATATGTGGAGATGGAACGATTAAAACCTTATAAAAGAACTAATTCAATGCTGAGGATATGGATGGACCACTTCTGCAGACTGTATAACTGCGACGACGAACTGAATTTAGCTGTCAGGGAGGATGATCCATTCAACATAGACGACAAAAGCCAACAATCCCGTCCTCCCGACTTAGACGAAGTAAAGATTGCCATATCTAAGTGGAAGTCTAATAAAGCCGCTGGAGCGGATGGCTTGAATGCCGAGCTCTTTAAAGCAGCTGGAGATAAGTTGGTTAGGAACATGCGCCAGCTTATCTGTAAGATATGGTCGGAAGAAAGCATGCCCGATGAATGGAACCTCAGTATTGTTTGCCCAAACCTGAAAAAAGGATACCCTCTAAACTGCACCTACTATAGAGGAATCAGTCTCCTCAACATCGCCTATAAAATCTTCTCTGCCGTACTATGTGAACGTCTTAAGCCCATCGTCAACAACCTGATAGGTCCTTATCAGTGTGGTCTTAGACCAGGAAAGTCCACAGTTGATCAAATATTCGCATTACGGCAGATCCTGGAAAAAACTCAATAACACCAAATCGACACCAACCATCTTTTCATCGATTTCAAGGCCGCATATGACAGTATAAACAGGGACGAGCTATATCTGGCATCCCTGCCAAACTCGTCCGCTTATGCAGGATGATCATGGAGAATTCAGGCTGCTCCGTTAAGGTTGGAAACAACTTAACAGAACCTTTCGATGTCAAAAAAGCTTTAAGACAAGGTGATGCGCTGTCGTGATTTTTTTAAAATCGTGCTTGAATGAATAGTGCAGATCTCACACGTCAACACTAGAGGCACTATCTTTCAAAAGTCTGTCCAATTACTGGCATATGCTGATGACATTGACATAATCGGAAGAACTCAGCGTGGTGTCAATGGGGCTTTTGTGAGTATTGAGGCAGAGGCGGCAAAAATGGGTTTAACGGTTAATGAGGGCAAAACAAAGTACATGCTTTCGTCAAAAAAGGACATACAACACCGACGTCTTGGTCAAAACGTCACCATCGACAGACGTAACTTTGAGGTAGTCAAGGACTTCGTCTACCTAGGCTCCACTGTAAACGCAGAAAACTACACCAGCGCTGAAATCAAGCGCAGAATAACTCTTGCTAACCGCTGTTTCTTTGGACTAAGAAAGCAATTGAGTGATGGTAAAGTCTTCTCTCAAGGGACCAAAGTGTTCCTATATAAGACCCTTATCATTCCAGTCCTGCTATACGTTGCAGAAGCATGGACTATGACAAAAGCGGATGAAAGCACCTTGCGTCGCTTCGAGAGAAAAGTTGTTCGTGTGATCTACGGTCCCGTATACATCGAAGGGGATTGGAGGAGAAGATGGACGGAAGCCAGACGGGTAAAAGTCCAACGACTAAGATGGCTGGGTCACGTAGAGCGCATGGAAACCAATGCTCCGGCCCGGAAAGTCTTCGAATCCACACCCACAGGACAGCGCAGTAGAGGAAGACCGCGGATCAGGTGCCGCGCACAAGTGGAAGGTGACCTCACTTTGAGGTAGTCAAGGACTTCGTCTACCTAGGCTCCACTGTAAACGCAGAAAACAACACCAGCGCTAAGATCAAATGCAGAATAACTCTTGCTAATCGCTGTTTCTTTGGACTAAGAAAGCAATTGAGTGATGGTAAAGTCTTCTCTCAAGGGACCAAAGTGTTCCTATATAAGACCCTTATCATTCCAGTCCTGCTATACGTTGCAGAAGCATGGACTATGACAAAAGCGGATGAAAGCACCTTGCGTCGCTTTGAGAGAAAAGTTCTTCGTGTGATCTACGGTCCCGTATACATCGAAGGGGATTGGAGGAGAAGATGGACGGAAGCCAGACGGGTAAAAGTCCAACGACTAAGATGGCTGGGTCACGTAGAGCGCATGGAAACCAATGCTCCGGCCCGGAAAGTCTTCGAATCCACACCCACAGGACAGCGCAGTAGAGGAAGACCGCGGATCAGGTGCCGCGCACAAGTGGAAGGTGACCTCACTTTGAGGTAGTCAAGGACTTCGTCTACCTAGGCTCCACTGTAAACGCAGAAAACAACACCAGCGCTGAGATCAAATGCAGAATAACTCTTGCTAACCGCTGTTTCTTTGGACTAAGAAAGCAATTGAGTGATGGTAAAGTCTTCTCTCAAGGGACCAAAGTGTTCCTATATAAGACCCTTATCATTCCAGTCCTGCTATACGTTGCAGAAGCATGGACTATGACAAAAGCGGATGAAAGCACCTTGCGTCGCTTCGAGAGAAAAGTTCTTCGTGTGATCTACGGTACCGTATACATCGAAGGGGATTGGAGGAGAAGATGGACGGAAGCCAGACGGGTAAAAGTCCAACGACTAAGATGGCTGGGTCACGTAGAGCGCATGGAAACCAATGCTCCGGCCCGGAAAGTCTTCGAATCCACACCCACAGGACAGCGCAGTAGAGGAAGACCGCGGATCAGGTGCCGCGCACAAGTGGAAGGTGACCTCACCCAACTTGGAGCGCGAAACTGGAGACATCTAGCTAGGGACCGAGCTAGATAGAGAAGTTTGTTGGGTGAGGCCCTAGTTCACACAGGACTGTAGCGCCACCTTAAGTAAGTAAGTAAAAGAACTAATTTTATAAAAATTGTTTAAAATAATTCAGACACCCACTAGCTGGCAAGGAAGGTTTAATGGTTTCCTTTAACGCCTTCAAACATTTTTAACTTCAAATAAGAAGTTATTGTAATGAGTCCGATTTTTCGAATAGAAAATTTTGACATTTCTGGACGTTTCAAGGTTCCTAGAGTAAAAATAAAAGATTTTTAGAAAGATGTCTGTGCGCGAGTGTGTACGTACGTTCCTACGTCTGTACGTCGATACGTCAGTACGTTCGTGACTATTTTTTGTCGTGCATAGCTCAAGAATCAGTAGAGATATCGCCTTCAAATACATTTTGTTTTACAGATAATTTTGCAGAGAGATGCAGAAAGGGCTTTCGAGACAATTGAGTTAGAGAGTTTTTTACCATAGTTGTTTAAAAAACAGGTGAAAATGTTGGTTGACCATAAATATCTCACGAAACAATGACTCTAGAGACTTAAATTAAACTTTTTATTATGTATTGTAACGTTTTTTTTTTTAATCAAAAAACTGGAACTTAAAAGAAAATTTAACAAAAGTTGGTAAAAGTTGATTTTCGACCCAAATATCTTTTCAAAAATTGAGATTATGGCTTCCAACTAATTTTCACTTATAAGAAATATTGTTTTCAACATTCAGAAACATCTTGAGAAAAATCGAATAGTTAGTTTTCTTTACAAAAAATATGAGCCTAAAAACAAAACAATACTAAAAGTTGTTAAAAATGTACTTTCGGCTCAAATAGCTTTTCAAAAATTAAAAATATTGTTTTCAAACTTCTTTTTATTTCACAGTAAATATTGTGTTCTATATTCAGAAGTTTTCTTATCCAACTATCCGTTGGATACCCGAATTAGGTAAAAATTGATGTTCGGTTCTTGATATCTATCAAATTAATATTAATCATCGAATTTGTAAAAATTTAAGAAATGTTACTAAACTTGGTAAAAATTCGTTTTCGACTAAAAATCTATTCAACAAGACTAGATTTACAAACTTAAATATTTCTTTATATGAAAAAATTTGTTGGTAATTTTAAATGTTTGTAAGAATAATTCAACTGGCAACTTTGTTACCCCAGCACGAAAACCTACAAAATTTTAAGCAAGACAAATCGACAGACGGTATGGGAGGTTATTAGTGTGGGTCGCATCCCAGCCTCTTTTTTTGTTTAAAATAATGTGGCTTATAAGATCGTTGACAATCAGTGACTTACAACTATTTACCATACCTGTGTGCAATAATATTATATATCAGGGGTACCTACAGTTTTTAAAGCACTTTTCAAGACAAGTACTAGTAAATTGATACAGAGATACAATCGTAGCCATTTTTTAATGGATTCTGTCCGGTATTTATATTCGAGAGTTGAAACAGATCCACGTTTCCAGAAAAATTGATTACAAAACTGTACAAAATTTAGCGAAATTTTAATTTTAAACAAATAAAATAGACAATTTTTTAAAAGTATATGTTCAAAAAATTTAAGCTTAATTAAAAAGAACTGAAAGAAAGGGGTTCGTTCGTAGATTATGGGTTTGTTGTTTGTAGATTTCTACGTGCAACAGATGGCGCTATATTTGTTGCAATTTACTTTTTGCAAAATAACAAACAAATATTACAGCTGCTTATGTCTAATTCCGTACTATATAAAAGTATTCAACTGAAATAGCAGCTTTTTAAATTAAAACTTTATTTTTACATTTAATTGTTTACAAACGATTACAACAATTCACATAGGAGTCAATGCTAAGAAACGTTGAAAACCAGATTTTAATTTTCTTATCTTTATTTTATTTTAAAGACGTTCCAAGAAACAAAACAAAACAGTCCATTTTTTTGTATGACTAAGATGTCCTTAATTCGAATCTCTTTAAAAGTTTCTATTGAATCATCGTTTTGAAATATGCCTCCCTGATTTATAAAAACAACCAAACAGGGGGCTTTAAAGGATAAGTTTAAAATTGACAGTAACTTATGTTATGTTTTAGTACTATACTGATTTTCTGTAAATTCTCTTTAGTTATGAGTCTTAATTAAACTCTATCAATTAGGTTGCCAAAAACCGAGTGAAATGAAATCTATATCTAAATTGGAAATCAAGTGAAATTGTTTTCAAGGTTCTACCAATCGATCGATTTCATTAATTCGAATACTTTTCGAAATATCTTCAAGTAAAATTAAAGTAGCTGACATAATATCACATCAGTCAATAAATAATTCAGTTGATTGTGATGTTTTGTATAAATTCGTATGTTTTCATTTATTCTGTGCTTTTCAATAAAGTAAATATAAAATATAAGTGGTTACCAGCTAGTTGTAGGCTTACAGTTCTTTGCAATAAAAAGTTTCTAATAATAGTTCGTAAGAAACTCTAGTGTCGAGGCTAAGTTTTTAAATGTTTAAGTTCTTAAAAGAACATTGTGGTATTCGCAATGTTATGGAAAAGACATTTGGTTTGATGAAAAATTATTTTAAATGCATCTAAATATTAGAAGCTTCAACTTCTCACAAACCAAATGCATTACATAAAGAAGTTAAGCTTTATTTCCCTTAAGTAAAAATACTAAAAATTTCTCTTGTCAAATTCAAATCACACCAACTTGCTGTGGTCGAATTCAAATCACTTGAAAATCGCAAATATCGAAATTTAGAGCACGTAAATAAACTTCGTTTTAAAGTTCGAAAAAATGAAATCAATATCGATGAAAATGAATTTCAGAACTTCAGTTTATATTTTGTTTCGATTTTAATTTCATTTCGAGTGAGAGTGAAATGTAGAATCTAGATGTATATGACGTTTTGAGAAAAAACTTGACTATGATACTGAACCTTTTGAACTAAATTTGAGTGCTAATTTCGAATCCAAACCTTAATTTTAACTCGAATTTTAAAAAAAACTCGTTTTCAGCAATATTCTAAATGCATTTCAAAAACTTTTTAGACAAAAGATTCGTTACAAGAGCAAAACTATCTTTCAAACTATTTTGCCTTTTATAACATAAATGGTTTAGCGTTTCTTTTAAATTTTTGAAAGACATGTGAAATCTAAGAACTTATAAGGATTTTTGAAATCTTTATGAAATAATATAAGTATTTCAACTTAATATTGATTAAAGGGATTATATATTTGAAAAACTATCACGGATTTTAGAGATGCGACCCACACTGATATCTTCACATCCCGTCTGTCGATTTGTCTTGCTTAAAAGTTTGTCTATATGTACTCGTATCAATTTTTACCAAATTTGCGTACTATTTTTTGTAGATTTTATTTTTTATGAAAAAACGGACTGTTGGATTTTTAAATAAAAATTACTGAATATCGTAAACAATATTTTCTGTGAAATAAAATAAGTTTGAAGCCAATATTTTAAATTTTTGTAAAGCTATTTGAGTCGAAAGTAAATTTTTACCAAGTTTTCTTTTAAGAGTTTTATTTTTTGTTAAAAAACTGTTAATTCGATTTTTTTCAAAACATTACTGAATGTTGACAACAATATTTTTTGAAAGATAAAAGTAAATTAAAGCCTCTCTCTCAAAGTTTTGAAAAGATATTTGAGTCGAAAATCGATTTTTACCAATTTTTTTTAGGTTTTTATTTTTTGTAAAAAACTGTCAATTTGATTTTTCTCAACATTTTTCAGTATGTTAAAATGATGATGAGATGAAATTATATTTTAGTCGTAAAATTTTTAAGGTGACACATTTTTTTTCAGTTTTTTTTGATAAATGGATTTTTTTTCAAAAAATATACTTCTTTGACATCACGTTACAATATATTATATAAAATTTAATTCAAGTCTCTGGGGTTTTTGGTTCGTAAGATATTTAGGGTTAGCCAAATTTTTTTTTTTTTTAACTGCTATGCTAAAACAACCACCCATGCAATTTTTTTGAGAGCCTTTTCTGCATCTTTCTGCCCTATTAGCTGTATAACAAAATTTATTTGAAAGCGATATTTCTTGAGCTATGGACGACGAAAAAAACGCCGCGAACGTACGTACACACGCACGCACAGACATCTTTTGTTTCGATTCTAGGGACCTTGAAACGTCGAGAAATGTACAAATTTTCAATTTGACAAATCGGACATATTACAATAACTTCCTATGGGAAGTTTAAAATACGGGTATTGCTTATAGCATACTTTTCTCTTTTTATAATAAAAAATGAAACGCTAGTGAATTTGTCAAATTCATTGAATCAATAGCGTTGGGAAACCATGAAAGAGTGTCCCATTATAGCTTTGTTTGAGGGAAAGGACACAATTTGTAAGTGAAATTACAATAAGTCCCTAGAATTGTATTCTGAAGTCCTTTATTAGATGGAATTCATCATAACTCAGAAGAATTAATAAACGAAACCACTGTACTTGTTTTGCAGTGCGTGCTTGTCAACTCACTATCATTTTAACCTGACCGTTTTTTTTCCACGAATATCCTTATTTTTTTTTAATTGTGTATATGGGGTCCTTCATTCCCTCAGCACAATTTTTCAAAAAATCACCTCCACCATCCATCGCACTTTCCACCAGTAGCCATTGCCTTTGCCTTTACCTTTGCCTTTCCATCACGGATGCGGATCTGACTATGGAGAGGACTTGTTTGATTTGCAGGACAAAGTGTATTAAGGGTGAACAGTTTTGCAAAGTTTACGAGAACAAAACCGGCAGAATTGTTGAGTAACAATTGTATAGGTAAATAAAAAAGAAAGAAAAAGAAAAAAAAGTATATAAATACCACAACAGAACTATTTCTATGCCTGGGAGCAAAAGGGGGTGGTTGTAAGGTTTATATGTATTATAGCCCAGGCGTTGAAGGGCTGCTGCAGGAAATGAACTTTTCATTTGAGGATGTTTTTTCTTTTGTATGAATTTTTAGTTTTTCTTTTTTTTTAGCTTTTTTGTTTCAATTTCAGAAGGAAAAATGGAGATTAAATTATGTACCTGGATTGTGTTGGGGTTTTTGCATGTGACAAGTTAGCCTCAGGCTTGATGGCAATGTTAGAGTTTTAATATTTTTATTTTTTTTTTGTTTGTTATTGTTGTTGTTTTTGTTGTTGGATCGGAGTTGTGGTTGGTTACACGGGAAAACTTGTTGGCTTACATATTATATTTTTATTTTTTTACACAACTCAAAAAAAAGCTTACTTATTCTAGCTATTCATTGTATGTTTGTATGTAAGTAGTTAGGTATGTAAATTAGTGATGTTCTTAAGTAGAATTGTTAACATTGAAAATTTTAATGATTTAGTTTGTACTTTGATGTAGAACCCTTTGTTCAAGGTTTCAATTAAATAATAATCCTTGAGCAATTTAATATCAGCAATTTGACTCAACACGAAAAGGCTTAATATTTTTTTAATAAATGGCTTTCATGTTTACTTTATACGTTGAATACGTTTACAAAGCATAATTTGTGAAGAACTCATTTTCAATCGAATTGAGAGGTTATCAAAAGTATACATTTGATGGATGACGAGAAAAGAATTTTAATCTTAATCTTCAACTAGTCACCGAAATTCTAATTCTTCTCTTGAACATTTCTACATTCTTCATTTTTGTCAAACTTAACCAGAATTAAATAAGCTTTCGTGAACTTATTTTAGAGAAGAAACCTTAATTGATAATGTTACCTTTTTACTTGCGACATATAGGAACTACATACATATGTATGTGGCAAGTTTTGCATTCGTGCAAAATTTCGAACTCGAGATTTAAATCAAACATGATATTACGATAGTAGAGAAGTCGAAAAAAGTGGGTCCCGCGATTCCGTCCCATCGGTTTTGTCTGTCCACGATCCTACAACCAAAACCATTGTGTCGATTGAGTTCAAACTTGGAAGTTAAGGTTGTGAGCAGATTCGCGTTAGGCGATTTTTTCATTTTTTTAGGACCAAAACTATCAGCGGCCACATACAATTTTGTTGGTCAAAAAATGATTTTTCGAATTTTCTCAAAAACAAACCGATAGATTTTTTTAAATTTTCTCCAAAATTTTATATTGTAACTTGGCTTCTTCTAATAAAAAAAAACAAATGTTTGTATTGACCACGACAGGTACCGCTCATAGAACCGTTATTTTGTTTTTTAATTTTCTCAGCAACTTATGAACTGATTTCAATAATTTTTCTGAATAAGCCTTAACAATATTTGATTATCAAAAGTGCAGTTTTATATTGTTTGGATTTAAGAAAAAAGCTAGTACCCGTGGCATGATGTTAGTGCGTTAGCCTGTCATGCAAGGGGCTTGGGTTCAATCCCTGCCTGTGCCACCTTAATTTAAAAAAAATAATTTTCGCGGGTACTGCCTCTTGCGAGGAATTGACAAAACCTTCAAGAGTAATTCTTGTCATGAAAAAGTGCTCTCTCAAATTAGCCGTTTGGATTCGGCCTTAAATTGTAGGTCATTTCCATTCCTGACAACAGTACTCGCACACAGGAATGGTTGAGAGTGGTAAGTCACCAGGCCCTGGTTCACAACGGACTTTTGCGACACCCAATTTTATTTTATTTTTTATTTTTAAAAAAATATTGAATTTTTTTTTCAAAATTCTATATCTCAAAAACGGGTCAACATTTTTTTACGAAATGTAGGGCGTATATTTACAATCACAAACAAAAAAAAATTAATTTAAAAAAAAACTGCTCTAACGATTTTCAAATAAAATTTAAAAAATCAAGGAAGTCGGATTTTTTTTTATTTTTGCATCGGTTTTAAGAATATGATATGTTTAATGAACAATCTATTTTAAAGTGTCTATCAAGAATTAATATCTTGGTACTTTTGTATATATGATTTTAAAATATTATTCTTTAAGAATAAGGTTGCTTAACACATATTTTACTTGCCTTCGCCTATATAAGAGAATAAATACTTAGTGCTAGTTAAAGAAACGTACAACCTCTGCAACTACTGCTTACGTGTCACTTCATAACTAAATCCAAAATGCACAAGTGCCTTACAACACATGAATAACAATTTCTTGTACCTGTTCGTATGCTTGCTTTTTTTTGTTTCAACTTTTACGAAAACAATAAACTGAACGTAATAACTCCATATTTGTAAGAAAGAAGAAATGTGATTGGATTGAAGTAGGTACCTTCTACCTACCAATAACATTTTTTCACTATCATCATAAATATGTCATTATCTATCTATCTGCATAAATCTGAGCACGCCAAGTGAACTATTCTATGTTCGTTTTAGACACCTACCTAACTACACAACCAATAGGCGATCGCTTAACAATTTAAACATTACATATTCTTCCTCTTTCTTATCTTCAGATAATTTACTTTCCATCCTGGTTCTTCTAATATGAAATTAAAATAAGGCTATCCAATTGAACAAGATAGTTGAATACATAAACAATTGTTTTCGTTAAGTACGCTTACAAGTATATTTCACTTGCGGGATGGAATGTCCTAGGATGAGTTGCGTCTTAGGATGAATTGCGCGTTTTTTTGACCAAAGAAATGGCATTTATATCTTTGAAGACACACTTATTTTACAAATATATTTTAAAATCTTATATAGGTACTTTTTTAAACAGACTTTTTGCATACAGGAGCACTTTTCTAAGCAACTTAAGTTCGTGCGACCAAGTCGTGCATTTTATTTTACTTGTGTTATAAAGGACCTATGTACATATGGACGTAATCATATATGGCAAGATCCGCATTCGTAAAGAATGTCGAACTCGAGATTTTACGATGGAATGAGTAAAAAACAGTGGTACTCCTGATACAGTCCGTCTGTCCTGATTTGGAAATTAAGATTTTAAACTGATTCGCCTAAAGCGTTTATTTTTTCAATCGATTTCAACATTTTTACTGCACAAGCTCTTATACTGTGTTAATAATATTGGATGATCGAAAATGTCATTGTTTTTATTTTATGTTTTTAATAAAATATCAATTTTTTTTTTTAATTCAATATCTCGAAAATGGGTCAATACTTTTCTTACGAAATTGAAATCTAGAACGTATATAAAGCTGCATACTGACAATATGTTTAAACTTAAATTAAAAGAATGTGTTTGAAAAAACAAAAACCGCTCTAATGATTTCTAAATACAAATTTTGAAACTAAGTTTTTTTTTGTGAAATCCAATGGATTTACATTTTTTAAAAACATACCTTTTTACCAGGTACATTTTTAAATCTTAAAATACGGGAAATATTTTAAATAGAATATTAAATTGCTAAATGTATAGCAACATAGTATAACTGAGTTGACTGATACACTCTTTTTTATCCGATATATATATATATTCAAAAGGCACTCAGTAGGAATCGGTACCGAATAGTGTGGAACCGCACTTAAACTAGCAATTATTCAGAACTAGTATATAAAAGACCGACAGATAATTTATCTTTATGTGTAATTAACTTAAAAGTAAGTTTTTAGTTGTAATAATTTCCCAAAACTTTTAAACTTGGTTCTTCTCAAATTTCGAAAATTTCCTCGTGCATTTAAGACTGTCTCTATCTCAGAGTTATTATAACTTTGTAGTTGCTGATTATGTGATAGAGCTTGTTTTTAATAATTCAAATTTGAAGTTCGAAATGTACATAGAACCTTACATCTTATATACTTAGAGGCATTTATTAAAAAATCGAATTACTTTGATCTTATTCCTATTCATTCCTATTAATCAATCTTCTGTATTTCGAGTTTAACTCTTCTGTTTTCTTTTTGATGCTTTTCAGCTTCGCATCTAAAATAATTCTAAGGTATTTGACAGTGATAGAGTGAAACACTTCTGTACTCTTTAAAGAAATGTTTTTGTTTGTACAATATATATGCGTTGTTCTATTTATTTTAATTCGCCGTTTTTGCATACACGCACTTATTTTTCTAGAGCATTTTGCAATATTTGTGAAGCCTAGCAACGGATCTATTTGTTAGTAATATTCTAGTATTATCAAAAAAAGTTAGCGATAGCATTTATATCCACTGGAACTTGTAAAAGGTACAAGTTTGGTCCTTTGACACTTACTTGCTGTAGACGCGCTTAGAGAGTTCAGTATAGGAGTAATGTTGGCAGGGATGGAGAGGAACTACTGTTTTAAAAAAAATCCGAACGGCTAATTTGAGGAAGCACTTTTCATGACAAGAATTACTCTTGGACAATTTGTCAATTCCTCACAAGATGCAGTACCGTGAAAAAAAAACTTTATATGGCGCAGGAAGGGATTAAATCCAAGACCTGTGGCATGACTACTACTTTAATTTTTATTAGTTCCGTTTAATTTTGGTCGTCCCGTACTCTAAAGATTCGGTTCATAACATTATTCCGTAAAACTCTATGGGAAGGTCCCTATGCAGTTTGTTCTTAAGTCCCAAGTGCAAAACCCTGTCAAAGGCTAACAAAATATCTGAGCAAACTTCTTTTTCAACCCGTAATTGGGTGAACATTGAACATGGTCTATTGTGGAATATTCGATAGTTCGGAATTAGTCTTCTTTCAGCATCAGTTTCTCAAAAACTTTTTTTGTTTGAGTGAAATTTGTCTGTAGAATGTTACTTTTGTTATTGGCTATCCTTGTTTATAAAACAATGACTTCTGCAATTTTATAGTGATTTGATTTTATTTGATTGAATGAATGAATGAATGAATGAAGTTGCAGGTTTTTTAAGGCTATTAACAGCACTTCTTTCACATTCGTCTTTCCTAACAACAAATTATAAGGAAACATATGTGGCAATATAATTTAGCATTGTCGGAATGTGTAAATGTTTAACAAAAAGATCAGCTTATTGTTTGAAGCCTCCAACTTATTTCCCATCTTCATATTTATTTGCGGGTTTTGTGTCTGGGGTTCTTTAAGACGCTTTGTTGCGAAGTATTGGGTAGAAGCGTTAAAGTTTAGTGATGACAAAAGTTGATACTTTGTGCATTGAAAGATGTAAACCATTTACAAAGGTTTTGTTTAATTTAAAATTAAATTAAATGTGTATTAAAAATTACAATTACGCTACAAAAATAGTTATACATAAAAAAGGTACTATAGTTTGACCAAAAGGATTAAAATGTATAGTTCTGTTACAAGGTGCAAATATCGTTGCCACAAGGAAAGGCTTTATCTGTTAATTCTTGAAATTGTAAACAATTTTAGATTTTAAAAAGAGGCTGGGATTCGACCCACACTGTCTGTCGATTTGTCTTGCTTAAAACTTTGTCTATATGCACTCGTATCAATTTTTACCAAATTTGCAGATTTCATTCTTTATAAAAAAAACGGATTGTTGGATTTTTATATAAAAATTACTGAATATCAAAAATAATATTTTCTGTGAAATAAAATAAGTTTGAAGCCAATATTTAAAATTTTTGAAAAGATATTTGAGTCGAAAATCATTTTTTACCACCTTTTGTTAATTTTTTTTTAACAAAACTGTCGATTCGATTTTTTTCAAAGTTTTACTGAATGGTGACAAATTAATATTTTTTGAAACACAAAAGTAAATTAAAGCCAATATCCCAAAGTTTTGAAAAGATATTTGAGTAGAAAATCAATTTTTACCAACTTTTATTAATTTTTTTTTTAGGTTTTTATTATTTTTTTTTAAAACTGTCAATTCGATTTTTCTCAACATTTTTCGGAATGTTGACAAAAATATTTCTTATAAGATAAAATAAGTTTGAAGCCCAAAATTTCAAATTTTTGAAAAGATATTTGAATCGGTATTCAATTTTTACCAACTTTGAGTAATGTTTTTTTTTTTAGATTTTAATTTTTTTATAAAAAAAACTGTCAATTCGATTTTTATACAAATTTTATCAGATGTCAAAAACATTATTCTTCGTTGCACAAAATTGTTTTGGGGATGAAATCATACTTTAGTCGTAAAATTTTAGAGGTGACAACTTTTTTTTCAATTTTTTTTTATTTATAAAAAAAAACGTTAAATTTAATTTAATTCAAGTCTCTACTGTTTTTGGTTTGTAAGATATTTAGCATGAACCAAAATTTTCAAATTGCTATGGTAAGAAAACCACACACGGAATTTTCTTGAGGGCCATTACTGCATCTTTATGCCTTATTATCTGTATAAAAAAATTTATTTGAAATTGATACCGCTTCTGGTTCTTGAGCTACGGACGTACTGACGTACAGACGTACGAACGTATGTACACACGCACGCACAGACATCTTTTTAAAAATCTTTTGTTTCGACTCTAGGAACATTGAAACGTCGAGAAATGTCAAAATTTTCAATTTGACAAATCAGACCCATTACAATAACTTCCTATGGAAAGTTAATAAAGTAATTATAACAGAGTAGTAAGTTTTTAAAAAAAGAAAATATTTTTTTCTAAAAACTTATAATTTCCAAGAAACTAAATAAATCTTTAATAAATGAATTCAAGTGGATTTATATAATCTCAAGTGATTTATCAACACAACATTTACCATACTCTTAGATCGCTTTTAAAAAGTTATTGAACTCTTTCTAATGCAAACCAGTTTAATGGTCATTTAACCTGCCACAAACAAAAATTTAATAACAAAAAGCCCCAACTATCGTCCATATAACAATTCATTAAAAAAATATACTCGAACAAAAAACCCACGCCGTTATTCATAGCGCGTACATAGCTTGTATAGCGTATAAGAGGGTTTCAGCTTGAGCTTAGAGAAGGTACGAGTAAAGGTAGGTAAATAAAAATTGTTTATAACCTCAAGCCGGAGAATGGTCGTCGAACAATAGATTGATCGGTTGATGTTGGTAATTGAGGCATCCATCTCGTGGTAACCCGTGACATGCGGCGATCTATTAGTTAATTTTAACCAAAGTTACGACCACCAACCGCCAATGTATTAATTTTGCTTTTTTTGTTGTTGTGCATAATAATAAAGTCATAGATACAAGTATCTAACATAAAAGCGATACACTGTAATTCAGGTGCATGCACTATACCTACCTTCTGATGATGATCATCGCGAAGTTGAGGCCGCATTGATGATTGAATTCTCTAATCATTTTACGATCGCATTGAATGAAAGTAAAACAAATCGATTATACAATCTTCTTCTTTTTTTTGCATGGAATTCATTCAATGAAACGGTTCAAAGCCGATACCTATGTTTAGCGCTGTTTTATGTGTGTAAAATGTTTAAATAGATTGTACCTTGCCATAATAATGTAATTAAAGTTACTGATCCCGTTTAATGATAGTTATTACGGATGTTTTAATAGCTTTTTCAATAGTGAAAAAATGCAGTTTAATTTTACTACAAATAGGCTAGCACTAATCGCGAAAAGTAAAAGCTAACAAGTAACGTTTTTTTTTTCAAAACTTTAGTGAAACAAATCTTTTATGTCCCGAACTGATCGTAAAAAGTTATCATATTTGTATCAAATTTTATTATTTAACTATTTTAAGTTCCATTTATGTTTCGAAGCAGAAATGCAATGCTTGGTCTATATAACAGTAATTTTGGAAAAAAGTTCACACTAATTCACAAGGTGGTTTAAGCCTAAAGTGATTCAGAGTAATAACCTGCCAGTGTCATCATTTAAAAAGAATACATAAAATGGTCCACAATGCAAGGATTTTCAATAAGAACTTGAAAAATTGTCCAAACCAATGTATTTCACTTTTAATGGACAATCCCAAAATAAGGCATTAAATAGTCCAAGCGATGACCAATTCTTGAGAATACCGCCAGGTAATTAACTAATTTGGATCATTTGCTACACAAACCTGCCTGCAGTGATATATGAAATGAAATAAAGAGTTTGAGGCAAAAGGAAATGAAAATATTGGGTGTGTGTTATTTCTCCAAAACATATAATTTCAGACGTTTTTGAATTAAATGAAAAGTTCTTAAAGTAGGGCATTCACTGCAGCAACACTTAAAAAGAGGCTGGGTTTTAATTCACACTGATAAGTTCAATTTGTTTTACTTAAAAGGTTTGTAGGTTTTCGTGTTCTGCTAAAAAAGTAGTCTTTACTCTTAAAAATTTTAAAATTACCAATATTTTGCATATAACAAAATAGTTTAATTTCAAAATCAATTAAGTAGCATTTGTTAAAAGTTTTAATTCATTATATTGACAAATTTGATGAACGAAATTAATTTAAATTAATTTAAATCAATATCTTCAATTATTCAAGAGATATCGAGAAATAAACATCAATTTTTACAAAATTTTAGTATTTTTTTGTAGATTTTGTTTTTTATGAAAAAATTGAGAGTCAAATATTTATTTAACATAAAATAAGTTTGAAGCCAATATTTTTAATTTTTAAAAAGATATTTAATTCGAAACTCAATTTTTACAAACTTTTATTAATTTTCTTGTTGTGTTTTTAATTTTTGTAAAAATAAACTGTCAATTCGATTTTTCTCAAAACTTTACGAGATGTTGAAAATAATATTTTTCATGAGATAAAATTAGTTTTAAGCCAATGTCTTAAAGTTTTAAAAAGTAATTTGAGTCGAAAATTGATTTTTACTAACTTTTGTTAAATTTTCTTTTAAGTTTTTAATTTTTGTAAGAAAACCATCAATTTTTCTCAAAATTTTACTGAATATTGACAACAACATTTCATAAAAGATAAAAGTAGTTTTTAGCCACTATTTCAAGGTTTTAAAAAGATATTTTTGTCGAAAATCAATTCTTACCAACTTTTCTTATTTTTTTTTGTTTAGGTTTTTATTTCTTGTACAAAAACTGTCAATTCAATTTTTCTTAAATTTTTTCAGAGTAATGAAAACAATATTTCTTATTAGATAAAATTAGTTATTTGAGTCGAAATTCAATTTTTACCAACTTTGAGTAATGTTTTTTTTAGGTTTTTATTTTTTATGAAAAAATTGTAAATTCGATTTTTCTTAAACTTTTACGAGATGTTAAGAACGTTATTTTTCGTTGCACGAAATATTTTTGGAGATAAAATCATTTTCTTTCGTAAAATGTTCGAGGTGATAAATTTTGTTTTAAGTTTTTTTGATTTATAAGAAAAACCGTTAATTGAATTTTTTTCCAAAAATATATTTGTTTGGTATCGCCTTAGAATTTATAATATACAATTTAATTCAGGTCTCTAGAGCTATTGGTTCGTGAGATATTTTATTATGGTAAATTGCTATGGTAAAAAAAAAACCCACTCAACATTTTTGAGAGTCCTTTCTGCATCTTTCTCCATTATTATCTGTTTCGAAAAAAATGTGTTTACCGGTTCTTGAGCTGCGGATGACTCAAAAAACATCGCGAACGTAAGGACGCACAGACGTACGAACGTATGTGCACAGACATCTCTCTAGAAATCTTTTATTTCGACTCTAGGGACCTTGAAACGCCTTGAAATGTCAAAATTTTCAATTCGACAAATCAGACCGATTACAATAACTTCCTATGGGAAGTTAATAATAGAGTTCTTGATAAAATAATAACAACCAAGCTTTATGGTCCTAAGCTAGAGCTTTAAAACAGTTAAACCTCAACTTTAAGAATTCGAAAAATATTTATTTTCAGAGCGTTAGCCCTACTGGCGGAGTAATGGAAAGTCCGTACGACACAAGTTTCCTCAAAATAAATATCTGTTTGCTATGCGTATGTTTACACTTATTTCAATACTTTTGGTATTTAAGAATTATAAAAAATATGTTTATATGAAAATCCCTAAAATCAAAGAGTCCTTAAATTCGAAAAATGTATTGCTGGTTGAAACTTATCAATAAAAACAATATCTTTATGTTATATTACAAAATTTTTCAACAAGTATGCACACTTACAGAATTTATTGCTAACCTCTTAACCCTCTCAAGTGGATTGACGTTTTTACGACTAAGAACCACGCAATGGCATTCCTTATCCCAATTTTATAGTATATTCAAACCGAAGAGACGAAATAAATTATTTGAATTATTATTTTGTTGATAAAGCATTGAAACAAACAAACTTATAAATACAATTTTACCAAACACGCGTCTATACTGCATTTATTCAAAACATTATGATTTTATGCTAAATATGCATTTCTTCCAATAAATACACAAATTCAAAGCTATACCTATACACCTTAGCAACGTATTAACATTCCAACAACAAAATCAAAACAAATATAACAAAATACGAAATATATATAATGACAACCTTGCAATTTATTCAACACAAATGTTACAAATATTTTTGTTTGTTTTCATGTTTTTATTTTCATGTTCTTAGCATAGTTTTTTAATAATTGTTACCGAATGTTTTGACAACACGTTTACGTGTTATGATTGCCGAAATGCCGAACAAATCGTTACACATAAATACCGAAAAAAAAATCAATTTCATGTTAAATTGTCAACATAAGTCTTAAAGGAACATTGATATAGTCAGTAAGATAAAGTTGCAATAATTCTACGTTTTTATTTATGCAATTTTAAAAACAATTATTTACAACAAAAAATAAAAATTAGGTGGTGGGGCAAACGAACCAAGTCCTGAAGACTTACAATTCCCAGCCAATTTTGTGTGTGAGTAATTTTAGGGATACAGTTTTTATACCAAATCCGAACGGCAAATTAAAGAAACCACTTTTCACGACAAGGATTACTTTTGGAGAATTGGTCAACTCCTCGAAAGAGGCAGTACACGTGAACAAATTTGTATGTGGGTTAGGTAGGAATTGAAGCAAAGACCTCTGGCATGACGATATTTTTAATGAGAATGTATGTTATTTCATATTCATCTATATTGTAAATGACAATTCCCGGGGTAAATATTTTCTAAAATAGCAAATTCATGGAGATTGTTTCCATTTTTTAATTTTTCTTATTCTTAAGAAGTTCAAAAATAGGGAAAAAATACTCCATTCTAAATTTCAAAAACTGGAAAATACAAATTCACTTAGCACAAGTATTTTCTCAACATTTTATCTGGAGAGCTACTAAAATAAAATGTAAGCTTTTCTTTGGTTGGAATCATAATCGATACCTTTTTGATTCGGGGGTCAAAAGTAACAAATAAGAGTAGGCTAATTTCAGCATCGGAAACCAACCTAACATTTAGGCTGAATGTTCCTTCTCTGTTACAGAAGGGACAATGGTCTGAACGTTTGTTCCATCAACGCACCCTACAGAAGTATTCTCCTCACTAACGTTCGGTATCCTTCTTCAGCAAAGAAACTTAAACAAGCACTCGGTTTTATTATTGATAGAATTGCAATGCTCTTTTTGCTGGATCACAGGACCTAGAAAGAACATCCTAACACTTTCACTCTGTTTATACATATATAAACATATAAAGGGAACTAATAACCCCTTGAGTGCCTGTAAATTACATCTAGACAACCTTGTAAACTCTATAATATTTTTAAATCCTAAAAACCAAGTTTCTTAAGAAAACAAGATACCTTAGTAAATTCACCAATACTTACAGCTATTGAGGCAACTCTGGAAGGTTCAAGCTGTCTCTCAAGAATCTTTTAGCAGCCTTTGGGCTTTGATGTTCTTCTAACTCCATCAAACAAAATTCTTGCTGCAATAAAATACTAACTTATCCATTTTTATTTTTGCATAAATATCAATTTAAAAATATTTGTTTTCCTTTTCCAATTCGTTTTTTTTTATACATTCTTGTGTCAAATACTTCGCAACAGCTGTTTCGAACACACAAAATGTTAATTCTCAAATATTATAAGGCTCCAATTATAGATAACATTGATTTTTATCATTGAAAACAAACATTGGAATTTTATTGACAGGTCGTTTATGTCAGTCATTGAAAAAAAATTCTTGATTGAAATCGACCGATAAAATTTTACTGACAGAAATCTGTTATTGGAATTGTGTGAAATTGGAACACAAATCAGTGAAAACGGTTCGTTTCACTTTTGAACATAAAAATATCAGCTGTTTAGGAAAATAGAAAAATACATTTTTAGCGAAAAATAACTGTTTTTCTCACAAAAAAATTCTTTGTGTGATTTCCGATCTACCAGTTCATAATTTTCATTTCTAATCAAAGGGAAAAACTGTCAAATATCAATTTAAAAATTGTTCCGGATCGATTTCAATAAGAGCTATAACTGAGCAAAATTTGTCTGCCAAGGAATACGGAATAGAAGAATTTTGGTGTCAGGAGAACAACTCACCCGGGAATTTTTAGAACTGGGCTGATTAAAATATTTTACACACAAATGCATATATTCCATTCTTTTTATAAATATCTGAACGAATTTTACTTAGGAATTTTAAACATTTTAAGTATTAAGGGGAACATTTTTTTAAATTTGTAACAAAAAGCTGAGACGAAAGATAGAATTATAATGAGAATTTAATAATATTCAAAATGAAAACTATCTTGGCTAGACTGTTTATCCTTACAGTCTCTGAAAATTGTACCTTCTACTTAAATTATATTTTCAGGCAATACGAAAAAATATTTCGGGAGAGTTTTATTGTTAGTAACAAATAATAATGTTGAATGAAGCTAATACGAAAAAAACACAAGGAAACAAGATTACCAACAGTTTGAAATGTTGAGATCGATGATGAGGTGAAGTCTGTGAATTGAGTATCTTGTATTTGAGCTAGCTTAGGAGTCTCAAAAACTGTTTGCACAAAATTAGCCCTTGTGTCCAACTTATTTTTTAAGCTTTAAAGCAGAGAAATAGAATTCAAATACATTTTGTTTTACAGATGATAAAATCAAAAAATGCGCAACCAAATTTTTATAAACTTAAAAACAATATTTGTCACCTCGAATATTTTACGAACATAAAATGATATTTTTAGAAAAATCGAAGAGAATTTTTTTACAGAAAATAAAAACCAAACAAAAATACTACTTAAAGTTAGGAAAAATTGATTTTTGTTTCGAATTTTCTGGCGAGAATCAAAGATATTGATGGCAAACTTATTTAATTCATTAAAAAAACATTGGATTTTAAAAAACTCAATTGATAGTTTTTTTTTTATAAAAAAAAAATACAGCTCTACACATAATTTGAATAAACTGATTTTGGAATCGAATATCTCGAGAATAAATCAAGCCATATTTATATACAAATTACTTTTTTGAAAATAAGTTTATTTGTTAGAAAATCCAACCAATTTTTTTGTAAAAACCTTCAAAGAATTTTACTAAAAATTGATGAAAAAAAAGCTTTCGACTTAAACAAACAAAAACAAAAAAAAACTTTTAGTTACATTTGTTTGACACATGCACCAAACAACTAAAAAAAATACAAAAAAGGGGCTGGGATGCGACCCACACTGACAACTTCCCATCCCGTCTGTCGATTTCTCTTGCTTAAAAGGTTTGTAGGTTTTCGTGTTTTGTGAAAAAAGTTAAATCTTATGATGTCAGTTCAATTATTCTTAAAAAATTTAAAACTGCCAACAATATTTTGATTATAGTGAAACAGTTAAATTTTAAAATAAATTTTGTTACTGAGATTTTTAGTCGAAAACCAATATTTACCAATTTTAGGAGCATTTCTTAAAAGTTTTTATTTCTTATATAAACAAATACAAATTGGCTTAGTGAAATTGTTTTGAAGTCAATATCTTTATTGTTTACGAAATATCGAGAACCAAACATCAATTTTTACCCAATTTGCGTACTTTTTTTTACAGATTTTATTTTTTTTATGAAAAAAATGAGTGTTAGATTTTTATTAAAAAAAAATACTGAATGTCGAAAACGATATTTTCTGTGAGATAAAATTAGTTTGAAGCCAATATTTTTATATGTTGAAAAGATATTTGAGTTGAAAGTAAATTTTTACCAAGTTTGAGTATTGTTTTGTTTTAGGCTTTTATTTTTTTGTACGGTTAATTCGATTTTTCTCATAACGAATTTTGAAACCAAATGTTCTTATAAAATAAAATTAATTTGAAGGAAATCAATTTTTACGAACTTTGAGCAATTTGTTTTAGATTTTTATTTTTTGGTAAAAGGCTTTCAATAAAAAAAATGGAATTATTTTGGAGACAAAATCAGTTTTTGTTTGTAATATATTCGAGGTGACAATTAATTTTGTCTAGTTTTTTTTTGATTTACAAAAAGAAAGTTAATTGTTTTTTTTTCAAAAATAGACTTGTTTTGTATAACGTTAAAATACATAATTTAAAATGTAATTCAAGTCTCTAAGATAATTGGTTCGTGAGATATTATGGGTTAACAAAAATGTTCACCTTTTTTTAAACTGCTATGGTAAAAAAAAAACACTAAAGAAATTTCTTATAGAGTCCTTTCTGCATTTTCTTGCACTATTATCTGTATAACAAAATTTATTTAAAGTCGATATCTCTACTGGTTCTTGAGCTTTGGACGACGAAAAAAACGTCGGGAACGTCTCTAAAAATCTTTTATTTCTAGGGACCTTGAAGCGTCGAGAAATGACAAAATTTTCAATTCGACAAATCCGACCCATTACAATTACTTCCTATGGGAAGTTAAAAATAGTTTTTGACACAAGTGTCTTGAGAACAAAGAAATATATTGATTTCAATCTTTTTTCATCTCACACAAAATGTTGTTATATATGTATAGGTATATTGTGTAGGACTTTTAGAAACATCTACATACGGCCACAAAGAGGGAGTTATCCTTCCGAGCTTCTTTTGTAAGATCTTATAGTAACAAGCATTTTTATTTTGTATTAAAATGAGGGAAAATTTGGAGTTATTAAAACTTAAAACTTGAATGTAACCTTTGAATAAAAAAGTCTGAGATCATTAAGCAATAAAATATAAGTATCCCTTTAGGACATCAAAATACATTGACACTCTTTAATGCCCATTTCATAGTGATCATGTCATTTAAAAAAAAAATTGAACAATAGGTAATAAATCCTACCCTTATCTTTAATATGCAAACATTTGTAATCTTTTTTTATTGGGGATTGAAAATGAATGAATTTGAAAACTGTTAAATTTGATGGTCGTTAATCTTTTTAGGTATGTAAGGTATATCTTGTAAGATTCAAATTTAAACTGTTTAATCTTGTGTCATTTATAGAGTCACATATTTTTGATGTCATTTTAATGGTCTTCCTTATGCCTTTTTTTAATTTATTTAAATTATCATTTATAAGTATGAGATTATAATTATAATGTGGTAATTTATAAGCTTTAAAGCTAAAGAATTAAAAAAAGAGCTACTATCTACCTACATATGTCCTCTTAAATTACTACTGACCACATTGTCTTAATCCATTTTTTATCACCTGCTTATGTTTATATTCAATCTTTTCTTTTCACCTGTATATTATGACTTGAATAATAAATCGCAAACTTAAATTAATATTTTTAAAGAAAGGAATTTGATGAATATTACATGAAAAGATTTATGACTCCCGAAGTGTTTCCATTCTAATCAGACATCAGTGCCACACCGAACATCATCTATCAATAACATAAAATCAATCAACTGAAAGTCATTTTTCGTAACAAGATTCGTTACGGACATATAACAACTTCCCATTGACCAAAAAACATCATAAGTCTTATGTAAACAAAAAACACGCATCAATTTTGTTGCAGATTATTTATGGAAAGGTACATAGATAAAACTATTTCACACCTTTCTTCAATCACTTTTACTAATTTTCACAAAAGTACCAACAAATGAAAGTATTAAATGAATATCCATCTATTAATTTCTTTATTTATTTTGAAACACCTGTCTGTTGGCCTTGTGAGTGCTTACTGATTATGGCTTATATGTTAGATGAGGACAGAAATGTATTAATTTTTAGTTAATATTTATTATATTTATTCACGCCCCCAGCATTATATGAATGAAGTCTTTATACAGTAGGAGATTGTAAAAATATAATGACTTATTGATGTATAGCAAATACTCGAAGTCGAGGTATAACTTCTTGTAATATTGGATAGGTAGGGAAACAACACAACATATAATTTATTATGTTTTTTACTTTCCTTAGATTGGTTTTTGTTTCGAGTGGAAACAATGTTTTCTTTGTTAGACATCAGGTAACCACACATATACTTAGAGCAACGTCAGTCGATATGAATTAAATATAGTCTAAGGTACATTTGATTTCAATTGCCTAGAGCTGAATCTTTTGGTTTGAATTTTTCTGAGATTAAAGTTTCATTTGGAAAAATCCAGGTTTTAAATAAATTGTATTATATTAGCAAAAATCTTAATAATATAAAAGGCCATACAAAAACCTGGAATGCATTTTTCGAAGCGCGTGCACTCTTTGAATTATAGGCATTACCTATGAGAAATTTTCCTTTTCAATAGCCGGCTACTTGGGTATCTGTCACTTTTGATGCTGTTAATTAAAACAAAACGTAGCCATTACCAAAAATGGACGCGATTAAATTGTTCAAATTCACTTTACAAAAATTCTAACTGGTATAAAATCAACAAAAATTACAATTATACACAAATAGTTTTCTGACCGTGCTATTTTTCGAAAAAGTGATCGCATCGATGGAATTTGGGAAGGAAGTTATCAAGAGCATAAAACAGCAAGTGTGGGAATTGGTCATTTAAAATACATTTCGTGTCACATGAATTAGGACAAGCTTTTTTCGTTTTCGATATTTTCCAAACCTTTATATTTTTTTTGGAAAATCCAAATGTGGAATGAAATTAGTATGTATTAAGCTTATATTGGAAACAAAAATGTTAGATAAAGTAGACAAACCCAATTTTTTTGACGGTTTTTCCGACGAAGGTCATAAAAAGTACGGTTGTTTTTTGTAGCAAATGAATCGGACAGGATCTAAATTTACCTATTGACATGTTTTAAATGAGATAAAATTAGAATTCGATTGTTTTGGAGGCTTAGTACTAGTATTAATTTGATAGAATCAAGAAGATGGTTAGAGGTAAGGAACTTACCAAGGAGGAAACAGGCCAAATTCAAGCTTACCGGAATCTCAGCAAAACCATCCGTTTTATGGCATCATCATTAAAAAAAGTTCAAATGTTGTATTCATCTACCTCAAGTACCCAGAGATATATGAAAAAGGAAGAGTCTCTAAACCCACATCATTTCAGGAAAGGCGGGTGATAGTGAGAGCAGCTTCAAATTCAATGGTTTCCATTTGTTAAATCAACTCAGAAGTTGGGGTAAATGCTAGAAAAGCTACTGTTGTTTGGGGGATACAAAAAGCAGACCATATACGACACCAAAAGATGAATACAAACCCACCATTGAATGCTGCACACAAAAGCTAACGCTTTAATTTTGCAACAAATAACATTAAGTGGAATGCAGTCTGGCCCGTGTGTCGTAGTTTCCGATAAAAACAATTTAATTTGGTCGGACCGGATGGATATAACTGCTACTTTCATGATAAAGGAAAGGTAGAAATCTATCTTGAAAAGCGGCACAGCAAAGGAGGCGGTGTAATGGCATGTGGAACTAGATTTTCAAAGCTCTAAAATGACGGTAATCACTTAGAAATCGATTCTAGAACGATCTCTTCCGCAGTTTTTTGAATTATTCGGTGTTCAACGATTAACTTTCCAAAAAGATAATGCACCAATACATACCACACGGACAATAAATCCTGGATTCAGAGGCAAAATGTAAACCTATTGCCATGGTCCCCTTAATTCATGTGACACGAAGGGGCTTCTTTAAAAAGAGATAAACATTTATTGGTTCAATGGTTTTTTAAAGCTTAAGAGTCGTTCGGTTATTTGAATGTGACTAATTGCTAATTTCGTCTTGGTATTTAGAATTGAGAAATTTAAGTTCGTCTCCTTTAACCTGATTTTCGTCTCCTTATCAGTCTCGTGGTTTTTCTCTTCTTCACATAGGAAGTGTTTGTAATCGGTTAGATATGTGGAATTGAAAATTTTGACATTTCTCGATGTTTCGAAGCCTGTAGCACCGAAATCTTTTTTGTCGAGAGATGTCTTTACGAGAGTGTGTATGTTTGTTCGGGATACCATACTAGTATAATTTTGAAAAAAATTCAATGCACGGTTTTTATAATAAATCAAACAAATATTTGTCACCTCGAATATTTTATGAACAAAAAATAATTTTACTTCCAAAATAGTTTAATGCAACGAAGAATAACATTTTCGGCATCTGATTTAAAAAAATCAAAGCGACGATTTTCTTACAAAAACTAACAACCTAAAAACACGCTACTTAAAATTTGTAACTTCCCATATCTTCCTATTTGTCGAATTGAAAATTTTGACATTTCTCGACTTTCTTAAAGGTCCCTAAAGTCGAAGTAAAATATTTTTGCAAAGATGTATGTGCGTGCATGTGCACGTACGATTCGTAAGTCCGTTCGCGACGTTTTTTTGTCGTCCATAACTCAAAAACCAGAAGAGATATCGACTTCAAATAAATTTTGTTGTACAGATAATAAAATAAAAACCCAAAAAAATTGATTTTCGGGCTTCAGACTTATTTTGTCTTATAAAAAATATTGTTTTCAACATTCGGTAAAATTTTGAGTAAAATCGAATTGATAGTTTCTTAACAAAAAATAAAAACCCAAAAAAATAGTAAAAATTCGGAAAAATTGATTTTCGAATCAAATATCTTTTCAAAACTTTAAGATATTGGCTCCAAATTATCTTTATTAAAAAACAACGTTGTTTTCAAACATTCAGTATATTGAGAAAAATAGAATTGACAAAAAAAAATTATTCGAAGTTGGTAAAAGTTGAACTGCAAATCAAATATCTTTTCAAAAATTTGATAAGGCTTTTAACTTTTTTATCTTATAAAAAAATATTGTTTTCAACATTCGGAAAAAAACTTGGGAAAAATCGAATTCACAGTTTAAAAATAAATAAATACCTAAACAAAAATTAAAAAAAGTTGGTAAAACATGATTTTCGATTTAAATATCTTTTAAAAACTTTGAGATATTGGCTAAACTAATTTTATCTTTTCAAAAATATTATTTTCAATATTCAGTAGAACTTTGAGAGAAACCGAATAGACAGTTTTTTTACAAAAAAAAGAAAAAACATAAAAAAATTAATAAAATTTGTAAAAATTGATCTTCGACTCAAATACCTTTTCAACATATAAAAATATTGGCTTTAAACTTATTTTATCTTATTTTATCCGTTTTATAATTAAAAAATAAAATCTACCGAAAATACCTCTCAAATTAATTTCATTTATCCAATTTTTATTTGTTTATAAAAGAAATAAAAACTTTTAAGACATGCTACTAAAATTGGTAAAAATTGGTCTTGGATTAAAAATCTCGCTAATAAAAATAGATTTAGAAATCAAACTATTTCATTACCTATGTGCAAACGAAAACGTACAAACTTTTAAGAATGACGAATCGACAGGCGGGATTTGAAGTTATCAGTGTGGGTCATATCCCAGCCTCTTTTTTAAAATTGATTTTGACATGAATATTTCGGAACAAATTAGAGATATTATCTTAAAACTAATTTTCTTTTATAAAGTAATGTTTTTAACATTTTTAGAAAAATCAATTCTTATAAAAATAATAATCTCTAAAAAATTCAATGCAAAATTTGTAAAAACTGATGTTCGATTAGAATATATCGAGAATGGATGAAGGTTCAGACTTCAAAAATATTTTATTCTATGCACATGTTTGTTATTACCGTTAAATAATGTTTTAAGAAAAATCCAATCTTTATTTTTTATTAAAAAAAAATAAAAACTTAGTAAAATTGACAAAAAATAATTTTCATCAAAAAAGACAGATATTGAAATCAAACTTACTTTATCATACAAAAATAATATTGCTTACTTTTATAGTTAATTTTTTCTTAGAAAAATTCAATTATTGACATTATTTATTTAAAAAACACGAAAATCTACACAAACAACAAAAAACTGTTAAGAAATGGTTTTCGACAAAGAAAACAAAGAGAGATATTGACTTCAAATTTTGCCATCTCATCAAAACGTCAAGAAATATCAAAACTTTCAATTCAACAATTTGAACCGATTAAAATAAATTGCAATGAGAATTTTAAAATGCTTACTTTTTAAACTGAATTCAACAATTTTTATTTTTATTTTCGTAACCTACTTAAGTCATCTAACTATAGACAACACTTTTTTTAATTAAATTGAAAACAATACAATCTACAGTAAATGACTTAACCATTAAACTAACACATACTTAAGATATGCAGCAGAACTTGAAGACTATAAGCTCTCAAAAGTATAAAAAGTGCTTAAGAATAAGAAAAAATTGATAATAATTGCACTTTTATTGTCAACTTAAATGAGAAAAAAATATGTTTGTAGAGGTCATGAATAATAGATATTTAATAATTATTACTCTCACGTTTCTTAACATTCAAAGTTATTTTTCATTTTTATTAACCCATGAGAATGAGATCCAAACAAGCTCAATTAAATTGTCTATAGTCATCTAGAAGGTTCAAATAATGACAGGCAAAGCAGTTAATCTCATCAGGCCTAATTCTGTTTGATATGCTATCAACTGATTATTATCTCGAGTCCCACTTTCCTCTAATCCTCTCTATTTAAATTTAATCGGGCTTCGGCTCAGCAGTCAAATCTTAATCCACCTTCATTCAAATTGAGACACATAATGCATCTATGTTCCGTCAAACTAATTAAACCAATTTGAAACGGTTCAATAAAGAAATCCGTTATTCATTATACCTGAATTAGCTATACTTTTATGCATCTCTACTTCATGCACTAATGCAGCAAATATCTATTGGATAATAACTCCATATAAATCTTTGAAAATAATAACAACAACAACAAATATGTGCCACGCTTCCCATCCGCCGTTAATAAGTGAACCCAATCATATAAACATCATTAACAATATCATCAAGTTGTCTTCAAAGATAAAACAAAAATCATTAAAAATAACAAAAACAGAAATAAGAAAGGTAAGAAAAGAAAAGAAAAAACTCAAAATGTAGACCAAAAGTATTTATAATGAATTATTATACAATTTTGTATAATCAAATCGAAATTGGTTTTCTCTTAAAACACCAAACTGGCAAACTCAAAACACAGCCATATACACAAACACACGCAGCCACACACCTACACACAATTTTTCACTTTTTCCGCTATAATGGTTAGTTCCAATTTAAGCTAAAACCAAAACCAAAAAAAAACCCAAAGACATTGATGCTTATCTAAAATCTCAATCCTAGCAAATTTGGCACTTCAGGCCAAAACACAACTAAAAACCAAGCTAGAAGTGACACAAACAATCCCAAACATCTTCCGTGTTCGAATCAAACCTGGCTCAAATGTGCAAGCAAGTTCTTCTAAGCGCAATTTCACATTTCACCATCCATTTCACATTATCCTACGCTTTTGGCTTAAATTTATTTTTATACTTCTTGCACCATTTTAACCAAAAAAAAGAAAAACCGGCATCGCGCATAGTTCTTCAAGCCGAGCTGAAGCTCATAAGTGCCGGTTGTTGTGCGGTATAAGGCTACTTCTTTTACTATAGCTACCTTTCTTCTTAGCTCTGCTAAGTTTAGACAGATAGACGAAACGGAACACACATCTAACCAGGTGCGCCACGAATAAATATTAAGTTCGTTCACTTTTCTGCAAGCGTTATTGTTGTTTTTGTTGTTGTTGTTGCTGTCACTGTTCGTGGAGTGTATCTGTTCGTCGTATAAGCGGTTTGTTTCTTGCTACCTTGTCATCCGTATTGTTATATTGTAAAGCACTAGGTAAGCCATTCCGGACTCTGGAGACGGAGAGTCAGATTTTCAAAGCCAGAGCCGAAGTTTAAAACGAAGCTAAAGCTGAAGCCAAAACTGAAGCCAGACTCAGACCATCATCAACTAAACATTGGCTGCTCCAAAAGGCGGTCAAACGCTATTCGAAACAATCAGTTGCTTCGCGATACTCAATCGCTCAAGACGTATACTCTATAATTCTGATCATAAAAATTAAAGTAAATCTTTTACCACCAAAACTTATAGCATCATCAATCTAACAATCGCGAAGAGGTTTTTCTTTTTTGATAAAATTTTGTGTGTCTTTTTCGGTTCTTGGATCTTAAAAAGCTTTAGGCCAATCCGTGATTGTCAATCAATCTAGATTTGTGTGTCAATTGTGTGAGTGTGTAGTGAATTTTATATGAGTTTGATGGTTGACAAGAATTGCATGAAGATGAAGATTCGTGATGTTGAGAACGCATTTCGATATAGACGGATACCTTATCCAAAAAGGTAAGCCACACAAATAGTTTGAACTTTTAAGTGTCTTTTTTGTATGCTTCTAAACATTTAGTTAAAATTTTGTTGACTGGTTTTGTTTTGATGTGCTACTTTAAGAACATTCTTGAGTAGTTGATGGGAATTTTGTAAGATGTCGGATGGGTTTTTCTAAATTTCCAGAGCTATGTTACTTGTTGAAAATGTTTTAAGCTCTTTAGGATTTTAAAGTTTTGTTTATGAAGAAACACAAAGGAAACTTTTTATGAACCAAACTTGTTTCACACTTATCTATTAAAATATTAAGGTGTTAATTTAATTTGCTACTCATTGATTTTTGAATGATTAACGAGGTTTTTGACGACATTGTTTATAAACGAATACAAAAATATCTAAATTAATTTCAAAACTAAGGAACGAATTCCTTTAAAATGAATGTGGATGGAAAAAAAATGAGTATTTATTAGAAAAGAAATTTTAATTTTGGTTATCGGTGTTTAAAGAATCATATTGATACAAGACGGTCAAGACGCATCAATAATATAATAAGCTGTTTGCTCGAAAGTAAAATATAGTGTTGGCATATTAAATATTTTAGATTTTTAACAAATTATTGTTTATTTACATAATAAGAAAGCAGTTTAAGACCGAAAATTGTTGAAAGATGAGTGATTATGATTTTGTTATGTGTGGCCTACTTAATTTTTCGCACCCTGTTGAGTAAATATTTGTTTACTTTCGTTTGATAAAAGTAGGTAAATAAAAATTTACGACTTAAATAATTCTAATATTGTGCTAAGAACATATAACTTCTGTGATTCTAATAGTTTATAATACTTTCAAATTTTTGTTACAATTAGTGTTTTACATGTTGAACAAATATTTCAATTTTCATTTAAGGTTAAAATACATTTTAAATTTGTTTAGTTTATTTTTTTTAAATAAGCAATCCTAAAACTCCTTCAAAAAAGTTGACAACTTACTTAACATTAATAAATCACATTATGTAAAAAAAACAGTTCGAAAATTTTATAAAACCTTTAAAAAATTTGCTATATTTTTTCTGAACTGAATGAATTATAATATATTGATCTTGTTACTCACATTTATATTATTTCTGAAGTGTTACTAAGTAAATCAATGTTTTTTTAACTTTGCAATTGGAGACAATTTCAAAATTCAAGAAAGACGTTAAATTGTAAATTACACTGGTCGAAAATATTACATTTTTTTATGTCACACAAACAAAACAATACTTTTTAAGATATTAAGCGGTCTTGGAGCCAAACCGTGCCTTAAAATGTATCTTTTACATAAGACAATACAAAACGGGATTTTTAAGAAAAAAATTACAACTTATCCATATCCAGAAACAATAAATTGTCTAACGATTCTGCAAAGTCTAAACCTTTGTTTTCTAAATTTAGTTTAAATCAGTTAAGTATCTTTCTTAGTTTCAGTAAATTTTCAGTAGTTACTAGTCTTTTTTTGACTATTGATTTCGGAAAACTTTGATTTTACGAGTAGCACTCTGCTCAAGTTTTTCAACAACAGTTTTCTGCAATATTTTTATATTCTTTAATATTATTTCAAAAACATGATATGGTAGAATTGTTACAAGACGAATTCGTTATAAGAAAAAAAATTGCAAATAATCCGTGTTGCCTTTTTCTGTTGGAAACCGTTTTTTAGGATTAATTTGATACCTATGAAAACTAATAATTTATAAAAGTTTTTCGAAAATTTTATAAAATGCTTTAAATATTTCAGCGGACTCTTGAGGAAAGAGATTATATAGATTTGGAAAATCGTCACGAATTTTATTAAAAAAAAGCTACGTTATAAATTTATATTACCTCAAAATTTCTACGTGATAGAATAATTTTAAAGAAGGATTTAAATTACGACCGTTTAAAAACATTGGAAAAGTGCAACTTAATTGTCAGGAACAAATCTTTGGCATCCAGTGTTCACATTGCTTTTAAAATATAGTTAAGTATATCTATTTTTTCAGAAATATTTGTTGGTTAAATACAATAAGAAAAAGTTCGACTTTTAAAGGTTTATCTTACCATAATGCCGGTCGTTTAATAGCCTCTCAATAAATCACTATTGGGTATTACTATTTTTAAACATTTTGACAGAGAAAATTTTCCAAACATCTTATCAGCTTTTTTGCCAACAATCTGCATAATAAACATTTTGAACAACTTTAAATTCCGATTAAAAAATAACGGTATAAAAGAAAAATTAACTAACAAATTACAAAAACAACTGTTGAATAAACCGTAATAAACAATGTTTTTAAAGAAACATTTTGATTCAGATGTTAACAAACTTGCCGGTCACTTTCTTTCATCTTGTCTCTGTAATATAAACGGTGTTTCAATAAGAAATTTAATTTCCGAATACTCCACTTTTTGGGCAGTTTTCATTTTTGGTATTAAAATTCCACCAAGTATTACTTAATATGAAACGGTACACTCTTTAACAAATTACTGGAACAAAGATAAATATTTGCAGTCACAGTTCTTGGCAGTATTTCATTTTTTTTAAGAGATGTTCACAATTGGCACATAGATATCTAGCAATTCAAACATTTCTCAAGGTCACGCAAAAGAAAAAGTCTTACTCTAAAATCCACCTTAAAAATAAAATTCTGGAAGAGCGAATTGTTCATGGAAAATTTCATTAAAAAGATATCACTGTAATTGTAGCCGTGGCGGCACTTTAGCTAGTATTGAAAATATCATTGCTTCCTCTTAAAAAACATTAGTTTTTTGTTAAATATCAAGATGAAAATCTTTTATTTAAAGTAGATTAATTATGTTTATTTATTGACAATAGGTTTTTCAATGAAAGAATCTTACCTTTGAAGCAAAAATATGAGAGGCCATATCAAAAGAAAGACTACGAAATGTTAGATTGCGAAATGTCACTTCGTTTTAAGAACAGCCTTAGGACTAAGTTTTAAAATAAAATATTTTGATAGACGTTTTAATATCTAACGAACAATATTTATTATCAAAATTTCAATTTTTAAAAAAAATTGTGGACATAATATTTATAATAATTAGTTTATTGTATAAAATTATATTTAACGTTAATTTTTGCAATGAACAAATTAGATTGGCGTATTCGTACTGTAATACGTACTCTTTTTTATTTTATTGAAAGTTAATGGTCTTATGTGAAAAAAAAATATTCTTAAGTAAATAAATTTTGCTCTCATTAGAAATTAGGTAATGATAAAGGGTTCCTGAAAAAAAAAATTAATTTACAATTAAGATAATAGACATAAAGAACCCGAAAAATGACTTGGATAATAATCTACAGAAAGACAGTAAACATTTATATCTTTTTTTGTTTAAACTAATAACAAAAATCGATACCCTTCAGCAACTTAACCATAATTTGCGTAACCTTATAAGGAGCGTTAGAGGTGGAAAAACGTCCGACAACGAGAATACCACACAAGTTTTTTAAATATAAATAAACTTTATGACAAGATGTTTTCGAAATGAAAACACATGCCTTATTAAAAGCATTATCTCGTCTTATTAACTTCTCAAATGAAGTTATTGTAAGCGGTCCGATTTGTCGAATTCAAATTTTTTACATTTTGTTACGTTTCAAGGTCCCTAGAATCGAATTAAAAGATTTTTAGAGAGATTTCTCTGCGTACGTGTGTACGTATGTTCGGGAAGTTTTTATCGTCGTCCATAGCTCAAGAACCAGTAGAGATATCAACTACAAATAAATGTCATATAGTAGTATACCGGTAGTACCCGTAGCGTGATTCTTATGCAAGAGGTCTTGGGTTTGATCCCTGTCTTCCTCTAACTTTTTCACGGGTACTGCCTCTTGCGAGGAATTGACAAATCCTTCAAGAGAAATGTTTGTCGTGAAAAGTGCTTTCTCAATTTAGCCGTGCGCATTCGGCATATAAACTATAGGTCCCCTTCATCTCCGACAACATTACTCGCACACAGGAATGGTTGAGAGTTGTAAGTCCCTAGGCTCAGGTTCTCTACGGACTGTTGCAACACCTAATTTTTATTTATACAGATAATAATGCAGAAAGGACTCTCCAGGTAATCTAAAACAAGGTGAAAGTTTTGGTTAATCCAAAATATCTCACGAACCAAAAACACTAGAGACTTGAATTGAATTTTATATTATATATTGTAACGTGATACCAAACAAATATATTGTTGAAGTCAAATTTAATTAACGCTTTTTTATAAATAAAAAGCTAAAAAAACAAAATGTTTTAATTTGAAAATTGTACGAATAAAAAATTATTTTATCTTCAAAACACTTTTTTGAATAACATTTTCAATATCTGGTAAAATTTTGAGAAAAATTGTATTGACAGTTTTTTTTACAAAAAATTAAAAAAAATTGGTAAAATTTGATTTTCGACTCAAATATCTTTTCAAAAATTTCAAATTATGGCTTTTTCTAATTTTAACTTATAAGAAATATTGTTTTCTAACATTCAGAGAAATTTTGAGAAATATCGTATAGATAGTTTTTAACTTGTTTACAAAGAATAAAAACATAAACAAAATAAACAAAAGTTGGTAAAAATTGATTTTCGACTTAAATATCATTTAAAAATTTGGAGATATTGGCTTCAAACTAATTTTGTCTTATTTAAAAACCTAAAAACAAAAACAATACTAAAACTTAGTAAAATTTTACTTTAGAATCAAATAGCTTTTCAAAAGTTAAAAACGTTCATTTCAAACTTATTTTATATCACAGAAAATATTGTTTTCGATGTTCAATAATTCAAATCTACAAAAATAGTTCTCAAATTTGGTAAAAATTGATTTTCGGTTCTCGATATCTCTCAAATTAATTTCAATCGTCCAATTTTTATTTGTTTATATAAGAAATAAAAACTTTTGAGAAATGCTACTAAAATTGGTAAAATAAAAAAAAAAACTAGATTTTCAAACTAAACTGTTTCTTGATATGGAAAATATTGTTGGTAATTAAAAAATTTTGAAGAATAATTTACCTGACAACTTTTTAACAATACTCGAAAACCTTCAAACTTTTATGCAAGACCAATTGACAGACGGAATGAGAAGTGATCTCTGTAGTTCGAATGATAGCGCCTTTTTTCAAATTGAAACCTGAATTTTATCATCAAAAACTTAGAACAGTTTGAAAAAGGTTTCTTAAATTTTATAGAACATTTCAAATACTTTTCAAAAACATTTCAGATATAATTTATTTGATTTGTTTGTTTTGGACACTCTTAGAAATATTTCTTTTTTTTCATTTCTGTGCCTATGTCTTCCTCATCGTCTTCATAGTTTGTATTTTTTGTAAATCTTATAAATAAAGTGTCGGCGTTTTTCATTTTATTTTTAAAATTTTCGTGTCCCACAAAACTATTTTTAAGTCATACATTTTTATTAATTTGATGATATCCTCGCTCTCAATATTTTCATTAACAATTCAGAAATTTTTTAAAATGTTTCTGAAATGTTTTTACAAATTTTCATAAATGTTTCTTTGGTCTGAACGCACTTTTAGAACATTCTGTTTACAATTACATCTAGTAAAATACTTGAACTCTATACATGAGAAGTAAATGTTGTCTAATAAGTGCATCTAATTTTAAAATCAAGAGCGTTACTATCCCTGTCATTAGTTTAGAAAATCTAGTATTAAAACATCTTTTATTATAGGAAAGTTTTGTATTTTCTCACTTATTTTTTTGTTTCTTCTAAAAACATCAAAATCAAACAAACAGCTGTTAATAAAGAAACTTAATAGTTTTAAAAGACAATGAATCATTTTAAATGCGGGTTGCGGGTATGAAATTTGCATTAATTTTCTGATTGACAAGATTTTAACACAATTTAAAAGAGAAACTCATAAAAATGTCACGATTACAGAGCTTGGTAGTATAGTCAAAGAAAAATTATAAATTGCAAAATTCTTCATCTGAATCTAATCAGGGTTCGCTCTATTACCTACCACCACACACAATTTCCATCAATTTTCTTTCTCACTCAAATGCAACGCATCAAACAACACGTCCTTTTTTAAGCCATTATCCCCCTTCCAATATCAGTATGGGAATTCCTCTCTAACCCCAACCAAGCCAAAGCCAATTCTTATAATACCAGAACCGAATGCCTATATTCGAAACCAAACTAAATTAGATAGTTTCTTTTGTTCAATGAAGTGTCTTTTGCAGCCATATTGCCAGTTAATCGAAGAACTTATATTCCATAAGGTGATCTAATTGGAAACCGGTATAAATTGAGCTCAAAATCTTGTGGATTAGATTTTCTTTTTTTTGTTTTTCATATACCATACTACAATAGGGAGCAGGGAGGGCTGATGTCGATGTGGAATGAAAAAAAAAAAACAATATCAGACACATTCCCATAGGACGCGCCGAGTTGCAAACATAATAATAATTGAAAACCTGACTTTTAAAGAAGAACAAAAGATGATAATGGTTTGGTTATCCAGTTCCATCGCATGAATAACAATATAGTAGCTTATGGATTACACAAAGCTTATGGGTTTTTGGTTTTCAGCCAGCTAGTGGTCTGTGTCTAGTTCACAGCCAGAGGTAACTTATGGATCGTTGAAGTCTTGAGAGTCTTCGTCGTACGTCGTCCGTCGTCGTCGTCATCATCACCAGTATCAGCGAGATTCTCTCAGGGACTTTGTGCGAACAGATTGTGTAAGTGGTCAGGCTTTGATCTAGTTTTCTTGTTTAATAGGTTTATGTATTAATTGGTTAGCGTGATGTGTGTTTTTGCTTTCAGCGGCAAGCTGCTCTATGTACGCTGCATACCATAGGTACGTTCTTTAAAGTATTACTATTTTTTTCTGCTTTGTTTTTATTTTTTAATGGAGCCACATAAATGGACGACAACAACACGACGCGACGACGATAGATAGAAGAGTTGATTTTATGGGAGATATTGCAATGTGTTTGGACTTTGCGGCATGTTTGGATGTAATTTTGAGGCTGATGACTGGCTTGAGGTTATATTATGCATTCAGTGCAATTTCAATTTATATATGGTAGCTCTGGATGGAGCTAGTTGAGTAGCCAACAGCCATCAGCCAGCATCAAATCAAAGTATAATAATGTTGGACAGGGTGAAATCCGGCTTGAAAATGGTTTCGTAATATGTTTTTTTAGTTTATTTTCTAAGTGTAGGTATGGACATTTTCAATGGACAACAATTATTATGGTGTTATTATGTTTAAAAATTTGACCGTAAATACTTAGAGATACAAGGCAATTATTTATATTTATTGGATACCAATTTAATACTTTTACTTTCTGAACTTGTTTTAGCTGCGGGTTTTTTTAGCAGGTTCTTCTAAATTTTAAAATAACTTCAAAATAGATCACCAAAGTACATACAAAATACATTCAATATTTACTATGCCTATTTTTTATTTCAAAATTGATTTAGAAATTTTCTTGGTTTAGAAGTTGAGATTCTTCTTGAATAAAATTTATAGGAAAACATTTTTATCAAACCAATATAAAATAAAATATTCAACTTTTTCACACGAATGTGTTTGGATTTTCATTTCACATTCTACTTCAGAAAATTGCTTAAAATGATATCGACTTTAAGAACGAAGTTTCTATTCATATTTTCATGAAAGAAAAATTGGACAGTATGAAAATTTCCTATTTACAATTCCATACCGAATTTGTTTGACTTTTTGGTGATGTAAATTAAATATTTTTTTATTTAATCTTAAAGATCAGTGTCCATGAAAAGAAATTTAAATGCAATTACGAAAGTATGGCTAGAATTGAAAATCTGACAAAACTTTGTTCGACGCATCTCAGTGTCCTTAAAAACTCAAAGTTTTTGGCTTGTCATAGAAACATTTTTACTTAGACTGAAAAGGCTTAAAAAGAAGCTTTTGAAGCAGTACCAAACAAATCTTGGCCTTGTGTCGTACAATTAAGATGAGACGAGACTCTTATTTGAACGGAAGCTTATCAAGAATGTGGAATGTGTCGTTAGTGTTTTTTCCTTTCGTTCTTTTGGGTTTTATCAGTCAGTTTTTGGGTCTGGTTGTTTCATAGGATCTGTCGACATCGTAAATCACGTTGGTCCTATCAGAGTAATTTTGGTCTCATATGTCTTAAAAATTCTCATTGAACTCATTGATCTCATCGCTTTCATCAATCTAATAGTACCTGACATTCTTGTCTGCTTTGTCTGTGTCTTTGAAGGTATGCTAACAATTTTGAGATGAAAAACCCGAGAATATCTTTCAATACCTCCATTTCTTGTACAATTTTACTTTCTGGATTTAAAACCTAAAAGAGAAAACATGGAGGTTTTTGACTAAACGTTGGCTGTTGCCACAATAAATATATATATCGTTGAAAAGCTCAGTTCTATTAAACCTTTTGTTTTATGGACACAAATATGTTAACCAAGGGGCTTAGGCGGTACTGGAATTAGATAAAAAATCTATAGCGATAGTGTGCCAATACAATTGTAACATTTGTCACTCTCCATAAACAAAACTAGACATTAAAATAAATAAACTTTTGACCCAATAAAAAAGTAGGAAATAACATCATGGTTTTTATGAAAATTTACAGCTGACAATTCTAGACATTTTTCACACTTGTTTTACAAATCTGTATTTCATAAAATATTATCAAGTGCAAAAATTTGTCAGAAAAACAAAATGACAAATTTATGATAATAATTTTGTCATTATCATATACTGACACATTTGTCCTGACAATGTTGTCATTGTCCTCCGACCCATACTTGATGAAAAATTTGTCGTGACATTTTTATTGTATAACAGGAAGTAGGCACTTTTTCAATTTTAAAAAGTCACAGTTTGCAAAATCTTGTTTTATCATTAAAAAGCTAAGTATTCAAAGTTGATTCGAGATACAATTAATTATCCTTTGAGAGCGCCACGACCAACCGGCAACGTATTACATGTAGACCTTGCTGAGAATCGTTATCGTTTTTACTTTCACTTAAAAATATATCGTTTGCCATTTTAGGTCATTGTCAAAACTGTACCGTAACTGCGTTCCTTGTTGTAATAGTTAACTAATAGTTAATATTTGTCGAATTAAAATGTTGGCATTTCTCGACGTTTCAAGGTCTCTCAAGTCTAAAAAAAAGATTTACAGAAAGATGTCTTTGCGTGCGTTTGTATGTACGTTCGTCGGTACATTCGGAAAGTTTTTTTCTTCATCCAGAATTTAAGAACTAGTACAAATATCGACTTCAAACAAATTTTGTTATACAGATAATAATAGAGAAAGAACTCTCAAAAAAATTGAGTGGGTGGTTTTTTTACCATAGCAATTCAAAAAAAGATGAAAAATTTGGCTTACCTAAAATATTTTACGAACCAATAACGCTAGAGGCTCGAATTAAATTTTATATTATATATTGTACAGTGATACCAAACAAATATATTTTTGGAAAAAAAAAACAATAAATTGTTTTTTTTTTTTTATAAAGCTAGCTTTCAAAGCGAGAATATCGATTAAGAGACGTCTTCATTCGTTGAGTCGTGCTTCAATTGACAACAAAGTTGTCTACCATTTTCAAATCATTATTTCCTTATTTTGTTTTCTCTTCTTCTCTTTTTCAATTTTGTTTGTGTGAAAACATAACCCTATTTTGGTTTTACTTAAAGCATGGGCCCGGAGACGGGTTCTAAAAAGAAACAACCAGGTTACTACTATGATTTGTATGATAACTCATTGCTTGAACGTAGGTAAAAAAAAACAACAAAAATTGTGTTGATAAATTCACAGGATTGCCGCAGCAGCAAAATACAAAAAATCCTCGATTTATTGTTATTTCTGCTAAAAACCCACAAAGAACTCCGCTTTCAACTGTGAGTATTTTTATACTAAGAAAATCTATTGATTCTATCAGCACTTACTATGAAAATATTTCCTTCTTGAGAGATGGAAGTATTCTTATTTCGGTCAAAAATCAGCAAATAGCAGACAGATTCCTAAAAATAAGAAACCTTGCAAATCAAATCCCAGTTATCGTTTCTCTCCACAGCAATTTAACTTTTCCAAAGGCATTGCGTATGCCCCTTGGCTGATTACTGTCAGCGGAGCTAAGATTGAAGCCGAAATGAAAGATCAGGGAGTAAGTGAAGTATATAAATTCTCAAAAAAAATTGATACAAATAAATACCAACATACAGGCTTAATGCTCTTCACATTTGATTTATACCAAGTCCTTCAAACTGTAGAGATCGGTTGGTGCAAAGCAAAGGCAAAAGAGTACATTCAATCTCCCATGAGATGCCGTAAATGCCAATTACTGGGCCACATGACTAAAAGCTGTTCAAAAGATCAACAAAATTGTGAACACTGTAATTCTCCAATTCACGAACCATCCAAATGCTCACGGATGATGTGCCCTAACTGCTTAGCATTCCGCCTCTTCATAAACATGCCCTAAATACCTCCAAAACAAAAACATCTAATTCATCAAAACACAAAAAAATGTAGTATGGCTTTAGCCAAGCATGATTACAACCAACAAAACCCCGAACTTGTCAACTCTATTAACATTGCTAACGCAGAAAGATGTACACAATTAACCAACGATCCTCAATCTGTCCCCTCAAAGTGAAAAAAAAAATATTTGTCACTGCGAAAATTTTATGAAAAAAGAGGCTGGGATGTGACCCACACTGATAAATTCCCATCCCGTCTGTCGATTTGTCTTGCTTAAAAGTTTGTCTATATGTACTCGTATCAATTTTTACCAAATTTTCGTACTATTTTTTGTAGATTTTATTTTTTATGAAAAAACGGACTGTTGGATTTTTATATAAAAATTACTGAATATCGAAAACAATATTTTCTGTGAAATAAAATAAGTTTCAAGCTAATATTTTTAAGTTTTAAAAAGCTATTTGAGTCGAAAGTAAATTTTTACGTAGTTTTAGTATTGTTTTTTTTAGAGTTTTATTTTTTGTAAAAAAACTGTCAATTCGATTCTTTTAAAAATTTTACCAAATGTTCAAAACAATATTTCTTATGAGATAAAATTACTTTGAAGCCAATATTTAAAATTTTTAAAGAGATATTTGAGTCGAAAATCAATTTTTACCAACTTTTATAAATTTTTTTCAGGTTTTTATTTTTTGTAAATAAACTGTCAATTTGATTTTTTTCAAACTTTAACTGAATGTTGCAAACAAGATTTTTTGAAAGATAAAAGTAAATTAAAGCCAATATCTCAAAGTTTTGAAAAGATATTCGAGTCGAAAATCAATTTTTACCAACTTTTATAACTTTTTTTTTAGGTTTTTATTTTTTGTAAAAAAACTGTCTATTCGATTTTTCTCAACATTTTTCAAAATGTTAAAAACAATATTTTTTATAAGATAAAATAAGCTTGAAGCCTAAATTTCAAGTTTTTGAAAAGATATTTGAATCGATATTCAATTTTTACGAACTTTGAGTAATGCTTTTTTTAGATTTTTATTTTTTATAAAAAAAAACTGTCAATTCGATTTTTCTCAAAATTTTATCAGATGTCAAAAACATTATTATTCGTTGCACAAAATTGTTTTAGAGATGAAATCATATTTCAGTCGTAAAATTTTGGAGGTGACAATTTTTTTTTTTTCAGTTTTATTGATTTTTAAAAAAACCGTTATATTGATTTTTTTTTTCAAAAAAAATACCTGTTTGGTATCACATTACAATATATTATATAAAATTTAATTCAAGTCTCTAGCGTTTTTGGTTCGTAAGATATTTAGGGTTAACCAAAATTTTCACCTTTTTTTCAAACTGCTATGGTAAAAAAACCACCCACGCAATTTTTTTGAGAGCCCTTTCTGCATCTTTCTGCCTTATTATCTGTATAACAAAATTTATTTGAAGTCGATATCTCTTCTGGTTCTTGAGCTATGGACGACGAAAAAAACGTCGCGAACGTACCGACGTACGGACGTATGGACGTACGGACGTACAAACGTACGCACACACGCACGCACAGACATCTTTCTAAAAATCTTTTATTTCGACTCTAGGGACCTTGAAACGTCGAGAAATGTCAAAATTTTCAATTTGACAAATCGGACCCATTACAATAACTTCCTATGGGAAGTTAAAAAAATGATTTTAGCTCCAAACAAAACTTGGGCAACGAAGAATTGACAGTTTTTTTACAGAAATCAAAACCTAAAAAAATTAATAAAAGTTGATAAGAATTGATTTTCGACTCAAATTTCTTTTCAAAAATTTAAGACATTGGCGTCAAATCAATGTTTCCTTACAAAAAATAAAAACCTTGAATAAAAACATTAGGTACTAAAACTTGGTAAACAATTACTTTCGACTCAAAGATTCTTTAAAATTTAAAAATGTTGACTTTAAACTATTTTGATCTTACAGAACATTCACTAATTTTTTATAAAAATCCAACAGTCAGTTTTTCGATACAATATTTAAATCTACAAAAAATAGTACGCAAAGTTGGTAAAAATTGTTGTTCTATATGCCGAATAATAGAAGATAATTAAATTCAAATTAATTTCATTCATCTAATTCATATCTACATACACATATATAAGAAATACAAACTTTTAAGCAAAGCTACTAAAATTAGTAAACATTGGTTTTCGACTAAAAATCTCGTTAGCAAACATAGATTTTGAAATCAAACTATTTTATTATATGCAAAATATTGTTGGTACATTTTAAATTTTTTTAGAATAATTCAACTTACAACTGTTTTAACAAAACACGAAAACCTACAAAACTTTTGAGAAATAGACAGACGGGATAGGAAATTATCAGTGTTGGTCGCATCCCAGCCTCTTTTTTTTCATAAAAGAATTGTCAGTACAAATTTGGTGCAAAATTCCTGACAACTGTGGAAATATACTTGAAAGTTCATTGTCACGGGTATTTTCCTACAATTCTACAGAATAGATTTTGAAAAATTGACAAATTTCCAACTGTTGCAATCGTCAACGTTCATGAAATAGGCCACAGGCCCCATAATTTTCTAACCATTCAACAACATTTTTTCTGCACTTTGCGAGATTATGATAAGTAAAACCTTTTTCATACTTTGTTTTTAAAAAAAAGGTTACCAAGTTATCAATTAATCCATATTTTCCCTATTTAAAGCCGGTTGATTTTTACCCCATATCACTCTACGAACCAGCTTTGGTTCGTCGATAAATTAGTAGGGCCTACAAAATTGACCCAAACTTTTATTATTATTAATATTGTATACCTTTTATAGGTTACTGCACAATTTTATCTGATAACACGCACCTAATGTATTGGTGCTTAAAACAAAAATTTCGTGTTCTGAAATCCAAATGATGATTGTACATTTAATTTCTTTCTTTTTTTTCATTATATTGCTTAACTTTTTACTTATAATTCCGGGATCTGGTCATCATTATCTAGGTCATGCATGTTCGACTACATCTCTTTCTATAGGTTAAGTATTTATATAAAATACTCTCAGTCTCAATTCTCAACATCATGGCAAAGACATTCGTTACTCCAAATTTGGTCATAATATTATATCGAGAGAAATTGTTTATATCGAGATTTGAAACTGTGAAGTGTTCCACATTTACTTATGCCTTGCACGTTTATATAATCCCAAAATAAAACGAAAATAAAAATAAAAAAAAAACAATAACTACTATAACCAGGTGTATATATAATCTTATAAATCAGTTCAAATTATTAAAGCCATACCACCCCAATTTTGTAGTTGTAGTTGTTGTTGTTTTTGTTTTTCTTTCTCTTTGAGAGGTGCTAATTACATTAAATGATGCTTTCACTTGTGTGAACAATTTGTATCATCTAACTGCAACCTGGTGTTGTGCCCGTGCTGTGGTGTTATGCTGATGTGCGGTACAACAACTACGTTAGCATTTTTATGTCTGTATAGTTAAGTATCTGGAGCATAAAGTGAATTAGTTGTATATCCTATAGGTGGCTGGTATCTACTACTTGCTGTTACTTAGATATTAACAAATTGAAATTATCTTAAGGTGTAAGACCTTTTTTCTAAATCAGAATATCTTTTGTTTTCACAAAAAGGCTCTAATCTAAAATTAATTGAAACTTATAAAACTCTAGCAAACTTTATCGAGTGTGAATGAATTGTTTTCTTTTTTTACAAACTCATTACCAGACCTTTTTTGTATAGATATTAAAATACAACAAAAAAAAATTAAAAACATTTAATGGCAAGTGATATATACATACCTTTATACTTTGTGCTTCATTCAAATTCAAAAAGTTCATATTGTTGACAAATTAATATGCAGATTCTCATAGTGTGATTAATTAAATGGGCTGGGTAAACTAATTGTCTGGAATGGAATAAATAAAAATGTATAAACATAAATATTTTGTTGGATAGTTAGTGATAAATTAAAGTGTTAATTAGCTTTAAAATATGATGTTAATCCAATTTAACTTTTTTTTTATTTGAATTGAGTATTGTATTAATTTTCTTTGTTTTTTTTTTGTGTCGACACTTTTATTGTTTCGTTCATTTTTAATGAATGAAAGTCTTATTTTTATTATTGTTTTTTTTTTCTTACGTTTTTATGTCGTTGAGAACTTTATAGTTGAGTGAAATACTAATATTTTTGGTTAATTAAGTTTTTGTTTATTACTAAGACTTATTATGTAAAAATTGTTAAAACTCGACAAGGCAGTCGGGGGATTCTTCTGGAAAACTTTTTGAAATGTTAGCAGTTTCTTTTAGAAACAATTTTTTTAAGTTGTTTAACATTAGTAAATCAACGAGTCTTGCTTAGTAAAAGAACAATACAATTTAAAATACAATGAAATAAGAAAGTACGTATACGCCTTAGTGCACCACTTATATTCTCTCCATTTACAATAATTTAATAAATGTAATTAACGTTCTTAAAAGCAACACAAAAAGAAGTAGTTTCAACTACAAAAAATAGTACGCAAGTTTGGTAAAAATTGGTGTTCGGTTTTCGATATCTCGTGAGTAAGAAAAGATATTGACTTAAAAATTATTTTCATTCATCACATTTGCATTTGTTTATATTTTATTTCTAATACTTTTAAAAAATATTACTTACATTTGTAAAAATTGGTTCTCAACTAAAAATCTCGTTTTTAGATTTTGAAATCAAACTTTTTCATTATATGCAAAATATTGTTGGTAGTTTTAAAATTTTTAAGAATAATTCAATTAACAACTTTTTTAACAAAGCACGAAATCCTACAAAACTTCTGAGCAAGACAAATCGACAGAAAGGATCAGCCTCTTTTTTGATTATATGAATAATGGCATTTTTAACTTTTAGTTATTTTTTAGAAACTGAAAACTTTGTGTTACAAAAAGCTAAAACCTACAAAAACAATTAAAAACTTATAAACGGTGATTTCTTAAGAGCTTGAGAAATTTAAAAAAAAAAAAAAAAACGCATAAAATTTCCAAAATCTCATCGATTCTTTATTTGAAACGTTAGATCTGTCCACGACATTTACTTTTTGAAGATAATTTCATTTAAATGTTGACCGCGGCTGCGTCTTAGGTGGTCCAAGTTTGTTAGCATTGAACGATAGCGATCGCCATTAACCGTAACGTTGCGTCCAACAGCATCTTTGAAAAAATACGGTCCAATGATTCCACCAGCGTACAAACCACACCAAACAGTGCATTTTTCGGGATGCATGGACAGTTCTTGAACGGCTTCTGGTTGCTCTTCACTCCAAATGCGGCAATTTTGCTTATTTACGTAGCCATTCAACCAGAAATGAGCCTCATCGCTGAACAAAATTTGTCGATAAAAAAGCGGATTTTCTGCCAACTTTTCTAGGGCCCATTCACTGAAAATTCGACGTTGTGGCAGATCGTTCGGCTTCAGTTCTTGCACGAGCTATATTTAATAAGGTTTTACACCAAGATCTTTTCGTAAAATCTTCCATGTGGTCGAATAACACAAACCCAATCGCTGCGAACGGCGACGAATCGACATTTCACGGTCTTCAGCAACACTCTTAGAAACAGACGCAATATTCTCTTCTGTACGCACTGTACGCATTCGTGTGGTTGGTTTGTTGTCCAATAAAGTAAACTGAGTGCGAAACTTGGTCACAATCGCATTAATTGTTTGCTCACTTGGTCGATTATGTAGACCATAAATCGGACGTAAAGCGCGAAACACATTTCGAACCGAACACTGATTTTGGTAATAAAATTCAATGATTTGCAAGCGTTGCTCGTTAGTAAGTCTATTCATGATGAAATGTCAAAGCATACTGAGCATCTTTGTCTTTGACACCATGTCTGAAATCCCGCGTGATCTGCCAAATACTAATGCATGAAAATCCTAACCTCAAACAAATCACCCTTTACAAATTGTTTTGACTCATGTATCTTTGAAACAATGGAAAATATTAACATCAGACTTTTGTATCCTTCAGAAAATATATTCTTTTTTGACTTTTAGAAATATCGACCAACGGACACGAATGAGTGCGTGGGTAAACTTCCAGCCTCCTTTTTCTTCCTACAAGAACACTTATTTGATATGAGTTAAGTTTTTACGCTCCAATGCAATAATTGAACATTGAACGTCTTTCCTGAAAGTTCAAGGAATGGGTTCAAAGCTTTAATAAATGAAACAAACGTGTTTCTGCTAAGATGTAGGTACATAGGTATATTTTTGTTTGTACTAATCAAACAACCATATAATTACTTTGCAACGCTGTCGCTTAGCGCCGTTGCAAGATATCTACCAATTATCTTAACAAAACAGTTTTGTTATTCTAAGCGTGTCATTTTTCAAAATAAAATTAATTTAATAATAAACCAATACCAATGTAGGAAGAAGGGTTCTATTTCTATACTCGTACACAGCATTACAATCTTAGCTTTTCTAGCCGCATTTTCTTATGAAGTTTGTATGTAGGTGTAGGTACACATTCTTCGATACATACCTATATATTTTCTAATCATCTCATAGTTCTAAGAAGTAACTCTTGCGAGCGCTTGCTATAACCTAAGAAAAGTCTTCGCATCAGCTCATTAAAACTTAGTCTCTCTATACATTTGGAAAATCATCTTGGATATACGTATGTAGCTACGATACCGGTAAGAAATTCAAACCTTACGCCTTGAATCTCGCGTAGCTCACGGATATGAAATGAAAACAAAAGAAAACAAGACAAAAAAATGTAAGAAAGAAGATGATGGAACAAAAACGCACTTCATCGTCTATAGCTCAAAGCTTCATCATCAGCAGAAAGCAGAATTGCTTAGCTTAGCTGTGCTGTGCTGTGAGCTCTGTGATGCATAAACATCATGATGTGCTATCATTCTCCTTTATCACGGTGCAATCATCACCGAATAAACTAACCTAATGAGATCAATCTGTGCCCACAACCTCCACCAAGGTCTGATGGCTGGCGGTGGCGTCTTTTGTCGTCTAAAGGTGTTGATACTACGTCAATATAGAACTGTATAAAACTTCCTTATTCCTCCTCATGCTGGCCGTCTCCACACTAATACCGCCACCGCAACCGCCCGTCGCGTAGCGTAGGTAAAAATTAAAAAGTGGAAAACTCTCTATACGTATACCGACGACGATAGGAACAGTTGTTCGCCAGAAGAGAGTACACATTCGGCGTCGTCGCGGTAGCGGCTATGGTGGCGCACCAAACAAGATGACGATGACGACGACGATGACGACGTCTACTAAGAAGAAGAAACCAATTCCATCGGTATATTATATCGGGATAAGGTACCGTTTCGAAGCTGGTTTATTGCAGCACCCAGCTTTGAATACATTAAACCCACATACCTACTACTTTGAATGCAAATGCAACCAGAACCAGCAGACTATACGACACGATGACGAAGAAGAAGACGGAGACAACATGCATGCAACAAAACGCCTTACGTCTCACCAGCTCCACGCGACGCACGCGAAGCCTCACATCATCTCACCCAGTTTGAGTCTTTAGTAGGTAGGTAGGTATATATCTTAAGAAAGTGGGCCAAACACAAAGAACGGGTTCTGTAAATATTCCTTCGGGATTAGTTACTGTACGAGTAGTAGAATTCATCGTTAAGAGTTTCTTCCGCGTGTCCCCTTGCTGACTTTTGTCAACTTTTTGTATAAAATGAAATGAAACTCAATGACAAAGATTAGAAGACTCACCCGGGATTAGACGTTAGTCAAGACCTATACCTAAACTATATGCGTGTGAGTGTTCTTAATTTTATAAATTTAATCATTGAAGAAAGATGTTGCACTCTCATTGAAATGTCGGAACCATATAGATCGTCTTATTAAACGTACAGTGGAGTAGAAAGTTGGTACCTTGCATTGGATTTTAGTCGAATCTTAAAAATAAATTCAAATTTAAACAAAGAATCGACATTCTACTTTACAAATTGGGCTTCAAATTATCACTTGTCAAAGTTTAGTAATAGTAAATGAAAATTTCTTCAATTCTCCATTGAAAAAGGTTTTGTTAAATGAAGATAAATATTTTCCAGGAATTTTTTAATATTTGTCCCATAGTACTGCGTGCTAAAATTTCGTATCACTTTATTTGACAGAAGTTCGAAATTAAAAGAGATTTTATATGATGTTTAAGTTTCAAAGTATCAACGCGCTGCCATCAATACGTAAAACTTGGCGACTTCGACTACGACGACGACACGATGTCAAAGAAGATGATTGGTTAGTCTGGTCAGACGGGCAATGATCTCGGTTAACTCAACTTCTTCCATACTTCAAGTTGGACGAATGTTAAAGTACGTCAGCAGCACCAACATAGTTGAAAAACAATTCTTTAATTATTTGTTTCGTGCTATGCATGCTGAAGGCATTTATTTATCAACAATACACTAAAGCACGATACGATACGCGACACAAGACGCACGCTTGCCTTGTTGGGCTGGGCTGGGTTGGTTTTGTTGTCAAAGACAAACGGCATCAGCATCAGTAGCAGCAGTGTCAGTGGCAGAGCGGCTCGGCGACGGTGGAGGCGTCAGCGGTGGTGGTGGAAGTTTTTCAATAAAATCTTGTAAGCTCCCTTCTTGATGTTTACATCCTTTTAATTAGGCAAAGAAAATAAGCAGGTAACTTTCAGATGAAAGTTGAACCAAGTAAATTGCTCCTATACGTTAGGTTACCTTTCTCGTTTACCTTATACTCAACGTTTTGTATGAATTTTTGTTAAGCTTTTTTCGGGGGAAGAAGGCGTAGTTAGATACTTTTTGTGAAAAGTGAACCCTGCTATTGAGATGAATGAAGAATGTTGAATTTAAATTGTTATGAGGTTGGTATTTGTATTGAAAAGTTAAGTTGGAAAAATTCAATAAAAAATTAAATTTAGGTAGGTACCTACTCGTTCTTATTGAAAAGGACTTGGGTAAGAATATAAAGAGCCAATTATATTTTGTTTGTGAGAGTTTGAACTTTAAACTCAATTTGACGAAAAGTTCAAGGTCATATAACTTTGTGAATTATTTTAAGTATGTATTTGGTAAAATTTTTGTTAAGATAGCCAATTATTCTCAAATTTTGAGTGTATTTGATTTATTTCTTCGGGATAAAATATATATTCATGCATACTTTAAATCTCAAATCACACAATCAAGATTTAAGCGGAGTTTGAGAATTTAAGATGAAAGACTTTTGTGATAAAAATAATTTCTATCAAAATTCATAGTTTAAAAAAAAAAAACCTTAGAAGATGTTCAAATAAAGGCGTCAAAGACACAACCACAAATATGAAATTTACCTCAAAGACCCGCGAGTGTATTAAGCTTAAAGAATAGGTCGTCTTATACTTTCTTTTTAAAATACAAGTTATTTTGACCCCGACTGCTTTTTCCCGCTCCCAATCTTGAAAGAAATTCAATATTAAGCGTTGTAAAATATTGGAAACTTATTAATTAAAAATGTGCCGTATAGCCTAAACAGCTTATTTTTTGAAAAGAAGTATTTGATTAAATGAAGCACCTATTTCGCCTAACCAGGGGAGAACGCAGGGTGTTTTGGGGGTTAACCCCCCACCCTTCGAAATATTTGAATATGTGCAGTAATCATATATTTATTATTGTTCAAAAGAAAAAAAAACAGACATGGTACAAAATTTATTTCCAACTCAAATTCTCAAATTTTAATAAATTTGCTACGGTGAAAGAAGAAAGAAAACTATGTTCTTGTTTTCATTCATACTAACAATTAAAATGTTTAGTATTTTTATTTTCCAACACTGAGGTAGAAGATGAAGGGTTTTTAACTGTTTACATGAAACATTTATTAAACATTATCAAAACAGAGATGCTCTCTTTTGCCATGTTTCTTATGGCTTAAAATGAAAATTGAAAACAGAAAATGACCTTGTTGTACTCGTTTTTGAAACAATCTCACGGCCACTTATGACACATTTAAATATCAAATCACCGACAAATTGTTCGATTTATTTATGCTAGTTTTAACTGTAAATAAAAAAAATCTTTTAACTTTTCTCACTTCTTGAATTGTTACACAAGAATATTTTAAAACAAAAACACCAACCCTGTTTGCCTTTTCTGCATTTAAACATACCTTAATTTAAGAAACAAAACAATATGGAGCATATTCATAGTCATATTTTAAACCCGAGTCTATTTGAACTGGGTAGTACCCGTGGCATGATGGTTAGTGCGTTGCACTTGCGTCAAATCTTCGGTCGATAAGTCTTCTTCCGAGCATCAGCAAAGTTTTCGAAAAAATCATTAATAGGGCTCTGATCAGGGCCAGAGGAGCCTTCGCTCTGACGAAACGGCTGTTTTTTAGCAGTCGGCTTGACCCCAGAGTGAAGGTAATTTGATACATGGCCCTCATACAGCCAATGATCGTTTATGGTTGTCCTGTGTGGTTCAACGTTGCCCCTTCCCAGATGGAGAAGTTTCGGGTGCTCGAGCGGCAGTGTTTAAGACGCTGTACCGGCTTATATCGCACAGCCGAATCTTCTTATGTGCATTACTATTCAAACGAGGTCCTATACAACGGGGCTCGAATCAACAGAATTGACAATTTCGTGATAAAACTCGTTCGAGGTCACATTGCAAGAGCTATGTCTTCGACCAACAATTTAATTTTCGGGGCGTTCTATCCGAACGACGAGTATTTTGAGAGTGCACGCTTGAGCGGCTTCATTCCACCAGAGGCATTCCTCTTTTTAGATAGATGCGGTCTGATACAGGATAGATTGGCAGTTCCGTTAATCTACCACGTCAGACGAAGAACCGTAGATAGGCGACTCCCGTACAATCGGGACGTCTTGGCACAAGGTGGAGCGGAGCTTCTTCGGTTCAGTAGGGCTGTGTCCGAGCGGGACCGAACTGATAGGGTGAAGCAGGAGAACCAGTTTTGGTGGCTTAAATCGGCACTTGATAGTGGGTAGTCGGGATGGGGTTTTTAACCCTTGGCCGGCTTACATACTTGTTTTATAGTTTTAGGGTTTAGTTTTAAGTAGAATAGGCATGGTGGCACAAAAACAAAAATACAAAAAAAAAAAAAAACAAAACAAAAAAAAAAAACTAAAAAAATTAAAAAAAAAACAAGGAATATAAAAAACAACAAAAAAAAAAACAAAAAAAAAATTAAAAAACGTACAAAAAAGACAATAAAATTTAAAAACAAAAAATGTAAGATTTGCTGCTGTGGTTGTTCTAGTTTTAAGTAGTTTATAGGTAGAATAGGTAGTTTAAGTTAGCTTTAAGTTTTATTTAAGGACCTAACTTTAAGTAGTTTGTAAGTAAAAATAAATAAAAAAGGATATTGATATTAGTTTTTTGTTCAAATTTTCTAATAAATACAAAAATAAATTAAATGAAATTTAAATGAAGTAAAATAGATCTTAGAACCGAAAGGCATTAGTTTTAAGTGTTATAGTCTAACTTAGAGTGTCCGTATGGGACCATTAAGTTAGTTGTAAGTTATGGATAATTAGGCTAGTTTTATGAATTTTTGTCTAGCTTTAAGATAGGTTTAAGATTGAATAAATAAAAATGAATTTGAAAAAAAAAAGAAAAAAAAAAGTGCGTTGCACTAGCATGCCAGAGGTCTTGGGTTCGATCCCTGCTTATGCCATCTAAAGTTTTTTCACGAGTACTGCCTCTTGCGAGGAATTGACAAATTTTTCAAGAGTAATTCTTGTCATTAAAAGTGCTTTCTCAAATTAGCCGTTAGAAATTTTCAAAAAATTTTACCGAATGTTGAAAATAATATTTCTTATAAAATAAAACTAGCTTGAAGCCATAATCTCAATTTTTTGAGATGATGTTTGAATCGAAAATCAATTTTTAACAACTTTTGTAAATTTGTTTAGGTTTTCATTTTTTTGTAAAAAAAACTGTAAATTCGATTTTTCTCAAAATTTTAGAAGATGTTAAAAACGTTATTTACTTATTTCAGTATTTTTGATTTATAGAAAAACCGTTAATTGGATTTTTTTCTAAAAATGTACTTGTTTAGTATCACTTTACAATATATAGTATAAAACTTTAACGTTATTGGTTCATGGTATATTTAGGTACTATGGTAAAAAAAAACAACCAACTCAAAGTTTTTGAAAATACTTGCATTATTATCTGTATATTATCGATATCTCTACTGGTTCTTGAGCTATGAACGACGCTACGAAACAAACTTCCCGAAAGTACAGATGGACGTACAGACAGCTCGCTAAAAATATTTTATTTCGACTCTATGAATCTGAAACCGTCGAAAAATGTCAAAATTTTCAATTCGACAAATCGGCCCGACTACAATAACTTCCTGTGGGAAGTTAATAAGTTTGATATTTGTATCTGTTTTTCTTCTCGGGATATTTTAGTGGAAAACCATTTTATAGTAGCATTTTTGTTTGGAAATCACAAGACTTTTTAATATTTTTGATTCAACAACAACACAAGAAACTTTTAAGGAGAAACCATTATTTAAGAAGTAATATATAGGTTACTCTATGAAACCAATAAATAATATAAAATAACCTCTAGAATAACCGAATTACATACATTTAGTTTAAGACTATGCACATACAAAGTATTTTCTTTACCAACAGTTTAATGAATAAATTAAACAAGAAGATAACACGAACAAATTAATCAATCTATTTTCATTTTACGGTTTTACGGGGAAGAAATGATTATTGAGTCGTTAAAAAGAGTTTTTCTTTCCGAGGAAAAAAAGTGCGATACAAATTGCATAAATAACCAACTAAAGGATCACTTACAATTTTCCATAGAAAATCAATCTCAATTAATAGTTTCCGGAAGCACATGATGCATTAAGTATATAATATATGTATAAGAGTCGAGTACTCAACAACAACAACCTGCAAATCAATAATTGATAATATAATCAAACCTTTGGTTACATTTTAATTGGTTTCCGCAATTAGGAATATAGAGTCCGTGGCTTATAATATTTTGTGTACTCTTATACGGGCAAGAGTGCTATGGTCATTAATGAATTATGGGAAGGCGCACGTATACTCTATATTATATTATATTACTACAAGTAGATTACTGAAAAGATACATAAATTGAAAACTTCTGCATACATCTGGAAAATTAATTTTAATCAATAAATTTGGTAGACCATTAATATATATAACGGCCGGCGGTATATACCGCACCATTTTAAATTAATTGTAAATATTTGTATGGAAATCATGCACAGAAATAAACGAGTTCTTGAAAGAGTAGGTAATATTATTACGTAAATATGAAAATGGTAATATTTAATGCAAATTCTTCATGAATGGAATAGTTAGTTAGTTTGTTTGTGACTTAATTTAAATGACATAAACTTCACATTATACACCAATAACAGTAAATAAAACACAATAAAAATGGTGTATTTTGAGATATGATAATATAAAAATTCTTGATTCAGTCAATACTTCCACAAAAGTTATGATCTTTAAAAAAAGCTTGCAATTTTGAAGTGCCATTTCTTTTAATAAATTTAAAAACATGCTAAATTTGTATCGATCACTTAAAAGATGTGTTTCTCTTTTCAATTAATCTTTTATCTTACTGACTATAAAAATGAAGTTTTTGATAAAGTTTTAAATAGAAGGGGAAACAAATTCCACTTTTTAATGTTACAACTTGCAAAAAAGTAAATAAAGTTTGGTCTTAAATTAATATTTTGTGGTCGAATAAAGATAAAGAAGGAATGCAATGTTAGTCACTTCACCGGGGAGCGAGTAGAAATACTGTTTTTTAGAATGGTAGTGAATGGTACTATTTAGTCATAATCTACGTTTCAAATCACTCTTAAGTTAGAACGATGCACGTATCCTTAAATGCAGTCATAAAACTGTATTTTTCGTCAAATAATATTGTATCCTTACTGTTTTGTTTACTAACTATCTGTAGAAAGTTTCTAACTCGAAATTTTACTCAAACCATTGGGTCTTACTTGAATAATAAGATCTTAAGCACATTTGTTTATTTTTCAATTTTTTAAGATCAAAAATACCAAATAGAAATTTTCTGGTCAAAAGTCCTAAATTTGAATTTTCTCGAAATTCTTATGAAATTTGTTCTCAATTCTTTTTTCTGAACTTAGCTTTTTTCTTTAAATTAAAAAAAAACACACAATCATTTTGTATAGCTCCAGAAGTATTGGTTATCTCAAGTACCTAAGAACCGATTTTAATAATTTTTTGCTGCACAAGCTCTCAATAATATTTTGTGATCAAAAAATTCAACATTTTATTTGTGGATTTCTAAGTGTCAAAATTTGTTTACTAAAATAAAATATAGAAAGAACATTAGTATTATTATTATTATATAATAAATGTATTTAAACTAAAAACGACCTAACGACTTTCAAAAAAAAATGTATGGGAATTCAATAAAAAACACATCTAGATGATGATAATACTTCAAAAATTAAGTGCATAAAACTTATGTCATATAAATTTGCAACAGAACTCAAAATATTGATATTTTCACGAAAAAATCACTTCAAACTAAAAAACTAACATATTTTAAGGACACACAACAAAATTCAAAATTCTTAACAAACAAATCTTTTGCGGTAATGTACAAAAGTGATCACTTTTTACATTATTAAAACGATTTTCTTTTTTCATTCTGAAATATTCAATATTCTATTGACAGCATTTTGAAATAAAGAATTTTGACCAATTAGAATTCTGTCATGTTTCACATACAGATTTTTAACCCCAACATTTACCGTTATACAGAATAAATATGAATTATGAAAAATTGAGAAGATATTTTTTCAAAAGATCAAAAAATAATGGTCAGCACAAATACTTTACGAAAAAAGAACTCATATTACCTTCGATAAAACTTTATACTACACAGAATGAACAATTTTAAACATATAGAAAAGTGACGTCTTTAAAAAACCTGATTTGTAAAAGGAATTTAATATTGTGACACTTTTTTCATAATTTTGAAAACAGCATTAAAAATTATACCTTAGTATTTTAAAAAAGGTTTAGTTGTTATTTTGTTAGAACCAAAAATGAATGTTTAATGTACCCATTAGAAACGTAACATTTTAACTTGCCCTATTTTTCAAGATAAAGTAGAGTTTTAATTAAAAATTAAATTAATTAAAAAGAAATAAAGAAAACTAGTTTTAAGCCAATATATTTAATTTTTCGATTTTTCTCAAAATGTTTCCAGATGTTAGAAACGTTCTTCTTAGGCGCTTAAAATTATTTCGGGGAAAATCATTTCTTAATCGTAAAATATTCGAGGTGACATAAGTATTTTTCTTAAGTTGTTTTGATTGATTTTTTTTTTCAAAATTGGCATCGCGTCACATTTAACTGGAGTAGCTACTGTTCAACTAAAATTATCCACACACTCATTTTTTTTAAAGTCCTTTCTGCATCTTTTTGTGTTTTTATCTATGTATATAGCAACATTTTGAAGTCGATATCTGTACGGTTTTTGAGATATGGACGACGAATAAACTTTCCGGACGTATGTACACACACATAAATTGACATTCCTCTAAAAATGTTTTATTTAGAATATATGGGGATTTTGAAACTTGAGAAATGTTAAATTTTTCAAATTTTAATTTAATTTACTAATTTACTATACACAGTGTGAGCGCTAGGAAAGGGAGAGAGGGGTTTAAAGGATTAGTCGGTCCAAATTTGTTTTGAATTCCTACTCGTAAATATTGCATTAGCTGAGAAAGACGGAGTGTGGCAAGGCATTCCACATTCGCATAGTACGGTTAGGGAACGAATCTCTATACTTGACAGTACGACCAAGTTTGGGCTCGAGAGTATATTGATGAGCATTCCTAGAAGCGCGAGTATTACGGTTGAAATGTTTAAAGGGGGGAATGTAACTGGCTATTTCTCTAGAGCATAAACCATTAAAATAACGGTAAAAGAGGGTGAGACAATAAACATTTCGACGATGTTCAAGCTAAGTAAATAATCTTATGATGGTAATATCACCAATCAATCTAAGTGCTCTACGTTCAATACTGTCCAAGGTTTAAGTAAGTTGCAAGAGCGCCAGTCCAGATATGGGAGTTATACTCAAGCTTTGAACGTATATAAGTCTTGTAGATAACAGCCAGATCAGAGGGGGAGAAAAACTTGTACAATGCTGTTTAGGTCGGAACTGTCGTCAGCGAAACAATGTATGGATTACAAGTTGCCTACAGGAGATCATTAATAAAAATAAGAAAGAGTTTTGGAGATAGAACAGAAGAAATTTTGTGGTTTTCAGACTTGAGTAAATCCAATACAACTTCTATTGAACGATTCGAAAGGTAATTACTAATCGAATTAAGGAGGGGTTCATGAAAACTGAAAGCACGCATTTTCGATAAGAGAGCTTGATGCCAATCCCTATCAAATGTGTTTGAAATATCAAGTGCAATAATCTTACCTTTTCCAAAGCGATTTAAAGATTTGCTCCACTGTTCGGTGAGATGAACCATGAGATCACCAGTTTACCTATTGCTACGAAAGCTGTATTGACGGTCATTAAGAAGCTTTCGATCTTCGAGATATAACTTGAGCTGATAATTAATCAGCGTTGTCATGATCTTGGAAAGATCGGTAGGTAATAAGACTGTGAGAATGATTTGCTTTTTTTGTGAATAGGCTGGCCAAATGCGGTTTTCCATCCGCTCGGAACGAGACCTGAGGAGTATGACAGATGAGAAAGTTTACGCAGTGGTTTCGTCAGCATTGAAGAACACCTCTTCAGAACGATAGCGGGGATATCATCTGGACCAGCGAATTTATGAATGTTGTGATTTTGCCACAGTACGAGTGCGAAAAAAGATTGGTCCTATAGAATCACCAACTCGCTCAAGTACACTCACTGGCAGCATTGAATCGGCGGCGAACTGCCTAGCAAAGAGATTTGCTTTCTCTAAAGATCTAAAAAATGGAGTGTCATTGACAACGAGCGTAGGAACCGAGAGAAAGGAATTCTTCATGTTTTTTGCAAATGACCAAACATTTTTACTGCTATTGGGACATTCCAGTATTTTTTGACGAAATTATTGATCATGACAAAATTTGGTCGGACATGGGCGTTGCAGGCCTTCCTGGCTTGCTTGAACGGTTTTTCTCAGTTAGATTGGCTTTATAACACCGAAAACTTACCTTCTTGACCCTAATAACCTCTTTACAGCTCGCATCGAACCATGCGTTTCCTTAGGTCTGATGTTGTTAACCCTATTCGGGATAAAAGTTCTCATTCCCAGGAGAATCGAACTTGTGATCATATCAGCGCCGGCGCCAACGTTTCTATCGAAGAAGCATAGTGACCAGTTAAAGATCCTAAAATATTTATTATTCCTAATATAGGAATTTAACTAGAGTCAAGCTTTGAGATTAAAAATTTAAAACCTTCAAAACTATTATTTCCATTTTTATATTTGATTGACAAAAAAATTCGTTTTATCATCAATAGAGGACAAGTGGTTGAAATAAAGGTTACGTATCAATATTTCCTCATCTCATAACCATTTTGTCCAACTTCAATATTTTGAAATATGTTGAACTTAGTCAGTTTTAGCCGGTTTCTAAATGAAAGTATAGTCTTTTGAGTCCTATTCAAAGTTCAAAACTTAGAGACCTATGTCTACTAACAACCATACAATACAAGTTAAGACACTAATATCCAACTTGCAGCAACTCAGGTTAAAACAATTAAGCATATTAATTTATTTCATATTTCATCTTAACGCAGGTAGATTCTTTAAACACTCTTCTCGTTTACTGTCTACTGTGAAAGTGATTTTTGAGTCAATTTGGTAGAAGGGTGATATAGTTTATGTCTCTGTTAACATTCTCATCCCCATCGCTCTTCATGCACACACAATATTATTGTTTTAAACAAATCGTTAGTCAATCTTAAATTACTTTAAGTCCGAAGTCTCCTCAAAATCACTTCTTTAATTATATCAACATCTAAATACATAGATACACGTACCTATGTCTTGCATTGCATAAATGTATACAATAAACACCCAAAACACAAATACACACATAACCATCAAGTCATCTGTGTAATGAAACAATAAATATTAAACTTTTCCCCAAATCCCTTAAATTTCTGGGTTCTTCCTGTGTCAGTCCATCCATATGATGCATCACACGCAAGAAGTGTGTTAGTCTTCTTCTTCTTCTGAGGTATGTACGTTTGTACATATATATTTATGTAATATTAATGTTATATCCATTTTACCCCCATTTAAAGTAAATAAAAATATACACTTTCGCATCCATATTTCGTTTGCCCAAAATATACTAATGTATACTTAAACAACAACAACAACGAGAACAACATCCTACGCCCATTTCACGTCATGACCCAGACACATCAAATATTTATGGACCTGTGTTTATCCCTGGGTATACGAGTGTATATAATGTATCTTTAAGATATACAACAAGCTCGTAGCTCATATCTGGCATGCTCATCATGCACAGGGCATATCATCAGGCAAATACACACGTTTACTGGCAAATCCGACAACTCTCACTGGCTGCTGATGACCACATTCGGCCCAAAGTGAGGCACATCTTTTTTGGCCATTCAAGCCAAAAGACCAAAGATGAAGGAAGAGGTGCGTGGTGTGGTGGTGCTATAGGTCTCTCATATATTTGTATACGCTTTTTGGTTTATTCTGCTTTGATACTTTTGGTTGCGATATGATGACGATAATGATGATAATGATAATGATGATGGTTTATAGTTGTGCAGTTTCGGAATCAGTTTCAAAAAAAAAAAAGCGAAAATGTGACCAAGAAAACCCAAATGTGAAATGTGAAATCATAAACAACACTTTCGCTCCAGCTCTACTTAAGGCAATTCTATATACATTCATTTTGTTGTTTTAAGTCATCACATAAAACATCTACAGATCTATACCTAGCTAACTTACAACACGTATCTGGACTTTGACTGAAAGATTAATCTGTTACGAATTTGAATTTCCGCATGCAGACAGTCAGTGGACCGTCCGTTTTACTTACATATATACTCGTATGTATGTACTATACATAAGCTCAAGTTACTCCTATAAACCATTCCCTTTTACTCTGTTTTATAAACTTAATTTTTTGTTGTTGTAACTTTATGATTGAAAACAAAAAATTGTTGTTTATTTTGCGGAAATTCCAAACCGTCCAAGGCTTGTTTTAAACAAATATTTGACTTTAAAGTTACACGCTCACACACTGTGGAATTTTAACTGGGCTGAAATCGAAACTTTTTTGATATAAATTTTGGTGTTTTTACTTTTTTTTGAATTCACGTATTTGGTTTAAAAAATAAAAAAAATAGTGAAAGTAAAATTTTTCTCACTCCCGAGCAATTTTTCTTGTGTATATGTTTGTATGTATTTTAACAAGGTGTTTGAATAGTTTATTATGAAAACAAAAATGATAAACTGTTGGTATAATTATTAATCCGAAGGAGTTGTTAACTTAATTGTACCAAAAGTGGCAAAAGAGTAGGTAATTTATATGGCACTAGTTTTATGTTGATTCAAAAAAACAACAACAACAAAAAAAACATGGATAATGGGAAAATATTTCTTGGGATAATGATGAAGTTTTAATAAGAGAGTGAAATGTGTTTTTGTTTATATACGACTTTGAGTTTAGCGTTTATCGGAAAAACAATTATTAGAACTAGCTGCTCCGGCAGGCGTTGTCTTTTATTTGATTGATGGGTTTAATAATTAAAAGCTTAAAGGACAATTGAAAATGTAGAAAAAATGAATAAGAATGGGTGTGGAATGCAACCGGCACTGATAACTTCCCATCCCGTCTGTCGATTTGCTAATAAGATTTGTAGGTTATGGTGTTTTGTTAAAAAAGTTGTCAAAAACTTAAAAACTACCAACAATGTTTTGCATACAATGAAATAGTTTGATTTCAAAATCTATTTTTGTTAACGAGATTTTTATTCGAATACCAATTTTCACTAATTTGGGTACTATTTTTTGTAGATTTCAATTTTTTATGAAAAAAAATGACTGTTGGATTTTTATAAAAAAAATACTGAAAAACAATATTTTCAGTGAGATAAACTAAGTTTAAAGCTAATATTTTTAATTTTTGAAAAGACATTTGAGTCGAAAATTAATATTTACCAACTTTTAGTTAGACTAAAATATTTTTAAAAGATACAAAATGAGAAAAGATATTTGAGTCGAAAATGAATTTTTAGCAACTTTGAGTAATGTTCTTTTTAGATTTTCATTTTGTATAAAAAATATTACTTCGATTTTACCGGATGTTAAAAACGTTATGCTTCCTTGCACACAATAATTTTGGAGATAAAATCATTTATTGTTCGTAAAATTTTCAATGTGACAAACATGTATTTTGTTTTCAGTTTTTTTGATTTAAAAAAAAATAAAAAATATATTTGTTTGTTATCGCTTTACAATACGAAATATAAAATTTAATTTAAATCTGTAACGTTTTTGGTTTGTGATTATGGTAAAAAAAAACCAAACACTCAATTTTTTTGAAAGTCCTTTCTCCATTATTATCTTTATAACAAAATTTATTTTAAGTCGATATCTGTACTGGTTTTTGAGCTATAGACTACCAACAAAAATGTCGGAAACGTATGAAGATAGGTACACACGCACAAACAGAGATCCCTCTAAAAAATCTAGGCACCTAGAAACGTCGAAAAATGTCAAAATTTTCCATTCGACAAATCGGACCGATTACAATAACTTTCTATGGGAAGTTAATAAACAAGAAAGGGGATAGGATGCTTTAGTATAGCTTCGAATGTCGATATTTTCAAAAGTTTATTGATTAAAATGTATTAATTCTAGTTAAAAATCAGGTTTTATATAGTATAGTATAAATTGGATGTTTTTTTTTTATTTGCTTAATTTTAAAAACCTTATTTGTTATAAGATAAATACATTTCAAATCCAATGTCTTCAACTGTTGACAAGATGTTCGAGTAGAAAATCAAAAACTTAGTTTTCTGCGTATCTTAAAGTAATTTTCTGTAAAACAAAATTTATTTGAAGTTTATATCTCTTTGCATTCTAGAGGTATGTCTTAAGAAAAAAGTAATCCTAAACATACGGGCATATGAATGTACGTACACACGCACATACAGGCATCCTCAAAAAAAACCTTTAATTATGATTGAAGGGACCATAGAAAGTCGAGAAATTCAATTCGATCGATTACAATAACCTCTTCATGTCATCCGATCTTGAAAGAGCCTTCGATCGTATTACTTCCATCCTGAGTCCCTGAGCAAATACTAAAGTTAGTCATGCCTTTCTTATTTGGAAGAAATGTTTGTATTACTGTTAACGCAGACAACATATTTTTACTCGCTTCTGTATCTCCACCAGACGTAAACAAAATACATAGTCGCTTGAACCCCAAAAACAGGTGCAATATTACCAATTTCCCAAATCGAAGCTTTACATCTCTGCCGAAAACATCAGCGCTGTTCCTCTACTAACTCTCTTGTAATCCGCAACACCACCGTCTCTTTAAAGAAAGAACTAAAAGTCTTAGGAGAGTCTTTCAGTAGCACCCTGAAATATGAACTTCATATAAAAAACATTATCAATCAATCAAAGAATAAGAGCAATGTCCTGAAAATGATAATGTTCTCGCTGTAAGGTACCGCACCTTGAAACGACTTTAAAGATACCCAAATCTTTGGTGGAAGGTACACAACAACACGGACCAACTCAGTATATGTGGACTTTCAAAAAAAAATTCGAAAACTTTGACATCGCCGTTAACCTGCATTTGAACAGCAGTAGGACCCCTTAAAAAATCTATTCTTTAAGTAAAATCTTCAGTTATATCTTAAGTTATGGATTTTCTAATCTGGAAAAGGCGCTCCACACTAGTAACTCTACACTTCCTCCTTGGAAAGCACATTTACTGCCCATCGATCTTACTCTATCCAATTACAAAAAGGAAAACACAGCTTTCCAGCAATTTATTTTTCTTCACCGAGAACTAGTCAAAACCATCAAGCTTTTAAGAACTTTATACACAGATGGGTCCTTTAAGGAAAACAACTTCTCCTATTCAGTTATAGAACTTTTAAATTCAAACGAAGATATATCCTCTTGCCAAGGTATAATCCCACTAAAGCTGGTAGTTTTCTAGCTGCAATGCTAGCAATAATAACAGCACTCTCTTTGGCTTAATCCAGGACAGTTAAGACCTTACAGACAACCTAACCATTTTAATGAGAATCGAAAATTCAAGCATCAACAACATCAACATCGTTCTATAGCCTGGGTTCAAAGTCATGTCGGCCTAAAAGGTAACGACTCGATTCGCTTTCCATTCGACAAATATTTACCTAACATTTCCTTTCAAATGCGAAAAATCTTAAACAATATTAAAAAGGATGAACTTACTGCTACATGGCTAAGTCAAAATAATTTCCTTCGCAAGCGTTACCCAACCCACCTCAGAGTTCCCTACAACAAGACTTGATCTTTTAGACACAAGATCCTTTAAGTTAATAAAAGAAGCCACAACGAAGCACAACTAATTTAAAAAGATTGGAAAATTGATTTAAATTATGAAAATACCCAAAATAAATTATTTTCAAATTTTTGTATGTACAAACATATAAACTTAGATACGTTTATATTTTAGTTCACTAGAGTGAACAATGTTTTTATTGGTTATAAAAATAATTTGTATGTCTTTGGATTGTCATTATCATCATGCTGTCGAATGTTTCTGGCTAAAATATCGAACAAAAATAAAGGACCAATTCATTTTTTTTTGTTAAAGTTGACTTAAAATATAATTCTCACCTTTACAGTGTTAACTATTAGAAAATAATTACGAAAGCTTCCTTTATTTGTCATTTCTCTATTATCGTCGAAAGGAAATATTTATATAAAATTCTTAAGTAAATTACATTTAACTTGTTTTTGAGCCAAGGATACAGTTGAACCAAAATATCTTAAGAATGACAAAAACTCAAATGTTGTTTTAAAAATTCTATACCACGAAGAATAACGTTCTTAATATCTGTTGCAATAGTTTATAACATCATTTAAAAAATAAAAAAATTATTTATAACCAAATAAAATGAAAAAAAAATACATTGACTTCAAAATTGATTCAACATTATACAAAATATATTTGCTTATATTCTATTCAAGAAATTCAATTGAAAGTATTTTTAACAATACATACAAAAACTTATAAAAGAAAACTTGAACTTTTAAAGTTTAAATTAAAATATTAACTTATTTAAAAATAATTAATTTACAATTTTTAAATGCATCATCATATGAAACTTTTAACGTTTTTAATTTTTAAATTTTAATTTTAAATCTTTAGAGAAATGTCCAGAAGTAGACTTTTTTGACTTAAAAAAAACAGCTTTTCACATATATAAATTTGTTGAAAATCTTTCTCGTTTTCTTTTCAATTAAAAAATAATAAGGATTTGAAGAGAGAAACTGGAATGCGACCAAAACTGATAATATCAAATGCGTATTCGTCTTTCGATTTCTCTAAAACTGTAACAAAATATTAATAGCAATAGTTGTTTTTTAACCGAAATATTTCAAGTCAGTATTAATCTTGTTTTTCTAATACTTGAGCCGTAAACCATTTCCTAGCAGCTTTTTGGTTGTTTTTGTAGATTTTCGTGTTTTGTAAAAAAAAAGTTGTAACTTGAATTTTCCTAAAACAAATTAACTTAAAGTTAGCAACAATATTTTGTATATAATAAAATAAGTTAGATTTCAATATCAGGTTTTGTTTACGAGACTTTTAGTAGAAAAATCAGTTTTTACCAATTTTTAAATGATTGTTGAAAAAAAAAAACTTATTTTATAAAATGAAGTTGAAAAGAACATTTTTTACAAAATGAAATTAGTTTGAAGCTTGAATATCGTAAATTTTTAAAAGATATTTGATTAAAAATAAATGTTTACTAACTTTTTGTAATGTTTTTTTAAGGTTTTTATTTTTTTGTAAAAATACTGTCATTCATTTTTGATAATTTTAGGAGTTTTCGGCAAATATTTTGTTTGTCTTAATAAAAATTGTTATTTCGTTTTATTCTTTCATAATTATACTAGTTTGGTATAAAGTCACATTATTTAATATAAAATTTAATTGCAGTCCTTTGCATTATTTTTTGTGTTATTTGAAGTAGATATCTCTTTAGATTCTTGAGCTATGGACTGCGAAAAAGAGTTTTCGAAAGTACACACGCACACAAAGACATTTCTCTGAAAACCTTTGATTAATATAAAGATACCTTGAAACTTCGACAAATGTCAAAATTTGACAAATTGAACCGTTTTTAATAACTTCCTATTGAAAGCTTATAAAATTGATTTCACAGTTTTTGATCAACTATTACAATAATCAGCTTTAGTATAAAATTATTGGACCCAAACAATTCAAAGTTGTGAAATTAATTTATTTGGTTTTTTAAAACAAATTATACCTCATGAGAAACTCAGATTTGAAAATATCTACTATTCAGCAAAACTTATCATTGAGAAATGATTCTTGATATGCAACATCCTAACTTTTCTGAAGGTATATTTCAACTTAAGCTTTATAGACATTGAAACTAATTATAACCTCAAAATAAATAGCTAAATCGGTTTAAAGGTATAATGATAGTGGAAACAAATTCTTTTGAAGTTGACAAGGTAAGGTTTAGATAAAGTGTCTGTTTGGGATGGAGTAGGATACACTTAGGCCAGTTTTTGGCCCATTGTCATACCAAATTAATTTTCTTCTGAGCTCAATGAAACCAATTTCGTTCCCTTACAAAACGTGAACATTAATTATTTTAATGTGATTAAGATAGATCGTTATAGAAGAAGTTGGTAAGACAAAAAATTGTATTTACTTAAAGAAATTTATATAGACTACATCGATCATAAACTACTAAATTATGATCGACTACCTACTGTACGATTAATGTTCAACTTCAAAGTTCGTTACACTATAATATTGCACTCCCGCTTTATTTAAATTTATATAAAAAAACGGAATTTCAAAAGTTTACTCGAGTTCAACCCTGAAAGTGCATCATATAAATTTTAACACGCAACAATAACACACCTCTTCATATACCATTTTCCTATACACTTTTACTTAACCTTAATCTTCTTATCATATTTGCGAAGTTCATTTTCTAAATTGGTCAATTTAACCGACCGGCATTTTACAAACCTCTCATAAATATCTCTCTACCACTATCTATCTATATCTAGACCTATCTATCTAGCTGCAAAAGTTAACGCACAAAGATTATTTAATGACGATAATAGCCCAATAATTTTCCAAGTTCCTATCCGAATCGAATGCAAACACCATAATTTCAAACATTTGTATCTATAGATATAGATTAGGTAGAGAGGTAGAGTACATACTCGTAGATACAATGAATGTGAACATAATTACCATAAGTCTCATATAGGTAAGTATTCGGTTATGCTTCCTAAATCGATATCTCTAGGTCTCTTCTCTTGCAAAAACACCGTATATCGATATGCATATGCATTTAACACACAACCAGAAACCTGCACAATATGTTGCGCTTTGTTAGACAATTTAAAGCACTTCCAGGTCGCTTTTGCCATTTGAATCCAAACCAACAACTATCATCAGCTCTTCTATGTACGAACATTGAAAGTCTTGTCTAACAGATAAAAATAATGGTTCAAGCTTTATGTACGATTGTATGTACTCGTAGTTAAGGTAGTTATACATAAGTCTTCGGTCTAACTACCAAAACTTCAACGCCATTATTTGGGTTTATTATTGTGGAACGGCTTTACGGCGAATTAACATAATAAAAAGTAATTAACTACCGTTTATTCACATCAGATATAATATCTTAACTTTGAAGCACAACAATTAAAAAAATATATAAATAAAGTTATGCAATTTGTATCTGAGATATATGTATATTTAATAACCTAACTGACATTAAATCATCATACTACAAGTTGATGTAACAGTTTGTCTTAGGTTCTCCTTCTTTGAATTTAAATATTAAGTATGGTGAGTTCCCTAAAGAAAAGAAAAACATCTAACCTACAAGTCAACATCCGCTTTCCATCATCTAACGGAAAATTGTTTAAGATATATTTAGCTTGATCTTTTGGTATTTGGTGCATAGGGTCAGTTCTATTATTGAAAAAGTCCACTTTAAAACATTCAAATAAATAGATTATATTATTAATATTTTAAGACTTTTTATTTGACATTGCAATTTGTTAAAATTTATTATTCATAAAAGAGAGTCTTTACGGAAATGTGTTACAGAGGCCACAATGTTCTTTTAAAACTATACAAATACATTTTAAGATTCTGTCTAAAAAAGAAAATGCTGGGAAGAAAATGAGCACACATCACGCACGTTTTCCAGACTCCAACTGACTTCATACATGTTCGATTACAGGTACCTATACAATTCGATTTTTAAAGCTACAAAGTTAAGCTTGTATGCCCGCTAGGAATGCGATGCCTACAACATTGTAAAATTATTGGCAAATTTTATTGAAAATACAAAAATACCTTGTTAACAGTGTTTTGCTCTCTCAAACAAGGTGCGATAATGAATGCTAATAAATTATTACACAAAAACTTAACCATAACTAAAAGTCCAATAACCTCACATTAGTTAAAATATTTTAAATCAAGCCTATATGTCAACTTGTGTAGATTTATAGATATAAATATTATTATGAGGTAATTCTGATTTTGGACCTCTTCCATGGTCATCATTGATCAAGTCAGCGATCTTTGTTTTCTATATTATGAAGTCTTGAAGACCCTCTCATGCTTCTCTATTAATATACATTTCAACAGAAATTTTGTATTGTTAAGTAAATTATTTGAGTATTAAATCACTCGTGTGTCGTGTGCCTTAGGGAATATTCTAAAGGTGAAGAACTTTTCAAGATGTTATGAGAACTTTTTTTTTCTTTTAAAATTTTGTTTAAATGGGATAATATAAGAATGTTCGAGTACATAGCTTACATATGTATACATACATACATTTCTAAACCATCAATATTGCCTTAGGATATTTTGGAAACTTTGGTTTAATGTGTTATTGCTGTCATTTGGTTAAAGATAAATGATTACTTAATGAGAGAATATTTGAGTTTATTTGAGTATAATTTTATGGTTAGGTAGATAAAATGATGCTATTAAAGGAGATAAAATAAACTGATTATAATTATGACTGCAACTTTTAATAAAATTAAAAATATTTTGATAATTGTTCTTCTGTGTCATATTTTCCAGCTTTTTATGTATTGAAAAGAATAAAATAAGAGTACCTTCAAGAATTTTCTTTTTTTATTTTTAGGGTTTTTAATAAGTGTCGAATTTTCTAATAGAGATTTTACACTTTTGAATTTGATTTGCGAACATATCCTTTTATTAATCATCAAACTGTCATTGTCAATTTTTTCAGTGAACTCAAAATTTGTATCATAGTAAATTACACGAACCTGCAAATTACCAAAAGTCGATGAACCCAAGAGTGTTAACCTTGGTTCGTTATTCTCAAAATAGTAGACTAGATAGGCAATACTAACTTTAGTACACAAAGTAACTCTACATATTTTTTGAGTGATGTTGCCTTGAAAGCCAATAGGTTGGTCGAAGTGTCAAAAAAATCACTGCCGCTTAGGCGTCTGTAGCAAACGTCCTCAAGAGTTGTGCATAGCTCGGACCACATTAAGGTTTATTTTGAGTAAGGATTTTACTTTACATCCATACAAGATCAAGATTGACGTATGTTCTCCGATTTGGCAAGTCCTTATTGAAAAACCTTTAATTTATATGGTGGCCGTAGCTTAAGTGTTTTTTATAGTCGTTAGTTTTTTTGGTAGAATTATTCAAGCAGACATACAATTCTGATTTTCATCTGAAGTTAATATTATAAAAATATTAAAATTGATTGCCATTATTTATAGATACCACGCACGAAAAAAAAAATTCACGTTTTAATTAATTAATGATAGAATTTCTAAAAATACGCAGAATTTAGAAAAATCAAATCATCCTATGTTGATATACGTTTTTCAAAATACACTTTTAAGAACATTTTAACTTCTTTAAGTCAAATTTTGGACCATAACTCATACATATTAACCTTATATTTCGAAAATAACCAAAAAACACACTACTTTTAAATAGTAAACAGTAAACAATTTTTAGAATTCGGTATCTAAGGAAAGGCTTGTAATTTGTATGTTCAGATGTCTTTTTCAAAATCTAAACTTAAAAACAAGTGGATGGTAGTTCATTTAGCTGTTGCAATTTAACTTAAAAAAAAAGTTGTATGATATTCAAAAATATCTCTTTTATATTGTTGTAATGTTTTAACAAGTTTTCGAATATATTTCCATTTTGTTCCTGCAAATATTTCTTATTTGTATTATTGTTTTTTGTTGTAATAAAAATTGTATTTTTAATAAATGCTATTTTGCATAGATTTCTTTTTAACTTCCCAAGCGAAGTTATTTTAATCGGTAAGATTTGTCAAATTGAACATTTTGACATTTCTCGAGGTTTTGCGATCCCTATAAATCTTAATCAAAGGTTATTAGTGAGAACGCATGTACGTTGCTAAGTCCGTACATGTGGGATACATTTTTTCGTCAACTGTATCTCAGTACCCATGGCATGATGGTTAGTGCGTTGGGCTGTCATTCGAGGAGTCTTGGGTTCAATCAATGCCTGTTCCACCTTAATTTAAAAAAATTAATTTTCGCGGGTACTGCCTCTTGCGAGGAATTGACAAATCCTTCAAGAGTTATTCTTGTCATGAAAAAGTGCTTTCTCAAACTAGCCATTCGGATTCGGCCTAAAATTGTAGGTCCCTTCCATTCCTGACAACAGTACTCGCACACAGGAATGGTTGAGAGTTGTAAGTCACTAGGCCCTGGTTCACAACGGACTGTTGCTCCACCCCATTTGATTTTTGTATCTCAAAAACGGACTTCAAATATATCTTTTTATAGATAATAACATCAATTTTTGCAGAGAAGACTTTTATGAATTGAGTGGGTGGTTTTTGACTCTAGCAATAAAAAAAATAAAAAAATTTAATTGGCCCAATTATTTTTCGAACCAATAATGTTAGCAACTTCTTAACTTAAGGTTTTTATCATAATTCCAATCAGATTTGAGTATCCTTTTTTTATAAATAAAAAAAAGTAGACCAAAAATATTTGTCATCTCAAATATTTTGCGAACAAAAACTGATATTACTTCCAACATAATTGGGTTGTATGACAAATTTAGTTTTTGACTTTTGGCTTTTTTGTCCAAAAGAAATTTAAAAATACTACTTAAAGTTGGTAAAAATTGATTTTCAACTCAAATATATTGACAACAATTTTAAATTAGAACAATTGTTTTAAATATTTGTTAAAATTTTGAGAATAAACCAAAAGACAGTTTTATTTTTATAAATGATACAAATATGCAAACAATACTACACAAAATTGGTAAACACTTTTTTCGACTCTAATATCTCGAGAAAAAATGATATTAAATGTTGCTTTTAACATTGGAAACTATTAGAATCCTTCGAAATATGTATTAACATCTTAGAGCAATGATATTTACTTTTAGTTAATTTTCCAGAAAAATCAATTGAACAAAGTTTGTTTACAAAAAATAACGAAAACCTAGAAAAACAACAAACAAATGATACAAAATATTCTTGAGAAAAAAGAAAGTTATTGAATTCTAGCTTTTTTATCTCATACAAAATATTGGCATTAATATTTAGAAACAGTTTAAGAAACATCGACAGACGGGCACAAATGCGTGTCACATCCAAGTTTTAAGCTTTCCATAGGAATTTATTGTTATCGGTCATATTTGTCGTATTGAAAATTTTGACGATGACGTTTCAAGGTCCCTTGAATCTGAATAAAAGATTTGGTACGGGCGAGTGTACGTCCGTTCGTTACTAAGAAAGGTGTTTTTCGTCGTACATATCTCAAAAACCAGGAGAGATATCGACCTCAAATAAATAGTGTAATATAGATAATAATGCAGCAAGGACTCTCAAATTAAGTGGGTGGTTTTGTTACCATAGCAATTTAAAATATCTCACCAACTTATAACACTAGCGACTAGCATATATTACACTGTAATCTGATACCAAATAGTAAGTATATACGTTTTTTTTTTCAAAATCAGAAAATCTAAAAAAAATAATTGACTCCTCGAATATTTGATAAACAAAAAGTTATGTTATTTCCAAAATAATAATATGCAATGAAGAATAACGTTTTTAACATCTGGTAAGATTTTGATACAAATCGAATACATTTTTTTTAAATTAGAATCTAAAAAAATACCTAACTAGAACTTTGTTCAAATAGATTTTCGACTCAAATATCATTTCAAAAAATACAAATATTGGCCTTACACTAAAGGTTTTTTAATTGGCTCGAAAAGATTGTGGCGCCCCGTGGCGGCCATTTTGTTTTGGTGACATCTGTCAAATCAGTTGCTTATCCCAAATCATCACCGCAAGTTACACGGTAGAACAACACTTTCAAATGATAAAACTTTATTATCAAAATAAGTGGCGTTAACGAAAACGTTGCATGCATTGCACCCATTTTACAGTCAAATCTTCAAAGTTTGGCTGAACTCGAATCGTTTTTAAGAGGACCCCAATTTTCACCTCCTCAAAAAGTTACCGTTCGTTGTTGGTCCGTTCTTTTTTGAAAAGGACGTTAGTGAAGCGGTCACCGTTAACAGCAAAAACTACATAACGATAATATTGATAACTAATTTCTTGTGGATCAAACTGAACCATAAGGACTTGTGGTTCCAGCGAACGGTGCTGCGTGCCACACAGCAAACGCCACGATTGACATTGACAACATGTAACCGCCTTTATTAAAAAACTCTTTACAAAACACAAAAACCTACAAAAACAAAAAGAAACCGATAAGAAATGGTTTTCATCTCAAGTCTTTGGAGAATAAAGAAAAATATTGAATTCAAATTATTCGTCTTATACAAAAAATTGTTATGAATATTTTGTTAAGGTTTTAAGCAAGACAAATCGAGAGACAGGATAAGAAGTTATTAGTGTGGGTCACACCTCAGTCTTTCTTTTTTTTTTTAATTTTGGAAACCAAAAATAATTTGTGTTATTTTATTCATGATAAACAATTACGAAACATTCAACCTGAGACTTAAGATTTTAAAGGACTAAGTTTATAATGTATGTAGTTCAATAATTTTGTTCTTGGTCTAAAAAGTGTAATGCATTATGTTTTTCAGCAGGAACTCTAAATTTATTTGTTGAATTGTTGAAAATGAAATGACCTTAAAAGAAATCTTCTAAAGCTTTAGGCATAACACCCTAGCCGTACTGAATAATTTTAAATGTCTTCAATTTTAAATTTAAAGATCTTAATAGTTTTTATTGACTTAAAATGAATGGATCAATAAAAACTATGTATAGCAAATTATAGTTCTCATTTTTCAAAATAAAAACCATAAATAGATGAGGACTTTAAGGTATCAATTTTTCGATTGCAAAATATAATTTGATACCTCTATTTATTATAAAACTCTCTAAAATTTGACTCTGTATCCGCATCAATTTTATTATTGATATCGAAGACCCAATCAAAATTAAATTACATTTCTATAATATTGAACTATTTGATATAAATCTCTGCCTTTCCATACACATATTTTCCTACATATATGATAGATATACCTACAATCAAATAAAGAAAGTACCAAATGATGCCACTTGATTTAAATTATATTTGTACATCTTAACCGATGTATGTGCAAATCCAGAGACCGTGACAGATTGGTTACATTGTGTGTTGCAAATCAAAAAAATAAAAAGTATGCAACAGAAAGATTCAACATCCAAACAAGTGTAACTTTTTTTCATCTATTCGTTTGTTCATTTCCCCCAACCAACGAACCAACACCCGAGAAAGATGGTTTTCTATCTTTTACTATACTCGCTCGTATCTCTGCTTGAAACGTTCAAAGTTTTCATCAGGTGCGCAAAAGAAATCATCCGGTTGGATCGTTTCTTATTTTCCTGAGCTCAACTGCACATTTTTGACTGCAATTTTTACTTTTTTTTATTATTTTTTTCTCTTCAACAAATGTTATCATAAAACTACATTTTTTTAAATCTCGATGTCACAAGTAGAAATTGAAAATAAAATTTAAACAAAAAAAAACACAAAGAACTTCTCCGGAAGGAAGGATGTAACTTTGGAGAGTTCAAAAGAGTTTGTATAGAAGTTGCATATAGTTTATACGTCCCCACCATATAACCTCCCCTCTAGCATGGAGTTATAGGACTTATTTTTTTTTGTATTCTTTTGCTTTATAAAGATTAGTGCAACGGTCATATATAATATTCACAGACATTTAACATAAAGAAGTAAGTTGGGATTTGTAGAGGGATTCATATTTCATAATAATAATTCTCGGGTTGTTCATTTCAGCTTAAAAGAAAACTTCTGCCAATTTAATTTCTTATTTTTGTTCTTGTTCTTGTTCTTAGTCTTAATCTTATTCTGGTTCTTGTTCTTGGCAGAATTTCAATTGAAGTCAATGCTTGTTAGAAAGTACTTTTTACATAAGAAATAAGTTAAAACACTCATTGCCTTGCAAAATTTTTCATGAATAATTAAATTGGCACCTCAAAATAATACGAAACTATAACTTTTGAGTCAGTAAAAGAGATTAATTCTAAAAGACCCTGCCTGTAGGCAGAAGAAGTTCTGATCTTTTATCCATTTGTCACACAGGTAGGTTAACTACTTGACATTTAGATATGTCATACAGATATTTCCCATCAAATCCTTACCTCTCTAGATAGACATGTAGAGGTTATTCAATATTGGCCCCTTAAACTTTAACTCAGAAAGGTAAACTGTACATCATGTCGTCTCAACTATACACTAGTAGATACAACATCCAATATCTTCAATATTAAGATACCTGATAGTAGGGTACAATAATTATTTTCAACAAGTGAAATGATGACTTGACACCAGATTTCTAACTTTGGCATTTCTCATTCTCCCATTCGACATTGGATTGTCTGCAATAATTAATTAATTGTGGTAAACAAGGCAATTTTGGGTGCGTTTGTACTTTAATTAAAAGCCCATACGTTATATTAATGCATCATCAACAGCTTTATCATCGAAATGGCTTGAGAATTTGTGTAAAGCAAGAGCACCTACATGTTCATACATAGTTAACTATCTATGTTTTTACCTATTACCTGTCTACTCTGATTCTCCGACAAACTAACAATATATTAAACCTAATTGTAGATCCATCTTTGATTCTGGTAGGTATACAATTTTATATATATATATCTCTGATAGGTAGTTATGGTAATGATTGCAGGTATGTAGATATATTTTAACAAATAGCCAAGCACGTATTTGGCTTAATTATTATTGGCCTAATTCAAGAGGGGCCGCGAAGGATAAGTATATAAGATAGGCAGACTACACTAATAGTCAGGAGAAGTCATAAGGTTTAACAAGTCTTCTATGCTAGGTCGTATAGCTATACGATGACGAGCGACGACTACGACGAGCGACGGTACGTTCAACAGGATGTACATTGAGCTTGCATACCTGATGTTGAAATGGATATTATGGAAATGGATTAAATGAAATGACTACCTATTCGCTTTTATTGCTCCTAAATGTGAATTCTTAGAATCTTAAGTATTGGAAGCCGATTTGAAACTTATTTTAACTTATGCTGTTAAAAGGTTGCCAACATTTTTTTTATTTTGAATTTCAATGTGAATCTATACCGACCTGAAAATTTGTTTTGGATCTGACATACAAAAAGATTGTTTGAATAAAAAAACTTACTTAAATTTTCAGTGTCGAAAACTTTAAGAAAACCACAACCTTGTAAGGGCGTTGCTTGACGTTAAAATTGAAAGGGAATTCCACAAAATTTATTATTAAAAAAAAAAGCATCCAAAACTAAATATTTGATGAATCTAAAGAAAAGAATGATAAATAAAGTTAAAATAATAGAAGAAGAACAAAGTAGCAACACAGAAATAAGAATAAACAACCTTGAACGTTATTACATATGCCAATTAAACTTATTAACAAATACTGATCATACGCAGAAGTGTACACCAAAATTAGTATCGATGAATCTCTTCTTTGTTAGGTTAGAAATTACCTTTCGGACCACTTAATTCAAGTAGTATTGGACGGGTTCAAATCTGATATTCATAAAATAAACGCTGGTGTGCCCCAAGCCTCCGTTTTGTCTCCGACGCTCTTCCTTATTTTTATTAACACCTTCAGCATTCCACATTCGTGAGGTACGGCTAAAGAAAGAATCTCTGTACTTAACAGTACGCCCGAAATGGGCTCAAGGCTAAACTGATGGGCATTCCTAGTACGACGGGTATTAAAGTTTAATTGTTTGTTTAGGGGGATGATTGCAGCTGGCTATTTCAATAAAGCATTGTTTATAAAAATAACAATACAAAAAATGACAGGCTTGAGACCTTGCGGCGGTGTTCAAGAGAAGCAAATTTCTCAGTAAGAGAACTGTCTCCAATTAGTTTTAGAGCTCTTTTTTAATTCTATCTAGAACGCTATTGGAACACCAGTCCAAATATGAGAGTTATACTCCAGTTTTGAACGAATAAAAGCTTTGTAAATGATAGCGAGAGCAGAAGGGGTAAAAAACTTCTTGCATGGTCAGAGAAAACCTAAACACTTAGCAGCACTTTTGGCGATGTCAAATATGTGATATCTCCACATACCTAGAACTGATGCTTATTCAGTCTTCTCGATACAAGTACCACTCATGAGAAGCGGAATGGGGGGGGGGGGAATGACGCTTTTGAGACAGTAGACAGCATTTAGTTTTCGAAACATTAAATTCTACACGGTTTTTGATTCCCCATTGAACAATGCTGTCAAGATCAGAATTTAATGAGCTTATTATACAGCGCTGGTAGTTCACATCCAAATATCAAGGATCAGAATCTAAAAATGAACATGAGGGTACTGCCATCAGCGAAACAATTTATTGGGTTAGAAGTTTAAAAAAAAAAAAGATTAGACCCAAGGTCAATTCTATACTATCTTATGCTACAAAGTTTTTTTTTTTAACAATCAATTTTTTATAATAAATCAATTGAAGTTTATTTCACTGTTAAGATGAAGGTAATTCAATAGCAATGAAAAATGATGTAAGTCAATTTGGCAACCACTTCTACAATAGCAGCATCATATCATTTTCATAACAAATTTGCAACTGTATGTCCTTGATAACCTCAATATCTTAAATCGATCTAAGAATATTGGCATACATATCAAATTTTAAGTGACTTCTGGGAAAAAAGACTAAAAATGCTTATAATAAGAATACAAAATTTTGCGATTTAACGTCTCTTTTAAAATAAGAAATGCTAATTCCGTCCATAAACAATCATTAATAACTTTTCAATGGCACAATTCATTCACTGAACAGTTGTCCAATTTTTATCTTTTTTAAATGCCAACCGTAGGAGAATTTTCAACAATAATTCTTGGACTTTCTGAGCCGCAAATGCGACAACTCTTCATATTAACGTAGCTTCCGAAATTAGTCCTCATCATATCACAAATTCTAGTAGTATAATTATACTGAACCCGAAAAAATTACAAATTTTCGGTACTCGCTTTTATTTGTTTTTCCCGACAAAGAATTTCTGAGTTTGATACAAATCTTGAGTTAGATCTGTATTACCAATTCTTTATAACTTGAAAAAAATATGAAAACTTAGAAGACCAATATAAACCATAATTTACCGAATTTATCAGCACTTCCTTGGCAACATTGCATCACATTATCCATTTAACACACATTTTCGGTGAAGCTAATATAATTCTGTCTGTAATACCTGTTCCTGGAAATTCGTATCAATAAATGTGATTTATTCTTTACGATCCCCAACACAAGTGCAAGATTTATGCCAAAACTCCGCCATCGGCTATCGAGCCCTTGCGGATATAAGGATATATAATCTTAAGGTATTTCAATCGATCCTTTATACTATGTGCACCAATGTTCTGTTCATTCATATTATACGAGCAGGCACCAAATGCTTATCACGTCATTATATTTGATATATTCCAATCAAATTGGACTTAACGCTCATTTCGTAAACTTCTTAGGAATTTTTCACTTTGGATGGTGTTCGTTTGCGTCTGGCATCATCATCCCACAAACAACTTTCAATTCTATAAAGGTTCCGTATTCTTACTTCCACAAAAAGGTTCAAGAAAAAGATGAGGAAAACGAAGAAGAAAGAATAACAAAATTAAATAATAATAATAATAATTTTGCAATAAAAGCAAATTCAGCTGATAAAGCAAAAAGAGAAAGAAAAATATAAAAAAAACGTAGAATATTTCACCCTATGAAATGTCTATGAGCAGCAAAAGATACACCAAAACGAAAAGATAGCTTTTTGAACGAAAAAAAAATACGTGATTCATCACAATTGGGTGAAATTTAATGCGAAGAAGGGAGGGATTTCCTTCCCGGAAATCCTCTTGTGTTTTCTTTATACGTCAAAAAAGGATTTAGTTTGGCCCATCAGGCTATATTCTATATACCTACTCACTACGGTTAACTGACTTGATGCTGATGCTGATGATGGTAAATCTGTATTCAACGAAAATTCCGCCGTAGCGCCACAGCATTCTCAAGGAAGAATAATGATGGTTCTTTCTATCCTCCTCATTTTCTCTAAAGCATATAAAAAAGAGAATCCTTGTTAAGTTAAAAAGATTGTCACGATATCAATTAATATATTTTTTCTCGTATTCTATCGGCCTAGCCTGTCTTGTTCTCTGGTCTTGTGTTGGGCTCAGTTTCTTTGTTAAATGTTTTTTTTTTCCTTCTAGACAGTGACGGGCCTATTAATGATTAAATAAAGAAGACATTACTTTGTAAGGGCGCGAAACCAAAATCCTTACAATTCTTGTATTCAAATATTTACATATTTTTTCTTTTGCGATAAACACAAATTGTGGGAAAAAAAATCGATAAGCAAAAGCTCTTAAATTAAGGTTTTTTAGAAGAATTGAAAAAGGACATACAAAGAAAAGGGCCCTATTAAGACGATATAAGGTATAGGAATCTACTAATCCAGCTACGGGTCAATGCATAGGCAGACACACTAAACTTGGACAACGCCTCTTAACCTTATGGTTGGTTATAATACTTACTTAAGTTGTGACATTTTTTGGAGAAAGGGAAACTGAAATTGTTAATTGAATTATTTGCAATAATACCTTGAAGTTAGGGACACATACATGACTGTGTGAAGGTGATGACCCCTTAGTGACTGGGAGCGGAGAAAGAAGAGATGCGATTATAACACTCACATCGAAATAAGAGCAACAAAACCAATTAATTATGAGATTATTGTAATAATTATTGACGCATTTTTTTTGCACCCTTCAATATCTACCATAAGTCTCAAGGATGTCTATTTAACATTAATGATTGATTTATTTTCGTTAATAAGTGTGAACTGATGTCATGGTAAATGTTGCAATGTTTTTTTTTTGATACTCAATTAATTAGTTTTTATTTTTTTCTGTGGAGAAAGCTGTCCAGGAGATGAGGGTGTATATTTTGTTTTCATATTAGTATCTTAAAATATTACTTAATTGATTTTTGATACATACATTTTTGAAAAAATTGTATCCTTCAGGGTAGGACTAGTCAGGATTTTATTTAAACGTTGTAACTTGTAAGAATTTGTTTAGGGTTGACACTTTTTTCATACTCAAAATGAGAGGTCACTTGTTAATACTTTTTTAGCTTCAAGAATGTTAAATTTGCATGGCGAGTATTAGGAAAGGAAGTGAGGGTTTAAAGGAAGGATTAAACTGTGGTAAATTTGTTTACGTTCGTGTAGTACGGTAAAAAATTAATCTGTATTCTTAACAATGGTACCGCAGTTGGAATCGATTCTATACTGATGAACATTCTTGAAGGTTAATTTGTTTAAGGGAAGGAATGTGTCACTCATAGAAAATAGCAACATTTCTAAACTATGTTCAATGAAAGTATACAGAGTAATAGGTCCGTTAAAAACACATGTAACTTTGTGTGCCTTATCTTAGCAGTGGAAATAGTGCGTTAATGTCAATCGGCGTTGATATCAATCAAAGATAACAGAAACGGGCAATTAATAATAGATTTTCCATGTTGCGGTTTCAAAAGTATAGGGCTAGAATTTGACATCTGTTAAACTAAGTTCTTAAACCAATTTTTTTTTGTTCAATTGAAAGCTTGTAATTTACGAAAATCGATAGCTTAATTATCTCCAAATACAAACAAATTGGTAAAACCTACTACAAAAATGGTGATTCCACATCCACATATCGTGCTTTAAGAGTAGATCATGGTTTACATAATCGTCCAACTACTCAAGCAATTGGAAAAATAGAGAAGACATTTTAAGAAACTGGATTGATTACAGATATTGTAAGGCCTGTGATTTATCATTTCGCTGTAAGTAAAAGTGTTGCTCAAGACCCGAATGTGTCGATTCCCCGTCGTTCTCAGAAATTAGGACTGTCTTACTGCTCATTATGACGTATTTTGCATTTTGATTTACACCTTCATTCACATAAAGTCCAGCTCACACAAAAACTGAAGACAGCTGATCATTCAAATCGTCAAAAATGTTTGAGCAACAGGCAGTGGAAGGCGATTTTTCAAACAAAATATTCTTCAGCTACGAAACACATTTGTCACTTGTTAATAAATAAATTTGTCGTATTTGGAGTCTTGAGAATCCTCAACTAGTTGAAGAGACTTCATAACATCCACAAAAAGTGTCTGTTTGGTGCGGTCTTTGGTCTGAAGGTGTGATCGCACCTTATTTCTTCGTAAACGATGTACGATGAAACAACTGTCACCGTCAATTTGGAGCCTTATGGTGATATGATAACCGACTTTTTTTGCCTTCTATTGAAAAACACGACTTGGAAAATATGTGGTTCAACTAGACGGTGCCACATGCCAAACTTCTATAGCGAATATGGCGGTATTGCAGGAGACTTTTCCTGGCCGCGTAATTTCACGACGTGCCGATATCAATTGACCACCAAGATCATGCGATTTGACACCGCTGGATTTTTTTCTGTGGGGCTTATGCAGATAAACTTTTAACTCTTGAGTAGGTACTTAAAATCCAACATTCAGCAAGTTATGACCGTCTAATATGTGTCAAAAGTGGTCGAAAATAACCTTAGAAGAATCGATAATGGCGAAAATTCGAATGGTGTTAATTTAAAAAATGTAGTGTTTCACATATAATGTCAACGTTTAAACTTTACAATAAAAAAGATATCGTGAAAAAAAATTTATTATATGTATTTTATTTATGTTTACTTTTGAAACCTCAAAATGGATAACCCTGGATAATAATTCAAAATATCGCTATTGAGCGATTGAACGCCAATTATTTTGCATCTTAAAGGGTAGAAACAATTTTCGATGTTTTATCCTAATTTCCATATTACAAACAGAGTAAACTTTTTTTCAATTTTTTAATACCCTGTGTTTCGATCCTTAAAGTCTATAGAATTACATTTTACAAAAATTTACATGGAGCTTGCTTTGCCTATAATGTATTCAGCATGTTGAGTAAAGTTTAATTTTGAATCAAAAACCATACCAAGGTTTTTTTTGCGAAAGAAAGTTGGTGAAAAACAATGACTTGTTGACCTTAGACCATTCTCTTAGCCTTCTAAGATCATTTTATAAAAGAATACAACCATTTACAGATTTTATGCACCGAAAGACTTTTCATCATGATCAAAAAGAAGTCGAACGGAATTTTCAAAGTAGTCAGTGATGTCAATAATAAAGATATAAAATAGAAGTGGACCCAAGTGGGTTCCTTGGGGCACCTCTGATGATACACTTACAGGGCTCGAGAGTATTAATAGATACGAATTGTGTACGACATTTTAAGTATGAAATCATTTATTTCAACATACTTCCCTAATATAAAATACTGTCAAGCTCAGAATGTAATCAATGTATCAGTGCCATTGATTATCCATATCTGAAAAGGAGGCTTGTAAATGTAAAAGTTAGTATGATTAGCTGATGGTAATGTCATAAGCTAAGAAGGTATTGGAAATTTATCCGAATTTGTATTTGTTGTGTTTATTTTAAGCAAAAACTTCTCTTTAATTAACCTAATTTGTATTTCTGGTTAAGAGCAAAAGCTTTAATCCTTATCAATAATATAAAACCATTTATTTCTAACAAACTTCTTTTTTTTATAGTTCCAATTTTGTTTTGTTTGTTTGTTTTTGAAGACTATCGACCACTCCTTTTGGCAATCATAATAATTTATAAGTATCGATATATGTTTGTAAAAGCCATAAATAAAACCAATCGTTTAATTAAAAACCCCTTGAAAGACGATCATACTTAATATAATCATTTCCACTGCAACAGCTGTTGCTGCCACTTTTATGGCAAACTTAACTATTTTTGTCCAATTTAATGAGTTTATTGCCAGAGTAATAAAATATAGCTCATGTTCGCATATATTGACAAAGTGTCCGTGATTTCTTCTATTCCAATAATTTATTTATCCATGGCTTTGAAGTGTTATAAAAAACTCAAATAGAAAATAGAAATATATGAACATACAAAAAATAAATCAAGACAAGTCTCCCTCAAAGTGTATTTATAGTGTATACCTCTGCTGACTACTCTTCAAATTGTGCCAACATTAACATTGTGTCATGCTTGCTGAATAAAAGTGTCAGATGACTTGAGGTGAATGTATATTTCCCTGACAGTGACAAAAAGCCATCACTTTGTGTGTGCAATGCAGTGCAGCATTCTACTTACCAAAAGTATATAGTGACAAAATAACTGAAAAAGAAAACATTTTTGTTTTTCTTTTTTTTAATTTGAAAGACGTGCATTTATGTTGTAAGTTGGTACACTTTTACTTAATTAATACTCCATTTGATTTACCATGAAAGCCCATTTTTGGATTCGGTAGTTAGAGCAACGTAAATATTTAAAGACATTGTTTTCGTTATTATAAAAATGTATAAAAACGCAATACTAATTATCACATTAATAGATATACGAGACGAGTAATAATGACTCACACTCTAATTTATTTGACACCATTTCAAATTATGGAACAGTTGGTCATATTTTCAGTTTAGCGACCTTCGAATGCGAAAAGTTTTATTACTTGAGCAATAAAATTAGTCATAAAATATCACAATATCCGAAAACTTTCAGGAAGTCTTTATGAACTAGAGGAGGCTTTTGAAAACGGCTTTGTTATTATTTGTGATTTGAAAATATAGGTTAATAGTTCTTTCTTATAAAAAGAAACATTTTCGAAAGTATCATTGGTTTATCATTTGTGAAAAATTGACATTTTATAAACAAATTATTATATGTATTCATTTGCATAATGTTACTACCTAACTCAAGATGTTGAAATTAAAAATTGATCTATTTACTTGTGGCCAGTGGGTTATTTCTTAAATACATTTAATGGTTATTGTAAGCTTACAAAATACACTCAAATCTGAACTTAAAACTAAAAAGAGAGGCTGGGATGCGACCCACACTGATAACTTCCCATCCCGTCTGTTGATTTGTCTTGCTTAAAAGGTTTGTAGGTTTTTTGTGTTGTGTTAAAAAAGTTGTCTGTTGAATTACTGTTCTTAAAATCATTTCAAAATTATTAACAATATTTTGCATTTGATGAAATAGATTGCTTTCCAAATCTAATTTTGTAAATGAGATTTTTAGTCGAAAAACAATTTTTACCAATTTTAGAAGCATTTCTTAAAAGTTTTTATTTCTTATACAAACAAATACAAATTGAATGAATGAAACTAATTTGAAGTCAATATCATTTGTTGTTCACGAGATATCGAGAACCGAACATCAAATTTTACCAAATTTGCGTACTATTTTTTTGGATTTAATGAAAAAAATGAGTTACTGAATGTCGAAAACAATATTTTTTGTGAGACAAAATTAGTTTATAATTTTTGAAAAGATATTTGTGTCGAAAGTACATTTTACCAAGTTTTAGGATTGTTTTTTTTCTCAAGTTTTTATTTTTTGTAGAAAACAGTCGATTCGATTTTTCTCAACATTTTACCAAATGTGGAAAATAATATTTCTTAAAAGACAAACAAACATAAACGACAAATAAAAACAAATAATTTTGTATATATCTTATATTAACACACAACGGGAGACCCAAAACCATCAAATATGAGTCAATTTTGAGTCCAGTACAACACCTAGGCCAGAATAAATTTGTTCTCTATTCAAACACCACGATTTCAACACATTGTCTTAGATTCTTCAATATTTAAAATCGAACGGTTTTAGTTGCACCATTCCCAAAATTGATTTAGATATTCTTGTAGCTCTTTACAATTTTGTATGGATCTAAAAATTGGAAAAATGTTAACATGATCTGCATTGATTAGCGATATAGTATTTACAATTTTGTATGGATCTAAAAATTGGAAAAATGTTAACATGATCTGCATTGATTAGCGATATAGTATTTAAAACAGAAGGCAAATTCTTAATAAAAAAATTTAACAGCAATGGACCAAGGTGACTTCCTTAAGGTACACCAGAATTGGTTTAAATTTAAATGAAGGCTTACTGATGAACATGACGCTATAATATCTGTTGTTAAGATACGATATATGCGTAATTTATTAAGAAGAATTTCAAGACCTTATTTGTTAAATGCCTTACTAAAGTTTGTAAAGATGCAATCGACTTGACAGTGTTTTTGGAATAAACTAGTAATTGTAGACTTTCTTTTTAAAAACCCATGTTGATTTTAATATATATTAGAAGAACAATTAAAAGAAATTATGTCAAAGACAAGGGATTCAAACAATTACGTAAAAGCAATTAATATTGGATAGCAGGACGATAATTCGTAACTTAATTTTTAGAACCTTTTTATGGACTTGCGTTAGGTATAAGGCTCGGGATTAAGAACATTTTAGAGACACGTTGAAAAGAAGAAAAAATGGGAAGAAAATATAAGACACACATTTTTTTAACATAAATGATAGTATTCAATCAGGACCAGGACTGAAACATTCATTTAGCTTTTAAATATTGTCACGTATAGAGGAATTAGAAATCGGAAAATGTATTGATGTAAGATGACTGTATTCTTGTGTGATAGAATATATAAGAGAAGGGGTGCAAAAAAAATGTTCAAAGGCAATCTTAAAATAATCTACTAATAGGTAAGATATCGACTCTAGAAGATAACTTGATGATGATGAGTTTTGAAAGGTTTTACTAGCTGGATATTCATCAAATTTACGTTAACTATTAACGTATCTCCAAAACATAATATGTAGGCTTAGATCACACGCAGTATTTACTCAGCATGGGACCACTAAATGATTGTTGGTCAATTATTGACTAAAGGTAGGTAATACGCTATATTTTTGAAAAAGAAACAGCCTATGTCTGCCTTCTCATCCACAGTTTTTCGGGTTTAAAAAAATTTGTCCCTGGCGCATTACATTTTACACAGTAATTATTTAATACCAAATATCGTTATGTAACGCTTCCTATGACTATATGGTTGTTTTCAAAAAAGTACGCACCAATTACTTTACCGGCACAAAATCCACACCTCGCGTGGGTTGGTATCGTTCCATATACGGCAATAATGCTTGTTAACACAGCAATTCATCCAAAAATGCGCCTCGTCACTAAAGATGATTTTTCGGCCGAAATTCGGGTCCTATTATAAACGATTCGAAGCTAAACCAGTGAACAAACGGCGTCTTCTATAGTCATGAACTTTGATATGGTCAGTTTGATCTTGTACGGGTGTAGGTCTAAATCCCAACGCGAAATTAGCCAAGTTGAAGTCTGCGAAAGGCCGTCTCCAAACCGGCCGTTTCAAATTTTGGCCACCAAACATTGAAGAGTCGATTGTGAAGGGACACCACGTCTACCGTAAAATGGGAGCAATGCGCGCAATGTTTGCGTTAACAAACACTCATTTTAATAATAAAAGTTTTATCATTTGAACGTGTTATTCAATCGTTTAGCTTGACATGATGATTTGGAATAAACAACTGAATAATAAACAAAAGATGGCCACCACGAGGCGCCAAATTCTAACCGACCAAATTTAAAAAATGTATATAAACCAGATATTTTTTGTTTTTTTAACATTTATTTTTCTGGTTTGGTAATGTTTTCTGACACAATCATCACTTCGACTTTATGGAAATTCCGCAGTTGAATTTTGATTTTTTCCAAGCCTCAAACAAATACCTATGATTTGTCTAATGTGTGAACTAGTGACATCACAATAATAATAAAGAATAAAGCCAAACTAAAGGACGTGTGATTTTCAATTTGTCAATACTTTTTCGCTTGAAATCATTTTTAAAACATAATGGCAAACCCTTATCTTTTTAATAAAGCTGAACTCTCTACCATAACATAAAATTTTTTGATTTTATTTCTTCTTGAAACCGCACGTCTAAGAAAACATCCAGTTCAAACTTTATTAATGGTCAAAAAGTTTTTTTTTTTTATTAGTTTTCTTCTATTCGATTTAATATATTGTGTAATATACATTAAATCGAAGAAAACTACTACCATAAAGTTATTGAAAGTGTTTCTCAAAACGCATCATATTTTTTCAAAGTTTTTTTTATTACCTATTACAAACTTTTTTATAACAAAAAATTCTTTAAAGTCAAAAATTATCCACCAACATCAAGTATATATAACAAACAACAATGTACCTACCTATCAAAATCATAGCCTTGGCTTGCCTCTATAGCATCCCTATAATTCTTATGCCTTATCCCATCAGTTAACAAAACGTTAACTATAAGATATCCCTCTCACCCATTACTGTCTGTCTTCAAATCTTATTTAAAATGTCAAAACATAACGATATCATTAAAAGAAACTAATCTACAAAAGTAACATGTTTAATTCATGAGATGAAAAACACTTCAAAGCTATAAAAGACCACAGAGACTGAGAGTGCTATGTTTTCTACTTTTAGACTCTAAGTAAGTCTATATCTACATTTATGGTATATATAGTATCTATACATCTACCAAAAAGTTCTTTAATAATTACTGTTATTTATTTCTATATGCTGGCCGTTCGTCAAGTTAAATTATTTCCAAGGGAAAACATACCCATTCATATAAGAAAATCCAAAAATCTTATACAAAGAACATAGCTATGTAGATTGTAGGTATTATAAGTAGGTTTGTAGGTAAACCGTCAGAACTTAGTGGAGTTAAGGCCGAGCAGTATGAGAAGTTTTGTTTGGAAGTTGGGTTGATATAAAACCTCCTCCTTACAACTCATTTACATTTTTGTAAATGGTAGGCGGTTTGTTTGGTACTTGTTTTTTTTAAGGCTATTTCAGGTCTTATTCAAAAAAAAAAACTTTAAGGAAGCTGCAGAGGTTATTTATACAGTGCTGTATCTTAGTGGTATACAAAATTTATAAAATTCTTAATTTTGCAAAGTTTAGACATTTTGAGCGTTAAGAGTTTACGACATATTTAAAGAATTTTTACCAACTTTCAATGTTTACTGTGAACTCAGCTTTAAACAGATCACCAATATATCAAATTGTTCAAAATTTTTCCAATGACATTTATCACCTTGGAGAATTTTCTCCGGAGCCCATCGAAGAACCTTCAAAATGTCCTTAAGCAAAAAAGGGAAAAAGGCATAGCGATGCCCAATTCTTGAGAACTCCGAGCCGCCGTGGGGCTCTGGATTTAATGTTTTTAAAGTTGCTATCACCGACTCCTACTTTTGATAGAAAATATTTATAATAAGCATACGTTCGCATTTATGTACTTAACCATAATAAAAATGTTCAGTTTAGCAAAAATATTGACATAGACTGTTTGATGATTAGTGAACTAGTGCGATCACAAATTACATTCAAAGTTTTTAAGTCTTTATATGAAAATCCGACATAACTACAATTTAAAGGAACACCTCTTCAACTGCGAAACGTATTTTTCATTTTATAAACATCGTTATAAACCGTTTTTTTTTTGTACATGATATTTACAAAAACGTAAGAAAAGATCGATGCATAAGGTCAATGGAAGTTTGATTTCAAGTCAGCAAATTTAATTTCTGGTTTAAAAATAAAACAAAAAATAGCTGAAAAAGACACTGATAACTTCCCATCCCGTCTGTAGATTTGACTTGCTTAAAAGTTAGTAAAAAAACTACTTAATTTTCTTAAGAATCCTTTCTGCATCTTTCAAAATTTAACAAAATTTATTTGAAGTCTATATCACAACTGGTTCTTGAGCTATGGATGACAAAAAACGTCGCAAATGTACGTAGACACGCACGCACATACATACATCTCTCTAAAAATATTTTATTTCGACCTTAGGGACCTTCAAATCTTATTTCATTATTAAGTTTAGACTTTTCCATTAACTATGAAAACTAATGCCATTTACATGACAGAATTGGAACTGGGTTAAGTTTAACCACTTTTTCGAACATTTCGGTCGGTTCTTCGCCATAACTTCAGGAATGTTGTCCTCTATTGCCATCGAATAACGTCACTTTCAAATGCTGCGAAAGCAAAAAACTGATAAATCCACGTCATCAGCAACACTTGCATTTGCAGTATAAGTATATTTAAATCTGAGCGTGTATTACTAAAGAACAGGCCTTCTTTAAAATGTTGCTAATAGCTCATCGCATTGTTCAATTTGACAAGTTTAAACTGTCAACGCTACCAACTTAAAACGAGAAGAAATGAATAACCCAATGGTCAATATTGACAGTGACATTCGGTACATGATTTATTACGTGCCATTTTTATTGTACCATTTTTAAGCCACCCAAAAGTGATGCTAGTACCCGTAGCATGATTTGTTAGTTCATTGGACTATCATGCCAGCATTCTTGGGTTCGATCTCTGCCAATGTCATCTAAAGTTTTTTTATTCAATCCAAGAATAATTCTTGTCATGAATAGTGCTTTCCCAAATTAGCCGTTCGGATTCGGATTAAACCTGTAGGACCGCTTCATCAGTGAAAACAGTACTCGCACAAAGGAATGGTTGAAAGTTGTAAGTCACTAGGCCCTAGTTCGCAACGGACTGTTGCGCCACCCAATTTATTTTGTTTTAGAAGTTAAAAATTCTTTAATGTATAAACTACATTTTCCTTTAAGACATAAAATCCTTGAACTTCTTCAGTACTTTCGACATCATTGCTTGTGTCTTTGGACTACCAACTCGCTTTTCACTGACTGATAATATCCCTGCCACTAGGTCATTTGTTCTTTTTTAGTTACTTTTCCACCTGGAATAGACTTATACTACCTACTGCTCTGCTCTGGTTAATATAAGGTTTAAAGGTATGATGTTCTTAGAATTAAACAAATGTGTTGGTTTTTCACTTTCAACTGGAATTTAATGTAACATTTCAATTTCAAGATGCGACTTAGAGATATCATACAGGCCATCTACCATCGCATCCAGGGTCCACTTTCGGTGTATCCGTACAGAATATTCTGGTATCCAACAAACACTAAGGTATTTGCTAATGTAATGATGCCGTTAAAGGAAGAAGATTTGATGTCATCCCTAAAGGCCTAAGCTATCAGCAGAATAGTCTTCTTTTGCGTATCTTGTATATTTAACATTTCTTTTTTTTTATGGATTTTTTATTAATTTCTTTAAAGCTTTTCCAGCCTTAGAATTTTATACGTATTTTTTAATTCCAGGTCCGTTGAACTCATCGCTTTAATTGCAATCTCGTGTACATTCTTTCTATTTATGCATACAAAAAATTTGAATACACGTCTTCGTGAGATGGAGGTAAAATTGCAGCCCTCAGAATTTTCAGCACTTGGCCTCACTGGAGAACATCATATAAGTGGAGGAGGTGATGGCTCTAGTAAGTATTCTAAATTATTTTATATATGTATAATATATACTTGTGTATATCTTTTGCATGCAAAGACTTAAATGTATCTACAAATTTATATAGTATATAAATCTTCATGTGTCGTTTCGTTAATGAGAAAACGAATAGAGATGTTACTATAGAGACTTAATTAGCATTCTTAAGAAGAAAAAGAAGAGTGCTTTATAAATATATATATGCCACCTACTAATGCAGTAACTTGCGTATACATATAAATATGTATGCTTTAACATATCCATATGTATATGTATAATTATAAAAATATACATTTCAACAGCTCTTTTTGAAAAATAATAAAGAGTCACCTGCTTTTTGCAAAGGCTGCACAAGCACATGTTTGATTCTAAGAAAGTGATGTTGATGAAGACGATGATGATGATGCTTAAAGGACGAATAAAATTGTAAGAAACAGTTATGTTTGTTTTTACTTACAAATAAGATGTTTTTTTTTTTGTTTTTTTTTTCTTTGGTATACGAATACGACTTTGTTATTCATTTATAATGTTTTCAGACTAAGAAAAGTCATAATTAAGATGATAATTACATCAAAATAAGCAAATTAGAAGAAAATAACAATACTAACTAAGGCACTAGTTACATGGAGTTGTTATTTTTGTTTGTCAACACTTATGTATATATGTACATACCTTACAAGTGAATAATTGATGGATCAATTGTACACGAGGAACTATTATAGATCAGTGTTTTGGTAACAACGCAACAGGTTTTAGATATAATTATTTAAATTGGTGTAATAAAAAAACTTCGCATGAATCAGAATTTTGTACCATAAATAATATTTTGTTTTATATTTTTTGTCTGAAAATCAGTGGCAGGATGGGATGCGACCCACATTGATAACGTCCGATCCCGACTGTCGATTTGACTTGATTAAAAGTATGTAGGTTTTCGTGTTGGGTTAAAAAAGTTTTCAGTTGAATTATTCTTGAAAATTTTAAAACTACCAACAATATTGTTCATATAAAGAAAAAGGTAAGTTTTAAAATCATGTTTTGTCGAAAACAAATTTTTACAAATTTTAGTAGCATTTCTTAAATTTTTCGGATGAATGAAATTAATTTGAGAGTTATCAAGAACCGAACATCAATTTTTACCAAATTTTCGCACTATTTTTTTAGATTTTATTTTTTTATAATAAAGAATATTTCCTGTGAAATAACAAAAGTCCTGTGTGAACTAGGGCCTCACCCAACAAACTTCTCCATCTAGCTCGGTCCCTAGATGTCTCCAGTTTCGCGCTCCAAGTTGGGTGTGGTCACCTTCATCTTGTGCGCGCCACCTGATCCGCGGTCTTCCTCTACTGCGCTGTCCTGTGGGTGCGGATTCGAAGACTTTCCGGGCCGGAGCATTGGCTTCCATGCGCTCTACGTGACCCAGGCATCTTAGTCGTTGGACTTTTACCCTTCTGGCTAGGTACAGCCGTACAGCTCGTCGTTCCATCTTCTCCTCCACTCCCCTTCGATGCATACGGGACCGTAGATCACATGAAGAACTTTTCTCTCGAAGCGACCCAAGGTGCTTTCATCCGCTTTTGTCATAGTCCATGCTTCTGCACCGTATAGCAGGACGGGGGTGATAAGGGTCTTAAATAGCAACATTTTAGTCCCTCAGAAGAGGACTTTAAGACTCAATTGCTTTCTTATTCCAAAGAAACAGCGATTAGCAAGAGTTATTCTGCGTTTGATCTCAGCGCTGGTGTTTTTCTCTGCGTTCACAGCGGAGCCTAGGTAGACGAAGTCCTTGACTACCTCAAAGTAACGTCTGTCGATTGTGACGTTTTGACCAAGACGTCGTCGGTGTTGTATGTCCTTTTATGTACTTCGTTTTACCCTCATTAACCGTTAAACCCATTTTTGCCGCCTCTAGCTCAATACTCACAAAAGCTCCATTGACATTACGCTGAGTTCTTCCGGTTTTGTCAATGTCATCAGAATATGCCAGTAGTTGGACAGACTTTTGAAAGATAGTGCCTCTAGTGTTGACGTGTGAGCTCTGCACGATGTTAAAAAAACACATGACACCTTGTCTAAAACCTTTTTTGACATCGAAAGGTTCTGTTAAAGTGTCTCCAACCTTTATGGAGAAGCGTGAATTCTCCATGGTCATCCTGCACAGACAGACGAGTTTGGGAGGAATGCCAAAACTAAACATTGATCTATACAGATCTATCCCTATAGATGCTGTCATATGCGGCCTTGAAATCAATGAAAAGATGGTGGGTGTCGATTTGGTGTTCTTGGATTTTACCAGGATCTGCCGTAATGTGAATATTTGATCAACTGTGGACTTTCCAGTTCCATTCATCGGGCATGCTTTCTTCCGACCATATCTTACAGATAAATTGGTGCTTGCTCCTAACCAACTTATCTCAAGCTGTTTTAAAGAGCTCGGCATTCAAGCCATTCGCTCCAGCGGCTTTATTAGACTTCAACTTAGATATGGCAATCTTTACTTCGTCTAAGTCGGGAGGACTGCATTGTTGGCTTTCGTCGTCTATATTGAATAGATCATCCTGCCTGACAGCGGAATTCAGTTCTGCGTCGCCGTTATACAATCTGCAGAAGTGGTAATTCCATATCCTCAGCATTGACATCGGTTCCACTATGATGTTTCCACTTTCGTCTTTGCAGCCTTCGGTTCTAGGTTTTTGTACCTGCGAATTTCGTTTCATATGTTCATAAAACTTTCGAACCTCATTCTTCCTTTTATACCTCTCAACATCTTCGACCGCACGCTTCTCATGCCCTCTCTTTTTACTTCTGAGAAGTCGGCGTGCCTCTCGCCTCTTCTGCTCATAGAGCTCACGAACAGATCTCGTCCTTTTATGCAGCACCGCTTTGCGTTTCTGTTGTATGGCTGCATTTGCCTGCCGACATTCCTCATCAAACCAGGGGTTCCTTGTTAGTGGCTGTTTGAAACCCAGCACATCAGAGGTGGCTTGCCACTGGTTTTCGATACATTGTGTTGGCGGCAGAGAACTTTGAGAGAGGTTACTTGTAACTCGGTCGGAAAAGGATTTGGCGATCTCTGGCGATTGTAGCCGTTCGAAGTTGTACCTTCTCCCAGCACCTTCCTGTTTTGCCTTGGGTCTGGAAATCCGAAGTGGCTACAACGAGGTAGTGGTCCGAGTCGATGTTAGCTTCTCGGAAAGTTCGGACATACATAATGCTGGAAGCGCGTCTGGCGTCGATCGTAATATGGTCAATCTGGTTGACGGTAGATTGATCTGGAGAAGTCCAAGTTCCCTTGTGGATGTTGAGGTGTGGAAAACGCGTACTGGCTACCATGACGTTTCGCCCCGCAGCAAAATATATGAGCATTAATCCGTTCTCGGAAGTGTTGTCGTGCAATCTGTTCTTCCCGATTATTCCACCAAAGATGTCTTCCCTTCCTAGCTTGGCATTAAAATCGCCCAGGACTATTTTAATATCTTAGCTAGGGCACTGCTTATATGTTTTGTCTAGGAGCTCGAAGAACATATTTTTGGTGTTGTCGTCTTTCTCTTCTGTGGGGGCGTGCGCGCATATCAGGCTAATGTTGCCGAATTTAGCCTTAATGCGTATGGTCATGAGGTGCTCATTGATGCACCTATAGCCCAAGACGTTTTGCCTAAGTCTGGCTCCAATGACGAAGCCGCATCCAAATAAGCGCTGTTGGTTTTTGTGGTTGCAGTCACCATAGTAAATATCGCAGTTTTTCATCCTCTTTTTGCCCGGCCCATCCCATCGTATTCCCTGGATGACGGGGATATCTGCTTTATAGCGGTCTAGGGCCGCCGCTAATTCTTCGGCAGCACGTGGTCTGTTAAAGGACATAACATTCCACGTGCATATCCGAAGTTCGTTGTCGTTTATTCGTTTGCGTTGGTTGTCAACAGTAAATCCGTCCGTATCCGAGGCTTGTTGGTGCTTCGCAATTATGAAACCTTTTACGTGGCCAGGAAGTCACCCCGACGCACAACTCCCAACCTGGAGGGCCAGATCCTAAGTATAACTCCAAGCTCCTTATAAGCCTGGGCTCCAAATAAGTCGAAGAAGCCCTATAAGGTGTTCACTAAGTAGTTCAACCTTACTGGAACTGTAGACGCCACCGTTGATTCCATCTCGGGAATTGCTCCGCTGCCGTCTGGATAAGGAGAGGTGCCTCTCCCCACCTCGCTCTTAAACTATCTCAATACTATTAAGTGATCAAAAATGTAAACTTTGATAGGTTTTCATGTTTCAAAAGTGCATTTATAGAATTTTCATCTGAATATCTTAAAGTTTTACTAAACATATAAAATATCTGTGTTTTAAGGGCACTAATAAGAACCTAACATCTTCTTTTTTTCATTTATTATTATTATTTAACTGCCTATCCTATAACTTCAATAGATTTATATTTACGAACAAGCATAAAAGTAAATCAAAATATTTTTTTTTATAAAGAGATCAAAATATTTACAGAAAATCAGTTAAAAAGACTTAATTTTGTTATTATAATCAACATCATACACATGCAAAAATTAAGAATGTTTTTTCTAGTTCAAAGGATTCCTTCAAGAAGTTCTTAAATTCATTTTCCATACTTCATAAAAGACGATTTTTCCATGTATGGAAAGAAAAAAAAACAAAGTTCAAAGAGTAGGTAGGTACATGTAGAAGATATGGTTACAAACATTACGTTTTTAAGATACACTCTTTGTGAAAGATTTTTTAGTTGTTGTTGTTGTAACATCTTTTGATGACGAATGTATTGAACCTTAATTTAAGTAGGTATACAAATTGATAATCTTCAAAGCAACATCCTTTCAATCATATTAAATCTACTACCATCAGCTCCTATACCGTTTCTATAGGTAAAGAGAAAATCCCCGTTTGCAAAAAAAAAGGAACATCGCCCCATCACGACAAGGCGACTAACGTAAGCCCTTGAAAATTTCACGATTGGTAAATCTTTAGAAAAATATATTCTACATGTTAAGTACCCTAAATAAGTACTTATGCATGACGTACGTATTTGAGTAAAGCTGTGAAGATTTTTTATGGGATTTTAAGTTATTTGTTTTTGTGTGTGTTTTTGTATGATTTTTTAATATGTATGCTCGTAGATGCCAATTTACGTATTGTTAATAAAGTCCTTAAAATAAAATACCTAAATATCTATAAGGGATGTATTGTAAATAAGTTGATTGATTGAATACCATAAGTCGTAGTTCTTTAAAAACTCTACAGAGAAGGACTAATAGATGGAAAATTAACTCAACAATATTCTAATCTTCTGAAATCGTCCTGCTTTTCTGGTTTTATAGGGTGAAATGGGGTATATACAAGCATTTTATATCCCAAATTTTATATACTCTTCTTCATGGTGATATCAGTAGTGGTGGTTAAATCAGTAGTTTTTAAAAGATTATTTAAAAAAATGAACAGTAGTGATTTCTTTTCAATTTTGTTCTTTTAATAGGGTAAAGTGGGGTAAAATTAAACAACGTGGTGAATCGAAAGTCATTTCAATGAGAGATATTTTTATAAATTAACATATTATTAAGATAAAGTATGCAGATAGGTAAGCAAATGTTACTATATTATTACAAAATGACAAAAAATAGCTGCCCTGAACTGTAAGCCGGTATATTTCAAATAAGAAAAATGTTTTGACAAAGGATCTTAAAATACTTTCGAAAGATAAATCACTTTCAAATAATGTGTTGCCTTTCTGAAACAATATAATTAAAAATTGGGATCATAAGCTATTTAACAGTGTGCCTTTTTCTCTGCACTTGACATTGCTTTGTTTGTATATTGTAAAATTAGCTTTGTACGTTGACCCATCGAAATTGAACGTCAATTTATAATGGTTGTCCTTTCATTTTAGCTTTAGAATATCCCCAATATTCAACATCTGCTTTTAAAACGAAGTGCAATCTCAAAGTGCATCCGGTCGTATACTTCATAGTTTTTTTTTATTTGATTGCTAACAATATCCCTTAAAAAGTATCATTTTAAAAATTCAACAAAAACAAACAGTATATTCTAAAAAGTCTCAAATATTGTTCCTTTGTAGTCTGAAATGTCATTTGCATAATATTCCTTTAGCGTTCAATAATAATAATAATAATACATAATAATAACGTATCTGTTAAGCACAGACAATAAACCAGGTCAATAACTCATTAGATTATAGAACGCGCAAGCCATTCTTACACCTATAACATATCTAACAATATCTACATAGATGTATAACAACTTATTCGCATTCACCCTAAAATATTCTATGTTCGATGCTGTATAATATCATTCAATATGAAACAAAGGAAATTGTGATTTATATTCCCGTACTTGACACCCTTTAACGCAAACACACAAAACAAGCTAACAGCAGTAGATATGTTCTATTCCTATAAGCTATACAACCTACAATAGGAATATATCTATAAAGATAAACCTACAACCATTACATCCATTAAAATCAACTCAAATTAAATGAAAACCCGATATAAAAACAAAAAACAAAACAAACACAAAAATTCGGGTTACAACATCTCTAGATCTAATCACATGGCAAAAGCTTCAAGCATCCATCAGTTCAATATGGAAGCTGCAACTTCAATCCATCTTTTTTTTATCTATTTATCTATCTATCTATCCATTTGCCTATCTATCTAAATATCGTTTTCTGTTGTTGGTGTTCCCCTTTTTTAAACGAGGAAGGCAAAAACATTTGATTTTGGAAAGGTGAATTTCAACAGTGTGGAATTTAAGTATAATTTTGAAGTGGGACAATAAATATTTAAATTCTTCAGCCTCATATCAAATTTCTTTGACAAGGGCCTGCTTCATTCTTATCAACAAGAAAAATCAATTGAGGAATTCCAAACTTTGACAAGTTACAGTAGTCATATTGTTCAAGGTATACAGCTGCAAAGTTGATGTTATATTATACATGATTTATTAAGTCTGTTATTGATATTCAACATTGACGGATTAGATTGTCAACCCTATCACGAACTCCATCTTAATCGTAAATATAAAAGAGGCTGGGAAACAACCCACACTGATAACTTTCCATCCCTTCTGTCCATTTGTGTTGCTTAAAACAAGTGTAGGTTGTTATTGTAAAGACATTCAAAATTAACAACAATAATTTTTCAGATGATGTAATAGTTCGATTTCAAAATCTATTTTTGTGAACGAGATTTTTATTCGAAAACAAATTTTTACCAATTTTAGTAGCATTTCTTAACTAAACAAATACATTGGATGAATTGAATTAATTTGAAGTTAACATCTTTTTTTCTTCACGAGATATCGAGAACCGATTTTTTGTAGAATTTTATGTAAAAAAGCTGACTTTTAGATTTTTATACAAAATTCACTGAAACAATATTTTCTGCGAAATAAAATTAGTTTGAAGAAAATATTTAAATTTTTTACAAAGATAATTGAGTCGAAAGTAAATTTTTACCAACTTTAATTAATGTTTTTTTTGTTAGGTTTTTATTTTTTGTAAAAAATCTGTCAATTCGATTTTTGTCAAAATTTTACTGAATGTTGAAAACAATTTCAAGCCAATATCTCGAATTTTTGAAAAGATATTTGAGTCTAAAATCCCAATGCCCATTTCATTTTTCTCAAAGCCTAACGAGGTAATTTTGTTGCATACAATTATTTAGGAGATAAAATCAGTTTTTAATTTTAAAATATTCGAGTTGACAAATATTTTTCAATTTAAAAAAAAAACCGTTGATTGGATTTTTTTGTATGGTAAAAAAAACCACCCACTAAATTTTCTTGAAAGTCCTTTCTGCATTGTTATCGGTATAACAAAATTTATAGGAATGAGCGGAACCAATGGAACGTACACACGCACGTAAAGACGTTCGACTCTAGGGACCTTGAGACGCCGAGAAATGTCAAAATTTTCAATTCGACAAATCGAACTGATTACAATTACTTCTTATGATTTTTACTATTCACTTTTTAATAATAAAACATAATTTGTCAATTCTAAAATTTTATGAATAAAAAATGATTTCATCTCCAAAACAATTTTGTGTAACGAAAAATAATGTTTTTAACATTTTCAAACTAATCTATTTCTTTACATGCAAAACATTGTTGGTAATTTAAAAATTTTAAAGAACAATTCAACTCATAACTTTCTTAATCCAACACGAAAACCTTTAAACTTTTAAGTAAGACAAATCGACATACGAGATGGGAAGTTATCAGTGTGGGTCGCATCCTAGCATCTTTTTTTAATAAAAGAATTGTCAGTATAAATTTGTTCGACAATTCTTGAAAAATATTTGACAGTTCTGTTATGAAAAGTGAATATGTAAACTGCCAGGTATTTCCCTACAACTGTCAAATTGTTTATGGAACAGATTTTAACATTTGTTAAGTTGTAAACTTAAAAAATTAATAATGTTTGTGAAATAGGCCCTAGATAAAAACTGATCATAACTTGCATCAAAAATCATCGTCAGCAATGATGCCAACACAAAAATTTTCCTATTTAAGGACGATACTAATTTATTCTCTTACATGTGATCAAAGTCCATATTTATCCTGAAGAAATCACTGTTAAGTGTAGACCTCGGGTAGCTCTTAAACGGCGATTTGTGTAATACAAAGATAGAGATGATGGGTTAAAAAAAATTCGTTGATAAGGTCTCAAATTCTTCTAGAAACCAATCAACGATGATAGTAAAATTAATAACAGTCGGGAAATTAAAAAAATTGTCTTTTAGGTCAAACTAGTGTCTCCAGCACGTGTTATAACGAAATAACCAAATCACCACAACGGTGCAGGGTTATAGCACCATTTCCTTTTTATGTCATTTTCCATGACCAATTCCTACATTTACAACTTTATGTATTCTATAACGTTACAAATTCCGTCTACAAGGGCTTTAAACATTGACATAGATGTTTTCTTTGTCGTGGTCTCAAATAAAAAAGTCGTACTTTGTTAAATCATAAGATTTTTTCAGTCAGCCAGCTGGATTGACTCCTTCAAGAAATATACGGGTTTAAGTACTTGCTTACAGAACATTAGTTTCCTCTAGAGAATAGGTCAGAATTCGTTTCTTTTAAAACCAGTACATTCTTCTGTAGTTTATCTTTAGCTCTACTTTTTTTCTTTTTGATGTGCTATTTCCATCTAAGCTTACTATCTAAAGTTTTAAGAAGTATTAACGTAAGATACTTCTGTTATGTTTATAGCAATTGGAACGCTATTTATATTTTTGTTTATTCAACTTATGTGCCTCGATTTTGTTGCATTTAATTAATTTGATACGCCATGTTTACGTCCACATACTTATTTAATGTGCAAGCAGCGTTTGGGACTAATATTGCAATAGGTCCATGATACTGTTTAGATATTTTCTTTAGTTCCGAGTAATTTTGATGTTACTGTAGTCTAAAAAAAATCGGTTTGTTACCTTTGTTTTCGGTATTTCATAGTACTGCCTGGGAAGCTTCCTATGCTGTTTATTATACTTGTTTTTCTTCAAGTGCCTTTTCCAACACATCTTTAATTCAATGAGCTTATTCTGTCGTTGAATGTTTATTTCGAAATCCAAGCTGATAATTCGGAATTAAAATTTGTCTTCTTCTTCTAATATTTTGTTGAGCCTTACTAGTATCAGTTTCTGGAAAGCTTCTCAAAAACCACGATAGGTGTAAACGGTATAAGATGTTACTTCTGTTATTGGCTTATCTTGTTCTACAATATCTTTTGCAATTTAATTGTCTAATGATGTGGTACATATCATAGTTAAAGGCATGCGTTTATTATAAATTCAAGTTTTTAGAAGTCTTTTGCGGGGGCCATTTCTTGCAAAATCTGAGAGATTATAAGATTGTATTTTGGTAATTTTATATTAGATAAATTATGTTGACACACGGTTCTTACTTCTTTGACGCTGACTTAAAGAATTTTACATTAGTCGTTTCTATCACACAAACTGTAATGTGTCTGTTCAACAAAAAGATCAGTATTTTTTTGCGGGTTTCCGGTCCTTTTGCCATCTTAAAATTTGTTTTTAATACTTTTAATTCGCTTTGCTGCTTTCCATAAAAAGCATTATTTATAATCATCTTTTTACTGAATTATGTCTGATTCTGATCTCGTTGTGTATTGGGATAAAATTAGTCTTAATCTCGTATATTCCTTATAGCATTAAAATCAGCTACTTTATTTTGGCAGGATATTTTGTTTCTCATGAATTTTTATATTTTAAACGATAACATCTTAAAAAGCTGCTTAAAGTAAAACTTCTTATTCCAAATTTCTATTTAATAAACCTGTTTTTACTATGGTTTATTAAGTTATGGCGAATTTTACCTTAACTTACATTGTTTCGTCGACATACGAGTATGTACGGCATAGGTACAGTATATGTAATCAAATGTAAAAGTGATGAGGGGCATATCGAAATCAATCGAAACAATAGGAAATATGAAAGACAGGTGTGGTGTTTTTTGTATACATTCATACCTACATATACTGATGAATTAACAACACAATAAGGTTCTATGAAGAGTATAGCATACGCCACACCACGCTGCTACCGTCACCGTCACCAACTGACTTAACGTCGATCAAAGTGGGGGAAGTGATTACGAATGAAATGGATTTCCGCACGATTAAACGATTTCTTTTTCTGATTTGTTGTTTTGTGTATAGAGTAGCTCCTCAAGAATTACCACCTCACCCATTTCTCATCTATATGCTTTTGTTGAGGTAGAGTTGGAAGAGTCTTTCGTGCTTCACTCTGTACCTGTACCTGTACCGTACCGTACCGCACAATTGGTAGAATGCAAAAAAGTATCCGAATGCAATATGTTGGCGCTTGAGATTAAATTGATTGACGTTGTTTTTGTACTTATGAGGCCTTTGTTTTCAAAAAAAAAGTTCATGTCTTGTTTTTTTATATTTTGTTTGTTGCATTCAATCGACGTTATGTTTTTTCATCAATCAGCCTTCAGACCATTAGCCTGACCTCTGTCATTAGAGTAATTTACCTGCTGCTACAACTTATATTAAGGTCGAGGTCTTTCTAATGTAATAATATATAGAGAAGTACCTCTCAATCGTCGGGAATATTATTACATGCCTCTCGTAATGAATTGCAATTTCCGAACTAGAAGTGGAGCACTCTGTCTTGAAAAAAGGTAGAAAAGTTCGATACAGAAAATATTATATAGGAGACATGGGCAAAAAAAATGTCTGAAGTTGCAATTTAAGTTACAGATGAAATTATGATGCCTTTCAAAATGCCTCACCAATAATATTAAAGTGAATGTGCCAGCAATTTAGTTGGGAGAATGAAAGTTAGTTTCAGACAGGTGGTCTTTTTATTTTTTGTTTACTTTTTTATTCACCTTCACTTTTTTGACGAATTATTTATGACGTGTAGTCGGTATCTCGAGGGGATCATAATTTAGGTGCATTATAAAATTACGTTTAGAGGTTTGTATTGTCTTGATGAGGACTTAACAATGATGTTAAGTTCATCCATATAAATTAAAAAATTACATTTAATTTGATTTATAAAGTGCAATTTTCATTGCATACAATGCAATGCACCATCGCTGTATATCTTACATATTCTGAAAGCTTAAAATTAAATAACATAGGTAGGTACCACTGAATAAATTAAAATCATTATGAATTTATTTTGATCCAACCTCAGCATCGTTGATTTAGCCTTGATTTTTAGGTTTTAAAGAAGATATAATCAAACACGAAGAGCTATGAAATTAAGTTTTAAAAAGAATGGGTTCATATTGACAGTGGATGGCAACCATGTTGTTTTATTGACAGCAAATCTATTTTTAAATCTTTTAAATCACTCATAAAGATGGTAAGCTAAAATTAATATGGTCAGCTAAGTTTTGAAGGAGGACGAAACTATCTATCGGTAAATGTAGAAGATAATCTTTGGTTGTTAGGTCTATAATCCAGTCATAATAGGCATTACACCAAGGAAAAAATCGTGTATTGTAAATCGTAATCTCATGTGAACAGAAAAAGTTATTAAGATTTTAAGTCCAAAATGTCAGTTTTTTAAGAAGCAAGCTTTTAGTGGTAGTACTCGTAGCGTGAGGGGTAGTGCGTTGGACTGTCATGCAAGCGGTCTTGGGTTCGATCCCTGCCTCTGCTACCAAACTTTTTTCACGGCTACAACCTCTTGCGCAGAATTGACAAATTCTCCAAAAAATATTCTTGTCATAAAAAGTGCTTTTTCAAATAAGCCGTTCGGTTTTCGGCGTATAAACTGTAGATCCCTTCCATTCCTGACAACATTACTCGCACTCACGAATGGTTGAGAGTTGTACGTCACTAGGCTCTTGTTTTTCATTGAATGTTGCGCCACCCAATTTATTTATTTAAACGTTGAGAAATTACTGCGGTTTTAAAATTGTTGAAAGTCATAAAAACCAAATTTTAGTTTATTGTATCTGAAGATTAATCCCCGAGATTCGGTGTTTTTAGATATACACTGTCGGACAAAATAAAGTGGAAAGTCAAATTCTTATTCTTATTTGTTTATTTTTGGAATGTTTTGATTCATTTTCAGTCGAACAAACAATTAATTTTTAATCTTAAGCCTATTTTACGATCTTATAAGTAGTAATGAAAGGTTATATACAAAATTAAAGTAAGAAATGAAAAGATATCACAACATCATGAACACATAAAGAAGACAAAATAAAGTGTAAATTCAAAAAAAAAAAAAAAAAAAATATCAACAATTCAAAAAAAAACATTACTAATGTAAAAAACTTAATAGCTAGTGGCTCCTCCTTTATTCTGTATAACTGCTGCAAGACGTTTGGGCATTTTTTTTAAATGGACCAAAGGTGTTCAATGGAGTTAAGGTCTGGGGATTGTGGTGGTCATTCTAGTACGTCAATATTGTTTTCGGAAAAAAAAACTCCTTGGCTACTCTGCTCGTATGTTTGGGGTCGTTGTCTTGTTGTAAAATATAATTTTCCAAAGACATTTTACGAGCAGAAGTAGGTAAGTTTTCCCTAACAATATTGACGTAACTAGTGCCCGTCATTTTGGTGTCGATTTTGACGATATTTCCGACGCTACTGAAGGAGAAACAACACCAGACCATAACCGACCCACCTCCATGTTTGACGGTTTTTTGAATACACCTTTGGATGAGTCTTTCGTTTGGCTTGCACCAAACGCGCTTTCTGGCTTTTGAGTTTTTGAGTTCAAATTTGGACTCATCTGACCAAATAACACTTTCCCAGAATGATTGCGGCTTTGACAAAAACTTTCTAGCAAAAGCTAGTCTTTTTCGAATATTGACTGCTCGAAGTAGTGGCTTTTTCTTTGCAAAATAGTTTTTTAAACCGCTTTCATGGAGTCGCCTTTGAACCGTCCTTTGAGTAATGTTTAACTGGAGGTCTTCCTTAATATTTCTGGCTGATGATAAGGGATTTCTTCTAGCCGCAAGCTTGATCCTGCAGTCATCAACTGCTGTGGTCTTCCTCTTTCTTCCGCAAGAACTCTTAAAACTGGCAACAGTTCCTCGTTTAACGAAGTTAAGGCAGATTTTTCTTACTCCAGAAATTGATATTCCGTATTTTTCTGCCAGTTTATGGAATGTCAACCCATGTTGACGGTAAAAAACTAGCAATTCCTTCACTTCCAGCGTCAGCGTCAGTGAAACTATTCACTCAAATAATTATAAATTTATATTAATGCTTCTACCTTTGAATATCTCTTCGATTTGAAGCTTTTTTCTTAAAAATTATTATTTTCTTATCAATAAATAAGAGAAAAAACAGAAACTGCACTTTATTTTGTCGCGTTTCAACTTCATGTGTTTCAATATTCAAGCAATTCATAACAAATAGACAAATCAATTAACGGGATAGTTTTTACAGATCGTCAATAAATGACATTATGTGACGTCAGATCATGAAAAGGAGAGATAAATGATATTTACTCTTAAATAACAGTGATAAGAAAAAGAGAAAACTATTTTTGCACTTTAATTTGTCCGACAGTGTATGTACATAATTTTTGTATTTTATAGTTTTTTAAATTTTAGTGACTTAAACTTCAAAAAAAAAACAAAGCTACATAAAACATAAATTATCCGATATTCAACAAAAAAAGAAAGTGTGAAATATGTTGAGTTTGAACTCATGATTAAGAATACCATATTTTGAATTCAGTAATATTGAAACATATGATATCAAATATCAAAATAAATGTATCTAAATAAAATAAGGATTTCTAAAAAACTTAATGGCTTTTTTGGGAGTTTTTATAGGAACTAAATAATTATGTTCTGAACTTACTAATTTTCATCAATATAGGAACACTAGAAGATTGTGTTTCATGATATTCTAAGTCTAATATTAGCTAGAAAAAAAAAACAAACAAAATGAAACAAATACAAAAGTACGTATACGTCTGAGTATACCATTCTAACTTATTCTTTATATGAAGTGACCATTATCAGCATAAGATGCTTAAGAAGATCTTTAAACAAAACTAATAAGGTTTCTTGATTTACTCAATATTGATTGATTGAGTATCTACATGGGCAACTATCTTTTAATATACAAATTAAAAAAGAGGCTGGGATGCGACCAACACTGAAAACTTCCCATCCCGTCTGTCTATTTGTCTTGCTTAACAATTTGTCTATATGTACTCATATCAATTTTTAACAAATTTGCGTACTATTTTTTGTAGATCTTATTTTTTATGAAAAGACTGACTGTTGGATTTTTATATAAAAATTACTGAATATTGAAAACAATATTTTTTGTTAAATAAAATAAGTTTGAAGCCAATATTTTAAATTTTTGTAAAGCTATTTGAGTCGAAAGTAAATTTTTACCAAGTTTTCTTTTAAGAGTTTTATTTTTTTTTTTTTAAAATGCCAATTCGATTTTTTCAAAATTTTATCGAATATCAACAACAATATTTTTTGAAAGATAAAAGTAGTTTAAGGCCAATATCTACAATTTCTGAAAAGATATTTGACTCGAAAATTATTTTTTACCAACTTTTGTTAATTTTTTTTTTAGGTTTTTATATTTTGTAAAAAAATCTGTCAATTCGATTTTTCTCAACATTTCTCAGAATGTTGAAAACAATATTTCTTCTAAATTTCAAGTTTTTGAAAGAATATTTGAATCGATATTCAATTTTTACCAATTTTGAGTAATGTTTTTTTTTAGATTTTATTTTTTTTATAAAAAAACTGTCAATTCGATTTTCTCAAAATTTTATCAGATCTCAAAAACATTATTCTTCGTTGCACAAAATTGTTTTGGAGATGAAATCATATTTTAGGCGTAAAATTTTGGAGGTGACAATTTTTTTTCAGTTTTTTTTTTGATTTATAAAGAAAACCGTTGCATGAATTTTTTTCAAAAAATATACTTCTTTGATATTACGTTACAATATATTATATAAAATTTAATTCAAGTTAGGGTTAACCAAAACTTTCACCTTTTTTTCAAACTGCTATGGTAAAAAAACCACCTACGCAATTTTCTTGAGAGCCCCTTCTGCATCTTTCTGCCTTATTATCTGTTTAACAAAATTTATTTGAAATCCATATCTCTTCTGGTTCTTGAGCTATGGACGACAAAAAAACGTCGCGAACGTACGGACGTACGAACGTACGTACACACGCACGCACAGACATCTTTCTATAAATCTTTTATTTCGACTCTAGGGACCTTGAAACGTCGAGAAATGTCAAAATTTTCAATTTGACAAATTAGACCCTTTATAATAACTTCATATGGGAAGTTAATAACAGTTATCTTAGAAAAAATGTTTTACCTAAAACGCTTTGAATTTTTTTAAATCCCTTTAACTTCTAAACACTTGCTCTAAGAAAATAATGTCTTTTTTCACTTGTTAGTAACGTTATCCTCAGTAACCAATTTTCATTAATATCCGAACATCGCTGAATAACTCCCAGCCCAGTTTGAAACCTCATCGGGAGTGAGACAAGGTTGTACATTAAGCCGTACTCTGTTTACACTATTTATAGATGACTTTTTCGGTTAAAGTGGACTTCGCAGGGATGCGGATTAAAGCACTTCTGTTCGCAGACGGTATAGTCATGTTTGCGGATTCATCGGAAAATTAACAGGGTTTACCAGTATTGTCAGCTATGGAATTTATTAGTTAATATAGATAAATCGAAGGTTATGATTATTAAAAGTGGTGGTGGACGTAATGCTTCAAATGAAAAATGGAACTTTAATCGCAAAAATATTGAATGTGTGCGAGACTACAAATACCTTGACATTACTGTTACAAATAATTTAAATGTGGGAAAACACCTGAAGGAGAAATTGGTTACGGCGAAAACTGCTAATAATATGACATGCATACAATGCTTCATGAATAACTTTATAGCACATAGGAGGAAGTTTACAGTATTTGAAGCAATAGCTGAGAGCATACTTTTATATGGATCACAGGTATGAAGATGTAAAAAGTTCAATTCGGTTGAAAAACTCTTAGCACACTTTATAAAAAGAATATTTCATTTTCCGAAAAATACGCCAAACTACTTTATAATGCTGGAAACGGGTCTCTCTTCTTTGTTTATAAAATCATTGAAGCTACAAGCGGACTTCTTGCTTAACGTTTCTTAAATTAAAGATTCATGGGTAGTGAAAAGAGTGGCCATAACATCGATACAAGAACAAAATAGTTGGTATCAAGAGTGGCAAGATCTTGCTGAAGAATGTAAAGTTAATTTTAATTTACCCATCGAGGATTTAACAGCCGCTAAAAAAATTTTGTATGAAGTCATTTTAAAGGTTGATACGAAATGTACAGCTGAAAAAATTCTAATTCCTTGTACAGGACAACTTACAGCAGATTAAAACATAACCTAGCAGAGAACAACTATTTTAAGGATTCCAATAATGTCCGTGCGATTTCTGTGACGGAGTGAACTAATAGACTTAAATTTCATTCCACACAGACCTGATTCACCCCTAAAGTGTAATATGTGCAACTTATCAGAAAGAGATGATATTGTATATTTCTTGGGAAAATGACCCATTCTCCAGAGAAATCATGAGGAATGTATTCAAGCTTTACGAATTTTTCAAAACCTCGCTTAGATATAGAACTGCTAAGATTTCTGATTGTGTTTCTGTTCACTGTTTTTTTAAATCATTTCAAATCCATTGTGAAAAAAACCAAAGACAGAAGCTTTGCGAAGCGACCATGGGTAACGAATTGTATTTTCTGAATGGTTTTTGGGGCATTTTCGAAATTTTCACCATTCACCATGCAAATTTTGGTTTCCCAGCGTTTTCGATCCAAATTGGTGATACTTGCGCTTCCTGATGAATTGGATTTAAGGTCAATACTGCTATATTTGTATGTTTATATATTTTAACTTTTTGCTTAGAACTTAGGTAAATAGGAAGTTATTTTAATCGGTCTGAAAAATATTAATATTTCTCGGCATTTCAACGCCCCTAGAATCGTACGTCCGTACGTTGGGATACTGTTATTTTTCGTATATATCTCGAGAACCAGAAGAGATTTCAACTAAAAATAAATTTTTTTAAACAGATAACAAAATTGACAGATACAAAAAGGATTTTTTTAAGAAAAATGAGTTTGTGGTTTTACTATTGCAACTTAAAAAAAGTGAACATCATGGCTCACCCAAAATATTAAAAAAAAACAATAACTCCAGCGATTTCAACTAATTTTTTTATTATATAATGTGACATGAAACTAAGCTTTTTTTTATATAAATCGAAACAAATCTGAAAAATGCAATTCGTACTTTTTGATATAAGAAATAAAAACTTTAAAAAAATGCTTACAGATCTTTGAACAAACTTTTAAATTTGTTATCTCACATAAAATATTTGTATTAATATTTTGTTAAAAGTTTAAGGCAAATCGACAGACGGGTACGGATGGGAAGCTATAAGTGTTGGTACCATCCTAGTCTCTTTTTTTCTTCAATTGTCTTATCTCTTAATTTTGAACAAAGAGCAATTCTACGCAATTTCTTACAAAATTTAAAATTTTTTTTTCTATACAAGTGCCTACCAAAGAAATGCCCCAGTTAAGCATCGAGTTAAATGTTGATAAAGTGCTAAGCAAACATTTAACGGAATGAACCATTTTTAGAATGGCAAACAAAATGTAACTTAATGAATTTAAACTCTCAGTATTTCAATGTAGGGTTTAAACATGTGCATTAACATTCCTTTCAAGATTCGAAATATGAATGTAGTATTTTTCCCTTAATAGTAGGTACCTACTACTTTAACCAGAACTCTCATATTTATGAACAGAAAAAAAAATTAATTATTCACAAGTGATTACAATTTGAGTGTTTACTTAAAAATGTTCAGTATTTTTTTTTTTGTTAAATTGCAATCAGCCATTATATTTATACAAAAGTTGCTGCCATAAGGGGAAGAGGAACTATACGAATGTACATTATTTCAATTTCCAATTTTACAACTGTTTAATTTCAATTGGCATTCATTGAATATGCATCAGAAAGCACTTGCGCCATTTATTGTGGTTGGGCAAGGACTTTGAAACTGAAATATTATGCTTCTCGATTCATGATGATGGTGATATGATGATGGCGATAGCGATGGTGATGTGAAATATTTTCAATTTCAATTACTTTAAATTCTGAGTTCTTTTGCATTTGGTATTGTATGAAATATTGTGAAGGAGTTGGTACTTCGTTGATTATATTTTTTTTTTTTGAATTTGTTCGTTTAAAGTCCCTTTAAACTCTTCAACATGGGATATTAACTCTCATTAATTTGTTTTAAATTTTTTTGTATTAACATTGAATTGAAAAAAAAATTTAAGTAAAAATCAAAAACTCACCCACAAGTTTATAATCAAAATTCTGAGGTAACAAAACACCATTTAGTAAGTTGATTTGTGGGATGTTCAGAAAAATTAAGTTATTAATAATACATTTTATAAACTTTATATAATTAATTAATCCATGCTTCCTTCGCGTTGTCTATTTATGGGTTATTGAATATATTAAGAGTTCTGCAATATAAAAACGATAAATAGTTAACTGTTATAAAATTTTGTATGGCACTAACAGCTTCGATCTTAAACAAAAAAATGTATTTTAATTTTGAAAAATTATAAAGTGCTTATCCTATTTAAAGGGATCTAGTGTCAGGATTAGATAATCAAATGTTCGAAAAAATATCTCTACAAAATAGACAAAAAAACTTAGACTTAGGGAGAGCGTTTAATGTCCCAACGACGTTTTAAGGTGCCTTGAGTCGAAATAAAAGATTTTTAGAGATATGTCTGTGCGTGCGTGTGTACGTTCGTTTGTACGTCTGTATGTTCGCAACTTTTTTCGTCGTCCATAGCTCAAGAACCAATAAAGATATTGACCTGAAATAAATTTTGGTATACGCATAATAATGCAAAAAGGACTCACAAAAAAATAGCAGCAGCAATTTAAAAAAAAGGTACAAATTTCGAATTATACTAAATATGTCACGAATCGATAACGCTAGGGCCTTAAATTAAATTTTATATTGTACATTGTAACGCGATACCAATCAATTATATTTTTGGAAAGAATTCCAATAAACGCTTTTCTTTACAAAACAAATTTGGAGACAAATCGAATGGAGAGTTTTTTTTTTACAAAAAATGAAAACTTAAATGAAGAAATAATAAAAGTTGGTAAAAATTGATTATCGACTCAAATATTTTTTTAAAACTTTAAGATATTGGCTTTAAACTATGTTTATCTTTTAAAAAAATTGTTGTCAATATTCAGTAAAATTTTACGAAGAATCGAATTTACAATTTTTTTTTAACAAAAAAATAAAAACCAAAGAAAACATTACTAACAGTTGGTAAAAAATTACTTTCGACACAAATATCTTTTCAAAAATTAAAAATATTATCTCCAAATTTTTTTTTATTAAAATCAGTCTTTTATTAAAACAGTCTTTTTTTTTTAAATAAAATCTACAAAAAAAGTACGCAAATTTGGTAAAAATTAATGTTCGGTTCTCAAAATCTCGTGAACAATCGAAAATATTGACTTTAAATTAATTTCATTCATCTAATTTTGTGTTTGTTTATATAATAAATAAAACCTCTTAAGAAATGCCACAAAAGTTGGTAAAAATTGATTTCAAGATCAAAAGATAAAAACATTGGATTCAAACCGGTTTTATCTTACAGATTATTTTCGACATTCAGTAAATATTTTTATTAAAATCCAACAGTCCGTTTTTTCATAAAAAAAATAAATTCTATAAAAAACAGTACGAAGATTTTGTAAAAATGATGTTCGGTTTGCGATATCACGTGAACAATAGAAGGTATTGAATTCAACTTAATTTCATACATCCAATTTGTATTTTTCTATATAAGAAAAGAAAAAGTTCAGTTAACAAAACTGCCGTATTAAGAGTGGTGATAATGCTCAAGTGTATGTTGAGACACCGATACACCATGCCTTGTATGTTGTACTGACTTTTTCGTTCATAAACTAAACAACCAACATCATACACTAATACATTTTTTGTCAACAAAACGACGTAATATCTCAAACAGGTATTGCCACAGTTAATTTTCGGAAACGTTTGATAAGGGAATAACCATGCTACGTACCCGTGAAATTATCTCCAAGAACGTGCGATCTAAAGCCATATTATGACTATTTTCTGAGGCGATATGTGAAGTCGCTAGTGTGCGCCCATAAGTACGGAACCACTTGCAGCACATTAAATCTTAGAAAAAGCCGTCGGTACTTCCAAATTAGACTATTTCCAATCATATTTAAGTTAGGTCAGAAGATTATCTCTTAAATTAAGTAAATTTCATGTCAATTTCAAAAATCATCTTTGCTTCATTTCATTTCGAACTTCTATACCTCTAACACATCTAAAAACATTCTAAACAGTCAAAAATATTTGTAAATTCTAGATATCAGTGTATCAGGACATATGTAATTGACAAAGTTAGTCAAATTGCACTTTACTAATCGGATTTGATAGTATCAATTCATATCTGTCCTTAAAATGACTCTAACACTTAAGATTTTTTGAAAAATAACTTTAAAAAATACTACAAATTTTGACGTGACGGTTTTTCAAATCTCTTATCACTTTTTTCAATATTCAGTTTAAATATTTATAGTATTTTGCAAGAATTTTCAAAAATCTTCATAAGTTGTTAGATTTTACGTGTCGCATAATAATAATATTTTTAAAACATGAGTAGATTGTTAAAAAAATCAACTCCGAAATGTATCTTCCAAAACTATGAAAGCATTTAATTCAAGATTTGCTCAAAACTTTTATATAGAGTCAAGTAAAGGCTCAGAAACTAAGTTTTTTGTTAAGGGATATGTTGTGTCTAGTAATAACCAGTGTCTAGGACTGAAATATCCCTGCCTCTGCCCCTTAAGCATTTTTTTATAGATACTGCCTCGTTATAGGAATTGACAAATCTTCCAAGAGTAATTCTTGTAATGAAAAGTGTTTTCTAGAAAACTGTAGGTTCTGTCCATTCCTGACAACATTACAGGAATGACTTAAAGTTGTAAGCCGTTGGGCTCTGGTTCTATGGGCTGTTAAATAAAATATATTAGGAGGTGCAACAGTCCGTTGAGAACTAGGGCCTAGGGCCTAGTGACTTACAACTCTCAACCATTTCTGTTTGAGAGTAATGTTTTCAGGGATGGACCTACAGTTTTAAGCCGAATCCGAACGGCTAATTTGAGAAAGCACTTTCATGACAAGAATTACTCTTGGATGATTTGTCAATTCCTCGCAAGAAGCAGTACCCGTGAAAAAAAAACTTAAGATGTCACAGATAGGGAACGACCATTTTTTTTTGGGAAGTCTTAAAGATATACATATAACTGTTATATATTATGCAATAAGTTCTATATAAAAGCAACAGCTGCCGAGTCCTTTAGGATGTAGATTCTAATTTCTCATATAATTGGTAATAACAACAAATTATCTTCAATTCGATTACACGCTACCAATAAATTTAGTACAGAATTACAATATAGCCACAATACACTACAATATATCAAGTTATAACCCATAAGTTTATTTGAAGCCTTGAAAGCAACCAATGACACTCCAAACTCCATATATAAAAATGTCCATTACTCTCAACACTCAAGTCCAAGTTCAATGTTAGATGAATCCAATATAAATTCATGGTAGTTTTTTTTTAACTTAAGCCAGAGCCGAGTCTTAGCCAAGCCTGAGACATTTGCTTTTGCCGACACACGAACTAAACGAAGAAGACGATCCATTGAGGTCACGAGCGCAAAAGCAGATGGGTAAGGTTTTACTGAAACCAATTTACTCTTAAAGTTGGTAAGACTACATCGAGCTATGGTGCAATGATGAAGCTACGTGGACGGTACGGGGCAATGGATGAGGACGGCACTCCGTTAAACTCACATTGGCTTTGGATGAATGAATCCGCAAAAAGATGCACCTTGTGTTTCATTGTAAGGCTAATGCAACTTAGACTTAGAGCTTCGATCTTGTTGTTTGTGTCTCATGATCATGAATGGAATCCAATGGAAATGTTGTTACAAATTTCTGACAAATAAATCTCTGAATTACGTGCATTGTCATGATGATTACACTTACAATTACCACGATATGGTGAAGCACGGAGTGACATGAACTTGGCAATGTGAAAATGGTAATACGATTATAATGGAATTCATTATGCATTTTTTATTGTTTAATATAAAAAACCACACTAATTAAAACCGCAATCGAAGTTTAAAAAGGTGTTAAAAAGAGGAGAATTTCTTTGACATTTTTAAAAGACTATTTATTGAATCTTTTGTTAAAACCGCAAAACTATTTGTTTATGTTTGGACAGGTATGCAATAATGGTATTTTTCAGGTACCTTTGTAAAATTACCTCTTGTGAATACGAATACACCTATCCGTTCTTTTATGGGCCCTGCAGGCTATCGCAGTAACAGCTTTTCGCTTGAATGATTCATCTGATTGAATTTTACGCTTCGCTAGATTTATATTGAAATTGATTTAAGCATGAAGGTGAATATAGACTAATCTAACTTTGTATCGTTGTACCTTGTACATAGTATATATGGCTGTGCAACTATTGTTCTTAAGGGAACCCTCATTTTTCGTTCTTAGCCTGGCTTTAAGAAGGTTCCAGTGTACTGTTATTTAAAGCTAATAAATTGCTATAGCTTAAGTTAATTTAAGAAACTGTAAACGTTCTTGAAGAAACCAATTTAAAATAAAGCAGCCTTCGGCTGTTCGATTCTTCCACTTTACGGTGTTGTTAATAGTTGTTCTTCCATAAATAATTTGCACTTTCTTTTCAAACAATGTAGCACTTTGATTGATGTATAGAAATCAGGCTATGTTTAAGTTGTGATGAAATAAAGCAAAAACAGTTGAGGAACAAAATTTAGTCTATTGACTTTTGGAAAACATTAACGTTTCGATGACGGTGGAGATGGAATGATATTTATATTTTCATGAATGTGTTAAAGTTTCCTTTGATTAAATTTCAATTTTGAACCAACAAGGAATTGACCATGCTAAAAAAAAACCTCCAAGAAAATAACTTTTTGGTGAAGTTTTTGGGTTGGTAACGTTATCATATTTCATAAAGGCTTTAGCATGTTAATATAGCGAAATAAATTATTAAATAAAATTACCCTTCGAAAATTAGTATTCATTTTTGTTAAACATTTTATTATTTAATTTTGTATGTTAATATTATATTATGTAAATTCGACTTAATTCAAATTCATAGAACCCAAGAAATCTCGAAAATTTTTCAAAATAAGCTGTTAATTCCAGTCGCAGGAAAATTTGCCCATGTTCACTTCTCCTGTGCTTTAACTAAGTCTTCCTTTAAGTAAACATACAAAACTTAATGATTCTTTTTTGTTTAAATAAATTTAATCATTTTTTTTAAATACATTTTATCAAACAACATTTTGTAGGATATAGAATAAGCTCAAAATCGTTTTATGTGTTTCTTTATTTTCAAGACATTCGTGTGTAAAATCTTTTTTTAACCATTTTGAATGGTATTGTCTGTGGATTTTAGTATTTTGTCAAAAAACTGTAAACTGTTTATTTTTTAAGATTTTACCAAGTTCTTCTTTGATTTTTTCCTGAAGGGTAAATCATTTTTCATATTCATAGATTTTTCTAAGAACTATGCCTCCAATTAAAAAAGTTGATATTCACAGCAAATGTCATAACGACCAAAACAGTTCTATTAAATTTTGTTGTTTAACGATTCGAGCAATATTACTGAACCTTTAGATAAACATTTGTTTTGGTTCCATAAAATTCGAAATAAAAGGTATTGTTCAGTCTTATTACCCAATAAAATAATGTCAAGATATTAAAAATGTCATATCGCCGAAAAAATGGCTCAAATACTTTTTGTGAAAAAAATTTCAGAAATCCCAAAATCAATGTCGTGATGCCTAAATCAATTTCAAAATACCATAACGCCCAAATTACTAATTGACATATCATTCAAAAAATGTCACGTGTTTTAACATTTGGAAAACCTGATAAATGTTTGTTTATCTTTGGCACTACTATACATTTAAAGTTATGAATTTTACCGCAGATCAGATCGTCGAAAAATTCAGAACTTTCAGAAAGCGAATTAAGGCAAATTTATAAAATGAAATGAAACGAAATGTTTTTTTTCGAAAAACTCAGACCTTTCAGAAGAGAAATAAGGCCAATTTTTAAAGTGAAATACAACGAAATGGTTTACTTCCTTACGGTGCTAGCCCTCAGCATTATGGCGTATAAAAATTAAAATATGTATGGGGCACATGCTGTCCCTGTGCAACCCCTCTGCTTGGGCTCAATATACAATTTCATACGAAGTTGTGTGTATGTACAGTTTCTTTAAATCCAGATTCTTTAAATGCAAGGAAACTCTGCATGCACCCAACTTTATACCTATCCCAAACCTTATAGTGAGCCTAAGTAGGGGGGTTAGTTGCAGGGTGCAGCATGCTCTCCATACATATCCACTGTTTATAGGCTTCTCAAAGGAAGCAAAATCACCCAAAATGTTTGGTAAATAAATCATTACCGACATATTTTTGACATTAAAAGTTGGGTTGAAAGATATGACTTTCAATGACTTTGGGACATTCTCCTATTGATATTTTTTACGATGCTTCCCTTTTTGAGATTTGGATTATATGTCCTTGAGTGATAAGACATAAGAAACGATAGAAAAACCGTCGTAATACCCAAAATAAATTTCAAACAGCCTAATTACTATGCCTTAAACTATAATTGAAAATTAAAAAGAGGCTGGAATGCGAACGAAACTGATAACTTCCCATCCGGTCTATCGATTTGTCTTGCTTAAAAGGTTGTCTATATGTATCAATTTTTACCAAATTTGCGTATGTTTTTGTAGATTTTGTTTTTTTATGAAAAAACGGACTGTTGGATTTCTATACAAACAATTATCGAATATCGAAATTAATATTTTCTGTGAAATAAAATAAGTTTGAAGCCAATATTTGTAATTGCTGTGATGCAACCCACACTTTTTCGTGTTTTGTTAAAAAAGTTTTCAGATGAATAATTCTTAAAAATTTTTAAATAAATAACAATATTTTACATAAAATTTAATTTCGAAATCTATTTTTGATAACGAGATTTTTAGGCCAAATACAATTTTACCAATTTTACAAATTACTAATTGTATGAATGACATTAATTTGAAATGAATATCTTCTATTGTTCACGAGACATCGAAAACCGAACATCAATTTTTACTAAATTTGCGTATTTATTTTTTTTATGAAAAAGAGTTTCTTTAAACCATTTATCGAATCCTGTGTGATAAAATTAGTTTAAAGCCAATATTTTTAATATTTTAAAAGATATTTGATTTTTTACCTTTTTTAGGTTTTTATTTTTGTAGGAAAAACTGTATATTCGATTTTTCTCAAAATTTTACAGAATGTCGAAAACAATATTTTTTCAAAGATAAAATTAGTTTAAAACCAATATCTCAAATTTTTAATAAGATATCAATTTTTGCAAACTTTTATTAATTTTTTTTTTGGTTTTTATTTTTTGAAACAAAACTGTCAATTCTATTTTTCTCAAAATCTTACCGAATGTTGACACAATATTTTTTTAAAGATGAAGTTAGTTTAAAGCCAATATCTCTAAGTTTTAAAAGGTTTTTGAGTTAAAAACCAACAATGAGTAACGGTTTGTTAAGGTTTTTATTTTTTATATAGAAAAACTGTCTATTTCAAAATTTTACAACATGTTTAAAACGTCATTCTTGCAAAAAATTGATTTGGAGATAAAATTATTTTCTGTTTGTAAGATTTTCGAGATGACAAATATTTTTGTTTCTGTTTTTTTGATTTACGAGTATATAAAAAAAAACCTTAATTGGATTTTTTTTCCACTCACTTACAATACATATTTTCAAATTTGTATCAAGTCTCTAGCGTTATTGGGTAGTGAGATATTTAGGATAAACTTAAATGTTCCCTTTTCTTTTAATTGCTATGGTAAAAAAACTGCCCACTCAAGTTTTTGAGAGTACTTTCATTTTATTTGAAGTCGATATCTCTACTGGTACTTGTGCTATGGGCGACGAGTAAAACTTCCTGAACGTAGGTACACACGTACGCACAGACAGCTCTCTAACAATCTTTTATTTTGACTCTAGGGATCTTGAAACGTCGAGAAATGTCAAAATGTTCAACTCGATAAATCGGACCGATTACAATAACTTCCTATGGGAAGTTAAAAATATTTTTGGGCAAAACAACTAACAAATTGGACGCTACGCGGTTTTGGGGGAAAAGACATCACGCCGTTAAGTTTTGTTTTGAAACTTCCCGATAGATTTTTTTTTGTTTTTTATTTTTACTAATCTTGTAAAGCATCAAAATACTTTTTATACCAATCAGGAAAACTAGCAAACTTTTTTGTATAGTCCATAAGACTATTTTCAAAACCATTTTAGATGTAATAAGCATTGACTTTAATCAACTTAACTAATCATCAAACTCGTTAGATAAATAATAATTTGGTTATAATTCAAACTAAAGACAACTTACAACAAACAAGTTGGCTGCTTATACCCACTTTCAATACCTATCAGATTGCAGATGAAGACCCCGACCCAGATAGTTTATTCCTTGATTTCCTTTTCAATTTCAATCATTAATATTAACATAAGATTCCTTTTAATTGAGAAATGAAAGTGGACCTGCTAACAACATACACCATCTCAATATAACCAGAAATATGGACGTGGACGTGGACACTTCTTATATGCGACCATCATCAGCCATGGCTGCCGGAAAAGTTGCAAATACGAATATGTGTTTATAGTAGAAAAACAAATGTGTCCAAACAGAATGCTCACCTTTATATGAGTTGCAAGTCGAGTCTCAGCTGACAGCTCTCGGCCATATTATTTGATACCAATTCAAAGATCTGGTTTTGTCACGCGGCCCAACCGGCGCGGCGTGCGATGAAAGACACCAACGTCAACGTTAGTGTAGTGCGCCGAATGAAAGTAGTCACTACTCCGGTTGTAGGGTGGAAGAGCATTTTGTAAAGCTTATAGCACAATCTCTTTTTACATTTTTGTTAACTTCTTTTTTTTTTTGCACCATGGTAAAACTTTCATCGTTCAAAGGCGTTTCCGGGTTGCATGATGCGTATGGTTTATCTATAGTATGTATATACCTCTTCTCGTAGTATCCCTTCCCTCTGTATAAATATAGTAGCAGTAGGTAGGTACAAAAACCTATAGCCTAGTATAGATACTGAAAATTAAAAGTTTTGCTTTTGAAGTTGAAATTTAATTGAAAATTTTCGTTTATTTTGTGCTTTTTAATGAGAAAAATTATACTGTTTGGCCGGATTAATGCATCTTGATTAATTAGTTATAGCATCGGGGAGATTCTGAGAAATGATGTTTCTATTTTTTAATTGCAGAAAGTGAAAGGAAGTTTTATTGTTGTTTGTATTTTATATACTATATACACCGCTCTGTTATAAGTTTCAGACCAATCTATAGAAATATAGATAGCCATTGAATTCAAATCGTTTGCCTTCTGTCTAATATATAATGAAAAGATGAACGTAGCTTTAGATAGTTATATGTATATGAAGGTATAAAGAAAAGGCATTTGAATGTTGATAGAAATATATGTATATAGGCAAAACCATCATCATGAAGAATCTATGCAAAACCACAACGATTGAAGTGTGTATCTTATCATCTCTCTCTCCATAAGTGCGTATATATATCTATCTATACTTATAACTAACTTATACCTACCTAGAGCTAAGCTAAGCTACATAACAAAATGGAAGGATTGGGAACAATAATAAGAGTTATTATTAATGATCGCCAGTGGTAACAACTTTCGGATGCAACTTTAAGCTAAATGGATCTGAAATGTTAGTTAGCTTCAAGGATTTCCACTTTATCGGGGGAAAAATGTTACATAGATATATTGCGTAACGATGGATACATATATAAGTGTATCTATAAGATTGCATCTCGTTTAGATTTGTGTCGGAATGTTTGTTAAAGATATGTATGTTGGGGAAGAAATAGAAGTGGGTTGTAATATGTAGGAAAGGAAACATTAATACAGTCCAAATCGGTTATATGTGAAAAGTATTATGATTATTTTAAAGCAACCATTTAGTTCTGGTAGTAGTTTTAGTAAATTGGCTATCACTTAAAACATCGCATATAATAAAAGAAATTTCTAGCAGAGGCTGGATGGAATGACATCCACACTCATAACTTCACGGACCTTCCGAAAGTATACAAATATCTTACAAGTATTCAAATACTTGACATTTTGGGTATTTCTATAACTACTAGGTCTTAAAAGATGGTTGTAGACTAAAATTTGTTCAATTTATAGAAGAGAGTTACGATCGAAATAAGTCCAAATCTGTGTTGATAAAAACTAAACTTCTGTATCGAAGACTCTGTCTACAAATAGTACTTAGATTTTAAAGTTTAAAAACTTAACTACAAAATAAGTTTGTCTTCAAAAATTTAAATGCCATTATATTACTAAAAAAGAGTTTAAAAATATTTTAAGTGTTTAGTTATTTAGAGCTTTTTAGTTAACGTTTTGCATTTGAATATTGTAAGAAAATAATTAACAATGTTTAAGATATCGCATTTAAAAAAAATTAATATTTCTTTCAAAATTTCAAAAATAACACATTTTTTATTATCAAACATTACTAAGATATTCTAATAGCTTGTGCAGAAAAATGATTGAAATCGGTTTATTAGTTCTTGAGAAAATTTAAAAACAAACAAAGAGGCTGGAATGCTACCAAGACTGATAACTTTCCATCCCGTCTGTCGATTTGTCTTTCTTAAATGGTTTAAAGGTTTTTCGTGTTTTGTTAAAAAATGGGAGTCAGTTGAGTTATTTAAATTTGTTTGTAGATTTTATTTTTGTATGAAAAAACTGTCTATTGACTGAATGTCGAAAACAATATTTTGTGTGAGGTAAAAATAGTTTAAAGCCAATATTTTTAAATTTTGAAAAGAAATTTTTCCGAATATTTGTTATAAGTAAAAATTAGTTGGAAGCCATAATCTGAAATTTTTGAAAAGATATTTGAGTCGAAAATCTAATTTTACCAACTCTTGTTATTTTTTTTAGGCTTTTAACTTTTTGTAAAAAAACTGTCAATTCGATTTTTCTCAAATTTAAAAAAAAAATTCTTATAAGATAAAATTGGTTTGAAGCCAATGTCTCAAAGTTTTGAAAAGTTGTTTGAGTCGAAAATCAATTTTTACCAACTTTTATTAATTTTTTTTAGATTTTTATTTTTGTAAACATAAAACGGTCAATTCGATTTCTCTCGAAATTTGTTTGAATGTTAAAAAAAAGTATTTCTTATAAGTTAAAATTAGTTGGAAGCCATAATTTGAAAATTTTAAAATGATATTTGAGTCAAAATTTAATTTTTACCAACTTTGAGTATTGCTTTTTTTCGGATTTTATTTTTTGTAAAACTTGATTTTGCTCAAAATTTTACCAGATGTTAAAAACGTTATTTTTCGTTGAACGAAACATTATTTTTTATTCGTAAAATTTTTGAGGTGACAAATTTTTTAAAAGTTTAATTTTTTTTAAGATTTATAAAAAACAACCGTTGATTGGATTTTTGTTCAAATCTCTTACGTTATTAGTTCGTGGGATATTTAGGATAAACCGAAATGTTCACCATTTTTTAAACAGCTATGGTAAAAAAACCACCTGCTCAATTTTCTTGAGAGCCCTTTCTGGATCTTACTGCATTATTATCTGCATACAAAAATGTATTTGAAGTAGATATCTCTACTGGTTCTTGATTTATGGACGACGAAAAAATGTCGCGAACGTACAAACGTACGTACACACACACGCACAGACATCTCTCTAAAAATCATTTATTTCGACTCTAGGGCCTTTGGAACGTAGAGATATGTCAAAATTTTCAATTCAACAAATCGGACCGAAATACAATACAATTTTTTTTTTATATTAAAAGAAAGCCAAGTTAAAAAACCATAGACAATTTAATAGAAGCATGTTCGGTTTGGACAAAATTCGAATTTTCAGTTTTTGACTAAAAACCAAATAACCTACTGTTATTTTTCGTTTAAAAAATGAAAAACGCCTTAGGGAATCTGCCCAAAAATTTAATTTCTAAGCTTGAACTCAATCAACGAAAGAACTTGGTTTGTAGGGGCGAGGACAAACAGACAGATGTACAAACGGTATCATGGGATCAACTTTTTCGACTACTCTACTATCGTAATGTCATGTTTCATCAAAGTGTTGAGTTCAAAATGTTGTACGAATGCAATCCTTGAAATTCTTGCCATTTAGTTTCTATACACTCTTGATGCGTAGGATTGTCATGCTAGAAGTCTTCAGTTCAATTCCTGCCTGTGCCACTTAAATTAGCAGTTCGGATTCAACAAATAAACTGGGGTCCCCTACATTCCTGACATGAATCGTACACAGGAATGGTTGAGAACTGTAAAACACTAGGCCCTAATTTTACAAACACCTGACACAAATTTAATATATGAGATTTAGGCCCTTATTACAACAAGTGAATTGAAAGTTCGATTTAATGGGAACGTTTGAAAAATCTTATATATATGGCAAAGTTAAGATTTGTGTGAATTTCAACTTGCAAATAGGTCAACATCTTTTTTTCTAAAAATTTGGTTTCTGAAGTAAATATTGAAATGGGATTCGCGAAATGAGTGATTTTAAAAACGTTCGCTTTCAGTCAAACGTTCGATGTGCTTTTCGTAATAATGGCCTTAAAAAGTTGTTCAGTCCGAAGATGAGAACACTTAAAAGTAAAAAGTGTAGATTACGTGGTTTTCAACTATCTAAAATAAAAATTAAATACCCATTGTTTTTTTTTATTTATTTTGAGAACTTCCGAAAGTACTTTATTAGAAAATATCACTCAAGAACAAATTTTTAGATTTAAGAAATGTTGTATCAGAAAAATATATGTTTTGTCGGAATTTTCTATTTTTCATTTTGTATGTAGTTTAAAAATACTTCTCCCGACTAACCCTGGGATATAGACCACCGATTCAATTACATTTGTTTTCCATTTCAAACTTTTGGCCCAGTATGAGCTTTCAAGTATTTTTTTAAATTTTATTATTTTACATTCTCAACTTTTTATACAAATTTGGAGCAAAAGGTCAAAATCTTGGATTGAATTTTGTATAATTTGTATTTTTTCTAAGAAACGTCAAATAAAATTTTCTAAAAAATGTACCAGATATCAAAAAAGTCTATTTTTTAATATTATTCTGTATGTAATATAATTGTTGTTCTGAAAGTTATTTTTTCTTCTTCTTAAAATTTTTTGTAACAAAACACCAGAAAAAAATTGTATTCGCTTAAATGATTTTGACTGTATACTGCCCATAAGTATGAATGGTTAAAGGTTAAAGACAAACTTTTCATTTCAGCTTCAACACAAAGCTTAATCGTTTCTTAGTTTGTGTATAGAATTTTCCTATCGGTTATGTACCTTTGTAAACAATTACCTAACTTAAGGGGAAAACAAAATATGTACAAAACTGCATAATTTTCTGTTAATGTTATGACTTAAAAATTTTGAATTTATTATGAGGGCTTATATTCTTGATAAATATTGATTAACATGCATACCTGGTGTTATGTTTTAAATGGCTTATATACAGTTTTTCAGTTTCGAGTTAAATCAGGACAGTTAAACATTTTTAGAAAGAATCAAGTGGCAGTTTTATTTTACAAAAAATAAGAACGTCCTAAAAGTATACCAAAAGTTGCGAAAAGGTAAAGAACAAAAAAACGTTAGATTTTAAACTTAATGCACTTAAATAAAACATTGTTCTTAAGCTTAAGTTAAATTTTATGAACATAAAAATGACTTATTTTTAATGAATTAGTATTTAAGTTCTATTTTTTCCTATAAAATTATACAATTAATTCTTTATTAAAATTTTCAGGAAGTGGGAATGACATCAACACACTCCATGGAACATATCAATATCTTAAAAGCACTGGACAGGTATGTGTGTCTCATTCAATACTTTTATCAAGAACATATTTTCATTCTGGGGAATTCATCAAATTTCATTTGATACATTGGTCTTAAGCATACGAGGAAATGTTGCACTGGTAGCCGAATTTTCGCTGGTGATTGATATTTCATATCTTATTTTATTCTATCGCTTTATAAATATTTTCTACGGACTTATAAGTGTGTTTCTTCATCTTTAAATGCTTACTTTTTTTGGAAATTAAAATCAAAATGTATATTGAAATACATGTTTGCCTTTTTTTGAAATGCTAATCGGCTACCGTTTCTCTCCATTCATACCATAGCTTTTTCAAAAGAACCATTGAAAAGCTTAAATATCTACGCTACGCTATACGTACTATACCTTTCTTTAAACTTACCATCGGAATAACTTCTTGAACTTAAATTCTTATCAAGGAATCTTCCTTGTTCTAAAATTTTGAATCTTAAAACATAAATTGGTTCGAGCATTTGGAAATTTTCTATAATTTATCAAGTTCTGTTCATACGAGAAAGAGGTTTAGGAACCATCTTGAAAGTCTTAAGTTATGTTTTTTGTGATGAGTGTAAATGTACATAATTATTTTGGGGACAATTTTGGTAAGTATTTTAACGAACTCAACACAAAAATGGTGAAGGTGATCGATGGTCTACAAGTTAAATCAAAAATGAAAAAAATAAGATGTCAAAAACTCAGGTATGGAGCTCTAAAAAAAGGCTTACGCATAAGGAACGGTCAAAAACTAGGATTTGAAAAGGCTTGGAAATGCAATCCATAAAATTAAGCATAAGTAATTTGTAAGAAAATATGATCAATACTGAAATAAGTTTTGTAAAAGCTTTAACATAAGGAGGTAAGACTGTATGTATTTTATGGAAAGCTGTTTTGGAAGACAAGTTTTTGTTACTAACTGATTTATTATGTTAAATGTTTAATGTGAAACCCTTTAGGCATGTTAATAACCATTTATAAGCTACATTTAATTAAAAACTTTTTGTAAAAAAAACTCCTTCCAAATGGTTACTAGTTCAACATATTCATCTGAGCTTCAAACCAATAAATGTAAAAATGAGCAATAAATGAATTCAATCAAAATCAAAAATAAAATCATAGGTCTTCGCTTATGGTACGAGTCGTATGTAAAAATTGTGTCAAACCTTTTGTATACGAAAACAGATTGAAACTCTTAGTCCTGAGAAATACAACAACACACCTAAGGCCGAAGTAGATATATTATTCTTTAATCGTGTCCCCAAAGTTGGCAGTCAAAGCCTGATGGAATTGATGAAACGTTTGGCAAAAATCAATGGATACATATCGGTGAGAGATAAACCCCGTGAAATGGAAACAATTCTAGTTACATCGGGAAGAGCTTATCAAATAGCTGACGAGATAATGGAATTAGCTGAGCCAGCGGCGTATTCCAAGCACATTGCTTATATAAATTTCACCCAACTCGATTTTCCAAGGCCAATTTATATCAATCTTGTTCGAGATCCTATCGAAAGACTTGCTAGTTGGTTTTATTACATACGAGCTCCATGGTATATAGCCGATCGGAAAAAGCACTTCCCCAATACAATACAACCGTCTGCTGAATGGCTTGGGAAGGATTTTGCAACCTGCTTACGAAATCATGATCCTGAATGTATTTTTGAGCAAAACAGTATCAGAAATCTAGGAGATCACAGACGCCAAATGCTGTTCTTTTGTGGACAAGATGACGCTGTCTGTTTGTGAGTATATCAAGATTAAAATCATCATGTAGTAACGATTTCAAGCAATATTTGTGCTGCACGAAATGTGTGCATTAGACCGTTCAACTCGTTCCATGCCTTACAAATTGCGAAAAGGACAGTGGAGAAAGAGTATGCTGTTATTGGCTCATGGGAGGACACTAATATTACACTTACGGTCTTGGAAAAATATGTTCCGAGGTTTTTCACTCAGGCCTTAGATGTTTATCAAAGTAAGTTTAGAGTCAAGATTGAAGTAGTTTCTTTAAATACTAGAAATTATGTCTCTCTTTCTTTTTGCAGAGAGTCAACATTCCTTGGGAAAAGTTAATAAGAATACAGCAAGGCCACCAGTAACTCAAGAGATAAGAGATTTACTTAGTCGAAATATGACAAATGAAATTGAATTCTACCAATTTTGTAAACAAAGATTGTACAAACAATATCTTGCTGTTACTTTGAAATAAGAGAACAATCAAAACATGGATAGAATCGGCTAAGGTTATTTTGAGGGTATTTTTGCTATCACAATCGACTTCAAAATTTGTGTATGGTAATATAAGTAATGAATTAAACGGTGACTTCCCAGCTTCCAAATATGACGTCTAAGTATTTATCAACTATCATTTAAAATTTAGAGACCGTACAATTGCAAAAATGGAACAAGTTTGTCCAAATTGTCTCTTTTTTCAGTAAAAAGAAAATAAACGTACTTTTGTAACCTGAATTTATGAAGATTAAAGACATTTATTATAAAAAACAGACATGGAAACCAATAAGAACATGTAATTGTCAATCAGGTTTACAGCTTGAAACTTTTTATCTTCATACAGTAGGTTTTCAGTTAACTTTCAATGAAATATTGTTTTTTTTTCAGATATTACCAAATTTAGTTTCTTCTTTTTCAGTTCTTACTAATTTTTTTTAATACATTATTTTTGGAAGGAAACCACTAGAACATTAAAGATGTTATACCATTTTTCAAGCTTCTAGTTACTCTAGCCATATTAAGCTTCAAACTTCGAATTGAACACTCAAACATTTTTGTTGTGGAAGTTACTTAACATAAAAACGATTATCAAAATACACAGATGGACGATTGTGACTCATTTACTGTCAAAAAACCTTAGCTGTTTTCATCCCAAGACTAAAGATCGCAATTATTTTCCAGCATGTTGGATTTTGGATATATGCTTTAGACTAACAAATTTTAGCAAAACAAAACTGATTATGCCAGTGAAGTTTTGATATCCATTTCTGCTAATCACTTTTCACTTTTCAAAAAAGGCTGCACTCTAAAAAATTTGAGTTTGGTGAAACGTATTTTGGAAAGAGGAAAACTTTTTAATTCAATAATTTCTTCTTTGCAAATTTTGCGTTTAGTGAAACATAATTTGCATATTAAAAGTGCAAAGTTGCAAAGAAGTAAGTGTTTTGCGAAACAGAGCGTAAGTCGCTCTTCAATAGTATTTATTGTGACTATTATGCAGTAAGTTAATAGACAGAAATGTGAACAGAAAATTGATGGAAGTATGTCAATTTTTCACTCAAACAAATAAGACTTTTTGACATATAACAATATACTCGTTATCCAAAATCCAATATGCTTTTAAATTTGTGTGAACTTATTCTTACATTTGGACTTAATTTTATTTCAATTATTGATTGTTGTGCTTTTTTATACGCCCAGTGATCTTATGCCATTTATTTATTGCTAATATTTATTTTAAAAATATATTCTAACATTTAACTGAAAAAATAAAATTGTTTTTCGTATATCAAACAATACGAAATTAAAAATCCAGAAAAATTAGGTATGCACTTTGAAAGCAAAATTGTAATAGATTTAAACTTTAGTGAAGAACTTATTTTATGCGTTTTTAGAACTTCGTGAACATCATCTTAATTTGGCACACAGTTTTAGGTCGATTAAATATGTTAGTTATAGTTTTATTCAAATTAATTGAAAATATCATACATTTTGATGTAAACTGTAAGGGATCTACTGGAGAGCTTCTTTTATATCGGAATACTTCTTTTCCACGAAATATTTTCTACAAAAAAATATAATGACTTCAAAATGAAATATTTTTACGAAGAAAACTTTTGAGCAGGGACAATTTCACTACATACATATTTTTAAAAAAAAATTAGCAGTTTTCGCCATATAGACAAGGATTTGGAATTTTTCAAACAAACGGGCTTAAACTTTCCATCACTCCTTTTAGTTAATGAACTGGTTGTCAGTATTGAACGAGCGAAGCCTAAGGATGGATACTAGGGTTCTACGAATTTAGTGCTGAAAACGTTCAAGTACTATATAAGGATAAACGAACCATCTAGATTTTTCTACAGAACTATTTTAAAATGGCTATAAATGTGCAAATATTAAAAACAAAACTATTAGTTTTCATTGGAAAAACTTATGCAAGCATATCTTAACTTCAGAGAGGACTACACGACTGATGGAAAAAGTGATTAGTGCTTTGAAAATTGTTTTGAGATGTTGCACTTTTTAGAATTTAGGAGGCCACATTTGTTAGTTAATGTTACTTGCAGTTTTTTTTTTGAAATTACGCCACTTTTATGACTTTTGAAGTACTTCTAATATCTCCAAGTATCGATTTTCAATTATTTCTCTTCCGCTACTGCTCTCATTCCTCTAAATAATATTATTTGTCATGTAGCTACACTTAATCATAACTACCATAAAGGTTGACTATCTTAACACCTTTTCATACAAAATGAAGTTTGTTTCACTTATAAAAAAAAATTCACAGAATACACTCAAAGAAACACAAATCCAAAACGATGACAATAATCTGAATAATACAAAAAGAGCACAAGTTGATATTATTTTATTCAATCGAGTACCAAAAGTAGGAAGTCAATCTTTAATGGTACTAATGAATAAACTTGGAAAGATAAACAATTACATTGCACGAAGGGATAGTGGAAAATCACATGAAACAATTATACTTGATAAACACGCCCAAAAAGAATTTGCTATCAATATAACAACTTCCATAACACCACCATTTGCATATAGTCAGCACATAGCATATGTTAATTTTACAAAATTGCAAATGCCAAGACCAATTTATATTAATTTAGTACGAGATCCAATTGAAAGAATTATCAGTTGGCATTATTATATTCGAGCACCTTGGTATTATGAGGATTTGAAGAGAAAATTAGGTGACAAAGCGCCATCTATGCCTGATGAAACATTTATGAATATGGACTTTGACACATGTGTCAAAACTGGGGACATTCATTGTCAGTTTCCACAGGAAGAGAAAACTAATCTCGCTGGGGATCATCGTCGTCAAACGTTGTTCTTCTGCGGTCAAAATAGGAAAAGATGTTTGTAAGTTACCACCCGAACTGTAGCAGACTTTGTATGACTAATATATGAAAATGTTTTTGAATCAGACCATTTAACTCAAAAGGTGCACTTCAAAGAGCTAAGAGAACAGTAGAGAAAGAATACGCAGTTGTGGGAACCTGGGAAGATACTAACATCACTCTGGCAGTCCTGGAAGCTTATATTCCAAAGTTCTTTAGACATGCTAGAACTGCGTATTACCGTAAGTTTAAGAGTTTTTTTTATTTTTTCACGGTAAAAAAAAGTTATTTTTTCGCTTTCAGTTGGACATGATATTCTTTCAAAAGTAAATAGGAATAAATTTAAAAAATCGGCCAGCATGGAGGTGAAGGAATTACTGCAAAAGAATTTCACGAGGGAAATAGAATTCTATGAATTCTGCAAACAGAGACTGTACCGACAGTATGCTGCAATAAGTGAACAATACGGTCAAGATGAGGATTATATTCTGGTTCCAGATGATGATAATTAGAACTTAACAAAAAAACCTTGATAACATTTTTAAAGAAATAGTAAAAGAGAAGATTTTGTTTTAACAAAAAATAAACTTTATTATACAGTATGGTATTTTCAAATTCTATAAACTTTATAATAAAAAATATTTCTTATTGGTTCCGAAAAATCAAATAATTTAAATTCAGTTTATTTGAAAGTATTATAAAAGTCCAGTCAAAATAGATATAAAATTCATCAAACTAAGGAATAATTCACGTACCAATGAAAATTGGGTTGTTACAGAGACAAAAAGTCCCAAAAAATCCAAAATGAAAAATTATAGTTTTAGCATTTAACTTAAAAGCTTCAAAAAAGGTTTTATTAAGACTTTGTAAAACATAAGATATTATACAGAAACAAACTTGTAGTTTGATTTAATCAAGAAACCTTATCAATATTTGTTTAAGGATCTGTTTAAACTTTTTATAGTGAGCATAATCACTTTAAGTAAAGAAATATGTAGTATACATACTCTTTTATTTATTTTTGTATTTAGCTCGTATAACATTAAAACGTAAGACTTATAATTGAGCTTTAATATCAAGAAACAACACAATCTTGCTTATACAACAAAATCAAAATAGAAATCCTCCTCATGAAAAATGTAATATTGATGCAAATTGGTACAGACATTCAGACCAACTTAAAATCTATAAAAAGTCCACATACATCCTTAGTAAGTGTAGAAATAAATATGGTCCTAAACAAATTTCCAAACAAAATTTCTAATCAGAGATCATTTAAAAAGTGTTATGCCCAAAATACGAAATGTTTGAAATATTTCGACAGCTTCCTATCCCAATATTTTATTATGCGTCACTTGTTTGGAAAAAAGTCTAACCCTTGTTAATATACAATTGCATTCAACTGCAAGCCAAGAAATAGTAGTTACTTTTCAAGTGCATTCAATTTTATATAAAATTTATTGTGTTTAAATTTATTTTTTATTTGTTTTACTTTCCATATTACGAGTACACAAATTGTTGAAGATTTTCAGATTTTCTATGAGAACAAGGTCGATAGACTGTGCACCTCACTCCATAAGATCTTATTTTGAAATTACTGCGTTGTTTTTTATTTGTATGGTTTCCCTATTTTATTAAGAATACCCAAATTTAAGTGGCATCTCATCGTCCACGTACCGAAGACTGATGTTTTGACTATTTTTACGTGCTAACCCATTGAAGAGCCAAGTTATTGGACTTATTTTATAGTAAGAAAAGCAGATCTAGATCATGAAACCGCAGCCGCCGTATTTTAAGGTCTTTATTTTATTTGGAGGAAAAGACTTTCAGTAATACGTTTGATGCCTCTCAAAAACAGAAATTTATTCTACTTATACAACTAAGACCTTCAGTCATTTGAAAGTCCTTTTTAAAAAAAAACAGTGTTCGTAAAAAAGCACCATTTTCAATTCAACAAGACAGATCGATTACAATAACATTGAATTTAAAGTCAAAAAACAAAATGTTACAAAATTATAATAAATACTTCAAAAAGTTTTTTCATTTTTTTTTTTACAATTTGAAAACAAACACAATAACCTTTTGTTGCTTAAACTATGAAATTAATGAAAGTAATTCATTAAATCATATTATTTTCTTATTAATGGGACAAAAATTTTCACATACGTGCTTTCGCCATGTAAACATCAAACATCAAGGGTTTAAGGATTTTGGAAAGATATTATTTTTAACTTCCAATAAGAAGTTATTGTAATCGGTCCAACTTGTCGAATTGAAAATTTTTGACATTTCTGGACGTTTCAAGGTTCCTATATGAGATTTTTAGAGAGATGTCTGCCCGTGCGTGTATACGTACGTTCGTATGTCTGTACCTCCGTACTTTCGGGAAGTTTTTTGTCGTCGTCCATACCTCAAGAACCAGTAGAGATATCGACTTCAAATAAATTTTGTTATCCAAATAATATTGCAGAAAGATGCAGAAAGAACTTTTAAGAAAATTGAAGTGGTGGTTTGTTTAACATGACAATTAAAAAAAAAATTGAACATTTTGGTTAACACGAAATATCTCAAGAACTACGACTTGAAATAAATTTTGTATTATACACTGAGTTACAAAAAAAGTAGCGCACCTTGAAATGTTTGTAATAATTTTAAAAGGTTCTCTACGATCACGTTCCTCAAAAAGACCATATCTCAGCCCACTTTACAGTGTCTCGGAAAGAACAGGGCGCTTTCTTATCATTTTTTCCAGCAGCATATGTTCGATGGGATTCATGTCCGGGATAATGGCAGGCCAAGCCTTCACATCGATTTCTACTTCTTCCAAGTAGTCCGCAATGCATCTAGCAACGTGAGGCTTCAAAATCTCCACCAATAAATTTTGTGAAAGGAACGACATATTCTTCCAACATGTTTGTGATGTAATAATGGTAGTTCAACGATCAATCCAGTATGCACAGCCCAGTTATTCCAAGCACGGAAATTCCTGCTCACACCATGAAGAAACCTCCCTAGAAATGTTCCCGCTGGGCAACTGTTGTCGAATTGTATCTCCCACGTGATTTTCTCCACACTCTCGAACGTCCATCTGGTGTAGACAAAACCTGGACTTATCAGTGAAGAGAACTATACCCTAGCCGGCCTTGGTTCAATCTTGATGAAGGCGACCAAATTCAACTTTTCAACCGCTATTTGGTGACGATCTTGAAAGCTTTAAAAAATAAATTAGGTTGCGCAAGAGTCCGTCGAGAACCATTGCCTAGTGACTTACAACTCTCAATCATTCTTGTGTGTGTGTGTATTTGCAAGGATGGGGGGGACCTTCAGTTTATATGCCGAATCCGAACGTCTAATTTGAGAAAGTACTCTTTCAAGACAAGAATTACTCTTGGAGAATTTGTCATCATCAAATAAAGCGGTATATTATCAAAATAATAACAACACATCATAAGGCCACCTTTTATTAAATTAGGGTATATTGTAAAGTGGTATCAAATAAATATATTTTTGGGAAAAAAATCCCACTAACGGTTTTTTGTAAATCAAAAAAACTGAAAAAAAAATAATTTTCACGTCGAATATTTAATGACCAAAAATTTGGCTCAAAACATTTTGGTTCGATATAATTTTATCCGCAACAAAAACACCTTTCTATGAAATTTGTTGAACCTTCAGGTGCCTAATCTTGATTTCTTGGTTTTTCATGGGAAAAGAAAATTATATGGGCGAAAATTTTGATATCTTTATTAAATTAATAACAAAGCAACAAAGTATATCATAGTGTTGCTAACTTGTTTTTTAATTATCAAATAACAAAAAAGCACAGGATTAGATTTCTTAAAAAAGAAAATACACGATAGGTCCAAATAAAGTATAAGTTTTCTATCGGAAATGTCATCTAGGTATTTTATGAGCACTTTTCATTTAAGCTCTTACAATTGAACAAGTTTTTTTTAAAACGTGACTTTAAATGGTGTGGTAAATGGGACAAGATCAATTGTCTCCAAAGCATTATTATATCAAAACAGAGCACCAGCAAAAATAAACATTAAAAACCAAACTGCAAAACCCATTCACGATTATCTTTTCTAGTTGGGGAGTAGTTTTTATAAAGCCTTTTTAAGTAGTTTCAATTTTGTATATCCATGAAGCTGTGTAAATATAATTTTACATTGGCTTCACTTTCAATTCAATTCAAGTCACGTCAATCCAAAGACACCAAAGTATAGACCTCCAACGTAAAATTCAGGTTAAGACTAACTTACTTAAATGAAAAACCCACCCGTGGGAAATTTTATTTCTTTTTTGTAAACAACTAAATAAAACTATAATAATTTAATTCAGTAGTCAAACAAGAGTCATTTCAAAAAATTGTCTATTAGTTTTAATTGCGTCGAATCTAACGAGCTATATTTGGATTTCCTGTAGAATGGCCAAGAGGCAGGCGTGAAGCTCAAGTTATTTGTGTGGTTCATTTATTCGAATTGCAGCTCCTCCTTAAATTGTGATAGAGTTTTAAAAATAAAATAACATCTGATACTTATTTAAACTGATGGCGAGCCTATACCTGTACATTTAACATTTATCAAAAATATCATTGGTCAACGGAGTAATGTAGCAAGCAATCAAATTATACCTTTTCTAAGGTTTTTGATGGTCTTAGTTCGAACCCGAGTTCAAAGTCTTAGTTCGAACCCGAGTTCAAAATGTATCTTTCCCCAAAGATAAAACCTTTTACTTCGAAAACAAACCTTATCTAAGGCTCTTTGAGACTAAGTAAATTCATGAAGCAGTGTTTTTTTTTCAATAAAATTCTTCGCCTGCCATATATAAACCTTTAAACAACACCAAAGCATTTATGGTAAAAATTATTCTTAATAGAAAAATGCTGAACGGTATAAAAGAAATGTTTGTTCTTAGTCTTTGGGTTTCGAACATGAAGTTTTTAGAGTATAAGAAAATATAAAAATAATGTTAAAAATGGGTATCCCTGAGTTTTGGGAAATAAAGCTCTATCTAGAAAATAGAGATATCTCTATTTTATTTTAACGTTGACATTATTTAATATTTTTGATATTTAATATTTATTTATTTGTATGTCAGCTGAACATCAAGTTAAACTTATAAATAGTACAGGATACTAAACATTGATTTGAGATACAATTAACAAAAGATATATTAACAAACATGTGAGAAAAAAATTAACAAAGAATTAGTTAATAATAATTATACATTATACATTAAAAATGTTTTAATTAACAAAAGTTAATTAAAAGTTATCTAAATCAAGAAGCAAGGAAATTAAAATTGAAAATGATTAATTTTAAAGTATGTCAAGTTCAAGTTCGAGAAATATTCAAAACAAATTCCTTGAAACTTTCTGTTTTCGATTCTAGACCTCATATGACTGGGAAGGTTATTCTATAGTCTAAGAGCAGGAACGAAGAATTGCCTGTGCGATGTCAAACACGTAGGTGGACGAGCGCAATAAAATGGAACGGCTAGAAACACACAAATTAAGTCTGTTACGTAGATAACTTGAAGTCTTTTGAACAATCAATTTGAAGATTAAAATATATCAACGATATTTGATGAAAGCTACCAGATCGCAATTAAAAAGCTGACGAGCTTGAGAAGAGACATGATTGAACCTATGCCTACGTCGAAGGTTAAAAGCAAACCGAGCTATTGCAATAAATAACATCTTTAGATTGTGAGCTGATTGAGAATCAAGACCAGCAAACAGCTCACACCCGTATGTTACTGTAGGTAGGGCAAGTGTTTTTACCAGCTTTAATTTAATATGGGTAGGTAGTACGTATTTAGTAACAGATAGTGCTCTAAGTGAAGTATACATCTTTGACACAACTTTATCGACATGGTTATTCCAAGTTAACCTGTTTTTAAAGAATAAACCTAAATGTATAACATGGGCAACATATTCAATAATACAATTATTCACCATAACGGGGGGAAAATTATCTGGGTTTGGTTTCAGGATTGAGTTTAAGTCCGTTCCGTGTCGACCAATCATTTTTAGCCTGTAAATCAATATTCATTTTAGATATTGCATCCTTAAGCATCATCATAGGAAAACTAATATATAATTGGACATCATCTGTATATCTGACAATAAGACAAAGCAGAGGGCAGATCATTAATGAACAATAAAAACAGTAAAGGTCCAAGGATTGATCCCTCAGGAACGTCATCATTAACAAGTGTGTTACGTGTGAAACACTACATACTTCAAATGAATTGTTGAAAGCATCCAATTTTTGAAGTAATGTTCGACCACTTTTTGACACATAAGTGCTCAAGAGTTCAAAGGTTTATCTGCATAGACACGGTCTTTCCAGAAGCTCTACAAATAAAAGTCCAACTTTGCCAAATCCCATGATCTTGGTGTTCATTTCATATCGCCACGACGAGAAATTATGCAACTAATCCATATTCGCTCGAGTTGTGTGGCATGTGGCTTGGCACCGCCTCGTTGAAACCACATATTCTCCAAGTCATATAGCAGGCAAAAAAAATTGGTTATTATATGACCATAACACTCCGAATTGACGATGACATGTCCATCGTGCGTCATTTTCGAAGAAGTAAGGTTTAATAACACCTCCGTAGGAAAGAGTGCACCAAACAGTGACCTTTTGTGGATGTAATGGCTTCTTTTCAATTAAGTTAAGAGACCTATTTTCGCAAATGTCAGAGTTTCTAGAGATTATCTTTCTTTACAGTCGAACCGTAGATTTTAGATCACACATAATGGTTCCTAGATTACGAATATCATTTATATTTTATTTACAATTTAGTTAACAGAGTTCGGACTTGTCACAAATATATATCATCTTTATGGACCTACAAAATTTGGCAAATCTAAATGAGCTTGCAAACACTTAACATTATTACTTTTTTACCAAGCAAGGAAGTACTTCTATGGTACATATGCAGGTCTTAAGCCGTGAAATAACCAAGTTAATGTGTATTCGAACTTTTGGCATTTAAAACTGAGCAAGAGTGGAGACGTAACATTACTATAAACATAACTTACATATTTTAAGTCAAACATTCAAATCGCAGATACTAGAAAAAAGAGAACGACTATCGAATAAACGAGTGATTAATTAACAGCAGCAGCCGCAATAAAGTAAATTCCAAATACTTCAAGTCTATCTCAGGTAATAAAGAGGTGTATATTGGATATGCGAAGCTTCAACTAAACAGACCTGTTTAAAAAAGTAGGTTATCTTCCAATCTATTTATTGCACACTTTTTTCGAAGAGTAAAATTTGTTACTTATGTTGGTTAAACGCTCATTGCTTAAAATAAAAAAGAGGCTGGGATGCTCCCCACACTGATAACTTCCCATCCCGTCCGTCGATTTCTCTTGCTTGTTTTTATGACAAAACGGACTTTTGGGTTTATATAAAAAAAACTGAATATCGAAAACAATATTTTCTGTGAAATAAAAAAAGGTTGAAGACATTGCTTTTAATTTTTGTAAAGCTATTTGAGTCGGAAATCAATTTTTACCAATTTTCATTGATTTTTTTGTTTAGGTTTTTATTTTTTGTTAAAAAAACTTTCATCCCGATTTTTCTCAAAATTTTATTGAATGTTGACCACAATATTTTTTGAAAGATAAAAGGAGTTTAAAGCCAATATTTCAAATTTTTGAAAAGGTATTTTTTTGTTTAGGTTTTTGTTTTTTGTAAAAAAAAACTGTCAATTCGATTTTGCTCAAAATTTTACCGAATGGTGAAAAGAACACTTCTTATAAGTAAAAATCAGTTCGAAGCCATAATCACAAAGTTTTGAAAAAATATTTGAGTCGAAAATCAATCTCAAAATTTGACTGAATGTTGACATCAATATTTATTTTCAATATTTCAAAGTTTTGAAAAGATATTTGAGTCGAAAATCAATGTTTACCAACTTTTATTAATTTGTTTGTTTAGGTTTTTATTTTTTGTCAAAAAAACTGTCAATTGGATTTTTCTCAAAATTTCTCAGAATATTAAAAACAATATTTCTTATAAGCTAAAATTAGCTGGAAGCCATAGTCTCAAATTTTTGAAAAGATATTTGAGTCGAAAATCAATTTTTACAAACAACAAAAATATTGTTTAGTTTTAAAATTCTTAAATTCGTCAAGGGAAGCCTACATTTCATATGAGCGCTTAAATGGCCGGAGGAATAAATATATTGATATGCATAGTCATAGTCTTTCAGAATGCTGTAACTTGTTTAAAAATAACAAAATGTCGGGACAATTAGAGACGCTATTACATATAAAAATTTATGGGCATTTCCATTTTTCCAAAATTTAATGAATATCTTGAAATTAAAATCAAACCCAATTATGCGCTTCCTCTCAAAAATATTTGAACATATAACTTCAAATCGAAAGTAATACCCATTTGAACCCGTTCCAAATAAAAATGAAGTACATGATAAGAAACTTACTCTCGTATCTAAAAAGTCTGTTTGAATATATATTTTCTATATTTTTAGATTTAAAAACGTCAAAAAACCTTTATTAACTAATTATTTCATTAATTTTGTCTACATACATTTTTAAATATTGTCTTAAAAATAATTGAAATTAAGTTATTTAGTTCTTATTTTACATTTAAATTTATTTTATTTAGTTCCTATTTTACATTTGAATTTCATTAAAAAATGTTCACCCTTTTCTGAGATATTGAACAAAAACAATTTTGATCATCGAATATATGTAAGTATAAGAGCTTGTGCTTTTAAAACCGGCTCAAAAAAAACTTTAAAACAAAATAAAGGTTATGTGAGAAGTACGTTTCTGGAGCATTACAATAATACGATTTTCTTCTTGTTAGAAGCAAAGTCGAGTTAAAAAAAATTGGTTTAATTTAATAAAAAACTATCGGTTCGGTTTTGAGAAAATTCGAATTTTTGGCCAAACAATTTTTTGGGGGCTGCTGTTATTTTTCGTTTTAAAAAATAAAAAAAACTCCTAACTAACTTGAACTAAATCGACACAATAGCGAGGGCCGACAGACAGACGGAATCGAAGGGATAACTTTCATCGACTTCTCTGCCATCGTAATGTTTCTATGTGTTGCAATTGAAAAAAAAAAATTGAAAGTAAAATTGACAGGACGCAATACGACGAAAATTGAACGCTTTCAGTGGAACGATTTTGTTCCGAAGTGTGCAATCAACAATCAGCTCTTCTCTTTTAAACGATTCCATCACTGAAAAATCATGTACCTACTTTTTTAGCAGCAAAAATCTAAAACTCATCAGATTTCGGCACCAAACAAAACAATTTGACTCTCTTACTAGTTTTTAAATCTTGCAACAAAATTTGGAATAATAAAAACTAATGATAGCTCCTACTGGACCATAACTATGGAACTCACATTAACATTGAATTCTATCTTTAATTTAAACCTTCAAAAGATCTCTTTCTGCTTAAATCACACATCATTCAAATTAACTCTCCGATTTTTGCATGTTGGTGTATCTACCGTCGAATAAATCGAAACTTAATAAATCACTTGTCTCCTATATCAACATAATTTGTAGATTTTCAACCTCAATCCAGACCATCTAAACAATACCAAAAAAGCCGAAATGGATGTTGTTGTTTTCAATCGAGTACCGAAAACTGGTAGCGTTCAACTTGTTCAGCTTCTAAAAAGTCTAGCCAAAGTCCATAGTTTTGGAGTTGCTATTGACAATCAAGTTGATGGAATAAAATCCTATCTCAGCAAAGAGGAAGAAGAAGAATTAGTTGATAACGTTGCCAACAATTTACAAGAACCATTGGTTTTTGTTAGTCACGTTAATTATATGAATTTTACAAAGTACCAACAAACACGACCAATTTATATAAACATGGTTCGAGATCCCGTCGAAAGGGTTATAAGTTGGTTCTACTATGTTCGGTCGCCCTGGATATTTGTGCCAATGCGAAAGAAAATCAATATGAAAATGCCCAACCCCAAATGGGTTAATATGGATTTTGATGAATGTGTGAAATCAAATTCAAAAGTTTGTTCATATATTGAAGGATCGAGTTCGGAAAAGGTGGGAGATCAGAGGAGGCAAACTTTATTCTTTTGTGGTCACAATCCAAAGAAATGCATGTGAGTTTGAATGCAACTTAAATTTATTTACTTAAAAAAAAAAATATAAACAATATTTTAAAGGCCATTTAACTCAAACATTCCATTGCAAATTGCCAAACGGAATGTAGAGAGGGAGTATGCAGTGGTTGGAACTTGGGAAGACACAAATATCACATTAACTGTTCTCGAAAAATATATTCCAAAATATTTTAAGGGTGCAACAGAATTATACTACAGTAAGCTATATTTTACAAAGTTGCATTTGTTTTGTTTTTCATAGTTTTCTACTCGAATTATTAAAACATTAAAATTTTTATAAATTGTATTGCTGTTTTGTTGATAAAATCAAATTTGTACTGATCTTCAATTTATTATTAATTTTTAATTCGATTTTATCAAGTTATTTAGAACTGCATTCGTATAGAAAACATATTTTAAAATCTAAAAAATGCTTCTAAACCATATTATGGTTTTAAATTAAATATTTTGAAGCTTACCCCTTTCTAAATCTGTAGCTATTGAGTTGAAATGAGTTTGAGTAGACTTTCTATAAGGAATTCGAGTCCAATTTTATACATGAAATCCAGAGATTTATTACATACTATTTTTTGTTCATTATCGTGTTTTGAAAATATGGAAAAATGCAAAAACTAAATTTTTTGAAATAATTATATTTAATTATTTATTATTTATTTTCTTAAGAAAATAGTTACGTTTCGACATATAAGATAAATATTTTTAAAAAAAATCTCGGTTTTGGAATTTCAACCAAAATTTAGAATTTAATGCCATTTATAGCTTCCGTTGGTTTTCATCATTGAACAATTCACTTAGAGATTTAAAAGCAATTAGTAAAGTTACCTATTTTGTGTTTGGTATTAAAATGAAGCCCATAATTTATAGAACTTTTTTTACAAAAAAAAATACTATATTTAACTCAAAACTTTTCTTAAGGTTTATTTTTAGTTTTTCGATGATAAACTCGTTTCAATGAAAGGCTGGAGCCAGTTATTGCTATCATTGAAATCGACCCGGACAATTTTTTGAATACTGATCGCTCGGAAATCACCCAAAGAATTTTTTTTTGAAAAAAAGTGTAATTGCTCATATGCTTTTTCTCTAAAAATTTATTTTTCTATTTCCCGGACAGAATATCAATTTCCTGAACAGCTGATACAACAACTGATTTGTGTTCCAATTCAATTCAATGACAGAAATTTTTAATGAAAGCTATAAACGACCTGCCAAAAAAAATTCCAATGTTTGTTTTCAAAGTGTTTCGTTTTCCTTTAATTCCCACCTGTCAGTTTTACATTCAATTAACAACTCTAACCGTAAATGCTTGATTGTTATCAGGATGGTAATGGTTGAATTTTACTCGAAATCTATAACCTATCTATCGTCTTTAATTTTTGACATTTTACATTTTAAGCAGCAGCTATATTATAAAAATTGAGTGATGAAGAAAGAATTTTCAAAAAGTTTCAATTAAATTTGTATCATCCCATAGGAAGTTATTGCAATCGGTCCACTTTGTCGAATTGAAAATTTAATTTAATTTTGAAAAGATTTTTAGAGTACCGTGGCGTGATGGTTAGTGCGTTGGACTGTCCAAGATCTCAACGGACTGTTGCGCCACCTAATTTATTTTTATTTATTTAAAAAGATTTTTGGATATGTCTGAGATTACATGTGAACGTACGCTTTTTTCGGAAGCTTTTTTCGTCGTCCATATCTCAAGAGCCAGTGGAGACATCGACTTAATGTTGTTGTAAAGATAATTATGCAAAGATAAAGATGAAGAAATGACTTCTTTAAAAAGATCAAATTGAAAGTTTTTTTTTTACAAAATATGAAAACCAAAAAAAAAAACATTACTAAAAATTGGTTAAAATTTATTTTCGACTTAAAAATCTTTTAAAAATTGAAAAATTTGGTCTCAAACTAATTTAATCTTTTAAGAATATAGTTTCCGTAATTTAGTAATTTGTTCATACAAATACAACTGTAATTTTTTCATAAAAAATAAAATCTACAATATCTCGATGTCTCGTGCATAAGTGATATTTTTTCAAGAAATGATACTTAAATTAGTAAAAATTGATTTTCGGCCGGAAACTGATTTTCGAATAAAAATATTGTTTTTCGGGAAGAAAAAGATATTGAAATCAAACTTAATTGATCATATGAAAAATATTGTTTTTAACTTTTAGGTAATTTTTTAATTCAATGAACAACTTTTTTTTACAAAACACGTAATCTACGAAAAAACAAAAAACTGATGACAAATGAGTTTTGACTGAAGTATTAGGAGAACAAAGAAGTCAATATCTTTCCTAGTTTTTGAGATATTGTGAAATATTTCTCTCCTTATTTCTTATATTCTTTTAAGTTCTAAAAATCATGTTAAATATTTCAACCAATTTTGTATTACTGATTAAACTAGAAAACTTAAGTGGTTTTATTTTTACTTGCGACATATAGGAACTATATGGCAAGTTTTGCATTCGTGCAAAATTTCGAACTCGAGATTTTAATCAAACATGATATTACGATGGTAGACAAGTCGAAAAAAGTGGGTCCCGCGATTCCGTCCGGTCGGTTTTGTCTGTCTGTCCACGCTCCTACAGCCTAAACCATTGGTTCGATTGAGTTCAAACTTGGAAGTTAAGGTTTTGAGCAGATTCGCGTTAGGCGTTTTTTTCATTTTTTTTTTAAGATCAAAACTAACAGTGGCCACCATAGAATTTTGTTTGTCAAAAAACGAAAATTCGAATTTTTTCAAAAACAAACCGATAGATTTTCTTTAAATTTTCTCTAAAATTTTATTTTTAAACTTGGCTTCTTTCACTAAGAAAAACAAATTTTTGTATTGCTCAGGAAAGGTACTGCTCATAGAACCGTTATTTTGTTTTTTAATTTTCTCAGCAACTTATAAACCGATTTCAATAATTTTTTCTCTGAATAAGCTCTTATATTGCTTTAACAATATTTGATTATCAAAAGTGAAATTTTTTATTGCTTGGATTTTTAAAAAAATATTGAATTTTATTTTTTCAAAATTCGATATCTCAAAAACGGGTCAACATTTTTTTACGAAATTCAAATGTGTAGCGTATATTTTTAATATCTTAACAACTGTATACCAAAAATATTTTTAGAACAAAATTGAAAAATTTTATATATAAAAAATTAATTTAAAAAAAAACCGCTCTAACGATTTTCATAAAAAAATTTTGAAAAATCAAATGTTTTTTTATTTATAAAATGGCATTTAAATTTTTGAAGACAAACTTATTTTTCGGGCGAAATTTTGAATCTTAAAATAATTTTTTTTTAAATATTTTAACTGTGCATGAGCCCGAAAGAGCGCATTATTTTGACAAAATTGTAATTACATTCCTAGCTTTTATCTAAATTAGTGCATTTGGTACATATTTATGTATTTTTATAACTAAAATTATTGTAAATACCAACAATGGCCGCTCATGTAGCGCAACTTTATCGGATTAACGAATATGATATATTTAATCAACAATCTATTTTAAAGTGTCTATCAAGAAGTATTATCTTGGTACCTTTGTACATGTGATTTTAAAATATTATTCTTTACGAATAAGGTTGTTTCACACATGATTTACTTTCCTTCGCCTATATAAACTTAGTACCTACAAGTTAAAGAAACGGGTCAGAAAGAGTATATGTATTTTCTATTAGAATCACTTTTTCAACGTACCTATACACATTATACCTAATTATAAAGGTATTACGTACGACTTCTACAACTACTGCTTACGTGTCACTTCATAACTAAAATCCCAAACGCACAAAAGCCTGATTGTAAACAAAACATCAATAGCAATTTCTTGTACCTGTTCGTATGCTTGTTATTTTTTTAAACTTTAACAAAATAAATAAACTGAACGTAAAAACTCCATGTTTGCGCTGAAAACTTGTAGTAAAGAAGAAATGTAGTATGTACCTTTTAGCTACCAATAACATTCCTTCATTATCATCATAAACATGTCCTTATCTATCTATCTGCATAAAGCTAAGAACGCCAATGAACTATTCTTTATTCGTTTTAGACATCGACCTGCTACCTAACTACACAACCAACAGGCGATCGCCTTACAATTTAAACATTCATGGTCATGCCTCTTTCTTATCTTATTTATTTTCCATCCTGGTTCTTCTAATATGAAATTACAATAAAGCTATCTAAAGGAAAAAAGTTTTGAAGAAACAAGTTGAATCTATATGAATAGAATCGTAGCTTTATACATAATAGAAACCATTTTTCATATACAAAGATCGTACCAAAGTAAAAGCAGACTTATGAATGTAAATAAAAACAAATATCGGTAAAAGATCCTAAACAGCTGACGTAAGAATGCAAAAGTTTGTTTCATCCCCTTATTAGATAAATAAAACAAAAACAAATTCATCAACCTTCATATGGAAGCTCCTTATGTGAAAATATACACAAGGATAGACTCAAATAGAATGAAGGAAATTGTGTAGACTTTTTGGGTCGAAAATTAATTATCTCCCTTATTCTGCTGGCTGCTTATGGGAATGGAAATAATATTTTTCTCTCGCTACCGCTGAATTTCTCCACTTTTCTAACGCCACGCCAACGACTTGGCATCTGGTCGCCCTTAAAGTTTCTGCTCATGAGAGTACTATGGTTTTCATATACAAAGATCGTGCGGTTTTTTTGACAATTCAAATGGCATTTATATCTTTGAAGCCAAACTTATTTTGCAGGTATATTTTTAAATCTCATGTAAGTACTTTTTTTAACAGACTCTGTGCATACAGGAGCAAGTTCGTGCGACCCAGTCGTGCATTTTATTTTTTGCATGTTTTCGAGAAAATTGAAACTAGTGAAAAGTTTTTTATTTTCTAAAGGTTAGAAAATATCTCCCTTCATCTTTTTTGCTCTTACGCTTTATAAAAAGTGTTACAGTGATCGGATTTAGTTCAAATCTGCACTGTTTTTATTTAATAATCTGTATCCATCTAGACGGCAGTTTCATAATACCTCCCTCCTTATTTGCGAAGAACTTGGACAGAATTTTTAACAAACGTCTTTTAAGTTCAATTTTACACTAAAAGGGTGTTCGCCATGGATAGGAACAGCTAGTAATCACTTGGCGCGTATGGTGGATGCGATAAAACCACTCATTCGAGCTCCCGTAGCTTCTGACGAGTCTTCAACGAAGTGTGCACTCTGGCGTTGTCCTCGTGGAACACGACACCTTTCCTGCTGGCTAATTCTGGACGCTTCTGGTCGATCGCCTTCTTTAAGCGGAGCAGCTCGTGGTGTATGATTACTTTTCAATTTCAACAAAAACACAGCAATACCTTCCTGGCCGTCAATCTCGACTTAGCCGCTGTTTGGGAAGATTCACCGGCTTACTACTACAATCTTTTTCGCTTGATATTGTCGTGTGTGATCCGTTTTTCGGTGCCAGTCACTATCCGCTTCCAAAATGGGTAGAGTTCGTTCCGTTTCAGCAGCATATCGCATATCCAGAAGGTTTTTTTGAGTCAAATCATGCGGCATACAAACAATAAGCTTTTTTGTATCTAGCCTTCTGGAGTTGGTTTAAAATGGTCAAGTGACTAATTCCCATCTATGTGGCGATGTCACGAGATGCCACATGTGGGTCTAACTCGATGTTTTACATAATATGATTCTCATTTGTCTTCCGCCGGCTGGCTAATCCATGGTGTCGTTTAAACCGGCTCTGAATCGTCGAAACCATTGCTCCGCGTTTCGAACTTTTAGAATTACATCCCCCAAAACACTTAACAAGTAATCTGACGGAAAATTGCATTATCGGATTTGCCTTTAACGAAGGAAAACTTTAAAATAATGCAAATTTCGGCGTTAGTAAACTCCATGTTTACACGTTTATAACTGTTGAACACAATATCCTAACTAATCATGCACAGTGTTGTTTTGCAGATTATGTCAAGACCTTTCAAATGATGTATTATAGTATTGCCAGATACGTGCTCTTTAGCACGTTGTACAAATTCAAAAGACAAAAAGGCGGTAGGGAGATATTTTCCAACCTTTGTTTTTGTAGATTTTTCACGCAATAGTCCCTTTATCTAGTTCAATTATTAGGACTTAAAATACCCTTTTTGATGCTCTGGGGAAGATGGACCAACTTCTTCCTATCAACAATAATTTCATGCATTTTAACAGTGTACAAAAAAAGGATTATCTTTTGCGTAATCTCAAATAGTGCCATTCGGATCCGGCTTTTAAGAACTGTAGGTTACTAGAACATACGAATAGTTAAGAGATGTAAGGCGCCAGCCCCTTTTTCACCGCTATACTTGTACTGAAAGTATGATAACAGAACTGAAGGAATCTAAATTTGTCTATTAAATCTAATGAAAGCAGTAAAATTAAAAAAGGCGTTGAAAAAAGGTAATAATTTCTCTGGCGAAAGCAAACGAGTAGAAAATTTGAGAAACAAAATAATAACATTTGTTTATTTTTAAGTGAATTAAAGAAAAATCAACATAACCTTTTTTAATTCTTATTTTATAGTGGGATTAAATGAAAATATAAAAAACCATAATCCAATGAAAGCACACATAAGTGAAGAAATCAAAGAAATGGTTCGCAAAAATTTCACACGAGAAATTGAATTCTATCAATTCTGCAGACAACGTCTTTATAAACAGTACCTGGCTGTAAAACTTGATGAATTAATGAAATTTGATAAAACGCTTTCGAAAACTAAACAAATAAACTAAACAATTTAAAAAACAATACAAAATTGTCTTATTTTTAATCTAATTTAATATTTCAGAAACATTTGTTTCTTCAGTTTTTATGTTTTTCTTTAGTGCTTGACTATTATTCAAAATCTATTAGATTCCTTCTAAAAATAAAATTTGCTTAATGTTGATATTATTTCTTTCAATCTTCCTTAAATACCTCCGCAAACATCTTAAACCTTTCAACTTACTTTATGAGCATTTCATAACGCTAATAAATGGCTATCATCTATACAGAACCATAAGTGAACTTATATATAAAACATTACGCGTTTTGTTCTTAAATTTTATAGCTACAATCTCTAAGCGCGGACACCCTAAACAACACCAAACATTCTAATCCCAATATTGTATTTTTTAATCGCGCAGCCAAGGTTGGCAGTGAAGCTTTGATGGAATTGATACTTATTCTCAAACGATTCAACGATTTTCAATTTAAATTAAATCCAAAAACCCAACAGCATTTGGAACTGTCCAAAATACAAGGCATAGCTGAGGAGATTTCAGACCTGCCCGATGGAACTTTTTTTATGGAACATATGAGTTTTATTAATTTCACCCAATTCGGTTATGTTCAACCTATCTATATAAATATGGTGCGAGATCCTGTGGAACGTGTTATCAGTTGGTTTTTCTATGCTCGAAGTGGCTATAGAAATGCTATTCGCTTTATGAGGCAACCAAATGATGAGATCAAAGGTTTAGATTGGTGGAAGAAGGATTTTAATAAATGCGTTCGAAATAGAGATCCTGAATGTGTATTCGAGCAATATTCCTTGCTTGATAAGAATATAGACTTTCGGCGACAGTCGTTGTTCTTTTGTGGCCAATCTACCGATTGTTTGTAAGATTCTTCATGATAAAAGTAAATTAATTATTCTTTCTATAAATAAAACAATTTATGCGAACTTACAGACCATTTAATTCACCCGCTGCAGTTCAAATTGCCAAACATAATGTTGAAAAATATTACGCTGTAGTTGGAAGCTGGGAAGATACCAATGTTACTTTGTCGGTGCTGGAAAAATTCATTCCACGATATTTCAATGGAGCCAAGCTTATATTTGATAGTAAATTTAACACCAAAAAAAAAATTATTTAAAAAAAAATATTTGTGAATCTATTTTATTTTCAGTACACAAAGAAAAAATTATGAATAGGAATAGAAATAAACGCAAGCCAAAAGTTTATGAAGATGTTAAGGAAATGATCAGGAGGAATTTCACACAGGAGTATGAATTTTATCATTTTTGCAAACAAAGGCTCTACAAGCAATATATTTCCATTAAATTAAAAGAACTTATTGATTTATGATCCGTGAAGTAAAAAATAAATGTTTTAATAAAATCCTAGTCATTTTGCAATATGCTTGTTGTTCTCATTTAACCTTAACACAAAAACCGAATCTTAACACAATCTTTTTTAGAGAAGAAGAAGCTTGAGATATAAAGAATCCCAGGTCAATCGATTTGAAAAGTTCAATAGATCAATTTTATGCCTCACAACAGTTTTCTAACCAACTTACCTTGCCTCAGCTGAAAATTAAAATTAGACCAAACATCAAGTTGAGGGTTGTTAAATTATGCCTCACAAAAGAACATTACCCCTCAACTCGCCCAACATATACTTTAAATAAATGCATAGGTTTTGACATGAGAAGTTGCTCAAGAATCAAAGCTGAACCCGATATCTACAACATCTTCACTTCGTACCAACCTTTACCAATGAATGCTATGAATTTCCTCTATCCAGACTATTGGCCAATGTTAACTTGTGCCAAATCTATCAATCTTATGGAATATCCATCGGAAAACGCAGATTTAGGAATACAATTTGGAACAAAAAATTAAATAGGAAAACCCATTTCATCGACTAAATTAATTCAATGAGAGAAAACATGAAGATGTTTAAGAGTTGATTGAAGAATTCGTAATCTTTTCACCTCAGCTTTTTGTTATTTCTTTCCTTAGGAAATTTATATATTTAACTTTTTTTGTGAAGATTTAATTATTCCGTCTGAGAATTTTTGAAAAAATATACGTGGCTTTTCATAAGGTATAACACTTTAAGTAGACAAAAGTATTTTATTTGGTGGCCATTTTATCAGCTGTGCATTGGGGTAAAACCACATTGCCTTGGATCCAAATTTTCCACGAGTTTCGTTAGCGGTGAAGATCACTTTCGGTTGACTTGAAACGTCAATGAACAAAACTTCCGTCTTGGAATGATTATAATAGTGTAAGTGGAGAAAGGCCATTATTGACTCGGACCACTACCTCATTGTAGTCAAGGTACGTCTACGGATATCCCGATCCAAAACATGGAAGTACTGTGAGAAGATTCTACGTTAGACGGCTGCAATTGCAAGAGACTGTCATGTACTTTTTCGATCGATTCGCTAATAACCTCTTAAGAAGTCTTATGCTGCTTGCATTAAGCATTGAAAACCAGTGGCAACATTGCCTTGCAGCCATCAGAGATGCCGCCTCTGAAGTGCTAGGTTTCACACAGCCACTACAGAAAAACCCATGGTTTGACGACGAATGCCGGCAAGCGCCATGCAGCTAAGCAACAGTCATACAAAACGGCCCTGCACAGAAGGACCAGAGCTATAGGAGCAGAAGAGGAGAGAGGAACACCGGCTTCTTAGATGGAAAAAAAGAAAGCTTAAGAAGCGCATGATCGAGGAGATAGAGGGATGTCACAACAGGAATGAAGTTCGTTAATTTGACCAAAATGAAAAAAAAAACTCTCCAATCGTACCAGCCACGAACCGAAGCCTGTAAGGACGATCAGGGGAACATAGTAGTAGAACCGCAGTCTATGTTGAGGATATGGAAAGACTACTTCTCCAAATTATATAACGGCGATGACGAACCGAATTCCGCTGTAAGGGAGATAGAAACACTCAACCTAGGCAACAAAGATCAACAATTCCGCCTACCCGACCTCGACGAAGTGAAGATAGCTATGTATATCTAAACTGAAGTCAAACAAAGCTGCTGGAGCTGACGGCATCGCTGTCGAACTATTCACAGTGACTTTGTAGGGAACATAAACCAACTCACCTGCATAATATGGTCGAAAAAAATCATGCCCGATGACAAGTGGTATCTCATCATAGTAAGAAAGACGACCCTCTAAATTTCGCTAACTGCAAAGGCATCAGTCTTCTGAACATTGCATATAAGATCCTCCTGCCGTATTATGTAAACGTCTAAAGCCGTTCGTCAACAATCATCCTTATCAGTGTGGATTCAGGCAAGGAAAGTCCACCATTGATGCAACATTCACTTAATGGCAGATCTTGGAAAAAATCCAGGAGCTTCAAATCGATACCCACCATTTCTTTATCGATTTTAGAGCCGCATATGACAGTATCTATAGTGATGAGCTCTACAGAGAAGTGTCTAGTTTTGGCATCAATGTCAATCTTATTCGTTTTGTGCATAATAACGATCCGAGTAATTGGATTGACCTTTTTAAGATTGTGCCTCTAGTTTTGACGGTTGAGATTTGCACACTGCTCTATCAGGGTCGAAAGAGATCTTACCGATGCATTTGATGTCAAAAAAGGTTTTAGACAAGGCGATGCACTGTCATGCGACTTGTTAAACATCGTTCTGGAAAGAATTGTTCAAAACTTAACCGTCAACACTAGAGCCACAATCTTCCAAAAGTCAATCCAATTACTCGGATACGCAGATGATATTGACATAGTTGGAGATCGGAGTGTGGTGTCAGTGGAGCGTTTTTGAGCATTGCGAAGGAAGCGAAGAAGCTGGGTTTAGTGGTTTAGACAACGCCCAGGTCTGCCCCGTTAGATACCCTAACATCTTCAAAAATTGACTTTTCGGTATGCTTTATAGGCTATTGGAATAATTTTTTTCGTAGTTCTTTAAACTCGATGCTGGCAAGGAACGTTACAGTTAATGGTGACCGATATAAAGCAATTATTGCTAATTTTTTCGTTCAGCAATTTTACAATAGTGGTACCCGTGGCATAATGGTTAGTGCGTTGGACTGTCATGCAAGGGGTCTTGGGTTCAATCCCTGCCTGTGCCAGCTTAATTTAAAAAAATAATTTTCGCGGGTACTGCCTCTTGCGAGGAATTGACAAATCCTTCAAGAGTAATTCTTGTCATGAAAAAGTGCTTTCTCAAATTAGCCGTTCGGATTCGGCCTTAAATTGTAGGTCCCTTCCATTCCTGACAACAGTACTCGCACACAGGAATGGTTGAGAGTTGTAAGTCACTAGGCCCTGGTTCACAACGGACTGTTGCGCCACCCCATTTGATTTGAATTTTACAATAATAATCGCAAAATGTTAAATACCACGACCCACAATTTATTTATTGAAATTAAGATTTGTGGTAACTGTATTGTTTGACGTTAAGGACCTCTGTATTGAATTACCACGATAGTGCGATCTAAAACAGCGTTACATGACTATATTCTATTGAGATACGTGAAGTAGTTAGTCTTTGTCGATTAGCTTGAAAGAATCGTTAATGCCGATTAATAGCCTTACTTACTTACTTAAGGTGGCGCTACAGTCCGGGGCGGACCTGGGCCTCAACCAACAAGCGTCTCCAGCCAGCTCGGTCCCTAGCTAGCTGTCTCCAGTTTCGCACGCCATGTTGGTTGAGGTCCGTCCCTCGGGATTGGATTCGAAGACCTTCCGGGCTGGAGCGTTGATGTCCATCCGCTCTACATGACCTAGCCATCTAAGCCGTTGGACTTTGATTCTGCTAACTAGGTCAGTGTCGTTGTACAGCCCGTACAGCTCGTCGTTATATCTTCTCCTCCATTCTCCATCTATGCGTACGGGACCAAAAATCGCCCGAAGAATTTTTCTCTCGAAGCATCCTAAGACGCTCTCATCTTTCTTTGACAGGGTCCAGGCCTCAGCGCCATAAATGAGAACCGGGATGATGAGTGTCTTATAGATGGTGATTTTACATGCTCGAGAGAGGACTTTACTTCTCAATTGCCTTCTAAGTCCAAAGAAGCAGCGATTTGCAAGAGTTATTCTTCGTTTGATTTCAGCGCTGGTGTCGTTGTCTGCATTAATAGCGGTGCCTAGGTAGACAAAGTCCTTAACTACCTCAAAGTTATAGCTGTCCATGGTGACGTTTTGTCCAAGACGTCGTCGTTCAGTGTCCTTTTTTGATGACAGCATATACTTGGTCTTGCCCTCATTGACCACTAAACCCATCTTCTTCGCTTCCGTCGCAATGCTCAAAAACGCTCCACTGACATCACGCTTTGATCTTCCAATTATGTCAATATCATCTGCGTATCCGAGTAATTGGATGGATCTTTAGAAGATTGTGCCTCTAGTGTTGACGGTTGAGTTTTGCACAATTCTTTCCAGAACGATGTTGAAGAAGTCGCATGACAGTGCATCGCCTTGTCTAAAACCTTTTTTGACATCAAATGCATCGGTAAGATCTTTTCCGACCTTGATAGAGCAGCGTGCATTCTCCATCGTCATTCTGCACAAACGAATAAGTTTGACAGGGATGCCAAAACTAGACATTGCTCGGTAGAGCTCTTCCCTATAGATGCTGTCATACGCGGCTTTGAAATCGATAAAGAGATGGTGGGTATCGATTTGAAGCTCCTGGGTTTTTTCCAAGATCTGCCGTAGTGTGAATATTTGGTCGATAGTGGACTTTCCTGGTCTGAAGCCACACTGATAAGGACCAATCAGGTTGTTGACGAATGGCTTCAGACGTTCACATAATACGGCAGAGAAGATCTTATACGCAATGTTAAGGAGACTGATGCCTCTGTAGTTGGCGCAGTTTAGAGGGTCTCCTTTCTTATGTATCGGGCACACTATGCTGAGATTCCACTCATCGGGCATGCTTTCTTCTGACCAAATTTTGCAGATGAGTTGGTGCATGCTCCCTACCAAGTCATCGCCTGCTGCTTTGAATAGTTCGGCGGTGATGCCGTCAGCTCCAGCAGCTTTGTTTGACTTCAGTTTAGATATAGCTATCTTCACTTCGTCAAGGTCGGGTGGGCGGAATTGTTGATCTGCGTCGCCGAGGTTGAGTGGTTCTATCTCCCTTACAGCGGAATTCGGTTCGTCATCGCCGTTAAATAATTTGGAGAAGTGATCTTTCCATATTCTCAGCATCGACTGTGGTTCTACTACGATGTTCCCTTGATCGTCTTTACAGGCTTCGGTTCGTGGCTGGTACCCTTGAGAGGTTTTTTTTACCTTTTGGTAAAATTTACGAACCTCATTCCTGTTGTGACATCCCTCTATCTCCTCGATCGCGCGCTTCTCATGCTCTCTTTTTTTCCGTCTAAGAAGCCGGTGTTCCTCTCTCCTCTTCTGCTCGTAGAGCTCGCGAGCAGCTCTCGTCCTTTTGTGCAGCGCCGTTTTGTATGCCTCTTGTTTCGCTGCGTGAGCTTGCCGGCATTCGTCATCAAACCAGGGGTTTCGCTGTGGTGGCCGTGTGAAACCTAGCACTTCAGAGGCGGCATCTCTGATGGCTGCAAGGCAATGTTGCCACTGGTTTTCAATGCTTAATGCAGGAAGCATAGGACTCCTTAGGAGGTTATTAGAGACTCGATCGGAAAAGGACATGGCAGTCTCTTGCGATTGTAGCCGTCTAACGTCGAATCTTCTCACAGTACTTCCTTGTTTTGGCTTGGATCGGGATATCCGTAGCCGTACCTTGGCTACAACGAGGTAGTGGTCCGAGTCAATGTTGGCCTCTCGGAATGTTCGGATATCCTGGATACTGGAGAAGTGTCGTGCGTCGATCGCAATGTGGTCAATCTGGTTGACGGTTGATTGATCAGGAGATTTCCATGTCCCCTTGTGGATATTAAGATGCGTGAACTGTGTACTAGCTACCAGAACGTCTCGCCCCGCAGCGAAATCGACCAGCCTGAATCCGTTGTCGGAGGTAGTGTCGTGCAGGCTGTATCTCCCGATTATGCCACCAAAGATGTCTTCTCTTCTTAGCTTGGCATTAAAATCTCCTAAGACAATTTTAATGTCATAGCCAGGGCACTGCTCATATGTCTTGTCCAAGAGCTCGAAGAACATATCTTTGGTGTCTTCATCTTTCTCCTCTGTTGGGGCATGCGCGCATATTAGGCTTATGTTGGCGAATTTAGCCTTGATGCGGATTGTCGTGATGCGCTCGCTCACACTGTTGAAACTCAAGACTTTTTGCCTGAGCCTAGTTCCAACAACAAATCCACACCCAAATAGACGCTGTCTTTGTTCTCGGTAGCAGTCGCCGTAGTAGATATCGCAGTCTTTTAGTTTGCGTTTACCCGGTCCATCCCATCGCACTTCTTGGATGGCTGTAATATCTGCCTTGCAGCAGTTTAGGGCTTCCGCTAATTGTTCGGCTGCACGTGGTCTGTTAAGGGACCTAACATTCCACGTACATATCCGAAGTTCGTTGTCCTTATTTCGTTTGCGTGGGTTGTCAACAGTGAATCCGTCCGTATCCGAGGCTTGTTGTTGCTTCGAAACTATGATGTTTTTACGTGGCCAGGAAGTCACCCCGACGGCACAACCCCCAACCTGGAGGGCCAGATCCTTAGTATAACTCCAAGGAAGGGGAGCCGGATGAACCGCTCCTTATAGGCCTGGGCTCCGAATATGTCGAAGAAACCCTATAAGGTGTTCACTAAGTAGTTCGACTTTACTGGAACTGTAGACGCCACCGTTGATTCTATCTCGAGAATTCGTCCGCTGCCGCCTGGATAAGGAGAGGTGCCTTAGTGGAAACACCTCTCCCCCCCCCTCTCTCGTTTGCTGCCCCCAACAACTTTCCACTGGGGTTGGAACCCAATCTCCAGTTGAGGTACTAGGCACCCGATGTTCACCGCGGGGAGGTGAGAGTAGGAGTTGATAGACAGAGGTGGGTTTTGAGAAAAACCTGTGGACGCTTGTGTCCTCTTGAATGAACATGTCTACCATTTGAACGATTAATAGCCACAAATGTTGAAAAGAAAACAACGAAAATTGGACCTTCAGATTAGACAACTTAAAAAAAAAAAAAACATTTTTGTTTCATTTCAAAGTTCAACACCTTCAAAAACAACACCCCTTGTGTATCAGTCAAAATAAATACCTTGCAAGAAAATTGTTTTATTTTTATCAGATCTGATATGTAGTTCCAGTGATTTCTGGTTAAAGAGAAACGTTTTAATATAACAATTTTTTTTGTCAAGAACGCACCAAATCTGTCTTGAACTTGTTTTAATGAAAATTTCTATCGGTTCTTGCTCCTGATTTCCAATTTTAAGAAATTGGCCCTTTACCTTTATTAAAAAATAAAAACTATAAAAATCAGTCTTCCTATAAAATTTTAAATTCCAGAAATATCAATCACAGTGCAACATCGTAACGTCGTCGATGATCTTAACTACCAGGTAAAGCATTTAAAGTATGCAATGATGTATATGTTAAAATGAAAGTTATGTAATATCAATATCTTAAATATTTAACTCCTTATTAATATCCTACTTTTTTTTTAACAGATGCAATCTCTAAATGCTAAAGATCTCAACAATACCCGCAAAGCTCAACTCGATCTTGTTTTCTTCAATCGTGTTCCCAAAGTCGGAAGCCAAACATTCATGGAACTTATGCGTCGTCTATCCGAACGCAATAATTTCCAATTCCATCGTGATGCAGTTCAAAAAGTCGAAACAATACGATTAGCTGATGACCAACAACAAGAACTAGCCGAAGTTATAAGTGATCTTCCAGAGCCTTCAGTGTTTATCAAACACGTTTGCTATACCAACTTTACCAAATTTAGTCTTCCAACGCCGATTTATATCAATGTAGTTCGGGACCCTGTCGAGAGGGTTATAAGCTGGTTTTATTATGTTCGGGCACCATGGTATTTTGTTGAGAGAAAAGCTGCATTCCCAGATTTACCATTGCCTCATCCGTCTTGGTTGAAGAAAGATTTTGAAAGTTGTGTTCTATCAGGCGATCAGGAATGTACTTATACACAAGGAGTCACTGTTGAGGGTATTGGCGATCATAGAAGACAGAGTTTGTTTTTCTGTGGCCATGACTATGAATGCACGTGAGTTTATATATGAGACATTTTTGTTTTTGTAAAGTCTTTAAATATTATATTTGTTTATTTTCACAGACCATTTAACACTGTGGGAGCACTTGAGAGAGCTAAATATGCTGTTGAAAGCCAATATTCAGTTGTCGGAGTTTTGGAAGACATGAATACTACTTTATCAGTGTTTGAAAAGTTCATTCCGAGATTCTTTCAAGGAGTTCGAGATATTTATGAAAGTATGTTACACAAGTTTTAGAATTCAAAATCGTTTACATCATCGAAAGTTTTCAAAACGAAGTTCAAAACTATTAATTGACATTTTTTTATACTATCAAGAATTCAGTTTCTTTGGGACCTGGGTTTTTTTCGATGTACAAAGAGAATTAAAAATGTTTGCGAATTTTCGAGTTTTGTAGATAAGAACAATTTCTAGAGAAATTTTAAAAAATATCACATTTTACTTTTATTTACTTGAAATAACTACGGACTCATGAAATGACTAACTCACTATTTTTCATACATACTTCTTTGTATAAAGCATTCAATAATTTAATTTTGTTTTTTAATTTTAGGTAGCGCAGAATACTTAACAAAAATCAACAAGAACAACTTCAAGCCTCCAGTAAGCGAGAAAGTTAAAGATATTGTAAGAAAAAATTTCACAAATGAAATTGAATTCTATCAATTTTGTCGTCAGAGGCTTCACAAACAATATCTAGCAGCTCATTTACCACAAAAGATTATAGGGACTCCATAAAATATGAAGACACCATCAAAAAGACTGTATTAAAATTTTCTTTTGTTGATCTTGTACATTTTGCCTATTGTTAAGTAAATAAAAAAAAACACACACACAAAAACAAAGCCCTCAGATATTGTATTTATTTTATATAAAAAAATAAAAATTAAATTAAGTTTTTTAAGTAATTTAATTTTTAAAACATACATTATTACTTATTTAGTTGAGTAATTTTGTTTTTAACTTTGCATTTGTACCTTACGTAGAATACCATGCATGCAAAATATATAATTAATAACAATTTATTAATATTAATAAATTTATTTGAATTAAAATACTATTTTATTTTTTAGAATATTTATGCATTATGAGCATTTTAGTTGATATAATTTGCTAATTTTTATTATTAAATCCACTTTTTTATTAACAACATCAAAAAAAAAACCTAAATTGTGATCACTAAATTATTATGTTTTTTTTATCAACCTTACACAATTATTATTATATTTTATTATGATTAATATTAAGTTTTATTTTTGTTAATGCATTTCACACTCTCACACAAAAAAAAAATAGATATTATTATGATTAATTTTATTTTAATTATTTAAGATTGTTAAAACATCAAACTAAAACATTGTTATTAGCTAAATATATGACATTAGTAATGAATAATTTGTTTTAATGTTTTTAATTTCGTTAAAAAGGTAAAAGTTTGATTTATTAAAGTCATTCTCGTTTTTTAAAAGCGAAACACTTCGAATGGGGTTTTCCAATAATAGGATTCATTTTGATATTTAAAAAAACGTATAAGTTTGAAACACCTTAACCTTTTCATTAAATGTTCCATGTCCAACTTGCACGCATACGGCTATAACAATATAATATAATGTAATATAAAATAAAGAAACAAGTCTAAAGCATTAAAATCACCTCTTCGAGAAAAAAAACGGTAAGCAAACTTTTCAAAAATGTCGATTGTTTCTTTTATATGTAGGACCTGCCAAAAACAGTCTCATTTTCCAATATGTTAGGTTCAATCACACCAACATACATCGACAGACTAAGACCATAAAAAACAGGGACACGTTGATAAAGAGGCTTTTAAATAATAATTCTAGGATTTCCTAAACTCCCTATGTGGAAATTCTGATTTTTACTTTAGCCGATGCCGCTGAAATCACTACTGAAGTCAAAAAGAATCTGGATCATTTTGATGCATTTAAAAGACAGACAGTAACTGGAATATTAAAACATAACAGCTACAAAGAGAGCTATCCAAAAAAACGGGTTGTACACAATGAAACCTCTTATTGGAAAACCCTATATTTACGTTTATTAAAAAAAACTCGAGTTCAGCGTCAAAGGAAATCAGTTGATGTTAAGGCTGCAGGTAGTCTTAAGTAAGGGTGATAGCAGAAAATTTCGGTTCCCAGCACGTACTGGCAGTAATTTCTATAAAAAGTGCATCAAAAGTTCAACTTCTGAAAATTGAAACATGGTAGGGAAACAACTTCAAATGCATTGACGCCTACGACTCGCTGATTTCAAATATGATTTTGACGGACGTATAAGTTGGCAAAATTGTCCTGCAGAGGTAGCCCAAAACGCATTCTTTTGACGATTTTGGACTTCTGGGAAACCATTAAAAAATGTTCACATCTTCTTGAAGCCGTTCACTAACTTATTGCTAATGTTTAAAAGACAAAAGCGTGGTGGCATTTTTCTGGCATACCTAACCAAAAATTAGTTTTTGCCGTTTTTGGACTTTTGGGAAACCACTTAAGGAAGGTTGGTTTTATTCGAAAGCCATAGATTTCCTGATATTAAATATGTAATACATATATATAAGTGCCCGTTGAAATTGGATTAGTCACTGTGAATATCAAATTTCAAATATGAATAAAAACTTTTAGTTCGGACCAAAAAATAAGAGTAAACTTACCTAAATTCCCACCAAGCTGAAAATCGGTAAGATTGTTTAAAAATATTTCGAACACAAATTGTAGGTCATAAAATTATCTACAAAAAAAGAATTAATACTTTTTTTTCTACGAGCCACCGTTTTTGAGATATAACGATTCTAAAAGTTGTAAAGGATGTAATCGTCATAAAATGAACACGTTTCCTGGCCACCTATGAGGTAGTGTACTTAGCGCGTTTTTTTTGTGGTTTCCCCAGTAGGCCTATTCCACGGGTTAGTTTTGATCCTGTTTAATTTGAAACTATTGTAAAATAATGGACATTAGAAGAGATTGAAAAAATAAAAGCAATTTAAGATACAAGAAAGTAGTGAAATAAAGCTTCCGAGTCGTAATTTTCAAAATCTTATTCTTGTTCTTCTTCTTGATCTTATTGTTCTTATTCGTCTTGGTCTTCTTGCTCCTGTTCTTCTTCATCTTCATCCTGAGTGCATGTAAACAGCTTTTTTTTATTTTTTATTTATTATAAAATTTTGAAAAAAAAAACTAATATCAAGATCCTTTTTTATTTTTACTTAAAAACTACTTAAAATAAGGTCCTTAATATAAAACTTAAAGCTAACTTAAACCACCTATTCTACCTTTAAACTACTTAAAATTAGAACAACCACAGCAGCAAATCTAACTATCTAGCATTTTTGTTTTTCATATCATTTGCCTATTCTACTTAAAACTAAATTCTTAAAATTATAAAACAAGTATATAAGCCAGCCAAGGCTTAAAACCACATCCCGACTACCCACTATCAAGTGCCGTTTGAAGTTACCAAAACTGGTTCTCCTGCTTCACCCTATCAGTTCGGTCCCGTTCGGACATAGCCCTGTAAACTGCGTTAAAAGCGATGTATCGCATGTTGCCTCGTTGGAATCAAACGGATCCTTACTGTTGGTGATTCAATATTAGAGCACAACCGGCCTTAAAAATGTGTACATGCCAGAGAACAGAAGAGTCAGACTTTTTTGCAACCACATTTAGCACTGCATTCTTTTTTGCAGTTGCAAAAAATCGAGTTCAAAAGATTTTCCAGCGCAGGTGGAAATAAAGTGTGCACTGGTTCTAATAAATAGTTGACCAACTTCCAACCCCAGTCTGTAGGTTCTAGCTGATAACTAAGGCACACTTGAACTTGGTAATATACCCTAAAAAGACGTTGATGAGCAGCAACTGATGTTGGAGGAAGACAAGCTAATTGTACTAGTTTTTTTACTTTTGGTGTTTTTAACGAAACATGCATATCTAAATCTATCTAAGCTTTTTTTTAGGAGCTCCGTACATAGAAAGAAGAAAGCGAATGCCGTTAGTAATAATTTCTTGTCGAGTAGAACTGAATGAATGAATGAATGAATGAATTGGGTGGCGCAACAGTCCGTTGAGAACTAGGGCCTAGTGACTTACAACTATTCCTGTGTGCGAGTAATGTTGTCAGGAATGGAGGGGACCTTCAGTTTATTGCGGAATCCGAACGGCTAATGTTAAGAAAGCACATTTTCCAAGACCTCTGGCATGACAGTCCAACGCACTGACCATCATGCCACGGGTACTACCTGTCGTGTAGACCTTCTATTTTAAAAACTTCAGCACATTCAATTAAACTTCGTTTCTCAAATAGTTTGAAGACCGTTATTTTACCCTCCTGTAAAATGCAGATGCCGTATCATAGCCAGTTATTGATTATAAAAAGAGTACATGATTTTAACACTTTGCAAAAGTAGATAAACTTTTTAATGAATACATTTCCGATTGATGTTGAACTTTTCTTGACGTTAAGAAGAAAATAGTTTTTTTTTTCAGTTGGAGTTCGAGCAGTCAGTAATACGAGTAAGTCTATACCTTCACCAACAACAAAAGTTGTATTTGTCAAATTGAATTGCTCAATTTCTGTTCCAATTATCAATACATCAGCATCATTATAAGGTTGTCTTGCCAATATATTTTCCGTAATAAATAGACATTGTTTTCTAGAACAAAAAGGTGATTCACTCGAACGTAATCTAGTACGAGGAGGACATTTATTGGATATACTGGCTTCTTGTTTTTCACGTTGTCTTTTATTAGCTGCAGCAATAGAAGACTTTCGAGTATAATTTTCACGACGACTTTCATGTATTGTCACAGCATTTTGATTTTTTAAATACTCCAAAAATTCATCTGCTTTTTCGAAACTTGCATTAATTAATGTCTTCATACCTCGTTCAACAGTAACGATTTCACTTTCAGTTAAAAGTTTAGCGCAAATAAAGCAATAATCTGACATTTGTGTTATAAAACTCATATATACGTGGCGTACTCATTTTACAACTTTTTTAATCGTTATATCTCAAAAAAGGTGGCTCGTAGAAAAAAAGGATTATTATTTTGTAGATAATTTTATGATCTACAAATTTAGTTTGAAATATTTTTATGATAAAACTTCCAGTTTTGCTGAAAACCGCGAAAAACTCATTTTTTTTATCTTTGGCTAAACTTTCAAATTTTGTTTTTAATGATATTTTAAACAATTTTACCGATTTTCAGCTTGGTGGGAATTTAGGTAATTTCGAATGTCTAAATTGACCGGACTATTTTTCATGCTAAACAATGTCGTCGTCGGGTTATATTTCGATTCAAAACTTCTTGGTTACGTCTAGAGATTCCACATGGGAGGTAGTTTTAAATTGTTCTATATTTAATACTAATGTCAAGAAGGGTTCTGTTTTGCTAACTATTTCACTCAAAAATTCGAATTTCCTATATGCCTAAGGCATAACTCTCAAAAAAGTTCAACTCTATACCAATATTCCCTGAGATCGCAGAAACCTTAACTCACTGACTTGACTATTAATACAAATTATTAAAAACTTCACAAAACTTGCAGTATCCTGCTAAAGTAAACCCAAAGTTTCATCAATTTCTTCTCTAAAACTATCTCTAATTTTTGTTTACTATTTTCATTAACATTATAAATCTCTTAAGCGTCAGGTCGATCGGACTTTTGACAGGCTTTTTATTGACTTTAAGATGTTTTACGATATGTCATAAAGAGCGACATAAGAATTTGCAAAATGTTATGTAGCATTGAAAAGAAAGTTTACTTAAGTTTGATTTATTTATTTATTTTATAGATTAAACAACAGAATGGTAGAAAATTCTGCTATACACAGATTATGAAATGAAACAAACAAAAGCGCGACAAAATAGAAAATAGATCTATTTGGCTGTTGAGCTCGAGCTTCCGATATTTACGACCTAAATGTAGCACACAGCTTGAGCTTTTTATCAGAATCGCTAAAAAAATGTATGCGTTAGGAGTAGAAAATATTACAACAGGTCAGGGCCAGGAGTAAATAAATGTCTATCTCAATTGACTCAAGGGTTTGATTTTTAAGCTTTGTTAAGGCACCTTATTAAAAATGCCACATTAAAAGTTTCAGTTCTTGCTTCTCTCACATTTGTAAATTATTAAATTTATAAAAAAAAACAGCAACATTAAAATATGTGCAAGGAAACAGTATTCTAACAATTTTTCTATGAGATAAAGATCACAACTTTTTAGAAAATTTAAATAAGTACTGTTTATTTTATTTCATATATTGTGTACATAGTAATAATAGCCACATAATGTTTGTACTATATTTTATATACAACACACAAAAAAAAGAAAAAAAAAAACAAATTTATTTAAACTTCAAAACGATAAAAAACAATAAACATTAATAAAATAATAAAGAAAGAATAAACAAAACAATAACTGAATAACTGAATATAACTATTAAAGTACATAAACAATATCAAATTAAATTACTATTGATAAATCATAAATAATAATATGTTATTTCATTTTATAAAGGTTTGACAAGATAAACGATTATGACATAAGTGACATGGCTAAAAGATAATCTTTGTAAGTATCGTATATTTTCACAGTGTTTTATTCGAATTGAGTTTATTTTTAATTAATTTATCATAAATTAAGTTGAAACTGAAATCATTTTATAATAAGTAACACTTTGATGGAATCCTTTTTCTTGTTCGAATGTAGGTTTTTCTCTAGAATAATTAAAGAGGTGATTTTATTTTGGTGTTATTTGTAATTTTTTTGTATATACTCACGCTGCATTTCCGTAAAATATAATATTTTCACTTTTAAATGATTCTCCAGCATTGGGTATTTGAATCTCAGCTCTCATGTGATCTGCAATCGAGCGCTGGAAGAATGTGAGAAGTTGAATCAAGAACAATTATAAATTTTCTGTTTTGAACAAGTATGTTTTTCATGGAAGAAAAACCTTTTTCTTTAAACTTAAAATAATATTTTGAGCATTTAGTATCCAAGATCATAACTTTCTATTGATAACTTTAAACACAGCAAACTGTGAAAACAATATGTTTGTAATAATAACTCTTCGAAAAATCATTTTAATTACGTTACATTCGAGAAAAAGCTCTACAGAGCGATGTTAAAACGCAGTGTTGTCCAGCAATAAACTGTGCTAATTTAAAATTGAGAAAGTTCTAGTTTTGATATGCAAAAAGATGAGCAAACGCTCGATTGCATGAGATCGAACTCACAAATTGTTAAGGATGAGGTTTCTCTTACTCAGTTGATAAATAACTATCAAAATGGCCGAGTTTCTGAACAATTTTGTTACAAATCGTGTTTATAAAAATAGAAGATGTCTAATTGGTGAAGATTATATAAAATTGTATTGACTGTACTGTACTGAAGGGGATATTACTACCCTTTTTATCCAGAGGCACAGTGTGAGCACTAGGAAGAGGAGAGAGGGTTTAAAAGGAGATGTCGGTGCACATTGGTTTTGAATTCCTGAATATTGCAATTACTAGGAAAGACAGAGTGTGGTAAGGCATTCCACAATCGCGTAGTACGGCTAAAGAACGAATCTCTGTATTTGACAGTACGGCCGAAGTTGGGCTCGAGGGTATACTGATGAGCATTCCTAGAAGCGCGAGTATTACGGTTAAACTGTTTAAGGAGAGGAATCAACTGGCTCTTTCACTAGAGCATAAGCCGTTAAAATAAAAAAGGGTGAAACAAGAAGTAAATGAACTTATGCTGATATTATCATCTATCAATTTAAATACTATCAATACTATCCAAGAGTTTTAAGTAAGTTGCAGGAGCACCAGCCCCGAGATGGGAGTTATACTCAAGCTTTCGACGTATGTAATTCTTGTAGATAACAGCCAGATCAGAAGGGGTGAAATATTTCTTGCATCGCCTAAGGAAACCCAAACACCTTGCGGGATTGTTGGCGACATCGCGTATGTGATCATTCCACAAGATTTGGTTGGTGAGACACATATCGAGAATATCGAGGTGTTCAGTCTCATTCATGCAAGTGCCATCCATTGATAATGGCAGAGGGGGTATATCTCGCTTTAACGATGCAAGACAGCATTGGGTTTTCGAAGCATTAAATTTCACGCCGTTTTTTAATCGCCATTGAACAATGCTGTTTAGGTCCGAATTTAATGAGCTTATCATATCTTGTCGTTGCAGTTCCACATCCGAAGAAAAGGGGTGTGAGTCTGAAAACGAATATGAAAAGCTAGGAGTACTATCGTCAGCGAAACAATGTATTGGATTAGATGTTGCAGACAGGAGATCATTAATGAAAATGTAAAAGAGTGGAGATAAAACAGAGCCCTGGGGCACACCAGCATTTATTTTATGGTTTTCAGATTTGAATCCATTCAATACTACTTGTATTGAACGATCCGAAAGGTAATAACTAATCCAATGAAGCAGGGATTCCTGAAAACCGAAAGCCTAATGCCAAACCCTATCAAATGCTTTTGAAATATCAAGTGCAATAATCTTACTTTCTCCAAAACGATGTAAAGATTTGCTCTATTGTTCGGTGAGATGAACCATGAGATCACCAGTTTAGTGGAGTTTGATATTGCTACGAAAGCCGTATTGCCGGTCATTAAGAAACTGTTTAGATCTCTTAGGACTCTTGCTACAATACGAGTGTGAAAAAAATGGGTCCCATAGAATCACTAACTGGCTCAAGTACAGGCGGAGTCATAACACTCACTGCCAGCATTGGCGACGAACTTTAGCTTTCTCTAAAGAACTAACAAAAGGAGTGTCATTGACAACGAGCGTAAGAACCGAAGAAGAGGAAGAATTCCTCATGTTTTTTACTGCCTTTGGGACATTGCATTATTTTTTGCCGTAATTTTTGGTCATGTAAAAATTTGGTCAGTCGAATATGGGCGTTGCAGGCCTTCCTGGCTTGTTTGAACTTTTTCGGCTTTCCTCAGTACGGTTGGCTTTATAGCAACGGAAACTTATCTCTTTGGCCCTCATCACCTCTTTACAGCTCGCATCAAACCAAGCGTTTTCTTTTGGTCTAATACTTTTAACCCTGTTCGGTATATAAGTTCTCATTCCTAGGAGAATTAAACTTGTGATCATATCAGCGCTGGCGTCAACGTCACTATCGAGGAAGCAAAGTGACCAGTTAAAGATCCTGAAGTAATTATTGAGACCGTCCCAGTTGGCTTTCTCGTATTGCCAAACGGTTCTCTTAGGAGCTTTTTCTTTAACTGAACAGTTTTGACACGAGAAATTTACTGATATAACACAATGGTCAGATATCTAGAGGAGATAGAACACTAACTTTGTACTTATCAGGGTCAGAGGTAAGAAACAAGTCAAGAGTGTTTTCTGCTCGACCTTCACCGTCCGATATTCGGGTGAGCTCGTTCACAGCGAATGTTGAAGCCATGAAGAATTGTGTGCAATTATTGACAGATGAGATTTTAGGACCAACCCTGGAAACAAGCGGTGGATTTTTCTGCGTTATGTAGGAGATCCTGGATTTTAAATCGGTGTTGGTGAAGACATTGGTGTCAATAAACTAACGATATCTAGAGTGGTACCGCATGTAACGAAAATTGCAAGCCGTGCAACTGATTTGATTTTATTCCCACACACTTCTTAAGAAATAGAAGAAGCGCAAAGGTTATGGAGCATTAAGTATAAGTTTCCTTAGGCCATTGGGGCCCTGGATCGTACACATGTACGTAAAAGGAAACCAGCCTATCACCACGAGGAGTACGTCAGGATACTACTCAAAAAATGTACTCGCTACCTGCAACGTGGATGACAAATTTACAAGCATTGAAGTTTGCTGGCCAGGATCAGTCCACGACTCTCGTAGAATGAAAAATAGTTTCTTATTTAATCATATGAATATTAATTCTACAGCAATATTACTGGGATGAAGAGTATGGAATAACGCCATGATTAATGGCACCATTTAAACAAACAAGTAACGAAACTTATAATTCACTTAGATGGGCAGCAATATTGTTTACAATTACACTTTCATTTTCGCTTTCAGAAGACATTTTTCCTCTTGACTCGACTGACCGCACAGAACCTACTGCTTTAAATAGTACAAGTGCAAACAAAGAGCTTTGAGATCGTTCTTATATCACTGAGTCAGAACTGTAGAAAGTGAACTCGTTTTTGTTGCATATAAAACTAGGTCCGAGTCTGAGTCTAGTCTATAGATCTCATATGCGAGTTCAAACTCGTCAGCTCTGACTCTAAGAACTTTCTCATCTTTTAGCATATGACAAATTGTGTGATTTAAAGCTTAAAGACTATTTATATAGTCAACTTTAAAAGTTATGGTCTCTTGGAAGGACGTAGATAAAAGATTGAATTCAATTTAGCGTCCGTTTCCATTAATATATGTGAAGTTGTTGAGTTCTTCAAAATTGCAGAAAACCCAAATAATGATCTAAGAGCATAGACATAACAAATTTCTCTGACTAAATTTTCACACTAGTAAAACTCTTACGCTAATCGTAAAGTATAAGGAATCTTTTCAATCTGACATAATTCTTAAAATAGTTACAATCCTTGCAGATTGAATATAAGACATCACAATCATTTACCTTTTCATCGTCCGTCTCGGGATGTATTTGGTAGAGGCCAACATTATCTAAGCAGTTTATAAGTTGAACAATTTCTTCCGGTTCTTTTATTCGTTTCAAGCTTTTCCAAACTTCATCGTCGTTCAATTTAAGAAAAGCCTCCACATCTTGACTTCGAATGTCTGTTATTTTCAATCTAACAAAAAAAAATATTATATACTATACTGATTAAACAATTTGGAAAATAAAAATTACCCATTTATTCGTTGTAAATCATCCTCACATAAAGTCATAACATATTTTAATATTTTTTCCATACAAATATTAATTGGTCTCCGATAGATGTGTATGTGAAATTTAGTTCTCACATCGAAGATGTTATAAATCTTACGAAAATCACAATAACGGTACTCAATACGTGATCTATCATCACTTACTCGAGCCTCTAAAATTACAAAAATATACTTAAAATTCCAATCCTATATTTGTTGGATAGCAAAAGTTAAAAAAAATATTAATATACTTAAAAAAACGTCTTCAAAATCCAGATGTACTTCAGGAGTCTGAATTTGTGATGTGTAAAAATAATCTCGTTGCAAATAATCCCATTTATCAACATCTACATCGCAATTTTTATTATTTACAATCTTTAAAATTTAGATTTTAAAATAATTAAATTCTTAAAAACAAAAAATATAAACACACCAAATACTCACATCGAATAGAAAACGATATTTTTTATCTCGAAGGAATTTATGATCGCCTACAATAAGAGCTTTAATCAATTCTATGGCATAAGCTCTATCTTCACTCCAATCTATGGGGCAAATTTCAAATATTGCATCTATGAATGCACAAGCATTCTCTTCGTGCTATACAAAATATAAATGCCATAATTTACAATGAAATTGTAAAGATACATACATACATGGTACTTTTCACAGCAAATGTATTCCCACGTATGAGAAAATGGACCATGACCAATGTCGTGTAGCAGAGCAGCTATCTTAAAAACAATGTTTTATTTTAAATAACTATGTATGTAAATATGAGTTGAATATGATAAATCATAAAAAAATAAAAGCACTTTTTACGAATGTTCATGTAATTGTAAAAAAAGTTAAGAACCAAAATGAAATATGTGAACTTGAAAATTGGGGAACTTCTTTCGCCACTATTTGTTTCGGTCCCATGCTGGAAATTTGTCGAGGATGTCAAAAAAAGGAACGCTCTACAAAAGTGTTTATTACAGTGTATCCTTAAATTTAATTTTCTCATAAATTTGTTGTTTTCTGTCTTTGTCTCGTAAATGGCAAGACATACAAACAAAAATGTGTGACACAATTTTATAGAAAATCGAATTTCTTATTATTATACCTTTGTAAATGGAATGGAATAGTACAATCATGAAGAGGAACGAACGAAGCGACGTCTGGGAAAACATCAATGAACTAAATCTGCAAAGTTCGTGGAGAATTTTAATAGGGGGAAATTTAGAGTAATTTAACCATATTCACCAAAAATCTATTTGCTGTCAAAAACAACTAAAATCTTTATTTTCACTTTAGTAAAAAAAAGTAATATACTTTAAATTATTTCTCTAAAGTCTTTTTTGAGAGAAAGGCAAATATTCAGGTTTTTAAAAAGAAACCTTGAAAAAGACCTTGGACTGTCATGCAAGGGGTCTTGGGATCAATCTCTGCCTGTGCCACCTTAATTTTAAAAAAATAATTTGAGCGGGTACTGCGTCTTGAGAGGAATTGATAAATCCTTCAAGAGTAAATCTTGTCATGAAAAAGTGCTTTCTCAAATTAGCCGATCGGATTCGGCCTAAAATTGTAGGCCCCTTCCACTCCTGACAACAGTACTCGCACACAGGAATGGTTGAGAGCTGTAAGTCACTAGGCCCTGGTTCACAACGGACTGTTGCGACACCCAATGTAATGTATGTAAAAAGAAACCTTGAATAAGAGATCGCCAATTTGATATTAAATTGCCTTACATTTCTGAAACTCGTCTTCAATTCCATCTTATTCTTTTTTAATCAAATAAATATTGTAAGACATTCTAAAAGAGTTTTTTTTCTTCAAAATTGATTTCCTATTAAATATAAAATCTTTTAAGATCTTAAAAATTAAAAAAATCTACTTCGTAAAGTGAATTTGCTTTGAAAGCTCTAGGACTAACATTTAAACACGAATATCAAGAAATAAATCTCCAAAAATAAAGAGCAAAAGTTACACTTTCGTTAAATTAATGGCTAATTGAAAAACATAATGAACGTTTCATATCTATTAGTTTAATTTAAAAGCTTTGAATCTTTTCAGAACTGAAGTCAAAGTCACTCTGCAATTTGTGAGTGCCACACTAAAATTTCTTCCCAGCTTATTTGCTTAACTTAATTTGTTTTTAGAAAAATGATGTACTTATTTTTTAAATTCAAGAACCAAACGTTTCTCTCTACAATTTTTTGGTTTTGTTGACTCCTTTAAGATCAAAATAAATTTCAAAACATTCACGCCAAACAGTAATTTTTAACTTCCCATACGAAGTTATTGCAATCGGTCCGATTTGTTTACGAAGTTTCAAGGAATCTAAAATCTAAACGATTTTTTGTCGTCCATATCTCAAGAACCAGTAGAGATGTTGACTTCAAATAAAGTTTGTTATACAGATACATAATAACACAGTAAGATGAATATAGGACTCCCAAACAAATTAAGTGCGTGTTTTTTTTTACAAAAGCGACTTGAATTAAATTTTATATTATATTTTGTGTTGTGGACTGACTTTTATCATCTGTCAAAGAGAGTTAGCAGAAATCTAGCTAAAAACGAAAATTTAAAGTATTTAAGTATAAATAAAAATCTCAAGTGCTTTGGAAAAACTAGTTTAACCATTAAGGTCAATAAATCAATAGATTCCTGAGTAAGTTTTGGTCTTAAGAACCCCAGAAATAAGCTTAAAAGAAGCTTGGTAGAAACCTCACCTGAACAGCTACAAACCGAAAAGCGACACTCTATCTCTACTGACCATAATAAGGGAACTGTTTCTGCAACAAGTATGGAAAACATGATAAAGCAATTACTCGAAGAAAATAATGACCTCCAAATCAGACTTGTAGTGCTTCCATTCTGAATTTGCTACCCTTCAAAGTCGTCATGAGGAAATAAATTTAAAAGTATTGCAACTGGAAAAACGCAACAAAGTTTTAGTGGAACAGATGGACAAATTGATTCAAAAAAACACTGAGTCAAATCTGGTAGTGCGCCTAACTTTTGATAACAGCTCTGATGTCTGCAAAACTGCTAAGTCCGTGTGTTCGGGTCTAATAAAAGAGAACAATTGAAACTACATTATCGAGTCTGCATATAATGTACACAGCCGCAACGGGCGAAGTGCGATTGTTATTATGAAGATGAGGTCGTGGGAAGCTGCGCGAAATGTGCTTCGTTGTTCTAGAAGTCTGAAAGGAAAACCAATTTGCATTTTTTTTCTTCGATTTTTCATTAAAAGAATTTTTTAGATTGCCACGAAACTCGCCGAACTATATGCTTTATCTAGAAACAGGAACTCCTCCTCTGATAATGGATACACTATAGATGCATTTTAACTAAGTAGTCAAAGTAATGAATATGGCAGACAGCATAATTCCAAAAATCAGTCTTAAAACAGTTATCCAAGCAAAAAGATTTATGGTAGAAGAGTGGGAGAGTGCGGTATTGATCTTGGAATAGCAATGGATGTATATTGTATACAACCCGCACTTTTAGAGTCCAAATTCAACATGATTTTGGAAAAAAATGTGAAGAGTACTGTATGGAAGGTATGAGTCTGAAGCTAGATCATCGATATTCAGGAACTACTACAATCATTTAAATTTTAATTTGCAGAATAGATCTTATCTGATAAATAACAACACAATCGATAATATTATCATTATTCTTAAAGCAAGGGGAGAATTACTTAACCTTAATTATGTGCCACATCGACCAGATCTGCCTATATTATGTAGCCTGTGTAATATGAAAGCACGGAAAGATACCTTTCACTTGCGGTGTGTCCAGTCCTAAAATAATTCCGGATTATCTACTTCAATAAGAGCAAACTCGATGAAACTGAATTATTCAGGTTATTAAATGTCGAAGAAGGTTGGGACTCGCTTTATAATTGCTATGAATAGTTTGTAAAAGCTAAAAGGTTTAAGCAGTGTGGGTAGTATCCCAGCCTCTTTTTAGTATAATTATATACTTTTAAACTTCCAATATTAAATTATTTTAATCGGTCGATATGTTACCTCCAAAATGTTTTAATGCAAATAAGAATATCGTTTTCAACTCATGGATCAATTTTTGGAAAAATTAAATTGACTTCGACTCGAATAAATAAAAATAAATAAATTAGGTGGCGAAACAGTCCGTACTGTTAATACTGTTGACAACATTTCTTTTTAGAAAAAGTTAACCTACAGTTGTCTATATATGTACATATGTACTTAACACGATTATCTGCATACAGTGGCGACTAAAGAAATAGCCCAGTTATGGAAAAAATTATCTCTAGGGCGCTAGAGCTCAGAAGCAGCAGTTATAAATGCCAATACCGTAAGAGGTTTTTTGCTATGTACTTTCTTTTTACTTTTTAAAAGGTAAATGATAAGGTTCAGAATTTTTATAAATTTTTTGGTAGATTCATCAATTTGAATTAATAAATTTTAGTATGGGACGTGGTAAACACTCCACAGAGGCCTTCAGGCTACGAGTTCTTGATTTTAAGAAAGAAGGACACACAAACTCGGGGATAGAATGTTCAAGGAAGAAGGTAACTAATGCTTTTCACCATTGCCGAGAAGAAGGGAGTGTTCAAAATAAAATTCGCAAGAATCGGACAAAAAAAAACCTCGAATTGATATTGCCATCTCCCGCCTTAGCAAAGCTGATTCATTCATGACTGCTCCAAAAATAAAAAATGCAACTGAACAAGATCTTGGTATTAAAGTGTCTGTAAGTACAGTTTAAAATTGTTCACGTGAAAAAAAAATTGTTTGGACGTATTGCGAGAAAAAAACCACATGTCTCTAAGGGCAATCTCTCTTGTCGACTGCAGTTTGCAAAGGAGCATATTTCAAAAGATCCAAATTGGTGGAGAAATATCTTATGGAGCGATGAGTTCAAATTCAATGGTCAGATGATAAAACATATGTGCGACGCGGAATCAACCAGGAATGTGACCCTAAATATACCATAAAGAGTGTTAAGCATGGTGGGGGTAGCAATTTTTGTTTGGGGATGTTTTTCTTGACATGGTGTGGGGCCACTTTTTCGTATAGAGGGTATAATGGAGCAGATTAAATACAAGGAAATCCAAAGGGATACAATGCTAACGTATGCTGAGGAGAATAACCATCCTAAACATACGGCTAAGTCTGTTAAGCAATGGCTTTTCGCCCAAAAAATCAGTGCAGCCCAGTCCCCGATCCCAATCCTATTGAGAACTTATGAAGTGACGAGGAAAAAGCGATAAATAGATCTGATATTTCAAATTTGGACAAACTTCGGCAGGAAGTTCAACGAGCTTGTTTTAATTGTGTGGAAATGTTTGTTATTTTGTTTCGTTATTTATGAAATGTGGTATCTATTTTGTCCTAGAAAATCTTGAACTGTTTTAATGATTTTATTGTTATTTTTTTGTTAGTAAATCAAATATATCTTTTTTCTTACTTTCTCATTGATAAACAGTTGTTTGAAGTTAAGAAAGCGCAAAGAACTTTTATTAAGGAGTATATGTGCTATATATTTTGCCGCCACTGTATGTATGAAGGTAAATGTATCAATCTAAAAACACAAGCTAATCAGTTGGTCCTAACAACAGTACTCGCACACAGGAATGATTGAGAGTTGTAAGTCACTAGGCCCTGGTTCACAACGGACTGTTGCGCCACCTCATTTGATTTTGAATCAGTTGGATAGGTACAAATTTGAAAACACTAGCTAATCAGTGTTTTCAAACTTGTATCTATTCAACTTACGAGTAACAAAAATTGGACCTATCTACCTCTCTACATATGTACATAGCTGCCTCAAAATTGTATTTCTCTACCTATATATACATACACCTAACATACTGTTTCTTTTCAATAAAAAAATCTATTCCTTAAATTTAAATATGCACACCCACACAACTATGTACATATGTAGAATATTCAAAATTTGGCAGCATTGTAGGTACTGTTTACAAAAAACCGTAAACAAATATACTATTTTGATTTCTTATGAGAGTGAAAATAATACAACCGACTCTTTTCCTTTGTTTTCAAATTAACTTCTGTACTCTCCACAGCAATTTTCAGTACCCCAGGGCCGCCTGTCAACCATCAATGAACTAAAAATTCATGTTCCATAAAACTACTATAGTTTAAAGATTAATACTGATATGTTTTGTAGGAAATAAGATGTTTATAAAATGTCCGATACATTTTGATTGTAGTTCAAAACCAAACATTTTATGGAAAAAATGGCTTAGAGGGAATTACTACACTATCGGTGACATTAGAGAAGCCGTAATACTACACTATCGTTTACATTAGAGAAGCTATAATACAATAGGCAAGAATTACATATTAATATTAAGGACTAAAAATTTTCATAGAATTAAATTTGTGACAACTCCGCCAAATTACTAGTACGAGACTGAAAAAACTAGGCGCAAAAACAAGTACCATTCTTCATTTAAGGACATGTTCTTTATGATCACAATTTTTCAAATGCAATTAAGAACTTTGTACAATGTAAAATAATAAATGTTTGAATATGAATGAAATGAAATAAACATAAAACTTACTGTTACAACTTTTCTATAAAAATCAGGTATCATAAGATCTTTGGTATTCTTCTCTAGTGCATCTATTGTTTTGTCAGCTAAATAATAAGTCCTAAGAGAAAATACAGTTTATTTTTATTTAATTAAATCATAAAACTGAGAAAATTTAAAAATATATTTCTGTACATACCCAATACAATGTTCAAAACGATTATTATTTGCTTGTGGAAGAGTTTTACAAGCTAAGCCAAGTTGTTTAATTTTTTTTAGTCTTTGGAAATGTGGCGTTTGAATGATATTGTGAATGTGATTTGGAATATTAATGATTCCATGGATAACATCGTTGTACTCCATCTAGAAGAAAAAAATAAAATAACTTTATTTAGTTAAATATATTCATAAAACAAATTATTCTTACAATGTATTGAATTACAATTATTATTTTATACCTGTAAGTCTAATAAAGAAGTTAATGACACTTGATAATCGAAAATTGCAACAAGTATGCAATTGAGATAAGATAAATTTACAATAATTATGTTTTCCTGGTTCGACGTTCAATCAAGAAGTATTATTCAATAAAATGTATAAAATTACGGGCTGTATTAAGTTTAATAATATTTCGATGTCTTTACTCCACCCGAGTCAATTTGCAAATAAAATATTTTATGGAAATAACTTAACATTTAAAATAACAGTTGAAATAAAATACTGAAATACGTAAAGATATTGGTTGGTGTTGGTGAGCTAAATTTAAAGAGGTATATCCAATTAATAAATTTAAAACAATAATAACTTCCGGTTTAGTAAGAATACGTGCTTTATTAAGGTTTGAACAGTATTTAAATGTTTATATTTATATATAGATAACTAGCTGACCCGACAAACGTTGTGTTGTCATATAAATAATTTCCAGAGAATATTTTGCTAGAAATAAATAAATTACTTATTGTAGGTGTGTAAGGATGTGGTATATAAGTGGTTATGGTTGGAGAAATAGAGCACTGTTAACGGTGACAAAATATTAAAATAACAAATCACCAAACAAATTTTAGTAATTTATTAAAATTAATTCTTTAAAATTACATATATATCGCTATGACAATACTACAAAAAAACAATATCAATCCCTTAATGCAAACAGAGTGTACAATATTTTGTGTTATCCCATCTTTTGCCAATGCAAACAAACTGGTTGGTTTGCCCACCCAAGAGAAGCCACGCATAATTGTCCGTGTGAAAAACATAAAGTGCTCAAATCTAAGCCGCAGACAGACATCATTTGGCCTTGAGACTTATTGATAGTCATTGCAAATGCTAATCTAATTTGAAATTGAAGGCGTTTGAATCACATCTGTGGATACAATTTTTGGTAATAATATATTTTGAACTCGGAATTTGCCATTTAGAATTGTGGCTTCAATAACATTTTTCATTAATTGTTTAATTACTTATCGCGTTCCGTTGCACAACCGTGGTGGGTTCAAATTACGAAACAAAATTACCGGAGATCCTACCTTCCTTAATTATACGGTGGCGTGCCTGGTAAATCCAGAAATCGACCGATAATTTTATGCATCCAGTTTCATCTGTAGTAACTTTTATCTAACAGTTGTTTGGGGAATGCTTTAGCGGATGGACCTTAAAGCATTTCAACACACATATTAACTTTCAGTTGTACTTTTTCAACATTACGCAACAGTGGCGATGATTTTAAGCCGCAATGGTAGAAGATGCAACGCCAATGCGATACCATTTAATGAATAATGAATACCATAATCGAAATAAAGAATGTTTTCCGGTTCTACCTCCACAGAAAAAAAAAAGTTGTCAGATTAACAATCGTCGATAGTCAACCTGAAATTTAGCCAAATTGTCGCATTGACTACCAAAATAGTATTGACTACCGCAGTTGTCGTATTGGCTACCGCAGTTGTCATATTGACTACCAAATTGTACAAAAATTTCGGATCCCAAAATTGACAACCGAAAATTGTTCTATTGACCATCGCTGTTATCGACTGAAAATTGACTACCAAACAGTCATATTGACTACCAAAATAGTCAACAGGATGACTTTTTTCGTTCTGTGTGGTATATCCAAAAAAAGAATCCGTCTATTAAATCAAATGCATTTCGATTTGGTGAATGCATACCGAAATGATTGATTGGTAAGTTGACAATGGTATTGCGAAAATCCTCCATAGCAATCAATGCTTCATTGTACATAGCGTCACTGAATGGTATCGTAAGATCGTGGCACCGTGTACGATGTTGATGCAATTAAACAATACCACTTAAAAATTTAAAAAATAGATAAAAGCCTATTCTCAGATCTACTGAATGTATATGCAAAATGTCATTGAAATTGGTTAAGCCGTTTCGAAGAAGTAAGGCAACTAACACTGTGACAGGAGAATTTTATATATTAGATATAAAAATAATAATAATAATAATAATGTAGTACCCGTGGCATGATGGTTAGTGCGTTGGGCTGTCATGCAAGGGGTCTTGGGTTCAATCCCTGCCTGTGCCAGCTTAATTTAAAAAAAAAAAATTAATTTTCGCGGGTACTGCCTCTTGCGAGGAATTGACAAATCCTTCAAGAGTAATTCTTGTCATGAAAAAGTGCTTTCTCAAACTAGCCGTTCGGTTTCGGCCTTAAATTGTAGGTCCCTTCCATTCCTGACAACAGTACTCGCACACAGGAATGGTTGAGAGTTGTAAGTCACTAGGCCCTGGTTCACAACGGACTGTTGCGCCACCCCATTTGATTTGATTTGAGATATAAAAATAAAACAAGACTAAATTATTTTTAAGATTAAAAAACAAGAATAATTCTGCGCGAAGTAAGTACTTTCAATTTAATCTAAGTACATGCTGAACAAACAAGTAGTATTTTCAATGGAATCTACCAACTGGCCAACAGTTGAAAGTGATTGCAAGGACCTGTTAAATCGAAAAGAAACAATGAGTAAATTATGCAGTTGTACCTTTAAACCGTCTTTACTATTGCTTTTTCAAAACCAAACAATGTTGGGAGTTCATTAAAAAGGAACGGAAACCACAAGTTATACGTACAGTGTGAGCAAAAACTAAAGCAACAAATTTGTTTGGTGTACAATTTTTTAGGTTAAATGTTTTTTTTTATATTTTTTTTATTTTATTCAAAACAACAAAAAAGTTTCTCAAAATTTAATTTTTACATTGGCTGTATAATAAAAAAAAGCGGACATTTCTTGTATACTCAATGTTTTCTGGTCAAAGCTAAAAAAAATGTTTGTGAAAAAAGTTATTGTTTAAAATCGTGATTAGTGGAATTATAGTTTTCCGTCGGCATTTTTAGTCGCTGTAGGTTTTGCAATGAAACAATGTGTAATAATGAGAGGCAATAGGGCAGGCAATAAGGAAGGGATTTAGGATTGAGAAGGCTTCAATGACCTGCCCATAAGGGTACGCTAAAAATAGGATGGGAAGAAGGGGTATGGGCGTTGGGTTAGAATGTCCACTACGAAGGCGGTGGCATGCTCGCGCTGATCGGCTAAGCTCGCCGGATTAGGGGGGATCTTTCCTTCGTAGATTGACCTCACCTCTTTCCAAAACTAAAATATCATGCCATTACAAAAAAACTTAAACGATCCCAAAACATTAAAATAACACATTACTCTAAGAGAACAAAAACTTATACCGACCTGCACACTACAACCAAAACATGACTTCCAAACTAGCACTACACTTAAAGAATACCAAACACAGGACAACCTACACACCGCCACCAGACACAGGACTATCGACACACTACGACCGACACACCATCACCAGACACACTATCACCAGGCAACACGCCATTCACGCTCGACCTGAAACACTATAACCAGATGACACGATATTCACGCCGGACCCCACCCAACTTGGAGTTCGACTGGCCTCATCTTTCGAACTCCCCTTTCTAGACTTTGAAGCGGAAATTACGTTATATGACTCGGTTCACTGAAGAGCATTATCCAACCTTACCGCACCTCCTCTGAAAAGTTAAATCAGCAACTGCTCATAATAAAGTACGAGACGCAGAAAAAGGAACAACAACTTTAACACAGATATGTATAGCAAAAAAAACATGGGATATACAAAATATAAATAATGATGGTATTGAAATTTGAAATTTAAAACATTTGAAAATAAAAAAAATAGAAATAATATAAATTTAAAATGCGGAAAAACGAAATTTCTCTTTAGGAGTATACATATGTATGTACCTAGTGCACCTTAACACGAAAAACAACAACAACAAAAACCGGCTCTTTTATCCTACCTACTAAGAGCTCCCTATATGTAGATAAGGGGACGCAAAATTTTGCCTCTTTTTCGACAGGGAGGGGCCTAGGGAACCTTCGCCGCCCCGACGAACTCTAGCCGTAATTTTTTACTCGACACAAACAAATTAACGAAGCACTCTAGGCACCTATACCGTCAAAAAGGAGTTACAAAATCTTGACCCGATAAACGTTATAAAATTGGATTTTCTTTCTATGATGTCACATACATATATTTCTATATATATATATGTATATAAATCTAAGCGGATCCAAGAACCGAATCCTCTTCTCCAATCCCACCGGATTGAAGTTAACTTTGAAAATAAATAGGTTTAAGTAGATAACACTTATATATACATATATAAGAGGTGAGATTGGTTTTGGGCTAGTAATTTTACTTGGGGACCCGGGTCTATCGACGGATCACTCCTGGGTTAAGCGCAACCTGCCCATCACCTTGGGGATGAAATTTGCTTTATCTTGGACCGTGCGTCGCTCGCTTCTACGTCAACCACCGCAAGGGCTTCCAAAACTCAATCTTACTTCAGGTATAATTTCAAACCCTTTTCTTTTCTTGGTATTATCTGCTCTGCGAAATTTTTTTGTTAAGTTAAGTATTTTTCTGTTCACTTTGATCTTAGTCTTCTAGCTTTTTTTTCACTTAATACACTTCTATATTTGTTCTCACTTGGAAATTTGAATTGATGTTTTCACCACCCACTCTGAACTATCAATGACTTCTAGTCATATTCCTTTATTTTCCCGCAATGTTCAACGAACTTCTTTTTTCTGCGCTGTCTGGACCCATGCTTTAAAGCTTAATTTTCACTCCTATCTAACAAACAAAACTAAATATAAAACAATAAAAGAATAAATGGAGCTGGATGCAACCAGAGTACCCTAGGTAAGTTGTTCCCCTGCCTATTCTTACCAGAACCATCGACCTGGGTCTTACCCAGTCCATGTTCCTAGTCAGCCTTCTAAATTTTCTTTCGGTTTTGCTGCATCGTCTATTCATTTTTTTTTTCAGACTCCTCCAGGAACAAATCTGGTGTATTGGTTGGCCACAACAACATTAACTTTCCAACGTTTTGGCAGGGATTGCTGACTTGTTCAGGGGAATCAAGAAAAGTAGGGGAAAAAAATAATATTAATTATATTTATTAATACAAACTAAAAATAAAACGATAGATATAATTAGTACTTCGAAGTATGAAGTTAAATCTTTATTGGATAAACCACACATTCTATTTTTAATTTATATTGCACAATTTACAGAGACTTGGTATAAGGCTACCTTACTACTGTCAATATTATAATTATAACATCAATCAATCAAGAATACAAAAAGAAATAATATTGAAGGAAAAACTGCCAATAAAAATAAAATAAATTGTTTTATTTAAAAAAAAAAAACATTGGGAATCGCATTAACGTTCGGGAATCGGATTCTTCGCCGGTTTGCTATGTCTTTAAGAATAGTTTACAGCCTTAAAAGTATTCGTCCACGCACTTCCCGCTTATGAAGGCAGTACTGGAACAAATACCACTAAAACCCTTTGGAAGAATAGGATAATGTACACAGAATTGGTTATATTCACCAGATCCATTTCAATGCTTATAAGGGATTATCTATACATAAAGGGCTTTCGACGCTCTACAGAAAATTTTTTAATACCTTGGAAAGAATAAAAAATCAGTATTGTTTGCCTGATCCTGAAAAAAGGAGACCCTCTAAAATGCATAAACTATAGAGGAATCAGTCTACTTAACATCGCCTATAAAATCTTCTCTGCCGTAATATGTGAACGTCTAAAGCCCATCGTCAACAACCTGATAGGTCCTTATCAGTGTGGTTTTAGACCAGGAAAGTTCACAGTTGATCAAATATTAACAATACGGCAGATCCTGGAAAAAAACCCAAGAACACCAAATCGACACCCACCATCTTTTCATCGATTTCAACGCCGCATATGACAGTATCTACAAGGACGAGCTGTATAGAGCCATGTCTAGTTTTGGCATCGCTGCCAAACTCTTCCGTTTGTGCAGGATGACCATGGAGAATTCACGCTGCTCCATAAAGTTTGGAAACAACTTCACAGAACCTTTCGTTGTCAAAAAAGGGTTTAGACAAGTCCTCTCTCGAGGGACCGAAGTGTTGCTATATAAGACCCTTATCATCCTCGTTCTGCTATACGGTGCAGAAGCATGGACCATGACAAAAGCGGATGAAAGCACCTTGGGTCGCTTCGAGAGAAAAGTTCTTCGTGTGATCTACGGTCCCGTATGCATCGAAGGGGAGTGGAGGAGAAGATGGAACGACGAATTGTACGGTCTGTACAGCGACGTAGAATTGGAAGGTGACCTTACACAACTTGGAGCGCGAAACTGGAGACATCTAGCTAGGGAACGAGCTAAATGGAGAAGTTTGTTGGGTGAGGCCCTAGTTCACACAGGACTGTAGCCCCACCTTAAGTAAGTAAGTAAAGAATCAAAGGGCTTTTACTGTGGCAAGCATAAGCGTGAAATAATTCTCTTTTTTTCAAAGATCAAACGTAAGAATCTCTACGCTTCTGTAATGATGTAATAATGATTTCTTCAAAGTAAAAGGCAGCCCTCAATTTGGATTTTTTTGCAGGTAATTGGCGAACGAGCAGGGACTTTTAGTGGTTTCATCCGAACTCCGACTTATTCTGTCAGGACGACTACTGACCACTTGCCAACCGAAGCCTTATGAGCCAAGATGAGGCGAAAATCCCCTTGGAAGATCAACCCGTTCAGGAGCCCAGTCTATTATACATGCTGAAAAAAACGAACTTATAGAAATGCTTGCCGCACGGAATATCGAACCCAAGGTAATAAGCAAATGCTAACTCTTCTATACAAAATCTTTGTCAAGACAACGCAAAAGTGCCTTAGGGTCAATATCATAGGTTTAAGAGAAGCTTAAGATGTTGTCTTGCGAAGTTCATATTTTAGTCATAAGGATTATTTTTGTGGTAAGAATTAGATAACGTGCCTTTAAGACTTCTCACAGGAATTTCAAAAATTCTCAACATTGAGTTTATGCAAGTAGTTTTAAAACAATGAGTGTTACAATAGGTTAAAAAATAGTGTTTTTTTTAGTGTTTTAAGCTTTTACCAGAACTAATGCCACGACTATGTAAGAGAAATGTTGTTTGTTTATTTTGTTGCATAGCTTCAAAAAAATATTTTTTTTAAAATTTTATTATTGTGAAAGGTAATTTAGTAAAAAAATAAGGTATTAAAAACCATTGAAATTTAAAACCATAAATAAAATCAAACAAAATAAGTTGCTTTAGTTTTGGCCGACACTGTGTATGCCTAACCCTTATCGCCACCCATGTCGGATAAGGTATGGTAATATTTACAAGCCTTTGGTTTACTTACAATGAACATTTGTTTTGATTATACTCCGAAATAATCGTGCTGACAGCAATCAGAATGCAATTAAGTTGAAGGAAAGTTATTTTAAAAATACTTACATTTTATGTGAATATACATATGTACATATATAATGTACGTATTGTTTTCTTTTTGATTTTAACATGAACCTCTGAGTGAAGTAAGAGGAGCTTTTTTCAAGTAGTAAAATTATTTATTATACCATTGGTAACTCTTGAATCCCTGTTAAATTTTTAGCGATTTTATTTGATGATACGAATACCTAATAGTTTAAATAAATCTTAAATTTTTGCTTCAGGAACTTTTGTAAAATCAAAATAAAATATCATATGAAGTAACATCGAATTGACAGCTGACGTACTTGACGTTTGGTTTGTTTGACAGACGACCCGAATGAAGTCAGTAGACGAGTTCATTTGCTGGTAAAGCAATATGATCTCTGAACTACCTCTACCGCCTACAAGAACAATGCCTGCACTGTTGCTGTTGCAGTATTTTGCCATCAACTAATATTTGCTGTCTGTAAATCAAATTGATTAGAAAATCTATTGGTAGGTATTATATAAACAATTCTTGAATATAAATAACTGGGCCTAGACTAGATGATTCTAAGTTGATAGCTGACTATCATATTTTTGATAGTCAAATTGACAATCATTGTTTGTGTAAGATGATTCAACTCAATTCAATTTGATTGATCAAGGTAAGATTCAAATTGTCAAAATTCCGTGTTGCCTTAATGAAATTTTAAATTGATTCTTATCAAGTTCAAGTTCAACTTTAGTTTTATTTGCAGTTTAAATCTTACATTATTTAAATATTTACATAATTTAAGAGTTTTAGAATTTTATTCTTTACATCTCTAATATCTTTGATAAATTCATGACAAAAAATTTTAACATTAAAAAAGAAAATATAACCCTTATGTAATACTTAAAAACTAAAATTGCACAAAAACCCAAATTTACTCAAATAGTACAGGCTAAAGATTAAGTATAAGTTCATTTTCCGAGTAAGAACATCTTTCATACAACTTTTCTTGTAGCTTATAAAGAACAAAATTAATGGGTCTGACATTAGCTCTATCGTGGAGCCTAATAGTAGAATAAAACCATGGCAAATTAAGCATTAATTTAATGATTTTATTTTGGCTTACTTGAAGCTTTTTTATGTGTGATTCAGCACAGTCAACCCATACTGGGGCACCATAAGTTAACACCGGTTGAAAAACAGTTTTGTAAATTAAGATTTTATTATACATGCTTAGTTTAGATTTTCTATTAATAAATGGGTATAGAATTTTAACTAACATGTTGATTTTATGGATTGTAATAGATATATGTTTTTCAAAAGTAAGTTTCTTATCAAATGTGACACCAAGGTATTTACAATGTTCAGACCATTGTATATGAACGGAGTTTATTTTAAGCACAGATTGTGGGATAAAACTTTCCTTTCTACGTCGAGTAAACCACATAGCTTGACATTTTTCAGCATTAACTTTTATTTTCCACTTGTTAAAGAAATTTAAAAGGGTGTGAAGTCTGTAAACTGTTTATTGCTTCTTGAGGGAGAATACTTGAAGCAAAAAGGGCAGTGTCATCTGCAAACATAGCAACTCCACTAATGTTTTGAAAATGAGGTAGGTCAGACATAAAAATATTGAAAAGAATCAGTCCAAGTACTGAGCCTTGTGGAACTCCGTTACAAATTTCTTGCTTGGAAGACTTCGCAATTCCAGTGGACACAAAAAATTTTCTATTTTTTGAAAAGTTCCAAATGATTTGTATAAGATAGCTAGGAAAATTAAACATAATTAGTTTGTAGATGAGTCCTTCATGCCATACCGTATCGAAGGCTTTTTCAATATCTAGGAATACTACACCAGTTGAATGTTTTGAGTTAAAGCTATTTTGAACATACTGCTTTATTCTTAAAATTTGATGATTAGTGGAGTGGCCAGCTCTGAAACCGAATTGCTCGATAGGGTATATATTAGCTTGTTCAACATGCTTTAAGAGGCGATTTTTTAAGAGTTTTTCGAAAATTTTACTCAAAGTGCTTAGTAAGCTTATAGGCCTATAGCTACTTGGGTTATCTTTTGGCTTGCCAGGCTTACTGATTGGGACCCCTTTGGCTATTTTCCACTTTTCAGGAAAGTAACAGAGTTTAATATAGATGTTGAACAAGAACGTAATGTATGTAATACCTTTTTTAGGTAACGCTTTCAACATTTGATTACTGATGCCATCAAGGCCAGGTGATTTCTTTATTTTTAATTCTTTTATTAAATTGTTGACTAAACTGTTGTCGTGTATTAATATATCTGCTTGGTTGATAATAAGACTATTTATTTCCGCTAATTTTTTCCTTACAAGATTTTTAGTTTAAAGATCACTTAATTGCGCTGAAATTTGATGATTTTGTCTAAAAGTTTCAGTCAAAATATTTGCTTTTTCCTCCTGAGTTACAAATACATTACTTTGCATTCGGAGGGGAGGAATATTTGAGCCTTTCTTCTTAATTATTTTTGTAACTTTCCAAAACGGCTTAGAACCTTTATCAAAACTAGATAATAGGTTGTTCCAGTTTTGATTTCGGAAAATTTGGATTTCTTCTTTAATTCGAAAGTTAAGGATTTTTAGGTTAGTTTTAAAAGTGTCTAACCTATACCGAATCCACATTCTCTTTTCAGAATTTCGCAATCGAATTAGTTACAAAATACTGTTCGGCAACGGTTTAAGGTTTGAGGAAACTGAGGTATCAAATTGGCTGTGCTTGGATAAAATTCTTACTTTTCTTGCTTATTTCGAATATAGTAAGCTTGACTATCAGCTCACATAGATCGAATTCGATTATTTTGACTGTCATTTATCAACAATCATCTTAGGCTTTTCCATACCAGCGTTATTATTATCGAAAATGATTGATGTGTTTTATCTTTTAAGATTTAATACGTAAAACAAAAGCAATTTGTGATTCTACTTTCTATTGCTTTCAATTTCAGAAACCTACTATATAGTTTTCATTTTGACGGGTAGAGGGCTGTTTTCTGCTTCAAATGTTTGACACAATGCATTTATAATTTGCCTAAACTTAAGGAGTTATTACTACTCCAATATGTTTTACTGCTTGAACAGAATGGTGTAGCTGTAGCTGTAGCCTGTAGCACTGTCAAAGTTAAAAGATACGAAAATAGTATACATCGACACAATGAGAAGCTGTAGCTGTAGCTGTAGCTGTAGCAGTAGCTGCAGCGCAAGTTGACTCAACTTTAACTTTTGGCGACGCTGCAAGCTACATTTGAGATGACAGATGGGGGAAACCCATTTCATTTTTTGACTTTTCACTTTTTTTTTGGTAGCGTTCAATGCATTTGAGAGTTTTTTCTGGTTTTGTTACTTTTTTATAGTATGCTACCATACAAATTCAGTTCAAATATAATTTTTATATGCGTTGAACATGCCCGAATAAATTTCCTGTGCTACACCATTGTGGGCGACCTTTGCTACATTAGTGAGCGTTTTTATTGACAGCTTATACTACAGCGATTTTCTTAGCTACAGCTGCATCTCATTCTGTTCAAGCAGTTAAGTTTAAGCACAGCACGTGCTTAGAAAAATAGGGAAGGATTTAAGAGGAGATACCAGTGCACATTGGTTTGATATGGAAATAGGAAGGAAAACAGAGCTACATAGACTAAATCACAAACACGCTTCAGCTTTGGCTTCGTCTGCGTTACGGTTCGCTTGCTTCGAGGTTGCTTTGAATGACATTTCTATTATTTCATACCTCCAAAGAGCAAATATTTTGTTTGTTGACATTTTCTTACTGCTGTTGAGCTGTCAGACAAAGCAAATGTTCAGATAATTGAACTAGAGCTTCCGTTTGGAGTCACATTGCGTTACATTACGTTCTTTTCCTTACGATTGTCAAACGAAACGTGAGGTCGAAGCTCCATTGTGATAGCATGCATTGAATTCCTATGGCTGAACTCGTAAACGTCAGGTGAAGCCGAAGCTGAAGCGTGTTTGTGTTTCAGTCATAATGTTCAGATAATTGAACTAGAGCTTCCGTTTGGAGTCACATTACGTTACATTACGTTCTTTTCCTTACGATTGTCAAACGAAACTTAGGTCGGAGCTCCATTGTGATAGAATGTATTGAATTCCTATGGCTGAACTCGTAAACGTCAGGCGAAGCCGAAGCTGAAGCGTGTTTGTGTTTCAGCCATGTGCTGTTAAAAAAAATGTTTATACTTGACAGTACGTTCGGAATTGGGTTCAAGGGTAAACTGATGAGCATTCATTGAAATGCGAGTATTATAGCTGAATTTTTAAGAGGAGTGGATGCAACTAACTGATTCCATGGAAAGTTTATATTGGACATACATCTTTTTATTTTCTCAGGATAAAGTATATTGGTCATTGCTGATACAACAAACAGCATGTAACAGAGTTTTCGTATCTGGGTTCGTATTATTTTTCAACAACAATAAATTTGGATACCTAAATTTTTATCGAAACAAAGTATTTGCCAAAAAGATCGCCTGTAAAAATATATATGTACGTTCCTGTTGTATAATACAAACACAATGTTGGCAATATTTATTTGATGTATTAAAATCAACTTTTTGGCATTTTGTGAATATGGTTACTACGAGTTTTCACGATTTGGTCTAATGACCTACTGAAAACAATGCTATGCACAACGTGGCTATCTATGAAGAATGCCCTTAAATCCTTAGGATTAGAGCATGTATATGTTAACAGATTTTTTTAAAAATTTAGGCTGGGATGAGACGCACCCTGATAAATGCAAATTCCCCTCATCGATTTTTCTTGCTTAAAAGTTGTAGGTTTTCGTATTTTGTATAAAAAAATTATCACTTGAAATATTTTTCAAAATTTTAAATTACCAGTAATATTTTCCATTTAAAGATAAAGTTTAGTTTGAAAATCTAGTTTTGTTAAACGTTGATCGAAAACAAATTTTAATCAATCTAATTAACATTTCTAAATTTTTTACAAATTAAATGAATGAAATTATTTGAGAGATATCAAGAACCGAAAATCAATTTTACCAAATTTGCAAAAAGGTTTTTGTAGAATTTATTGTTTTATAAAAAAAGGACTGTTTGATTTTAATAAAAAAAACTACTAATAATGAAAACAATATTTGCTGTAAAGACAGTATTTTTAATTTTTGAAAAGCTATTTGAGTCGAAAGTAAATTTTTATTGTATTGTTTTTTTGTTTGAGGTTTTTATTTTTTGTAAAAAAAACTGTCAATTAGATTTTTCTCAAAATTTCACTGAATGTTGAGAACAATATTTAAGTTTAAAGTCCTTATATTAAAGTTCAAAAAGATATTAGAGTCGAAAATCAACTTTTACCAACTTTTATTATTTTATTATTGGGTTTTATTTTTTTTTTGTAAAAAAATGTCAATTCGATTTCCTCAAAGTTTTTCAAATGTTAAAAACAATATTTCTTGTAAGTTAAAATAAGCTGGAAGCCATAATCCCAAAGTTTTTAAAGATATTTGTGTAGAAAATCAATTTTTACCAACTTTTGTTAACTTTATTTTAAGTTTCTATTTTTTGTAAAAAAAACTGTCAATTCGATTTTTCTGAAAATTTTACTGAATGTTGAAAACATTATTTGTTAAAAGAAAAAAATCAGTTTCAAGCTAATATCTTAAAGTGTTGAAAAGATGTTTTAGTCGAAAATCAATTTTTACAAACTTTTATTAATTTTTTTGTTTAGATTTTTATTTTTTTGTAAAAAAACATTTCCTGTAATTAAAGATTTGAAAATGTTGCAGCAAGAAAATTTTATTATATTTTTTCAAACATTTAAATGCCATTCGATATCTCAAAAAGTCATAATTTTTCATAATTTATATTTGAGCATCGTTATGCCGTTTTTTTTTTTTTAATTAATTTTGTATGTATACAATTTTTCAGTCTTAGTTTTATAATATTTGTGGTATGCAGTTAAGTTGCAAGGTCTTTTTTTCAATTTCGTAAAAGAATGATGACCCATTTTCAAGATATAATAATAAATTTAATATTTTTTTTTTAAATCAAAAATATAAACAATGACATTTTTTATCTTCAAATATTATTTAAATAGTATAAAACCTTGCGTAGAAAAACAAAATAAAGGTTCTATGGGTGGTACCCTTCTAAAGAAATTTACAAATATTTTGATTATATTGAATGATGACAAATTAAAAAAAAGAGGCTAGGATGCAACCCACACTGATAACTTCCCATCCCGTCTGTCGATTTGTCTTGCTTAAAAGTTTGTCTATATGTACTCGTATCAATTTTTACCAAATTTGCGTATTTTTTTTGTAGATTTTATTTTTTATATAAAAACGGACTGTTGGATTTTTATATAAAAATTACTGAATATCGAAAACAATATTTTCTGTAAAATAAAATAAACTTGAAGCCAATATTTCAAATTTTTCAAAAGATATTTGAGTCGATACGCAATTTTTACCAATTTTTGTTAATTTTTTTTATGTTTTTAATTTTTTGTACAAAAACTGTCAACAATATATTTTGAAATATAAAAGTAAATTAAATCTAATATCGCAAAGTTTTGAAAAGGTATTTGAGTCGAAAATCAATTTTTACCAACTTTTATTAATTTTTTAGGTTTTTATTTTTTATAAGAAAACTGTCAATTCGATTTTTCTCAACATTTTTCAGAATTTTGAAAAACATATTTCTTATCAGATAAAATAAGTTTCAAACCTAAATTTCAAGTTTTTGAGAAGATATTTGAATCGATATTCAATTTTTACCAACTTTGCGTAATGTTTTTTTTTATTTTCATTTTTTATAAAAATAACTGTCAATTCGATTTTTCTCAAAATTTTATCAGATGTCAAAAACATTATTCTCATTATTCTTCGTTGCACAAAATTGTTTTGGAGATGAAATCATATTTTAGGCGTACAATTTTGGAGGTGACAAATTTTTTTTTCAGTTTTTTTGATTTATAAAAAACATCGTTAAATGGATTTTTGTTTTTCAAAAAATATACTTCTTTGGTATCACATTACAATTTATTATATAAAATTTAATTCAAGTCTCCAGCGTTTTTGGTTCGTAAGATATTTAGGGTTAACCAAAATGTTCACCTTTCAAACTGCTATGGTAAAAAAACGACCCACGCAATTTTCTTGAGAGCCCTCTCTGCATCTTTCTGCCATATTATCTGTATAACAAAATTTATTTGAAATCGATATCTCTTCTGGTTCTTGAGCTATGGACAACGAAAAAACGTCGCGAACGTACGGACGTACGAACGTACACACACGCACGCACAGACATCTTTTATTTGGACTCTAGGGACCTTGAAACGTCGAGAAATGTCAAAATTTTCAATTTGACAAATCGGACCCATTACAATAACTTCCTATGGGAAGTTAAAAATTGCGAACATTTTAAAAAATCTATCGGCTTGTTTTTGAGAAAATTCGTAGTTTCGATTTTTGAAAAATAAAAAAAAAGATTCGGCTCAAAATTCCTAAATTCCTAAATTTGAAGTCAACCGACCCAATGATTTAGGCTGTAGGGGTCAGGACAGCCGGATGAAAACGGGAGACCCACTTTTTTCTACTTCTCTACCATCGTTTTGAGAATGAAAAACTTGCCATATAGTTTCTACCTCTATGTCGCAAATAAAAAGGACTTTCCTCGAATCTTCTTGAGAGAACTTTTCACAGCCCAGTATATTATTGCAATGGCAACACTAAATAGCTTCTCTTGTTAGTTTGTCTGATACACACTTGGACTTGGACTCGACATGATAAACATTATGTTTACTTGATAGTTCTATCTTAATAGCAAATACATTGAGACACAAAAAGCCGGTCTCTTGCTCTGGAGAGAATGTCTTGAGAAATAGCATTCTTCTCATTTGCTCTCTATTTTCAGTAATCGTACTGCGAACCTGTATGTTATTGTTATCTAGAAAAAAAAGCTTTTCATTTGAAAGCATAATCACTCAGAGGGCGAGAATGGGGGTGGATGGTTGATGAAGGTGGAATGGAAAGTGCTTTCTCTGCCGAATTTTCAAAACATCGTGCTTCTATATTCGAAGGAATATCACAGTCTCAGTTTGTTGTGTACGGTACAAAGCTAACATAACAAGAACATTACAAAAATCTCTTGCGCTCTCTGAATCTCAAATTCATATACTTTACTCAAGACTAAATTAATTACTTTTGATGCCTCCCTTACCCAGTGTCGCTCTAAGCCTAGACGATGTCCGTCACCGTCAAATTCTCAAAACCACCAAGACCAATTAATCAAATCTAACTTTAACCTACTCTGGACGTGCGGCAAGAAACGAAACGAAACGAAAAAAAAGAAAATAATTCACATTGTTTTTAATTTTTTTGAACTAATGTATGTATGTACCCATTTTGTTTATGATTGAAAAAAGTTATGTTTTATTAAGAACCATCGGTTTGTTTTTATTCTTCACTCTTCGCTTCGAACAAACTTAATTCCGATATATACAAAAAAAATAATATTATTTCTTCCCCTCGTGTGTCGTGTGTTTGAAAATAAAACTTGTGCCAACGACCTTGCAACGCCCTTGAATGACATTCTTACTGCGCGACGACTACGTCGACGACGAGGCAACCGATGGAAAAGAGAAGAATGCTCAACCGTTCGTTGGTTCTGAATTCATCTGACAACACGTCTCCATAAACACTCCTCCAATATTTTGCGGTGTTTTTGATTTGTTTAGTTTAATGATAATTTTTTAAAAGTTTTCTTTTTTTTTAACAGTCCATGTAACTTTGATGTAAAAGATAAATTAATTTAGTTTAATCGTGAGATAAGTCAGTATAAGAAGTTCAAGTAATTATAATTGTTACCTAAATGACGGTTACTATCTGAAACGTGTGTCTTTGTCTTGTGAAAATTAAAAAAAAAAGTTAATACAAAATAAATAAGAATTAATTGCATAAGGATTAACATTGTAGCGGTGAATTAAATATAGGTAAGTTTTTTTTTATTTAATTCTTAAAATTTCTATTATTATAATAGACTCTCCCACAAATTGTCTTCGAGATCTATTTTTACCATGCACCCCGCATTTGACACATCGAAATTGATATTAGCCATTTCGCCATTATATTTGTTTAACATTTAACAAGAAATAGGACAAAATTTTTAATTGCCTTTTATTTCGACTTGGAATATTTTTTTTGTCAGATGACACAAAATAATTAAAAATGTATCTTTAAAGGTCAATTTAATTAAATTATCTATTTGTTTAATAAAAAAGGAAACATTAAACTTACATAATTCTTAAAGAAAAGGAAGACATTTGGATAGGAGTAGGTAATAAAAAAAGCGGGAAGTCATTATCTTGACCTACAACTTTAACCAAGAAAAAACTATGACGTGACGTCCTTAAGTTCGTTGGTTATTGTATAGCAGTTTGCTGTTTTGTTAAAAGAGGTGTTACTTATGAGGATAAGTCACGAAAGGTTAAACGAACGATAAAGTCACTGTGTGTATGTTTTCAAAAAAAAAAAAATAAAGATAGAAATTAAAGTAAGGAGTTTCAAACTTATTTTGTTTATATTTCAATTTAAGATGTCTATTTAAAGCTAGCAGGCGTTTTGCTCATACGAAACTTGAATATTTAATTAAGAATTTAATTTTTAGCAAAGCAATTTTCGAGTTATGACTTTTCAATACAAACAATGTTTGTTTTTTTTTTATTTAAGCGTTTCTTTATTATGGAGACATTTATATTCTAAGTATTTTCTGATTGGAATTGAAATTTTGTTACAATTAAAGAATAATATGATGTGTAAATTTAGCCTTAATATTCATTTTTTGGCATAGTATTCTTTTTGAACCTGAGAAACTCAATTGTTTGTTAAATGTCTGTATTGCTATAATAGTAATGAATATGAGTTAGGAAATTTAAAATTTAAAAACATTTATTTTAAGGGCGACTGGCCTTATTATTTATTAACTTCCCATAGGAAGTATTTGTCAAATTGAAAATTTTGACATTTCTCGACTTTTTAAGGTCCCTAGAGTCCAAATAAAAGATTTTTAGAAAGATGTCTGTGCGTGCGTGTGTACGTACGTTCGTACGCCCGTACGTCAAGTACGTTCGCGACGGTTTTTTCGTCGTCCATAGCTCAAGAACCAGTAGAGACATCGATTTCAAATAAATTTTGTTATACAGATAATAAAGCAGAAAGATTCAAAAAGGACTCTCAAAAGAATTGCGTGGGTGGTTTTTTTACCATAGCAGTTTGAAAAAAAAGGTGAAAATTAATTTTAGTTAAACCTAAATATCTTACGAACCAAAAACGCTAGAGGCTTGAATTAAATTTCATATAATATAATAATACAATAACGTGAAGTATATTTTTTGACAAAAATCTATTTAACGATTTTTTTATAAATCAAAAAAAAAAAATTAAAAAAAATTTGTCACCTCCAAAATTTTACGAATCAAATATGATTTCATCTCAAAAACAATTTTGTGCAACGAAGAATAATGTTTTTGACATCCGATAAAATTTTGAGAACAATCGAATTGACAGTTTCTTTTATAAAAAATAAAAATCTAAAAAAAAATCACTCAAAGTTGGTAAAAATTGAATATCGATTCAAATATCTTTTCAAAAAATTGAAATTTAGGCTTCAAACTTATTTTATCTTAAAAGAACTATTGTTTTCAACGTTAGGACAAATTTTGAGAAATATCGAATTAACAGTTTTTGTACAAAAAAACAAAAACCTAAAAAAAATGTATAAAAGTTGGTAAAAATTTACTTTCGACTCAAATAGCTTTTTAAAAATTAAAAATATTCGCTTCAAACTTATTTTATTTTACAGAAAATATTGTTTTCGATATGCAGTAATTTTTGCATTAAAATCCAACGGTCTGTGTTTTCATAAAAAATAAAATCTACAAAAAATAGTACGCAAATTTGGTAAAAATCGATATGAGTACATATAGACAAACTTTTAGGCAAGACAAATCGACAGACGGGATGTAAAGTTATCAGTGTGGGTCGCATCCCAGCCTCTTTTTAAAATTTGTATCATTAAATCACTTTTCAACAATGCGATTACCTGCAGGTTTCATTATATCTTTAAGGAATTTTATCTAACTTTGGTTTTTAACAGGCTTTTGCATTTTTTATTGAACCTACCTTTTTTAAATGTTATTATTTATTTACCAAAAACATGACCAAAAACCTGAGTTGATTAAGTTTTAAGAGCAATTTAAAATAAATAAAAACATAAGTTAGAGAGCTTTAAAAAACTCAGAACTTTTAATAATTGTTTATTATTTTCAATTAAAAAAATTAAATTCTTTGTAAAATTGTAACAAAAAAACTTCAAGAAATGCCTGACCATTGAGAAACAAAACCATACATTTAAAAACAGTGTTTTGTATTTTATTCGTTTATTAAACAGGGCTATTAGCGCATATCTTGATGGTATTCAGGATTAAAAGCTTAAATAGAAATTCAAATTTTCAATTCACGGTTCTTAAAAAATCAGTTGAAGTTGAATGGAAATAATATCTTCTAGTAGTTCTTCTAAAAAATCATAGAATAAGAATATCTGAATAAAAAATAGGCTGGGATGTGACCCACTCTGATAACTTCCCATTCCGTCTGTCAATTTGTCTTGATTAGGTTAAAAAAGTTATTAGTTAAATTATTTTTAAAAATTTATAAATTACCAACAATATTTTCCATATAAGGAAATAGTTTAGTTTGAAATTTTCAAACTGCTTTGTTTAATAGATTTTAGTCGAAACAAATTTTTACTAATTTAGCGTTTCTTAAATTTTTAAAAATTAGATGAATGAAATTAATTTGAGAGATATCAAGAACCGAACATCAATTTTTAATTAATTTGCGTACTATTTTTTGTAGATTTTATTTTTTTATGGAAAAACGGACTGTTGAATTTTTATACAAAAAAACTACTAATATCAAAAACAATATTTGCTATGGAGACAGTATTTTTAATTTTTGAAAAGCTATTTGAGTCAAAAATCAATTTTTACCAACTTTTATTAATTTTTGTTTAGGTTTTTTTATTTTTTGTAAAAAACTGTTAATAAAATACTTCTCAAAATTGTTTGGAATGTTGAAAACAATATTTCTTATAAGTGAAAATTAGTTGAAATCCAAAACGTTAAAAACAATATTATTCGTTGCACAAAATTGTTTTGGAGAAAAAATAATTTTTTATTCGTAAAATTATCAAGGCTAAAAATTTGAGTGAGATATTTAGGGTTTTTTTAAAACTTGAGAGCCCTTACTGCATCTTTTTGCATTATTATCTGTATAGCAAATCTTATTTGAAGTTGATATCTCTTCTGGTTCTTGAACTATGGACGACGAAAAAACGTTGCGAACGTTCGGATGTATACGTACACACGCACGCACAGGCACCTTTCTAAAAATCTTTTATTTCGACTCTACGGACCTTGAAACGTCAAGAAATGTAAAAATTTCGAAAAATCAGACCTATTACAATAACTTTCTATGGGAAGTTAATAATAATTGAAAAACATGCTTTAATTGCTTAAACATTAGAAAATGAACAGATACCAAAACTCTAATAATTCGATAGTGATAAAATATTAATTTAATTCACTGTAGAGGGTGTTTTTTTAGAAATATAAATTTTGAAATAATGAAGCAAAACAGATGATTTTTTTCAAAGATAACATGAAATTTACTTAGCTTGAAAGATTATCTTTTTGAATTATAAAGTAAATATAATTTCTTTCATATGCCCGTCACCGCGCGCTGGTTCAAACGTAGTCTAATTTGGACGTCCAACTTTTGATATTTTTTCCAACATTTTTGACCGCATATCGGCCTTTAACGAGGTGACAGTTTTCCTCCAAGTGGCCAATCGTTTTGAGTTTTGAGCCACAAAAATAGTCAATCGACATTTGACAAAGCATCAAAGCATTTAACATTTAAAGCAGTATTCACATGAGCGCTACCAACGAATGAACGAATTTTCGCCGATTTTGAAATTCCTTTCACATGAGAGTTTTTAATTCGTCGAGAAAGAAGTTTGACAAGGAGCCACAGCCAAACACCATTCACCACCGAAGTCCGAAACCAAAACAAGAATGATTTTTTAGGTTAAGTACCCGTGATTATTTTATTCGTTGCTAGTATGGATAATGTGGAACGCGAATAAAGCTTGACAGTTCGTATTAACTACAATTCTCTCATGTGAAAGAAATGTAAAAAACAGACGAATATTCATTCATTCGTTGGTCGTGCTCATGTGAAAAGTGCTTAACGTATCCATTAAACCATAAGAGAACTTTATCACTAAACTAAATTGCTTGAGAAGATTGGGATGAACGGCCATCTTCTTTTGGATCCATTCACCGAACCATTTGCTTGATGGCAAAATAAGCTACAAATAAATTACCTCACAGCTGACAAAATGGCCACCAGTTAAATAGTATTGCCAACTTAAACTTTTATACCTCTAAAAAAACATCCTTAACAGTAAAAATACGTAAGGTGCTTTAAATTACATCTTTATGGTAAGTATATGATTTATGGCTGAATCACAAACACACTTCAGCTTCGGCTTCACCTGAAGTTTAAAAGTTCAGCCGTAGGAATTCAATGCATGCTATCACAATGGAGCTTCGACCTAAGTTTCGTTTGACAATCGTTAGGAAAAGAACGTAATGTGACTCCAAACGGAAGCTCTAGCTCAATTATCTGAACATTTGCTTTGTCTGACAGCTGTAAAAAAATGTCAACAAACAAAATATTTGCTCTTTGGAGGTATGAAATAATAGAAATGTCATTCAAAGCAACCTCGAAGCAAGGCCACCGTAACGCAGACGAAGCCAAAGCTGAAGCGTGTTTGTGATTCAGCCATTAAACATGTTAATTTTTATTTAATATTGTTAACACGTCATTAGTACTAAACACATACCCAATATTAAGTCTTTATAGATTAATATTCCTAACACGTATGTCCGCCATCTTGAATATCTGTATAACTATATAGGCTTATAAAGGGTGATTTTTTTGAGGTTAGGATTTTCATGCAATAGTATTTGACAGATCACGCGGGATTTCAGACATGGTGTCAAAGAGAAAGATGCTCAGTATGCTTTGACATTTCATCATGAATAGACTTACTAACGAGCAACGCTTGCAAATCATTGAATTTTATTACCAAAATCAGTGTTCGGTTCAAAATGTGTTTCGCGCTTTACGTCCGATTTATGGTCTACATAATCGACCAAGTGAGCAAACAATTAATGCGATTGTGACCAAGTTTCGCACTCAGTTTACTTTATTGGACATTAAACCAACCACACGAATGCGTACAGCGTACAGAAGAGAATATTGCGTCTGTTTCTGAGAGTGTTGCTGAAGACCGTGAAATGTCGATTCGTCGCCGTTCGCAGCAATTGGGTTTGTGTTATTCGACCACATGGAAGATTTTACGCAAAGATCTTGGTGTAAAACCGTATAAAATACAGCTCGTGCAAGAACTGAAGCCGAACGATCTGCCACAACGTCGAATTTTCAGTGAATGGGCCCTAGAAAAGTTGGAAGAAAATCCGCTTTTTTATCGACAAATTTTGTTCAGCGATGATGCTCATTTCTGGTTGAATGGCTACGTAAATAAGCAAAATTGCCGCATTTGGAGTGAAGAGCAACCAGAAACCGTTCAGGAACTGCCCATGCATCCCGAAAAATTCACTGTTTGGTGTGGTTTGTACGCTGGTGGAATCATTGGACCGTATTTTTTCAAAGATGCTGTTGGACGCAACGTTACGGTGAATGGCGATCGCTATCGTTCAATGCTAACAAACTTTTTGTTGCCAAAAATGGAAGAACTGAACTTGGTTGACATGTGGTTTCAACAAGATGGCGCTACATGCCACACAGCTCGCGATTCTATGGCCATTTTGAGAGAAAACTTCGGAGAACAATTCATCTCAAGGAATGGACCGGTAAGTTGGCCACCAAGATCATGCGATTTGACGCCTTTAGACTATTTTTTGTGGGGCTACGTCAAGTCTAAAGTCTACACAAATAAGCCAGCAACTATTCCAGCTTTGGAAGACAATATTTCCGAAGAAATTCGGGCTATTCCTGCCGAAATGCTCGAAAAAGTTACCCAAAATTGGACTTTCCGAATGGACCACCTAAGACGCAGCCGCGGTCAACATTTAAACGAAATTATCTTCAAAAAGTAAATGTCATGGACCAATCTAACGTTTCAAATAAAGAATCGATGAGATTTTGCAAATTGTATGCGTTTTTTTTTTTTAAAAGTTCTCAAGCTCTTAAAAAATCACCGTTTACATTTATTGTATTCTCGATAAGTCTAGAACTATTAAACTAAATGTAAATAACTTAAATGGGTCCAAGTAGTTGGTGCAGCTTGTATTTCCTCAAAAACTTTCCTTTTTGTAATAAGCTAAGATAACTTTGAAAAATGTGTCAATATATTCGGAACGTTAAACCAAATAAGTGTACATAGTACAAGAATAACTTTAAGGCTGTAGCTATAAACTAGTTCTAATTTCTTTTAACACTTAATTAATAATAGTTTGTGATCTGGATTTATTGCAGAAACCTTAAAATTAGTTCTCATTATAGCGGATAGATGGCAATTTGGTGTTGTAAATGGTAATGCAGTGCGAAATGAAGTTGTAAGAAAAGGGACAGATAAAGTTTTTAAACTAAACGAACAATAAAAAAAGAAAAAGCTGTATGATTTGGATCTACAGCGAATCGTTATTTTTTGCAGGATAACCTATAAATATATTCGATGCGATGATATAAAAGGGCCTTTATAAACATCCTACTTAAGACGACAATATTAAATGTTTGCTCTTTTATTTAAAAATTTCTTATATTTAGATACATTTTATTTTTCTTATATAAGTTTTATGCATTCAAGTGTATATACAAAACTATAATTCTACCCTTTATATAGCAAGTTTTTATGCATTGTTTTCAAACAATCACACGTGTTTTGTTGAATTAACACACGCCTACAATGTTAAACCACCCACACTCTTTTGTCACGTATAAATATGAAATAGGGACGAATAAACAAATTAATTTAAAAAAAAAAGATAAAAGCATTATGATCCAAAAAGAATGAGTGAGACGAAAACAGAGAAGGTATTGCCATTGCCGTAAATTGGTTACAATATTTTTAAATAGTCACTTCGACTTCGACAGATAGATAGACTTTCATCTATGTAGTTATGGTATAAGATCAATCTTTCTCTACCATCAAACTCTACACTACACTATGTGTGGTGGCAAATATTTTTTTAAAAAGGAATTAAAAAAGACTTTTTAACGAAAATGAATAAAAACAAAATAAATATAACTTGCCGAAAGGAAAATACAAGAAAAATCTTCTAAAAATAGATGCATTTTTATATATTGCAAAGTGTAATTGTTCGCTTTTGCAGCAAAGAGCGATATGGTATTAAGGGTGACCAAGTTATATTTAAGTTTGCAAGCATTTATTATAGACGGTAGCTTTATATTATTATCGATAATAATAAATTGCGGTAATATTGGTTTCTATTTAAATTGACTTCAGCACTTTAGTTTTATGATGGCTTTTCTGTAGTAAATTTACAAATGGTAAGGTAGTGCGAAATTTACTGAAATTGTTTGAAAAATAACCAAGATTAGCGATATTAAAGCTTTTCGCTATTAACAAGAATAAAACGTGGCCTTAATGATATTGTTCTGAATAATAACGTTGGATTAATCTGTATCTGGATTTGCACATTTGAAAAAAGTAGAACGGGGTATGTCCAACATATGGAATTTTTTAAAAAGTGACTCTATTTTTTGATATACTCAATTAATCTAACTAATGTAATTTCAAGACTTTTTACTCTTTTTTTTGGGTATTAAAAAGTGAAGAACAATGTAAATTCACCGTATTGGCTAACACGCTTCAAGCTACGGCTTTATCTGCGTTATTTTGTGCCTGCTTCCAGGTTGCTTTGAATGACAATTCCAATATGACATTTCTAAAATGGCACTTCTGTCATTAGCGGCTGCTATTTTCTTCTCAAAATAAAAAAAATATGAGTTTTTAAATGGAAACAAATAATTTATCGCTGAAGGAATCCAATAGGAATCCCTTCAAAAGCAAAAGGTATTTTGTTTGTTGACTTTTTACAGCTGTTGAGCTGTCAGACAAAGCAAATGTTTAGCAAACTTGAACTAGAGCTTCCGTTTGGAGTCACATTACGTAACATTATGTTATTTCCTTACGCTGAATTCGTAAACGTCAGGCAAAGCCGAAGCTAAAGCGTGTTTGTGTTTCAGCCATTAGTTATTTTTATAATAAGACGTGTTCAGATTAAAACGAAAAGGCTGCAGTTTAGTATCAGTGAGATGAACTGTCCAATTTTCACATGTCCAATTTTATATGATTTTATACGATTGTTTAACTAAATTGGTTGTTCAAATAAATTCGTAGAAGTATGTATGTTTAATGTATGCAGGCATTTAAAGCAGACAAACATCCCTTTCAGTTATCATATCTAATAATGTGTGGGCTCATAAAAGGTACGTTTTATTCAACTATTAAATTCCCATAAGAAGTTATTATTAAAAGTCCGATTTGTAGAATTGAAAATTTTGACATTTCTCGACGTTTCAAGGCCGCTAGAATGTAATTTTTTTTTAGAAAGATGTACGTACGTTTTTACGTTCGGGAAATCGTTCTTATCCTAAAAACCAGTAAAGCGAATCGACATTTGTTTGAAAAAAAAAAAACAAAAAACCTTAAAAAAACATAACTAAAACTTTTTAAAAATAGATTTTTAAATATATTTTCAAAAACTATTCGATTCTCGATATCTCGTGAATAAATGAATGAATGAAATCTTCAAAATAAATTCATTCTGTGCTAAATTTTACAAAAATAGATTTTGAAACCAAACTTTTTTATCATATGCAAAATATTGTTGGTAATTTTTAATTAATATTTTACAAACATTCAACAAAAAAACTTATAAGAAGACAAATCGACAGACGAGATGGGAAGTTATCAGTGTGGGTCGCATTCAAGCATATTTAACTTCCCATAGGAAGTTATTGTAATGGGTCCGATTTATCAAACTGAAAATGTTGACATTTCTCGACGTTTCAAGGTCCCTAGAGTCTTAATAAAAGATTTTTAGAAAGATGTACATATGTGCGTGCATGTGTACGTACGTCCGTACGTTCGTGACGTTTTTTTCGTCTTCCATAGCTCAAGGACCAGAAGAGATATCGATTTCAAATAAATTTTGTTTACAGATAATAAGGAAAAAAAGGTGAACATTTTGGTTAACCCTAAATATCTGACAAACCAAAAACGCTAGAGACTTGAATTAAATTGTATATAATATTTTGAAACGTGATATTAAAGAAATATATTTTTGAAAAAAATCCATTTAACGTTTTTTTTATAAATCAAAAAATCTGAAAAAAAAATGTTCACCTCCAAAATTTTTCTACTAAAATATGATTTCATCTCCAAAACAATTTTGTGCAACGAAGAATAATGTTTTTAATATCTGATACAGTTTTGAGAAAAATCGAATTGACAGTTTTTTTTAACGAAAAATAAAAACCTAAAAAAAAATGTATAAAAGTGGGTAAAAATTGATTTTTGACTCAAATATCTTTTCAAAAATTAAAAATATTGGCTTCAAACTAATTGTATCTTTCAAAAAATATTGTTGTTAACATTCAGTAAAATTTTGAAAAAGATCGAATTGAATGTTTTTGTACAAAAAATTAAAAACCTAAAAAAAATTAACAAAAGTTTGTAGAAATTTATTTTCGACTCAAATAGCTTTTCAAAAATTAAAAATATTGGCTTCAAACTTATAAACTTATAAAATATAAAATCTACAAAAAATAGTACGCAAATTTGGTAAAAATTGATACGAGTACATATAGACAAACTTTTAAGCAAGACAAATCGACAGACGGAATGGGAAGTTATCGGTGTGGTTCGCATCCCAGCCTCTTTTTTATTTTACAAATGTTGAGTTCACTCTAATTTCATTGCCCCTTAATTAAACAATCAATCAAACAAGAAGTGCCAAAATATATATACGTACAAAATCAAGAAATGTTAAATTGCAAAAAACCATTTTCTATTCCGTGATCATAGGAAAAAAATACAGATGGCCACCGTACTAAAAGTATGGTATCTTTGCTGTTTGCTGCCGGCAAATACAAACTTGAACGGCTGAATGAATCTGACTTATCGACTACGACCGACGACGACGACGTAAAGTATTTTTGTCTTTATTTTGCTAGATATTTGGCGAAGCCGGTCAAAACGTTCTTTTCAAATCAGGTACATACCATAATATTCCATTTGGGTACATGTACAGACATTTTTGCAGATTGCAGATAAGTATGTTTGTTTCTTTAAAGATTAAGATACATTTGAGTTTTCTTGTGGATTAAAATAAAAAGTATCTTTCTGTTTCAGTTTGAATTAGTTGTAGATACGTAAATATTTGCAATCAAAGAGCATCAGAAGTTGACGAATATCTTTCTGTTTGTTTATACCACACTCACCATCGCCGCCGTCTGTATCTTACATAGTACATAAATATGTAGCTAGGTATATGCTTCGACTACGACGATCTTGGCAATCGCTGTGGTGATACATTTTTGCATCCATCTTTTTGGGTTTGCACTTGTGAAGCAAAAGAATATTTAAGTAGTGTATTTTTGGCCTTTAAACGGATGCATTGATTCGCATCGCACGGTATCTGATCAGAACTGTCTACGTCCATTGCCGTCATTCTCGTCATATCGTCGCCGACGTGCGTCGTTTTGGTTGCCCGATAAGAGTGAAATTAATTATTTATTTGCTAGTGGAAATATTTTAATTACTTCAAAAAAAAAAAAAAAAAAATTGTTTATGAAAGTGATGATACATGCATATAAATAAAATTGATTTATGCATACGAAAAGTTTGAAAAAAGTGTTAATTATTCAGAGGAATCTAAATTAAATAAAGATTGAGAACATCAATCAACATTTTAGATACAAATATTCCTGTATAAGATTTATTTATAACAGCAGCCAGCCGCCTTCCATCAGTGTATGAGCGGTACGTACTTTACGAGTAGAATTGAATGTGTACTTAACCATTTAAGTTATAATTTTTATTATCATTCAGTACAGAACATAAATATTTGGGTGGAAAATGTTTAAATACCTACCTACTTACTGTAAATGCATTCTTATCTGTTGGTGACATAAATGCTTTGACAATAATTACGGCATAAATATTTATGATTGTTTACATGTTTAATATTATCTTATTTGTATACATTCTTCTGTTGATTAAAGAATAAAATAAATCGAATTCTTCAGTTGATGCCAGATAAGTCCATTCTTTGTTCTCCCTGGTCTGCTGTTTTTTTTCTAGGTGGTAACACTGTCAAATGTGTAAAATTGAAGCTTAGTTATCTCCAGAAAAGGTTATTAAGATTTTCATAGCATTCGTATATGACAGATAGCTTTTAAAAAATGTTAACGTGGTTATAATGTGACAGGCTAACAAGAAAAAAAATAATTAGTTAAAATACATTTACGTTAAGAGGGCGTTTGATACGCCCTTAAACTTTTTATTACTTTTTTTCCAGAGTTTGTAAGATTATATAAAGTCCTACAATACAAGGAAGTGATTTATAATTTTGATGATGTATCAATGAACCAGTCAGTTATTCGGAATTATAGTTCCTTTTATCTTTGCTATTGACCTGCCTTTTAAAACATTTCATTTATTCGTTTCTAAGCAAAGAACATTTTTAAAAAATAGGCGCTGGTTATTTTCATTAACTTCCCATAGGGAGTTATTGGGATGTTTCAAGGTCCCTAGAGTCGAAATAAATTATTTTTAGAAAGATGTCTGTGCGTGCGTGTGTACTTACGTTCGTACGTCTGTACGTCGTCCTTACGTTCGCGACGTTTTTTTAGGCCTCTATAACTCAAGAACTTAAAATAAATTTTGTTATATAGATAATACTGAAGAAAGATGCAGAAAGGGCTCTCAAGAAAATTCCGTGGTTGGTTTTCTTACCTAGCAGTTTAAAAAAAAGGTCAACATTTTTGTTAACCCTAAATATCTCACGAACCAATGACGCTAGAGACTTGAATGAAATGTTATATTATATATTGTAAGGTAATACCAAACAAATATATTTTTGGAAAAAATTCAAAACAATGTTTCTTTTTTATAAATAAAAAAAAATGAAAAAATTATTTGTCACCTCGAAAATTTTACGAATAAAAAATGATTTCATCTCCAAAAGAATTTTGTGCAACTAAAAATAACGTTTTTAACATCTGGTAAAATTTTGGGAAAATTTAAGTTGGCAGTTTTATAAAAAAATAAATAAATATCTAAACAAAAAATTAATAAAAGTTGGTAAAAATTGATTTTCGACTCAAATATCTTTTCAAAACTTTGAGATATTGTCTTTAAACTATTTTTATCTTTCAAAAATATTTAAAAAATTGATGTTAGTTTCTCGATATTTTTTTAATTAATTTCATTTATCCAATTTATATTTGTTTATATACGATTTAGTTTATATATCGTATTAAATAAAACAATTTAAGAAATGCTACTAAAATTGGTAAAAATTTGTTTTCGACTAAAAATCTATTTAAAAAAAACTAGATTTTCTAACTAAACTATTGTTGGTAATTTTGAAATTTTTAAGAAAAATTCAACTGATAACTTTTTTAACCCAACACGAAAACCTACAATCTTTTAAGCAAGACAAATCGACAGACGGGATGGGAAGTTATCAGTGTGGGTCGCATCCCAGCCTCTTTTTTCGTTCTCTTTCTGAAAAATGTTTCTGGTTAAAGTTTATCATCTTTTCTGCTCAAAAAAGACTCTTTCATGTCCAACAATAAATATAACCTATATTCCAAGTCTTAAGAGCTTAACATTATTTAAAAAGGTCTTTCGATATTATTTTACCAACTGTATCAATAAAAAAAGGCTTTACAATAAATATATTTCTTTGATTTTATAAGGCATTAAATTAGAAACTAATTTGAAACAATGTGTCATATTTGCTCCTTTCTTAAAGGATTAACTGATGCGCCCTTTTAAAATTAAACATTAATGAATTGTTGGCCCTTGCGCTTGTATGTAAGCTATTAATCAAGAACTACTAATAACATTTAAATTTGAAGAATACAATTTTTTTCAGTCGTACGTTTTTTGAGTTCTTTTTTTTTTAAACACAATTTTCTAATTCGGCTTTCTACAGACAAAAACGTATCTGAAATCAATGTACCTTCTCGATCTGGAGATAAAATTTACATATTCTTTATTCATCATAGCTCTGAAAACAAGGGATTTACATTCTAGGGAAACGTTGGTAAAGAGGTATAGGTTAGGTTAGGTTAGGTTAAAGTGGCTGTGATGGAAACGGGCAAACTTAGGCCAGTTTAATGGCCCATTGTGATACCACATGAATCTTTAGGCTTCCTCCTGAGCTCAATGGAACCAGTTTGAGTCCCTTACGAAACGTGAGAGGCTTATTATGCTGATATGATCTAGATCATTCAGATCTTTAAAGAAGAATTCTCCTAGGTATGTATAGAGAAGGTGAAGAACTGGTTAGGTTAGGTTATAGTGGCTGTCCAAGATGGAAACGGACACACTTAGGCCAGTTTAATGGCCTATTGTGATACCACATGAATCTTGAGGCTTCCTCCTAAGCTCAATGGAACCAACTTGAGTCCCTTACGAAACGTGAGAGGCTGATTATAATGATATGATTTAGATCGTTTAGATCGTTAAAGAAGAATTCTCCTAGGTAATTCTTGCGTTTTCGAGCTAAAGCAGGGCATGTGTAGAGAAGATGAAGAACCGTTTCTTTCTCTTCCTCGTCCATACAGCTTCTGCAAAAGTCATTTGAGAATACGCCTAGTCTCGTGGCGTGCTTTCCTATTAGACAGTGTCCGGTTATGACACCTATTATCGAGCTTATAGCCGATCTGCTTAGAGAGAGCAAGCACCTTGAACGTTTTAAATCCAGTGTTGGCCAGATGTTTTTTGTGGCTTGACACGTGGTGATGTTGGTCCACCTGGTACCTGCCCTCCTCGCAGCGTCTTGCATTAGTAGCAGTTTACAAGTAGCGATTGGTATGCCAGTACTTGCCAAACGTGGTAGGATGGGCTGTAATGTACCGTTACTGGCGAGTTCATCTGCCTTACAGTAACCTGGAATGTCTCTATGGCCCGGCACCCAGCAAAGGTTGCATTAGCAACAGTTTACAAGTAGCGATTGGTATGCCAGTATGTGCCAAACGTGGTAGGCCATTTCCATTAGAGGTGATCGACAGTTATGGACTTGTGCAGACTTTGTAGAGACAGAGTCCAGAGATTTTATAGCGGCCTGACTATCTGAGAAAGTACGGATATCCTATTCCATCATATCATATTTTCTTAAGCCAGGACAATACTTCTTTTATCGCCAAAAATTTCGCTTGGAACACTCTACACGCGGAATGAGAGACTTAATTTCAGTCGTTCAGAGTACACACCTCGACCAACTCCTTCTTTTGTTTTTGAACCATATTTTTAAAAATGGATTGATTCGTCTCTAGGAATGCCCTATCCTCCCAGAAAGATCTGGAAGGTATCAAAATCTGGAAGTTTCTGTCGAATTGCAGTGTGTGCTTTGGAATTGATTCTAAATACCTAAGAATTACGGAGTGGCCAATGTTGTTGTTAGTCCACTGCGACGCACGTTAGTCATCACTTTAAAAACAAGGGATTTAGATTCTAGGAAAACTTCGATAAAAATGTAAAACATTTCAATTCAGCAAATAAGAAACTCACATTCGTGCTTGGAGGTTATACACGCTGAAGATTTATTCTAACCCAACAAAAGTAGGTGAGAAATTGTTCTTTTAAAAACACCAAAAAAAGTTTTCAGCGTGGATAACATCACAACCTTTTATCTAAATTTGTTATGAAATTTCGTTTTCGAAAGTTAAAATTTGTAATCGGAGTTAAAAAAGAATCCATATTCTTTAACTACCTTCGAAGTCAAAGTGCATTGAAAAATGACGTCAATGACTTTTATTGAAAATAAAACTGAGTCAAAGAAACAAAATAATTTTTAATGAAAAAAAAAACACATTTACACCCATCACGTTTTACAAAAATATCAGTATTTTACTTGCTGTTTGTAGAATTATCTATAAATAGTATTAAACAACGTAATCTATTGGTTGATGCACTGATAAATCTGTGTTAATTACCTTTTATTATTAAAAGTAAACACAAATATTATCCTCTTATCAATTAGTTTAAATTTTCAAAATAAACCCAAAAAGTATGCGTGTCTAATTATTACAATCAGTTGTATGTCAGAAATTTTATTTAACAAACATCGTATTAAAATTAAGACTTAAGGTTAGATGAACCTTTGGTAGTTATTTAACCTTTGATATTTCTTTATGTATTTAACATTTAAAAATAAACAAAAAAGTTATATAGTTATCCTCCAAATTTTCGACAGCATGACAGATGACGTCTTGTTCGGTTTGGCCTTTGATGGAAACGTTACTTATAAGATTTTGAAAGCTCTCCACTTTTTCCACTGGTTGCAAGGAAATATTTATTTGAGAGGATGGTTGGGTTCCGAGGCTGATCATTTTTGTTTTACCGGAATTAATTTTCAGCCCCACAACTTCTGCTTCTCTCTCCACCCTTTTTGTTATTTGATGGAGATCTATGATCCTATGAGAGAGTAAGCAAATATCGTCAGCGTAATCAAAGCGCTTTAAATAGGATGTCAAAGTCCATTAGATCCCTCCGCTACCATGACAAATCTGAGCTCAGTACATCGCTTATCACTATCAAAAACAATACTGCCAAAGCTGCTGGAGCTGACGGCATGCATCGCTGCCGAACTATTCAAAGCAGCAGGCGATGACTTGGTAGGGAGCATGCACCAACTCATCTGCAAAATATGATCGGAAGAAAGTATGCCCGATGAGTGGAATCTCAGCATAGTGTGCCCGATCCATAGGAAAGGAGACCCTCTAAATTGAGCCAACTACAGAGGCATCAGTCTCCTTAACATTGAGTATAAGATCCTCTCTGCCGTATTATGTGAACGTCTGAAGCCGTTCGTCAACAACCTGATAGGTCCTTATCAGTGTGGCTTCAGACTAGAAAAATCCACTATCGACCAAATATTCACATTACGGCAGATCTTGGGAAAACCCAGGAACTTCAAATCGATACTCACCATCTCTTTATCGATTTCAAAAGCCGCGTATGACAGCATCTATGGGGAAGAGCTCTACAAACTAATGTCTAGTTTTGGAATCCCTGTCAAACTTATTTGTTTGTGCAGAATGGCGATGGAGAATGCACGCTGCTCTATCAAGGTCGGCAAAGATCTCACCGATGCATTTGATGTCAAAAAAGGTTTTAGACAAGGCGATGCACTGTCATGCGACTTCTTTAATATCGTTCGGGAATGAATTGTGCAAAACTCAACCGTCAGGCACAATCTTCTAAAGGTCCATCCAACTACTCGGATACGCTGAAGATATTGACATAATTTGAAGATCAAAGCGTGATGTCAGTGGAGCCTTTCTAAACATTGGTTGAGGACCAGGTACATTCCTGATTGTAGCACCACCTTAAGTAAGTAAGTAACTCGTCGGGGAAGCTTTCGGTGGGCCAGGCTTCTTTTGTGAGCGAATGAAGCAGTTCGCTTGATAACGTTGGCGACGCTTGTAAAAGTTCTGCAGGAATTCCATCAAATCCTACCGCTTTGTTTCTCTTAAGTGCTTTAATTGCGCAACGACCTCATCTTACTGGGAAGTGCGATGCGGATTCGGGGATTAGTTTGTTCGGGCACATTGTTTGCAAAAACTCGGTTTAAAACCGAGGAAAAGTGTTCTGTCCACCTTCTGGCTTGCATATTCAACGAACTTATCACAGTACCGTCTACTTCTTTCGCCAGGCGTTGCTTTGAGCTGTTTGCACACAACTCTTTGGTTATTCTGTAAACGGTCCTGCTGTCGCACCTGTTTGCAGCATCTTCTTCTGCTTCTTGCGCCAATTCGTTGATGTAGTAACGCTTGTCATATATCTTCAGAGCCTTTAAGAATTTACTAACAGTAGATGTTCCCCGTGCTCGATTTATAACATCCAATAAAACAAGTTTATGGGTCTGGTAGTAGCCTTAAAATTTAATATGTTCACTGACAATATGTAATATGTGAGAAAATATTAACCAAGATATGTTTAAGGAAATGAAATACGATTTCCAGTTCACACGTGTTGCCCTTAAATTTCATATATTCAATGTACGTACTCGTAGCTCGTAAAATAAAAGATGGTGCGAACAATTTAAAAGTTTATTAATAAAAACAATATTAAATTAAGGGCAGTATCTGTCTTGCTGTGTGTTGGTAAATTTGTATACGTATAGCATCGTAATTTCAATCAATTGGAACCAATTTGGGGAGTAATAAATTTACTTTCAGGCGACAAAAACAAAATAATATCAAAAAAAAGTCATTCAAATTCAAAACTGTATCATTCAAGAACTATTCAATCCAGGCGTACACATTATACCTACAAAATAGATGTATCTTTTTTTTTATATTAAGCTATAATGATCTCAGCTAATTAACTTATTATATTTTTATGTCATCTTGTATGCGAATTGTCGAAGTGATAAACAATTAATCTAAACATTCTATCTAATTATTCGTCTATTTTGCAAATACAAGCGCAATTGTAACAATTTAAGCATGAACCATGAAGATTTGTTTAATGAACAAAAATATAAAAAAAAGCTTCAGATATTCTCAAAAAATATTAAATTAACTGATGTAAAATGTAACAAAGTATAAATGCATACATTAAAGACGTAATTACGGGTAACTTAATACGAACTAATGGGTCTATTTTAGTATCTAAAAATGCACTTCAGAGATCAATAAATTGCTCAAATGATAAATCAAATTTAATATTAAAATTTTGTTATTTAAGGGATAAACAAGAGCAAATTAAAATTATTTTAAGATACTACGTAGGTGCATATGAACATATGTACATACATACTATATGTAAATAAAATAAGAGTTCATGTTTCAAACAGTTTTGTGGTTTTTTTATCTTACGATTGGGTAAAATGGCGGTTTTTAACTCTTTGTTGTAATCAAAAGATTAGTTTCAAGAGTCGCAGTAATATAAAATAAGATGTGGCAGTTTAATTATGGGATTAAATGCTAAGACTTTGTCATAGTTTGTAAAAATAAATAAGTTGTTTAGATCGATTTCTGGAAGTCATGGAGAATTAAACCTTAATTCACAATCGTTAGTGTGTACTATTTTAATGGATGGAAAAAATTAAGGAAACCTTCTGAAATGTTTCCTAAAAATTATGTTGGCTTTTCATTAACTTCTTATAGGAAGTATAACTGTAATCGGTCCGATTAGTCGAATTGAAGATTTTGACATTTCTCTACGTTTCAAGGTCCCTAGAGTCCAAATAAAAGATTTTTAAAAAGATGTTTTCACGTTCGTGACGTTTTGTCGTCGTCCATAGCTTAAGCACCAGAAGAGATATCGATTTCAAATAAATTTTGTTATACAGATAATAAGGCAGAAAGATGCAGAAAGGGCTCTCAAGAAAATTGCGTGGGTGGTTTTTTTTACCATAGCAGTTTAAAAAAAAAGTTGAACATTTTAGTTAACCCTAAGTATCTTACGAACCAAAATGCTAGAGACTTGAATTAAGCTTTATATAATATATCGTAACGTGATATCAAAGAAGTATATTTTTTGAAAAAAATCCATTTAACGTTTTTTTTTATAAATCAAAAAAAAACTTAAAAAAAATTTGTCACCTCCAAAATTTTACGAATAAAATATGATTTCATCTCCAAAACAATTTTGTGCAACGAAGAATAATGTTTTTGACATCTGATAAGATTTTGAGAAAAATCGAATTGACAGTTTTTTTTTATAAAAAATAAAAATCTAAAAAAAAACATTACTCAAAGTTGGTAAAGACTGAATATCGATTCAAATATCTTTTCAAAAACTTGAAATTTAGGCTTCAAACTTATTTTATCTTACAAGAAATATTGTTTTCATCATTAGGACACATTTAAAAAAATCGAATTTACAGTTTTTTTTACAAAAAATAAAACTAAAAAAAAACAATACTAAAACTTGGTAAACATTTACTTTCGACTCAAATAGCTTTTCAAAAATTAAAAATATTGGCTTCAAAATTATTTTATTTCACAAAAAATATTGTAAATAATTCAAGAATACATTATTTCCATGCTCAGTGGTAGGAAGATTTAAGCCTCTCTAGGCAATACAATCGCAACAAAATACGTGAGTAGGGGAACACCCCAGGGTGGTGTTCTATCGCCTCTTCTATGGCTTCTGGTCATGGATACAATTTTCGTTAAATTAGAGAGATGTGGAGTGAAGGCGGTAGCCTACGCGGATGATTTGGTGCTATTGGTGTCAGGAAAGTACACCTCTGTGATTAGTGAAATCACGGAGTCAGCTTTGAAGAAAGTTAGCAACTGGGCCACGAATTGTGGACTAGGAGTTAACCAAAGTAAAACTGAACTGTTGCTCTTTACCACCAAAAATAAAGTACCGCCCTTCAAGCTACCTCGAACCAACGGTCAAATCCTATCATTGTCTTCCAGTGCAAAATATTTGGGAGTTATACTCGACCCTAAACAAAACTGGAAACTAAATATGGAAGTACGGGTTAAGAAGGCCTGTGTTGCCTTATACGCCTGCAGCAAAACTTTCGGCAAAAAGTGGGGACTTCAGTCGAAGATGGTTCGATTGTGTGGTGGCCTGCTCTTAGCAAAGCATATAATATTAATAAGCTAAAGAAGGTTCAGAGAACAGCTTTCGTGGGCACTACAGGGGCCATGCGTACTTGCCCAATGGACCCCTTAAACGTTATTTTCGATCTTCTACCAATCGACCTTTTTATTAAATACATAGTTTCCTGCAGCGCTATTAGGGCAAAGGAATTAAAAAGCTGGTTGTCAAAACCTTTTGGTCACAGCAACACTACGAAACTGATTCCCTCAGATATTATCTCGGTAGACACTGACTACTGCACTCCTACTTTGAACCTTAGTAAGGGTTTTAAGGTTATTTTCCCATCGAGAAAACATTGGGAGGATGACATCGTGTCGGTAGGTTTCGACACAACCATCTTTACTGACGGCTCAAAGATGGAGTGCGGAGTTGGTTCTGGGATCTTTTCTGAGTCCCTAAATGTAGCCAAATCCTTTAGGCTTCCTGACTTTGCTAGCGTTTTTCAGGCTGAACTGCTGGAAATAAGAGAGGCATGTAAGATACTTAACCAAAACCCAAACCAAAACCGAAATGCGGCTATCTTTACAGACAGTCAGGCAGCTGTCAAAGCCATTAGCTCGGCCATATCCTTATCTAAATTTGTCCAGCAATGTCGCGATGAGCTTGAAAGCCTGAATATTAACCTGGGTGTTACCCTGATCTGGGTTCCGGGCCATAGTGGTATCGTGGGAAATGAACGGGCTGACGAGCTAGCCAGGCAAGGATCGTCCCTTCATAGCTCACTTGCGGAAATGGTTAACATTCCTCTTGGTGCTATGAAGGGTAAAATCTTTTCTATCTACCAAACTGAATCAAACCGAAGGTGGAGCAATTTCCCAACTGCATTATATCTAGAAAGATATGGCCCACCTATAACAAAACCCGTACAAACGATCTTCTATGCAGGCCAAGGCAAGACATAGCCAGGATTGTTGCAAATGTCCTGCTTTGGCAAACACCAGAATGAAATGCTTTGGAAAAGCATTCTTTCAAGAACTCGATGAGCTATCTGAGACAAAGATTAGAGACCTAATCCTTTTTCTCAATGCGACAAAATGGCTCTAACATAATCGCTATGAAGCTTCTCTATCAATCTATCCCTTTCAATCAAAGGTCAAACAAGTTTTTGGTATCAAAACGGCGCACTACAGCGCTAATTGGATCTCAGGCTAGGTTGCCTTGAGATCGCCATTTTTACCTACCTACCTACCGTAATCAGTAATTTTTATATAAAAATCCAACAATCCGTTTTTTCGAAAAAAATGAAATCTACAAAAAATAGTACGCAAATTTGGTAAAAATTGATACGAGTACATGTAGACAAACTTTTAAGCAAGACAAATCGACAGACGGGATGGGAAGTTATCAGTGTGGGTCGCATCCCAGCCTCTTTTCTTCTATTTTTATTTTGCATTTATTTGCTTCATACTAATTTAGTTTGATATTTTAGAAATATAAAGAAAACTAGTAAATATTTGCAAGGTCCGTCCGTTAACTGTCAACTGGCATTAAAGTTTTAAAAAGTTTTTCAAAATACTTGATCAAGCCATTCAATCAATTACAGAAATGTTTTAACAGCTTAATACGTCTAGTATCAATTTTACATTTTGAAGTAACATAAGCGAATGTTTAAAAAATACAAATGTACTTGCTTCATGCCTTAATTTGCAGAATGTTTTAACATTAGGTAATTTCAAAGATTCAGATGGGGAAGAATTGTTTCAAGAGTAAACCCTAATATCCCCACTTGTTACACCACAAAGCTCAAGTTCAGATGTGTTAAATTTTATTTTTAGTTCAAACCTTGAAAATTTTGCTCCGAATTAAGTAATTGCTCTCCAAGTCCTTAATACAATCCCGGTCACAGTAGCTTCAGGAAAACGTAGTTTTTCTAAACTTAAAATAATTAAAAATTATTTTAGGACAACCATGCCTCAAGAGATATTGGTAGGCTTATCTATAATGTCCATTGAAAATTAATTATTAAATTCTTAAGTCTTTGACGGTCTTATTTCTGAATTTGCAATATATCAGCCAGAAAAGTAAGTTTTCAAGTTTAAACGTTTCCTCTCTGCTCATACCTCAATACAAAAAAACGCATTGAAAGTCTACCTCCTGGGTAATGTGAGAAAGGCTTATGCTTGTGTATCAATGTGTTTTAGTATTGTTTTTTTTAGAGTTTTATTTTTTTTTTAGAAAACTGTCAATTTGATTTTTTTCAAAATTTTATCGAATGTTGAAAACAATATTTCTTATAAGATAAAATTAATTTGAAGCCAATATTTCAAATTTTTGAAAAGATATTTGAGTCGAAAATCAATTTTTACCAACTTTTGTTAATTTTTGTGTAGGTTTTTAATTTTTTATACAAAAACTGTCAATTCAATTTTTTTTTAAATGTGTGAAAATATAAAAAGAAGCGCTTCCTCTAAAATTTGCACAGGACGAAAGTTTGGCTTGGACCGGCCCTGGTCGCATTCCAGCTTCTTTTTGTTGATCGATTTGTAAATTTCTTATACAGGGTCTCCCATAAGTAATTATCCAAACTGTATATGATGAATGGTCAAGTCACGACCTACCATTAATATTTTACAATTTTGAATAAATATTCAATATTTGGCGTTTGAAAATTTAAATTTTCGGCACTATTTTGTAAAATACTTTTTACTTCGAACTTTAAAATAGTTTTATTAAAAAAATTATGTTACACAATACTGGTTATTGTTTTTAAAAACTTGCTTGATTTTTAAGCTTTTCAAAAAAGTATAAAACATTACAAAGCTAGCTTTGGTTCAAAAGTTATAAGCATTTCAATTTAATAAGTCACGATTTAAAAATCAAATATAAAAAGGAAAAAATGTGTTTCTGTTAGAATTTGTTATTACGTCACTAGAGACATAACATATTGTTTCCAATTCACTGGATATAATACGCACAATTTTCACAATTGGCAGATTCAATTTTAATACGAGAAGGAATATCTCAATAAAATTAATTTGTGTTGTTGAGTTGTAAATGGGAAAATCATAGGACCCTTTGAATTGCCCGACACACTAAATAGTGAAAATTACTTAGAATTTTAGGAACACAAAATCTGTATATTATTAGATGATATTCCTCTCGCCCTGTTCCATACCATGTGGTTTTGGCAAGATGAATGTCCAGCCCATTATGGAAGAAGTTTCAGAAGTTTTTTGGATAGAACTTCCTCCGAGCTATGGATCGGTCGTGGTGGAACAATAACATGGTCCCCTAGTTCACCGGTCTTAAATTCATTAAATTTTTGTATTGGGTTTCCTATAAAAAAGAAAGTTTCTGTCCAGGCATAAAATTGAAACTGCAGCGGAGTAAATAAGAAGCTTATGTCCTAAACTTCTTATTTACCAGACGTTTGAAACGACAGTTTTTAAAACGTTGTCGAGTATGTTTAAATGCAGGAGTAGGGCATTTCGAACAATTGCTCTATTGCGTAGAGATACACATTTTTTTTTTAACTTTCAAACAAAATTAAACACCTTCCTAACTTTTATGATCATGCTATTCGAAAATTCTGAACTCTTACAAAAAAAATGGTGCAACCTTCAGTTTTATGTTGAATTTGAACAGCTACTTTGCAAAAGCACTTTTCATGTCTAGAATTACTCTTTGAGGATTTGTCAATTCCCCGCAAAAGACAGTACGAGTGAAAAGAATTAGGTAACATTGGTGAGGAATTGAACCCAGATACGGGGACTACAATAGCTTGCATTGCAAAAATAATATTAGTGTTAATTTATGAAGCTTGATAAAATACCCTTTAAAATTAAAGTCAATGTAATTATTTATTTATTCAAAGCAACACAAATAAAAAAAACTTAACATTTCAGGAAATTAATTCGTAATGTGTCGCGTAAATAACTGACGGAAATAGTATTAAATTACATTTTTGTTGAATAATTACTTTAAAAAATAATCATTACTGCATTTTTCAATAATAATTTCTTGTTTTCAATTACATTAATTTAATTTAATTACAAGCAATTAAAGTTTTTCAATAACTTGTAACTAGTAATTTAAATTCTTAAATTATGTGTTAAAGTAGTTGAAATATTGTATGGAGATTTCAATTGCTAGTAGTTGGAATTCAATTCGTTTGTAATCATTTAAAACTGTGCTAAATAATAAGACAGAAAATTGACTAACTATTAGTGTTAATTTATGAAGCTTATTTCACTAAAACTTAAAAGACACATCCTCTTTTAAAATAATTTAAGAAAAGAGAGTGGGATGTAATCCACACTGATAACTTCCCATCCCGTCTGACGATTTGTCTTGCTTAAAAGGTTTCTAGGTTTGTGTGTTTTGTTAAAAAAGGTGTCAGTTGAATTATTTAAAAAACAAATTAAATTACCAACAATAATTTGCATTGGTTGATTTCAATATCTGTTTTAGAGAAAAATCGATTTTTACTAATTATAGTTGCATTTGTTTAAAAAAATTGTATTTTTTATATTAACAAATACGAATTGGATACAAAAAATCAATGTCTTCAATTATTCACGAAATATTGAAAAACAAAGATCAATTTTTAAAAATTTTGAGTACTATTTTTTGTATGCTTTATTTTTTTTATAAAAAAAACTGACGGTTGGATTCCTATAATTACTGAATGGCGAAAATAAAATTTTCTGTCAGATAAAAATAGTTTGAAGTTAATATTTTTAAGTTTTGAAAAGATATTTGAGTTGAAAGTATATTTTTACAAAGTTTTAGTATTCATTTTTTTAGCCTTTTATTTTTGTAAGAAAATAGTCAATTTAATTTTTTTCAAAATTTAACTAAATGTTGAAAACAATATTTTGTATAAGATAAAATAAATTCAAAGCATTTATCCCAAATTTTTGATAAGATCAATTTTCACCAACTTTGAGTAATGTTTTTATTTTTTATAAAAAAAACTATCTACTAGATTTTTCTCAAAATTTTACCAAATGTCAAAAACGTTATTCTTCGTTGCAGACAATTATTTTGGAGAACAAATCATTTTTTGTTCGTAAAATATTTCAGTTTTTTTGATTTATAAAAAAAAAAAACAGTTAATTGTAGTTTTTTTTCCAAAAATATACTTGTTTGGTATAACGTTACAATATATAATACAAAATTTAATTCAAGTCGCTAGCGTTATTGGGTCCTTAGATATATCAGGTTAACCAAAATGTTCACCTTTATTTAAAATAGCAGACTCGATTTTTTTAGAGTACTTTCCAAGTCGATATCTCTAGTTCTTGAGTTATAGACGACGAAAAACGAACGTACAGACGCACGAATGTACGTACACAAGAACGCACAGAAATCTCTCTAAAAGTCTTTTATTTCGACTCTAGGGACCTTAAAACGTCGAGAAATGTCAAAATTTTCAATTCGAAAAATCGGAACGATCAATTACTTCCTTATGGTACTTAATAAAAAGTCTGTCAGACAAATTAATAAGATTGCAATCCTAAATCTTAAATTTAATACACTTTTAACTATATATTGACATAAAAGAATAATATTATCCTAATTTTACGCATTTTTTATGAATGAAAGAGTTTCAAAACAAAATATTTCATTTTGGAAAGGCCTCTATTAGTATAATTCTTTAAGGTTGAAGCTGTTATCTTTTGGCAGTTGAAAAATAAAAACTTTACCATTACTTAAAATAGGACGATATTGTACACTTCAACAAAGCAGTAAAATTGTCAAAATTCAATACAAAACGGAACTACAACAAAAATAGCTATTTTGATTTAACACCTTTTACTTGCTTCCTTCGGGACTCGTGAAAGATAAGTTTTTAGCAAATCCCCTCTTTAATCGATTGAGGACCTTTAAGATGATATTAAGACTTAAGACTTACAACACAAATTAAAAAATTGTCCTACCAAAAACCCAACTAACTCCACAGAAAACATTTTAATTCTTAAACAACAGTTTGTCAAACTACAAATGAATCGAAGTTAAACGATCTTCTACAATGCAATCAATCATATTATACACACTGTAATCGAGCTTGAAATAACAGTATGGATGGACATAATTTTGTTATGATTTTTTTTGTAAAATTAAAATTCCAAAAAAATAACCTTGACATCGAAATTGCATTTTTATTATGTTTGTTCTTTTTTTGTGATCACAATCTTAAGGTCAATGGCAAAAATACTGTTTTGTCATTAAGGTAGAATTTAAAAATATCATCTGGCGCTTAGAAAATAAATATTTTTGTTGTTTTGTGTAATCAGTTTTTAAAATTAATCTCATTTTAAATAAATTAATAGGTAAACAAAACAATCGACAGTAAATAAAATTTGAGCATGATAATAATATTGCTTAACATTAACTAAGAGCATGTTACCGTTAGTAAAAGAGAATTTGATAACATACATATATGACATACACTGAAAAAATTTAGTTTTGATTAAATAAAAATATCACTAAATCATTATTTTTGGTTTAAAATCATGGAGTATTAGAATATAAACTACTCGAAACAAAATAGGGCCCAAAAGGTTTTTTTGGCTTTCGTCTAAAAAAATGTGTGTTTAAATTTTTGTTTTTGGTTATTATGTTTTAGTTAGGTATTAAATAATAGTGTACACACTTTTAAACGGAAAAACATTTTTTATTCAAGTTACACTGAAAAAACATTTTTGTAAGAAAATAAAAAAAAAATAAAAAATTAAAATCTACATATCACAATTTTTTGTTATAATTTCTATTGTATTTTTTGCTTTGTAGGGCCTACTTTACTCTGTATGCACATAATAAGCCTGTCTGGTAGGCTTTCAATCAATGCCTTACATTTTGTTTGGGTATAAGCTCCCAACAGTCTTCTAACTCGTTTATGAGCTTCTGTGGAGTGTTGACACTATGGTGGCTTTCTTTTATGCTTCTTTTTAAATGGTCCTACCAATGCTCTATTGAATTGAGGTCTGCACCCTTTTTTGGCCATGTCAAAAGTGTAGTATTCTCGTCATAAAGAGCTGCTTGAGTGTTACGCTAACTCTTTGTGAAAATGGCATCACAACAGGTCATATTACCATTTCAATGTAAGTGGCAGTGGCAACGGTGCCCTCAACCAGGATAATAACCTCCGTTTTGCTTTTTAAACTTATTCCAGCCCATACGATAATACTTTGTAACCCAAATCGGTCACTTCCGTGAATCCACGGGTTGCTAAATCCACACTCGTAATCACTTATAATTATTCAAACATTTGATTTTGCATTCGTCTGTGAAGACTACAGATATCCAGTTGTTCAAGGTTCAATTTAATTTCTCCATGCGTACCTTAAACGCTCTGCCCGATAGGCCAGTGTAATCTTGGGCTGAATAGCACCCGCTCTGGAACGTTGAACATCTTAGTGAATTGTGGTGTTTATTGCGGATGGTTTGATCACTGACTTGAGTGCCAGTCGACTGCCGCAGTTGAGTTTGTAAAGCCCGGGCGGTTACGGTACGCTTCCGACCGGCAGTTATTTAAATGTACTGGTCTTCTTGCTGAGTTGTGGTCCTGATTCTGGTCTCTTTGCTTCACTTACGGATTCCTCACATGTTTCGGATAGCTCACCGCGACACACTGATTCGATTTGCTACAACCCTTTGAACACTCCTCGCTCCATCATATTTACAGCTCCAATTGCATTTTTAGTATCCCAAATGGTGTCTAAAACCGGGCATTGTAACCACATTGAATCACGAAGGAATAAACAATAACAATTAAATAAAGAAACACTTACCAACAACACTAGAATCGGACTGAGAAAAAATATGCAATAATTTTTGCATTGATTTTTTTTGTCGAGCGTTCGCCTTTTTTTTGCATATTCATTTGGAGGCAACGGTTTGTATTCAAAGCATCGATATAGAATCCTACACATACAAAATTTTCAATAAAATACTGGGCTTCGACAATTTTCGCCAATTAAGTGTTTTTTAGGCAAAATACAAAATAAATCTTGGGTGGGCCCTATTTTGTTTTGAGTAATTTACTTATCTAAAATTTGTCGCTTTTACAACAGACCAAGAATTTTTATAGTTCGACAAAACGATAATAAAATAAACGGTGATTTTTTAAGAGCTTGAGAACTTTAAAAAAAAAAACACATAAAATTTGCAAAATCTCATTGATTCTTTATTTGAAACGTCCATGGTCCATGACATTTACTTTTTGAAGATAATTTCATTTAAATGTTGACCGCGGCTGCGTCTTAGGTGGTCCATTCGGAAAGTCCAATTTTGGGTAACTTTTTCGAGCATTTCGGCCGGAATAGCCCGAATTTCTTCGGAAATGTTGTCTTCCAAAGCTGGAATAGTTGCTGGCTTATTTGTGTAGACTTTAGACTTGACGTAGCCCCACAAAAAAAAGTCTAAAGGCGTCAAATCGCATGATCTTGGTGGCCAACTTACAGGTCCATTCCTTGAGATGAATTGTTCTCCGAAGTTTTCCCTCAAAATGGCCATAGAATCGCGAGCTGTGTGGCATGTAGCGCCATCTTGTTGAAACCACATGTCAACCAAGTTCAGTTCTTCCATTTTTGGCAACAAAAAGTTTGTTAGCATTGAACGATAGCGATCGCCATTCACCGTAACGTTGCGTCCAACAGCATCTTTGAAAAAATACGGTCCAATGATTCCACCAGCGTACAAACCACACCAAACAGTGCATTTTTCGGGATGTATGGGCAGTTCTTGAACGGCTTCTGGTTGCTCTTCACTCCAAATGCAGCAATTTTGCTTATTTACGTAGCCATCTAACCAGAAATGAGCCTCATCGCTGAACAAAATTTGTCGATAAAAAAGCGGATTTTCTGCCAACTTTTCTAGGGCCCATTCACTGAAAATTCGACGTTGTGGCAGATCGTTCGGCTTCAGTTCTTGCACGAGCCGTATTTTATACGGTCTTACACCAAGATCTTTGCGTAAAATCTTCCATGTGGCCGAATAACACAAACCCAATTGCTGCGAACGGCGACGAATCGACATTTCACGGTCTTCAGCAACACTCTCAGAAACAGACGCAATATTCTCTTCTGTACGCACTGTACGCATTCGTGTGGTTGGTTTAATGTCCCATAAAGTAAACTGAGTGCGAAACTTGGTCACAATCGCATTAATTGTTTGCTCACGATTATGTAGACCATAAATCGGACGTAAAGCGCGAAACACATTTCGAACCGAACACTGATTTTGGTAATAAAATTCAATGATTTGCAAGAGTTGCTAGTTAGTAAGTCTATTCATGATAAAATGTCAAAGCATACTGTGCATCTTTCTCTTTGACACCATGTCTGAAATCCCGCGTGATCTGTCAAATACTAATGCATGAAAATCCTAACCTCAAAAAAATCACCCTTTACAAGAATTTATGAATATTTAAATAGCTTAAAGCCATTCTAGATAACTCCTACTGAACCATAACAATTGAACTAACTTTTATTGTTATCAAGTCATACTATATCTACTTATTTTTAACTTGATAAAAAAATTCTGATTATCCATTATCATTTTTGAAAATCACTCATTTCACTCGTTTGGAAAACACCAATTAGAATAATAATTATAGATATGATTTATCTTCAATTAAATGGTTTGAGTTGTATTTCTTCGTTTTCTTTTTTGATAACAAAACATCTCAACGTAACTTGGATTGAAAAGCTCAGATTAGCTGGGAGTGGTTAGCCCAAAATATATATATTTTTTTATTATTAAGAAAATGAGTAAACGCGTTTTTGTTAAATTTTTAATCGTGTATAATTGATTTATAACGATGTATATTTTGTGTAACTGTGTCTTGCCTATAATTTCATTTTCATGCATATGTTAATCATTAAAAAAAAACTTCTGTACCAGATAAAAAACAAAACAAAAATTATTTAAAAATAGAATTTTGTTTTGAAAAGTGTCCAATATCAATTAGACTTTTCACAAACAGAGAAGTTTACAATTTGACTTAATTTAATTATTGTTTCCTAATAATTAAAATAAGGAATTCATGTTTGTCCTATTTTTATTAAACAAAGTTTTAAAAATTTGAAACAATTTTTGTATTTTTTTTTAGAAAAACAAAAAAAGTCTGACCGATAATTTTTCGTAACTGACATCTGTCTGAGCAAGTATTCAGACAAAATAAAGTCATAAAAAGACTCAGTTTACAAATAGAAATTATATTTTAAAATTTAAAAATGAACTTAGTAAATAAATTTGTTCTTAAAAATGTAAATAATTTAATTCGTTTTTGAGAAAATTTGAATTTTCGATTTTTTACCAACATTTTATTGCTTTTACAAATTTGTGTAAAAACGCCTAACGTCTCTGCTTGAACTCAATCGACCCAATGGTGTGGGCTGTAGGTGAGAAGACAGACGGAAAGAATCGGAGGACCAACTATGTTTAATTTCTCTACCATGTCATGTTTGGTTAAAATCTCGAGTTTGAAATTTTTAGGAACCGAACGCAATAATTACCATATACATAGTTCCTAAATGTCGGAAGTAATATTAAATTACTTTTTTAAATGGTAGAAGATTATAATATATTTAACATATCAATATTTTATATTAGTTTTAGATTTTTTTTTAAGTGTATTCAAATGTGTTGTTCAACAGATTTTCGACCACAATCTTAAGTATTGATAACACTGATGCTTTAGGTTCAAATTGACAGATGACGAAAAGCAAATAAAATATTTATTTATATTATTTTAATAAAAATTAGTACATAAACAAGTGTGTTGATGTAATGAGTAATATTAATATAAAACAAAATAAAAGACACATATTACATATATGTATATAACATATGTTTGCATATATAGCATCCACGTCATGTGGAAAAATTCCATTTTCAAAAAAAAATTATTTTGCTTCGAAGCGTTTTTAAAAATCAGTAAAAACAATAACAATTTAAAGAGTTCATTGAACTTGGCGTGTGTAAAGATTTAGTTCACGCAATCAAAATTAAAATATACCATACAGCTACCAAAAATATATTTGTAGGTATACTTGTATTTTAAAAATAATTTATAAATTATCTTTTTAATGTTTCAATGATGTTTTAATCAGGTCACGAGGTATACTTGGTTTAATAATAATTATAAGATGTAATTATACTGGTTAAACGATTAATCTGTTTGACTTTGCGAATTTCTGTTGTTTTTTACATTAAAGAATGTTTTGGCTATATTGAATGGAAAGCTCTTTGTACTTGAAGAATTATCGGGATACAAAATCACACTATAGTAAAAATATTGTGTCAGAAATTATAGATCGGTAGAATTCAAATCATTCCGTGGGCCGATTGAGCAAATGTAAAATAGGAGTAGGAGCAAATACATCCCAATTAATTGGTTCCTTAATGAACTCAAGAAGATTGCGGGTTTTTGTTAAGTTATTGAAATTTCAACAAAAAATGTACCTGTGGCCTCTGAGTCTTGGTGGCTGCAATTGATTATTGGTGTATTATGTTAAGTGAAAGTTAACAAAACCAAGTTATTTCAGCTCCCGTATTCAGGGCCACTGCACCTATATATGGTAAGTTTTGCATTCGTAAAAAATTTGGAACTCTAAATTTAAATCAAACATGACATTAAAATTGTAAGGAAATCGAAAAAAGTGGGTCCCCCGACTTCGTCCGTCTGTTTGATCGAGTTCAAACTTTGAAATAAAGTTATTAAGCAGATATGCGTTATGTGTTTTATTGTTTTTCTATTCCCTCAATTTTTTTGTTTGGATTTTTTTTTCAAAATTCAATTCATTAAAACGGGTGGAAATTTTCCTATGAAATTCGATTAGATTCTTTAAAATCGGGTCGAAATTTTCATACGAAATTTAAATATAAAACCATATTTATAAGAACTAAATAACTACATACCACAATTATTTCTAGGATAAATTAAAAGATTTTTTAAACGTTAAATTGATTTTTAACAATAAATCAAAGTTTTTGATCAGTTAAATGACATTTAAATTTTCTAAAACTAACCTATTTTGAAAGTACGTTTTTAACTTCCCATAGGAAGTTATTGTAATTGGTCCGATTTGTCAAATTGAAAATTTTGACATTTCTCGACGTTTCAAGGTCCCTAGAGTCGAAATAAAAGATTTTTAGACAGATGTCTGTGCGTGCGTGGTTTTGGTTAACCCTAAATAGCTTACGAACCACAAACGCTTGAGACTTGAATTAAATTTTATATAATATACTGTAATATGATGTAAAAGAAATATATTTTTTGAAAAAAAATCCATTCAACAATTTTTTTATAAATTAAAAAAACTGAAAAAAAAATTGTCACCTCCAAAATTTTACGACTAAATATGATTTCATCTCCAAAACAATTTTGTGAAACGAAGAATAATGTTTTTGACATCTGATAAAATTTTTAGCAAAATTGAATTGACAGTTTCTTTTATAAAAAATAAAAATCTAAAAAAAACATCACTCAAAGTTGGCAAAAATTGAATATCTATTCAAATATCTTTTCAAAAATTTGAAATTTAGGCTTTAAACTTATTTTATCTTATAAGAAATATTGTTTTAAACATTTTGAAAAATGTTAAAAAAATCGATTTGACAGTATTCTTACAAAAAATAAAAACCTAAAAAAATGTATAAAAGTTGGTAAAAATTGATTTTAGACTCAAATATCTTTTCATAAATTGTAGATATTGACTTTAAACTACTTTTATCTTTCAAAAAATATTGTTGTTAAAATTCAGTAAAATTTTGAAAAAAAATCGATTTGACAGTTTTCTTACAAAAAATAAAAACCTAAAAAAAATTTAATAAAAGTTGGTAAAAATTGATTTTCGACTCAAATATCTTTTCAAAACTTTGAGATATTGGCTTTAATTTACTTTTATCTTTCAAAAAATATTAATTTCAACATTCAGTAAAATTTTGGAAAAAATCGAATTGACAGTTTTTTTTATAAAAATTTAAAACCCGAAAAAAAATATATAAAAGTTGGTAAAAATTGATTTTAGACTCAAATATCTTTTCAAAAATTGTAGATATTGGCTTTAAACTACTTTTATCTTTTAAAAAATATTGTTGTTAACATTCAGTAAAATTTTGAAAAAAATCGAATTGACAGTTTTTGTACAAAAAATTAAAAACCTAAAAAAATTTAGCAAAAGTTGGTAAAAATTGATTTTCGACTCAAATATCTTTCCAAAAATTTGAAATATTGGCTTCAAACTACCCACGTCTTTTTATTCAAATTTGATTCCATTCTAACCTAATCAGTAACTTTCTGTATATAACGTGTTTAGCACCTATTTATTTATATCACGAGTAAGTACAAAAGTAAAATGATAAACTCCTTGAGCCACTGCGGGAATTAAATTCTCTGTAACACACACAGCACTTCAATGTGATGTTATTTTTACATACATTTTTTCAGTTACTACGTCATTGTAAACCCCATTTTTTACTTAAATGTGAAGGTATGTTGTATTTACAAGGTGGTGCAAAAAATATTAACCAGTAGAAAACTTTATCAACTGGTACAAAATTAGATTTTTTTTCTCACTTTTTTGATGGTTTAAGTTTTCCTTCATTCGAGGCTAGCCCTTGAATTTTTCTATCACATCAGGTTTTTAAAATATGCACCTTTATGCTAATTTGAAACTCAACGCATCCCTTAACAATAAATTCGATAATGATTTTGCAAGGTAGCGTATCGGAATCCCGCTTTTTAAAATCCCTTTTTTTTTAATTCGTAAAAAAAAGGTTCAAAGTCCTGTCTTCTAAGAGACCGATTTTTTTTAAATCCCTGCTTATTCGAAATCTCGAGCAATTAGAATCCTGTATTTAAAATCCCGTCAAATTCCGTTTTTACCAAAATCGTGCATTAGACTAAATTAAAATAGGAGTCAAAAGTTTTAATGTTAAATTAAGAACCATATCGGAATTCCGCTTTTTAAAATTCGAGTAAAACTCAGTTTTTTACGTCGTTTTTTATAATTTAAACAACTAGTTTTGATTGCAAAATCGGGACAATAAAAAACAAGATTATAGAAAACGGGATTACAAAAAGTGGGATTATAAAAAAATAGGTTTATAAAAAGCAGGATTATAAAGAATGGGATTTTAAAACCGTGATTTTAAGAAACTGAAATATAAAAACTGAATATCGAACCCAACCCATTTTGCAAAGTATAAATCTTAATCTTCTTGATGCAGTTCAAATTATTTATTTATTATTTAACATTCATATTTAAAAACCTTGATACAATAGAATTGTTTAGAATATGATTCGTAATAGGACCAAAAATTACTTTCAACCCGTTTTGGCTTTAAATATTGTATACAGAGATTATAGATTTTAAAAATTATCACGAATTTTATTGAAGAGATTCGACAAAAATACGTACTCATAACAATTTTTGATTCTTCGACGTGTAGTTTGTTAATTGTTACTTAACTATACCCGTGTTTTTTTTGCATTCTATAAATAGTATAGTAGAACATTTCCAAGAAAACCCATCGCTAGTAGCCAGATTTTTGTATTTAAAAAGTGGTACAACTGAAAAAAGCCCGTCAGAATAATAATAATAAAAAAATACAAATAGAAGAAAGTTATATAAAAATGAAAGGTTAAAATTAACTTCAGCAAAAAAAACTAAATAAAACTTATAAAATGGACAATTTTTAAGAAGAAAAGGTGAGAAAACATCCAGCTTTAACATAAAAATAAAAGCTTCAAGAAGGGGGTTTGTTGGTAGAGTAGGAACTACATTAACATGTGGTGTTGGAGCGAGCTTGAAGCTCGCAGCAATTCTTTTTATACGAGAATCGAGTTGAAATGAGCTTATTTTAACTACATTCCGTTCGGGGATCGGAGTCTAGTCAAAATTTTGTGAAGAAAAACCTGTGTGAAGGAGTTGATTTTACAGAATATGCAGTATGGTCTGTTTACTTCCATGTTTGTGTTTAAAAAATATACTTTTGTTTTAATCAAAACTTAATTATCTTTTTTATTGTTTTCTCTTTCAAAATAATCCCAGTTAGTCCATTTTTAATAACAAAACTAAATAATATCAATAGTAACAGATTAATTTTTTTCCTCAATGGAAAACACATGATTGCAAATGCACAACTACTCAACGAACATAGCCATCGAGATACAAATGCAATAGAAACCGTACCAACAGTTGAGAACGAAATCACATAAGATCCATTCGGGGCTCGTATAAATGTCAAAAAACCATCAGTAGTAAGATTCTACTTTAACTTTTTTCGATAGTATTCATACTGCGGATATTGTTTTTGTTGCTCATGTAAAATCCTACTATACTATTGATAGATTTTCCAACAAAACACGGGTTATATAAGAATTGATATATCTGTCATATTATTTAAACAAAATTTATGTCACCTTTCTTAGAGATGATAGCTTTTATGTCACCTTTTAAATCAACTGTTTGACACCTTTTACAAGCACTTTCAAAGCAATCAACATTTGGCTTGGGCTGCATGACATTTATTTGCATTTTCACTTCTGTTCTGCAGCATGCCACTTATTATTATTATTGAAGTCTGCTCTTTAGTACTTATGCATATGTATATTTTTAACAACGATGAACGACACGAAACGACACATTGGGGGCCGGTCATCGTCCGTTTATTGCTAAGAAATTGCAATAAATTTGTTCATAATGGTATTTTTTTTTTAATTTTAACTGAATGCGCTTCAGTTTCAATTGTTTAATGTATTTGTTGTTCAGTATAATAAAGGTACTTGTAACAAAAAGAAAAAAGAATACTTTTCAATGAATCATTGTTTTTGTAATTGAAAAAATACAATGTTAGTTGGAGGCTTGGCTTTTAGTAGTTTGTTGTACACTTACCTACAATTTTATTCAAGTAAGGTCCAATTTTTCAATAGTCAGTTAAGCATTGTCTTTTAGTTGTTGTCTACTTTATAGTCAAATATAAAACTAAAAAGAGGCTGGGATGCGACCCACACTGATAACTTCCCATCCAGTCTGTCGATTTGTCTTGCTTAAAAGTTTGTCTATATGTACTCGTATCAATTTTTAACAAATTTGCGTACTATTTTTTATAGATTTTATTTTTTATGAAAAAAACAGACTGTTGGATTTTTATATAAAAATTACTGAATATCCAAAACAATATTTTCTGTGAAATAAAATAAATTTGAAGCCAATATTTCAAAGTTTTGAAAAGATATTTGAGTCGAAAATCAATTTTTACCAACTTTTATTAATTTTGTTTAGCTTTGTATTTTTTGTAAGGAAACTGTCAATTCGATTTTTCTCAACATTTTTCAGATTGTTGAAAACAATATTTCTTATAAGATAAAATAAGTTTGAAGCCTACATTTCAAGTTTTTGGAAAGATATTTGAATCGATATTCAATTTTTACCAAATTTGAGTAATGTTTTTTTTAGATTTTTATTTTTTATAAAAAAAAACTGTCAATTCGATTTTTCTCAATTTTATCAGATTATTTTTAATCTCTTTCCTAGGCAGTTCGCCGCCAATTCTACGCTGCCAGTGAGAGTTATGACTCCGCCTGTACTTCAGCGAGTTAGTGATTCTATGGGACCAATCTTTTTTCGCACTCGTACTGTGGCAAGAGTCCTAAGAGATCTAAACACACATAAATCCGCTGGTCCGGATGGTATCCCCGCTATTGTTCTGAAGAGGTGTTCTTAAACGCTGGTAAAACCACTGCGTAAGCTTTTTCATCTGTCCTACTCCTCAGGTCTCGTTCCGAGGGGATGGAAAACGACATTTCTCACCCTCTAACTACCGACCGATTGCACTTACGTCACTTCTTTCCAAGGTCATGGAAACGCTCAAGAAATATCTTGAAGATCGAAAGCTTCTTAATGACCGGCAATACGGCTTTCGTAGCAATAGGTCCACTGGTGATCTCATGGTTCATCTCACCGAACAGTGGGGCATATCTTTACATCGTTTTGGAGAAAGTAAGATTATTGCACTTGATATTTCAAAAGCATTTGATAGGGTTTGGCATCAGGCTCTCTTATCGAAAATGCGTGCTTTCAGTTTTCATGAATCCCTGCTTCATTAGATTAGTATTTTCCTTTCGGATCGTTCAATACAAGTAGTATTGGATGGATTCAAGTCTGAAAACCATAAAATAAATGCTGGTGTGCCCCAGGGCTCTGTTTTATCTCCAACACTCTTTCTCATTTTTATTAATGATTTTCTGTCTGCAACATCTAATCCAATACATTGTTTCGCTGACATTAGTACTCTTACTCGTAGCTTTTCATATTCGTTTTCAGACCCACATCCCTCTCTTCGGATGTGGAACTGCAACGAAAAAATATGATAAGCTCATTAAATTCCGATCTAAACAGCATTGTTCAATGGGGATATTCTCGGTATGTGTGTCACCAACCACCTCTTGTGGAATGATCACATACGCGATGTCGCCAAAAATGCCGCAAGGTGTTTGGGTTTCCTTAGGCTATGCAAGAAATATTTCACCTCTTCTGATCTGGCTGTTATCTACAAGACAAGTTCATTTACTTCGCTTGAACATCGTCGTAAGGTCTCTTTTCTGACCCTTTTTTACCGTTATTTTAACGGCTTATGCTCTAGTGAAATATCCAGTTGCATTCCTCCCCTTAAACAGTTCAACCGTAATACTCGCGCTTCTAGGAATGCTCATCAGTATACCCTCGAGTCCAACTTCGGTCGTACTGTCAAATACAGAGATTCGTTCTTTAGCCGTACTTCGCGAATGTGGAATACCTTACCACACTCTGTTTTTCCCAGTCATTGCAATATTCAGGAATTCAAAACCAATGTGCACCGACATCTCCTTTTAAACCCTCTCTCCTCTTCCTAGTGCTCACACTGTGCCTCTGCATAATAAGGGTAGTAATATCCCCTTGAGTGTGCGTTTATTATAAAAAAAAACATTATTTTTCGTTGCACAAAATTGTTTTGGAGATGAAATCATATTTTAGTCGTCAAATTTTGGAGGTGACAAATTTTTTTTTTCTTTTTTTTTTTTTGATTTATAAAAAACCGTTAAATGGTTTCTTGGCATGATGGTTAGTGCGTTGGACTGTCATGCTAGAGGTCTTGGGTTCGATCCCTGCCTATGCCATCTAAAATCTTTTCACGGGTACTGCCTCTTGCGAGGAATTGACAACTTCTCCAAGAGTAACTATTGTCATGAAAAAGTGCTTTCTCAAAAATTTGCCGTTCGGAGTCGGCATATAAACTGTAGGTCCCCTCCATTCCTGACAACATTACTCGCACACAGGAATGGTTGTGAGTTGTAAGTCACTAGGCCTTGGTTCTCAATGGACTGTCGCGCCACCCAATTTATTTATTATTTTTATTTATTTAAATGGTTTCTTTTAAAAAATATACTTCTTTGATATCAAATTAATTAATTCAAGTTAGGGTTAAACAAAACTTTCACCTCTTTTTCAAACTGCTATGGTAAAAAACCACCTACGCAATTTTCTTGAGAGCCCTTTCTGCATCTTTCTGCCTTATTATCTGTGTAACAAAATTTATTTGAAGTCGATATCTCTCTTGGTTTTTGAGCTATGGACGACGAAAAAAACGTCGCGAACGTATGGACGTACGTACACACGCACGCACAGACATCTTTCCAAAAATCTTTTATTTCGACTCTAGGGACCTTGAAACGTCGAGAAATGTCAAAATTTTCAATTTGACAAATCGGACCCATTACAATAACTTCCTATGGGAAGTTAATAAATAGAACAAAACAAAAGTATGTTATATTTTGTATGTTATGATTATTTGTTAGTATTTCAAGAACATTGGTTAGATTAAAGCCAACTTAATGGACTGCCACTTTAAGTTCCCTTGTATTTCCAACAATACTATGAAGTTCAGTAACCAGGAAATATCTATTTCGTATGTCTATTCCGAAACAGCTTCAGTTCCTCCAAAGTTAAATGTTTCAATGGAAAAACCCATACAATTTGGCACTGCTTAGAATAATGTTTAGTTAAAGTTAGTTTAAGAAATTCGAAAGAATACACGTGTAGGTAGTTGACAACCTTAACAATTACCTCAACTGCCAAAAAGTTCAAACGTGTAATTTCCGCATATTACTTAGCAGAAAAACAATACAATTAATCAACAATTTAAGGAAGTGATTTCAATTAGATTCTAGTTGACATTTTGATCCAGGAATAAATCCACACTAAGTCGAAAGATTAACCAACCAGATTTAACTTAAATGAAATTTGAAAAGTAAATCTATTCGAGAATTAACATTTTAATTCAGATTGAAATATTTTTAGTAAAATTAAAAAAAACAAACCTAAACAAAATATTGGTTTACTTTTACTATAAACATTATTTTCTTTTTCAGATTTCGACGTCACATTTTTTGACTATGCTGTAATAATTTGAGTTATTCAAAAATAAAGGTAAATTTAAAAAAAATGGCTATAAAATGACGAAGGTATCAAAAATGTCAATAATAAATCGATATGACGTCTTTCTTAAGGTAGTCACGTGTAGAAGTCAAAACAGATGTTAAAATTCAAAGAATTTCCCACATTTAATCAACAGAGTACATACGTTTACATATATGTATTCAGATGCATAGATTATATTATGTATACAATTTCTAACACTCACTTGAAGGATTCTTACATCGCAATTAATTTATCAATAGTCAATTATAAAAAACAACTGATGCTGGCGGGTGTTTTGAAATTTTTGGCACAAGTTAGATCGCATGCCAATACTTTGTCAATGCCATAAAATCAATTACAATAGCATTGAGCTTCCATGAACTATAAAAGTTGAACTATATTTTGCCAACTTAATTTGGCATCAATACATACATTTATAGGTACATACATGGAAGTTAATGTAAATAATGCAAAATGTATACAGAGTACGTACAGGTACATAGGTTCTATTGAGAGATATTTAGACGGAAGCTAAAAACATTTTAAAACAATCTTGAAATAGCAAATTAAAAAGATCAATTGCTTCCAACAGCAAGTGGTCTTATTTAATATGTGAGAATTTATTCTATTAATTTCCTCTTAAGCACTTACACTCAGCGAAAAGAATGGCATGAATTACTTGTGTTTTTTTTTCACAGAATTTTGGTGTTAATAGTCAAGTAAAAAAAAGGTTTGACCTCTGAATTAGGGTTGGAAATTTATTTGTACCTTCATTTTAGTGTTTTAAATATTTTGTAAGAAGTTTAATAGGATCTCATGTCGTTAGTGTTTATATTAACACCTCTACCATACATTTTGAAACATACGATTTTCTAAATGTTCGCTTAAAATATTTGTTCCTAAATTCAATAATTTCAAAGATAAAAGGCAGAAAGTGAGAATCACTCAACAATTTTTAACTTCCCATAGGAAGTTATTGTAATGGGTCCGATTTCCGATTTTTCAAATTCAAAATTTTACGTTTCAAGGTCCCTAGAGTCGAAATAAAAGACTTTTAGAAAGATGTTTGTGCTTGCGCAGGGATGTCACAACACCTCCCAAGGGTACCAGCCACGAATCGAAGCCTGTAAAGACGATCAGGGTAACATCGTAGTAGAACCACAGTCGATGCTGAGAATATGGAAAGATCACTTCTCCAAATTATATAACGTTGATGACGAACCGAATTCCGCTGTAAGGGAGAAAGAACCACTCAACCTCGGCGACGCAGATCAACTGACGAAGTGAAGATAGCTATATCTAAACTTAAGTCAAACAAAGCTGCTGGAGCTGACGGCATCGCTGCCGAACTATTCAAAGCAGCAGGCGATGACTTGGTACGGAGCATCTGTAAAATATGGTCGGAAGAGAGCATGCCCGATGAGTGGAATTTCAGCATAGTGTGCCCGATACATAAGAAAGGAGACCCTCTAAACTGCGCCAACTACAGAGGCATCAGTCTCCTTAACATTGCGTATGAGATCGTCAACAACCTGATTGGTCCTTATCAGTGTGGCTTCAGATCAGGAAAGTCCACTATCGACCAAATATTCACACTACTGCAGATCTTGGAAAAAACCCAGGAGCTTCAAATCCATACCCACCATCTCTTTATCGATTTTAAAGCCGCGTATGACAGAATCTATAGGGAAGAACTCTACCGAGCAATGTCTAGTTTTGGCATCCCTGTCAAACTTATCCGTATGTGCAGAATGAAGATGGAGAATGCACGCTGCTCTATCAAGGTCGGAAAAGATCTTACCGATGCATTTGATGTCAAAAAATGTTTTAGACAAGGCGATGCACTGTCATGCGACTTCTTCAACATCGTTCTGGAAAGAATTGTGCAAAACTCAACCGAGGCACAATCTTACAAAGGTCCATCCAATTACTCGGATACGCAGATGATATTGACATAATTGGAAGATCAAAGCGTAATATCAGTGGAGCGTTTTTGAGCATTGCGACGGAAGCGAAGAATATGGGTTTAGTGGTCAATGAGTGCAAGACCAAGTATATGTTGTCATCAAAAAAGGACACTGAACGACGACGTCTTGGACAAAACGTCACCATGGACAGCTATAACTTTGAGGTAGTTAAGGACTTTGACTACCTAGGCACCGCTATTAATGCAGACAACGACACCAGAGTTGAAATCAAACGAAGAATAACTCTTGCAAATTGTTGCTTCTTTGGACTTAGAAGGCAATTGAGAAGTAAAGTCCTCTCTCGAGCATGTAAAATCACCATCTATAAGACACTCATCATCCCGGTTCTCATTTATGGCGCTGAGGCCTAGACCCTGTCAAATAAAGATGAGAGCATCTTAGGATGCTGTGAGAGAAAAATTCTTCGGGTGATTTTTGGTCCCGTACGCATAGATGGAGAATGGAGGAGAAGATATAACGACGAACTGTACGGGCTGTACAGCGACACTGACCTAGTTAGCAGAATTTAAGTCCAACGGCTTGTAGAGCGAATGGACATCAACGCTCCAGCCCGGAAGGTCTTCGAATATAATCCCGTGGGACGGGCGGCGCAGTAGAGGAAGACCGCGACTCAGGTGGTATGGCGCACCCAGGTGGGAGAGGACCTCAACCAACTTGGCGTGCGAAACTGGAGATAGCTAGTTAGGAACCGAGCTGGCTGGAGACGCATTTTGGTTGAGGCTCAGGTCCGCCCGGACTGTAGCGCCACCTTAAGTAAGTAAGTCTGTTCATGCGTGTGTATGTACGTTCGCGACGTTTTTTTCGTTGTCCATAGCTCAAGAACCAGAAGAGATATCGACTTTAAATAAATTTTGCTACACAGATAAAAAGACAGAAAGATGCAGAAGGGGCTCTCAAGAAAATTGCGTATGCGGTTTTTTTACCATAGTAGTTTAAAAAAAGGTGAATATGTTGGTTAACACAAAATATTTTTAAAAAACGCTTAAGACTTGAATTAAACTTTATATTATATACTGTAACGTGATATCATTAATAAACGGTTTTTTATAAATCAAAAAAACTGAAGAAACCATTTTTCACCTCAAAAATTTTACGAATACAAAAACATTTTATCTGGTAAAATTTTGAAAAAAATCGAATTGATAGTTTTTTTTTAAATAAAAACCTAAAAAAACATTACTCAAAGTTGGTAAAAAATGAATTTCGACTCAAATATCTTTTCAAAACTTTGAGAAATTGACTTTAAACTACTTTTATCTATTAAAAAATATTGTTTTTAACATTCAGTAAAATTTTGAGAAAAATCTAATAGACAGTTTTTTTACAAAAAATAAAAACTTAAAAGAAAATTTAACAAAATTCAGTAAAAATTAATTTTCGACTCAAATATCTTTTCAAAACTTTGAGAATTTGGCTTCAAACTTGTTTTCACTTATAAAAAATATTGTTTTTAATATTCGTAAAAAAAATTGAGAAAAATCGAATTGACATTTTTTTTACAAAAAATTAATAAAAGTTGGTGAGAATTGATTTTCGACTCAAATATCTTTTCAAAACTTTGAGCTATTGGCTTTAAACTTCTTTTATCTTTTAAAAAATATTGTTGTGAACATTCAGTAGAATTTTGAGACGAATCGAATTGACAGTTTTTTTTAAATATAAACTTAAAAAAAAAAAAAACAATACTAAAACTTAGTAAAAATTTACTTTCGACTGAAATAACTTTTTAAAAAATTAAAAATATTGTCTTCAAACTTTTGTTATTTCACAGCAAATATTGTTTTGGATTTCAGTAGTTTTTTTTTTAATAAAAATCCAACAGTCCGTCTTAAAAAAAACCTACAAACTTTAAGGCAAGACAAATCAACAGACGGGATGGGAATTTATCAGTGTGGGTCGCATCAAAGCCTCTCTTTTCATATTAAATTAGAAGTGTAAACATTGAGCATGTTTCGTTAAAATGTCTATAAGCTTACCTAATTACATTAGTCTGCAAAATATACCTTTTTTTGATATTCCTGAATATAAATCTGGTTTCAGAAAAATTAGATTTTTTGTTAAATGAGTAAAAGTAAAAGTTTTATAGTCTTCTTATTTATATAAGAAAAGTTTAATTTTTTTCTCAATACAATTAAGTGAAGCTATATGAAAAAGAGTTTGACTATATTTATAGACCACTTTTTATACAGATGTTTAAAAAACAAAAGAAGGTGTTGGAGACATTCCAGGTAACTGTAAGGTAGATGAACTCGCCAGGAACGGTACAGTGTAGCCCATCCTACCACGTTTGGCTCATACTGGCATACAACTCGCTACTTGTAAACTGTTGCTAATGCAAGACGCTATGAAGAAGGCAAACACCAGGTGGAACAACTTCACTACGTGTCAGGTCACAAAAAACATCTGGCCAACATTAGATTTAAAATGTTCAAGGTGCTTGCTATCTCAGCAGATCGCCTATAAGCTCAATAGCACATAGATGTCAAACGGACACTGTCTAATAGGAAAGCACGCTACGCGACCGCCCTGGCTCAAAAACGCAAGAATTACAAAGGAGAATTCTTCTTTAAAGATCTAAATCATATCAGTTTAATCAGCCTCTCACGTTTCATAAGGGACTCAAACAGGTTCCATTGAACTGAGGAGGAAGCCTCAAGATTCATGTAGTATCACATTTTAACCTTGTATCATTTTTTAACCTTGGTAATATGAAAAAAGGTTATTCATTTGTTCTCGAACTTTCAAGCTACACATATAATTTAATAAAGTATACATTGTGACACAAACGTTGGTCCTTCGAGCCGGATCAATACATTTGTTATAATTTAATATAATATAATTGAATAAATAAATAATTGGTATGCCAAACAGTCCTTTATCACTGAAACGGAATATAACTTATAAAAACTCTTTTGGCATTGAAGGTATAGAAACGAAAGAGATTTTCGTGACTTTTGGCAGTCTATAACGGCACGGATAAGAGATGTACACAATGTTTAAAACGCCAAAACAACTTTTCAGATTATTATGGCTCATTCCGTGGTTAACCCTTTTTCCCTGTTATTTTATCAATTTAATATTTTGAATTACTTCAAAGTGTTTTACAACTAGTTTTAGTTTAACATTTCTTAGTCAGTATTACTGCTAACTCTCGAGTCCTGGGGATATTTACATATTTTCAGTCAGATATCTTATATTCAAAAAACATCAAAGTAGTGTCATTTTTTATATTTTCAATAATTATTTTGTACTTAATGAATAATCCCCACAAATTTGTCGTGGATCAAAACAAAAACAAAATAACAATTTCACAAAAATTAAGCATGTATTTACAAACATATTTTTTGAACCCACGCAAATTTAAACTTGTATGATGTTTTGAAGACAAAATTCTAAAAATAAGCTTCTAGTATCACGCCATTATCGGGAACTCGTGCCTCGTGAAATGATATAAAATAATTTATTAATGAATAGAATTAAATTTATAGACATAATAATGACTGTATTTTTTTATAAAATAAAAGTTTGTATATATTTTTAAAAATCATACGAGAAACTGGAGACAAATTTAGAAATGGTTAAATTAGACTGTAATTGTGTGAGACATTTATTTTTAATTTGCACAAAAAATAATAAACCTTATTTGCTTAGTTTTGTTTTCCTTCAGATCTTATGCAGTTTACAATCATTAAATTTAATTAGGTTTTTTATTTCTTTATAGAATAACGAGCAAGTTTTGTTTTAAATTTAACCGAATAATTCCAAAACAAAAAAAATGTTTGGTTTTAAGATATAACAATTAATTCTAAATAAAAAATATACATGTATATAAATTAGGATGATTCTAAAATATTTCGGATGTTTGAAAGAATCATGATTGCTATATTCCAAATTGTTTTCATTTTTCTTTCAATGTTTAAATATTTTTTAATTAAAAACTCAAGAATAATATTAAAATTTTATTAAAAATCGGTCCGAGTTGTCGAGTTCAAACTTCTTACATTTCTTGATGTCTGGATTTCTTATAACACGGTCTTAGCCTCTTTTTTAAATTTTCAATAGTATAAAATAAAGTTTTATAACACATACCAGAATTGACACATATACAAAATGGGCGTAAAGATGTAAATAGGGTTTTCGAATGAGAGGTTTCATTTTGAACAAGTTGTCATCTTTTGACGTTTCACAAAAATTACTAACAAAATAACGATACTCGTTTTAACAACGCATTTAAATTGTTTAAATTTGCTAAGAAATGAAAAAAATTTGAAGTCTCAAATCCATTTACATCTTTGGATTTGTTTTAGCGAATTAACTGCATCTGTTTTCTTGTTATTTCTTATTAAATCTATGGTTTGCGACTCCCCCAAATAGTCGTTTCAAATGAATTAAAAACAGCTATGTATGTAAATATTATGGTTTCGATTCTTAAAAATTGGAAATTGGCATCAAATGTCACAAGTTAAACAGGATTCCAAAACTAAAACTCATATTCGTTTATGTTGTACTTACTCTTCAAAAATCATAAAAAGCTCTTAAGCAATACAGCGACATTAAATTTAACATTCTTTTAAAATGCTTTCCTTTCAGAAATATTTAAGAATTTGAAGAATCCAAAGTAAATGAACGGACCTGGTGATATTCCACTCACACAAAGTGTAACTCCTGAAGGTCCGTGCGGCCTAGTTGCAGTTATACCAACATTAGGCATGTCATCATGCCGTGGACGTGCCGAAGCTTTTGCACGAAGACTACAATCAAAGCTACGAACTCTCGGATCACAAGTAAATACATTTTATATCAAATTTTCTAATTCCTTAAAATTTATAATAAAACTTATTTTTATTTAGAATGAAGAGAATAATTCATCACACGAAGAAGAGCCTATAATAAATGGCGGACCATCATCAAATACATGGGTGGCAACTCCGCTCGAATCGGAACAAGCTGTAACCGATTTACAACCCCTACGAAATGAATCAGACTCATTTTTCGATTTTGACTGTGAACTTGAGAGTCCCGGAAGTCCTGTTGATGAATGTGAATATCTGAGATTAATCGAATCTGTGTCTAATACTCCACATAATTCAGCAACCGAATCAGGCTATGCCTGCACTTCCGTAGCTAGTAGCCATAGTTCCTCTTCCGATTGCACATTCTTCGATCCAGAAACAGAGTATGCCACTGTTCCACAATTTCAGCAGCCTCGGCTCAGTAGTACGACTGAGATTGAGCCGATACCACAACTCGATGACTCGATTAGGGAGAAAATAGATATAAGCTTGACAAACGGACATAATGACTACAACAACGATCAAGAAGACTGCAATGGATTACAAACAAAGGATGTTTCAACGGCGACGGAGATAAGCAGCGAGGGCGATTTACTGCCGAAAACGCAAGAAATTTGCAGTAAGAAAGACGCAAATATCGAATGTGCCATAGAAAAGCAACAACAAATCCTGAACGAACTCCAAGTCCTATCATTAGCGCACAACGGACATGAAAAGCATAATGAAGAAACAGAATTGAGTCTGAACATAAGCAATGTTAACAAAGATAATTCGACTGATACAGATACAGCGAAGCTCTTAAGTGAAGCAGCTGAAACCCAGCTGAATCAATGTGTCGAAGCAGGAACCGAAGTTAGCAGTACTCTACCCAATCATACACAACCTCTTGACCTTCCGACACTAACAAGAAGCGATCCCGGTAAAATCACATCAGTGCTGGACACCGATGATGAAGACGATTGCCGACCACAACGTGTGAGACGTTGTTCATCATTGAAAACTGGAAAAACTCCACCAGGCACTCCGGGACGAAAGAAGATCGTCCGATTCGCCGATGTCTTAGGCCTTGACTTGGCCGATGTGAAGACCTTCCTGGACGAAATACCGAACGTACCTAAATCGGCATACGAGGATCTGGAAATAATGGAATCCGAACCGCCCATTCAACTTGGCCCAAAATCGGACAAACTATTGATGCCATTGTTCCAACAACCTGGCGGTCTGCCTACATTCCTCGATATGGTGCGTGAAAAGCAGGTTTCTCTCGAAAATGCCGCAGTCTCCGACCACATCAATCAAACGATAAGTGGTTCAGTAAGGGTCAGGAATTTGGATTTCCATAAATCAGTGCACATACGTTATACAATTGATAATTGGCGAACATATGCCGATCTTCAGGCTACATATGTTGACAATTCTTGTGACGGATTTTCGGATAAGTTTACATTTGTTCTCTATGGCAATTCGATGCATGTTGGACAACGTCTAGAGTTCGCTGTACGGTTCCAATGCAAAGGACAACAATTCTGGGATAGTAATTTTGGAACCAATTATTGTTTCCAATGTTTGCCAGCGTCATCTCAAACGAACCTATCTTCAACAGCCTCCATTGGTTTACCTTTGAATAATAACAATAGCAATGGGAGTACCATAATAAGCCCAGCTGCCGGTGAAACTTGGTGTGGATTCTACTAAAAACATTTGTATCACATTATTTACCTATTTTATTTACATAAACCATCTATATTGGCCTCGAAAAAGAGAGGCAATAACACATCAGGACCTTTCTGTTCCTCTTTGAAAGAAAAAGGTGTAGATATAAAAGCACTAAAAAGTTTATAATTTTTGTAAATTTTATTCATTTAAGTATTCGATCAAAATAATAACTTTGTCCATAGATTGGTCTGACAAAAATTTTATGATTTTATATAATGTAGTGCATCCCAAAGATTATATTTTAATTAAAAGATAGATTTATAAACTTCATTATTAAGATGTAGCAAAAAACAAAATAATATTATCGAACACAGTTGAAATTTTATTTCACTTCACTATATAGTTTTTTTAAGTTGCTACGCACAAAGAACTGAAAACTGCGATTAGGAAATTATCGAACACAACATTTTTAAAACATAACACAGATTAAGAAACTTTGTTAAAGAAGAAGATCCTCCCAACACAGAATAACGGTTTATTTTAAAATACTTACAAACCTCCCCTTAAATGTCTCACTGTCACTGTTAAAATTTTTATTTCTCACTTCCCTCATCACGAAAGTTATTGTTTTGTAGGTGAAATTGGTGATGGAAAAAGAACTTCTAACGATTATTCCCTTGTGGAAAAAATCACAATTTAAACAGGGACTACAAAATGAAATATTTTTAAGCCGAAGGAATTTTCAACGAGTCTCGAACATAAATTTTGTCCTCCAAAATTTAAAACAAACCTTACATGACACATACAAAAAAGATAACAATCAGTTTATATTTCGATATTTGTTAATTAAACAGACGAAAAAAAACAATAATTAATAAATATTACTGACCTAAAGCTAAGGACTCTTTATCTCTCTCTATTGCATCTGAAGAACTTTGTAGATAATATTCATTTATATAAAAAAAAGTTGTTTTATTTTGTTACATATTTTTGTTATTGTTTAAATCTTTATAATGCTTTGTTTTCTTTTTATTTAATTTTTTAGTTGTTTCTTGTTTTTTTTTTCTAATTTTTGAATTTCTTATTTGTTTTGTTTTTATTCTTTATATATAAAATTTACCATATAAGTATATTAGAATAAAATAGTTTTTATCTTGTTAATATTTTTTTTTGTTTCTTATTTATGTTTATAATTATTATTTGGTAGCCATATGATTGACTTATTGAGCAACTACTATTTTTATTTTTAAACATATTCTTACAATTTATTTTATAAACTAAAAAAAAAACATAATTTTACCCATTTCGTTTTTACAAATAAAATAAAAACAAAAAACAATTTATTTTGTATGGTTTTTATTTTCTTACTTTTTAATTTTAGTATTTCTTGTGTTATAATTTTGAAGATAATTATTTATTTTAATATGTCATCAGAGCAACAAGACCACAAGTAATGCCGTCTTTTAGAACACTTAAATTTGATAACAGAGAAACTTTAACACAGTGTATGTTGAAAGTAATGACTTACTTTTAAGCTAAATATTTATAGTTAAAAACAGAAATATTTACATTAGATTTCATTATTTTATTGTAGTTTAAACTCTTTGTGTTGTATTATGATCAGCTAGGCAAAGGATTGTAGATAATTTTTTGAATATCTGCCATGATAAAGGACATTGTACAAATATGTGATGAATTTATAGAACTTCATGACAGGCTTCGTAAAAATAGTTTTTCAAACTCTGATTTGGAGTATTCTTATGCAATTTTCCCTTTTTAATTATTCCAATCAACTTCCAGCTCCATCTTTAGCTCCTGGAAATAGATTTGGCGAGTCAATTGATAGAAATTTGGCGAACCAATAACAAGTGGAAATTTAGCAGCATCTTTGGATGCATCATCCGCCATTTCTTTGCCTTTGATACCAGAATGCCCTGGTACCTATACTAGTACAGTAGACTCGCGGAAACGTGAACTATTAAAAACCGAGCGTGTTCACGTTATCGAAGTTGTTCATGTTGACTAAGTTGTAGTTCTTAAAATTTTAAAATAAGTTAGACCTTCATATGTTTTTTTTTTTAATTTCAAATGTAAATGTATAGTTGTGTTCATAAAAATAGCAGTGCTGGTCACATTTTATAAGATTGTCAATTATTTAAATAACGGACATTTTTACAAAAAAATGATCATGTTACTTGCATCTAACAGTCTTTCGTTTTCATATTAGGGACTTTTAGCTTGAAGTTATACTCTACTTTTCCCGGTGAACACACATTATTTTAAACTCTCTGGATATAGAGTGATCAAAAAAAAGTTTTATAAATAATTTTTTTTTAATTTTACGATAAGTGAATATTTCATTATTTAAAGTTTTAAGTATTTGTAACATATTAGCATCTACAAAATTAATGAATATAAGCTCAAAAATAAACAATGGGACGGTCAAAACAATGCACCGGAGAAATTCGAAATCTGCATTTGGAGGGAAAAACCTACCAAAATATTCAAGGCATCCTAGGCTGCTCAGCAAAAATGGTCAGTAACGCCTTAAAATGGCAAAATAAACCGAAAACGCGAGGCCCAAAAAGGATGACAATTGAAAGAACTGACAGAAAAATTGTTTAGCTAGCAAAACAGAACCCTTCCATAGGCTCTAGGAAAATAAGAAATGGACTTCAACTGTCTATTATAGCCCAAAGTCCACGCAAGGTACCATTCTTGACGAAAAGGCATGTGGCAAAGAAAATGGAGTTTGCCAAAGTGCATAGAGAATGTGCAAAAGAGAAATAGAGGAATGTTCTGAGGAGCGAAAATTTCTCATTTTGGATGCAAAGTAGCCCTTTTTGGATCCAAGGGTCGTCCAGAATATGTGAGAAGACCCCAAAATGCGGGGATAAAAGGGATGCAACCGACTATGTGAAAATTCTCGAGGAGGTTCTGTTACCGTATGCTGAATATTAAATAACGTTGGTTTGGGTATACCAACAAGACTATAACCCAAAGCATACATCAAAAAATGCAAAAATCATGGAAGTTATCCGCTATGGAGTGTCCCGGTCAATCCCCCGACCTCAACCCCATCCAAAATTTGTGGGGGGATGTTAAGAAAACAGTTCATAAAGCAAAACCCAAGAATTCGAAAGAATTGTGGGAAGCAGTGCTTGATTCGTGGAACGCAATACCAGTCGAGAGGTGTCAGGTTTTAGTGGACTCGATGCCACGTAGATGCGAGGCAGTCATAAAAAACAATGGTTTTTCTTACTTCTTATGTAATAGATCCAGTACTTTGTCATGCACTGCTATTTTTATGAACAGCCATATATTTAACGGAAAAAAATCGATAATACTTATTTTCTGTTATTATTATTTTAGTTTGTTATTAGAAGTTTAATGAAATTTATTATAACGTTTATATTAAAGGCTTTTTTGTTTTATTTCGAGAGCACTGCTTTTTTTATGAACACAACTGTACGTAATCTTTTTTGATTTTTTTTCTATTTGGTTGAAAACTGCCTTTACACGAAGTCATTTAAGTACGCTGATGTCTGCTATATTAACGTTTTCATTTTTCATCATTCAGCCCATTAAAATTATCTACAAATTTAAGCAAATGTTTTTCTGTATACAAGAGAAAATGTTCAAGCCTCTGGATTAATTGCATGCAAAAAGTTCTAGTGTACGGTCCTTTTGAGAGAAGATTGGTGAACAAATTTTTCTCTCAAAACATCTAGTGGGATATCCTCTTAAAAATATTCGTCCAGCATTTTGCTATTGTTTCTTTTTCAAGACGTTGCCAACCCGAATTTACATAGCAAATAGCTTCAGTTTTTTCGGCCACAATTGATGCCGGAAGACTATTTCTGTAGAAAAGTTTTGTTAGTCTTATTGTATTTTGGTCCATGGGCTGTATGAGCGGCGTGACATTCGGCGGCATAAACATTGCAGTTATTAACCCGTTAATGTTAATTTGTTTTCGGGTCGATGAGATGGAGCGTTATCAATTAAAAGAAGAGTTTTGGTGGGCAGCTCTTGGTGTTTTAAAAATGTTCTGACCTACACATGAAAATATTTTTGAGATCAATGCAAAATTGCAATCTGTTTCCTACCTGTGGTACGAAAGAATGATGAAAACAATGTCATTCATGAACATTTGGATCAACTGTAGTCAACAGAAGTTTAAAATTCCTAAAAAAGCGAAGATTTTTTCCCATTCCAATCACTAAAAGCTTAACTTTATGTTCTCATGTTGCGTTTGTACAAGCAAGAAAAGTGCCGCCCTGTTTTTCCGTTTTTCTTCCAGAAGCATTTTTTTCTTGAGATGATACGTATGTCTTGTCAGGAAACAGCTTCCAAAATAATCCGAATTCATCCGCATTGTATATATTTGATTGTGAGATAGACCCAGCTCTTTTATTTTGGCTTGCAGCTTGTTTTTGAAAGGGTCCACAAGGTCAGATCGAGAAGATAACTTTTCAAGCACACCATAACGCTTCTTTGCAACCATCCGTCACTCGCATTAAAATCGCCCTGAGTTTCATTCATTTTTGAATAATTTTGTTGTCGCTGTTTGATGAACCAACGGTAAAGAACTTTTTCCAATTTAGGAAGTTCAGAACGCTTCATGGTCTTCCGCATTCCAGGTCCAGAAAATGTATTGTTAACACATTTTAAAATTTTTTGTTGATAGCTCAAATTGTTGATTTTGCAACATTGTATTGCTTTGCTAAGCTGGTTACGCTTGATCCCCCTTTAATTGTTTTTAAAACGTTTACTTTGTCTTTCAAAGACAAAAATTTTGGTACTTTTTGTGTCATTTTTCAAGAAAATCTTCTTTTTGATTACGCAAAACCAACACCGCGCACTAAGGCAAATGCCAAACTAAAGTAAATAATACCTGGAAAATCCTTAACGGGATTCCCTATTTAGCAAAACGATTTGAAAAACCAAAAGGAAGCTATGTTTTTTATGTCAAACACATTTAAAAGTTGTTATAGGGCTTTCACACACTGATCACGCTAGGTAGTAGTAAAAAAAAAAGTGTTCACGATAGCCGGTGTTCACGTAAGACGGTGTTTTTGCTATCGCGAGTCTACTGTACTATGTTTTCCGTCATTGTGCATCTTAATTGTTTCTGAGTAGGGCATCGGTTTGTCTCATTTTTTAGGCCTTTTAATATCCCAAGGTTATCTGTCAGGATTATTTTTCGTCCCAAATAAGTTTTCGCCATTGAAATATGTAGCTCTTTGAATTGCTGCTAGTAGCTGTATGCTTGATTAGGTAGCAGTCCTTGCCAGACCGAAGAGTTATGAGAATTCTGTTCCCAATTGACTAAGGAAAAGATGATTTATCATTTTTGTGGGAACCATCTGTATAAAAGATGTGATCAGGGTTGAACTTTTCAATCATCTCTTGGTGTAGAGCTTAGAACATGTCATCCGTCGTATTTTTCTTTTTATGTGCTGCTAATTTTGTATCTATTTGAGATGTCATTTGCAAGGGGGCGGACTATATTTGATTGATCCTGGTTCAAAAAAGCAGTTTGGTTGGACTTTTATTAAGCTAAATACTTTTACAAGTGCAGATATCGAGTTTTTCCGTTTATTTGTTTTTGAATTAGTAATTGCATTGACAATATTATACAAGGGATGCTTTGGATTGGCAAGGACCTTGCTTGCTAAGTTAATAGTGATACCCAGTTTCAAGTCTAACAGCCTCGATCCTTGTTGATTTTAGTGCTCCGGAGGCTGAACGAATGCAATTGTTGATCGCGGCGTCGATGTTCTTGCAGTTTTTTATTGTTGTCCACATGTAGGTAGTACATTCAACGAGTGTGTTTGCTATTTTTAAGGCTATTTCAAGATGAGGTCTTTTTTTATGAGAAAATCATTTTTAGGAGGTTATATCGATTTTTTAATTTAAGAATTGCGTTTCTTACCTGAATACTCCATTTTAAACTATAACCTTAATGTTTAATTCTTTTGAAGCCGAGACTACAGTATCGCGAATATTTAATGACAATGGATTACAATTTATTTTTCTGCTTAGGGGCAATAAATCTACTTTTGAAGCAGGGCTTATGGAAAGATAATTAAGATGAAGCTGTTATGTGTGTTTTAATTTTAAAAATATTAAGTTGAAGGGGTTAAACCGTATTGCTAAGCTAATGAAACAATCTTTCGATTTTGGTGACTTTTCTTATTGACAGATATATGAATTAATAATAATTTGGGTAACAAAACAATTAATACAAAATAATTGTATCGAAACTATACTCGCATGTAAGGTAAATCGCACTCAGAGAAATGAAAGAAAAACCACGCTAATGTTTCAATATTTTTCCATAGATAATAATTTTCTTTTATATTTAATCATCACAGATATCTCAATTTAGTTGTTTAAATTCGAAATTTTCAAATGCAAATACAGATGCAATTTGGTAAAGTAAAAAAAAAATCAATTTATTTTATTTTAAATTACTAAAAATATTTAAGCAATAGGTATAAGAAAATTAAATTTTAAGGTAAAAGAAGGAAGTTAACTAAAAGTACCTTGTACCTATAAAATCTATATAACATAGCCAAGAAAAAAATAACAGGTGCCTAAACAATCAAGAAATACAATTCCACCCACTTACAATATACTCGTAAATATTTATAAGAACAAAATAAAATAAAAAATCTTATTAAATACAAATTTCTTATGAATGCAATACAACAATACCTCAATTTAATGCAATTTAAAGAAAAAAGTACCTTAACTGTATAGCCTAAATATCATTCATTAATATTATCAAAATTAAATTAAAATGCCTATAACACTTACAAACATAATATACAATATTATTCTGGCATTTAAATAAATCGGGGTTTTGAAAAGTACATAATTGAGTGTCATAATAAAACTTAAAAGATATTTAACTGACATATCTTACAATATTGTCAGAAACTTCCTTGTCAGCCACAAGGATTGATTCGAAATACGACGAAAAAAATCTGTTATTTTATTAAATTCACAAACCTGTTTTAGCATAAATGTATTTTTATTTTAAGGTGAGACCAGTCTTCAATAGATTTGTCAAATGCAGAGCGATTTCGTCACTCCAGGTCCCGTCTTTGTTTGACTTGCAAAAGATTGCAATAATTTTAATGGCTGAAACACAAACAAGCTTCAGCTTCGGCTTCACCTGACGTTTACGAGTTCAGCCATAGGAATTCTACCCATGCTATCACAATGGCTGCGTTCAATCCCGTGTTGAATAGGGTATCTTGGATAGGTGGATTTTAAGAAACCTTGTTGAACAATCTATCCAACTGTATTGAGATAGCTGTCAAAAAATAAAAACAACTGTTCACAAAAAGCAGAGAAACATTAAAGCTTCGAAGTCAAAATTGATGTAAGATAAAACATTTAATGGATATAAATAATTCAACTGATTCGTCGGACGATGATGAATTGATAGGTGCGTAATAATTCAAGTCAATTTTGAAGTTTAAAAAAAAAACATAATTACCTTCTAAAATTCGGACGAAAATAGCTTCTTCATCGTCTATTATGTACAGAACATCGTCAAATACAACTTCAACTATCATTTTGTATCTTTTTGTTTACCAACAAATACAAAAGGCTGAAACCAATTTTCAAGTTTCTTGAAATTCAACCATGTGTTGAATCAGCTGTTCTGACAGATACCAACATAAAACAGAAGTTCTTGGATACCTTTGGATTCCTTTGTTAACATCTCAGCTGTTTTTGACCAGCTGTGATTTTGCACGTAAAACTCTAACAAAAAGGTATGCGGATACCCTTTCTGTCTGAGATTGAACGGAGCCAATGAAGCTTCGACCTCACGTTTCATTTGACAATCGTAATGTTATGTAAAGTGACTCCAAACGGAAGCTCTAATTCAAATTTGCTGACAAAGCAAATGTCTGTAAAAAAGTCAACAAACAAAATACCCTTTGCTTTTGGAGGGATCCCCATTGGTTATTATAAGCAGTGTAAGCTACTTCCGTGATAAATTAAATTTTTTCGCTTTCAAAAATCATATTTTTTTATTTTGAGAAAAAATAACAGCTGCTAATAACAGAAGTGCCATTAAAGTAAAGAAATATCATATTGGAAGTGTCTTTCAAAGCGAAGCTGAAGAGCGATTGTGTTTCAGCCATTAAGCATTATAGAATTCGACTTAAAGATTGCATTCTTTGAATTCTACGAAATATTGGACTTCAAGTTTTGCAATCACCAATTATTTGACCTGAAATAGATTGAAATAGTTTAATTTCAATTGTTTCACTACAATCTTTGTATTCTTCTCCCTTTCATTTAATTAATTTAAATAAAGTATAGCAACATTCCTAATGTTTTTTTTACAAAAAAAAGTTTATCATACGAAATAACGAAAAAACAATATTTCACAGAATTTCTGCCGTAAAATATTCATGCACACCAATTTTTGGTTAAAGCGATCAAAATTAAAATTTCAATAGTGTGTAATGAAATGTCACTTGAGAATGAAACAGTAAGGACTACAAGTCAATGCTAAGACTTTAAAATAATGTAAACAATGCCGCAAGTTTCAAGCGATCAATCGGTTTCGATCAAATTATTGGAGCACAAATGATTAAAATTTGTACCAAATGTTTGATAATTTGAAAATTTGAAGTCCCAATATCTAGACTAATTTAATTAATCAAATCTTTATATTGAAGCTGGCAAATACCGCGTTATTATACAAGTCTGGTATTTGTATATAAAACTTACAGAACTGTTATCAAGAAATTTTGTTTAACGTGATGTAGCGTCAATTTGGCGTTAGGGGTTTTATTTATATACAAATATTAAGTTAACAAAAGTCTGCACAAAAGCTAGTGTATCTACAAGGTGCGTCCTGTAAAGCTTCCCCAAAAATGTTAGTATGGGTTTAATGAAGAAAGGTTTCGTTTTTTGGCTAATGTCCTTATTATTGGGTTTCTTCAAAACAAATTTTACGGCAAATCTAGTTTTAAAAAATGATTTGAGTTTTTCACAAACTTGTCCATAAAATTATAATTTCTTATATTCAATGATTGATTTACATTTGAAACAAAAAAAATAAAACTTGAAATCAAGAATCTTTAGAATTCTTACGCAATTACATCAGTCATATTATCTTCAATACAACTACCAGTACCAGTGCTTCCAGTAAAACAAAAAAAAAACACACAAAAATAAAGTAATGTCTGCGGTTCTTTAAAAAAAAGTAAACTACACAAATTGTTCCTCAGGTATTCAAATATTTGTATTTTAACAATAAAAGTTTATAGCAAAATGAACTCTATTTAAAATAGTTAATTAACTTTATAAAAGTTAAACTTTAAAAAACTTGTTATAACAAAAATCAATTATATTGTAATTCCAAAAAATATCAAAATTCATTTTGACTATGTATATGAATGAAAAAAAAAACTAAACACCAACGATAAGAAAAACTATGACTATTTTATAACATTTAAATAATAACTAAATGTAAAAGATTGGTTTTTTAAATGCAAAGTGAATGAATTAGACTGAAATTGTTAAAGAAAAAATACCAGAAAATTATAAATTGCCAAAGGCCTGTTATTGAATTATTGACTAGAAAAGAACAAAAAGAAAATCAAATAAATAAAAATAAAGTTTAGTTTATTTGTATCTGTTGTAAAAGTAAACTATAAATAAATGAAGCAATCGTTTTGAAGTTATTTGTATTTATAATTTAATGAAGACAAATTAAACATTAGACAGAAGAAGATAACTTTATAAATTGATGTAATATTAAACTTTTTGACAAACTAACAAAGTTTCGCAGTTGTTGTTAAATGTGTTGCATTTCAAAATCTCCGTTTGCTAAAAAAAATATAAATTTCCTCCCAGAAATTCCAGATCTTTAGAATTAATTTTGTTTAAAGCCTAGTACGCAGCTGAAGTGAAACGAATTTTTTCGGCGGTCTACAAGTGCAGAGCAAAATGAAAACGAAAACCACAGCGGAAAAATATTTGTGGAGAGTTTGTCAGCTGTCAAAAACAATTGAATTCCCAGTCTATCTCCTGGGATTCTTTCTGTAATGTCTTGCCTTGATCTGAAACGCAAAGATTTTTGTATGCTCCAAAGACCAAAGAGGCCAGTTTCTTTTTTTCCTCCGAAGAGAAATCAATTTTTTTTTTCTTTGGCTTATTTTTTGGAAGTTGAAGTTCACTGCTTGTCTTCATCACTTCTTGGACATTACCAATAACATCCTGAGTGCCGATTCAGAAATGTAATGTTGGAACACATTAGAAAAATCCATTTTATTAAATTTTAAATCAAAGATAAAACCAAATCAAAACCCTGAAAGTCACGAGCAAAGATTTTTTTTCAATTTTAATTTGTAAACAATTTTTTTTCAATAAATAAATCAAACGTCAAAATTTCGCAAGCAATTAGTATGCCGGGCAATTAAATTGAGAACGAAAAGAGTGGAGAATTGTACTAAAAAATCTAGTACAGCTATCCACTAAAATGACACATTTCGTTGTTCAGCAGCGTACTGAAAAACGAAAAGCACAGCGAAATTTTTCGTTTATGATTTCGTCATGTCATTTTTGTATGGGAAATTTCGTTTCGCATCAGCAGCGTACTAGGCTTCAGCAGTGTACTAGGCTTTAAAATTTTTTGGAGAGTCAATATCTTTGTTTTGACAGCTCGAAAATATGAAAATTGAGATCAATCCAAATAAGCAGCAGTATCTATTAAATTTTCTTAAAACATCGTTTAGATTTTAATAAAATATATATATACATATTATGAGCGCACTAAAGGGGTTATGAATACCCTTATAATGATTAAACAAAGTGCGAGCAATTAGGGAGGATAGGATTTGAAAGGAGAAACCGATGCACATTGGTTTTGAATGTCTGCACATTGTAATGAGTGGAAAATATTGAGTCTGGTAAAGCATTCCACATTCGTGTAGTGCGGCTAAAGAAAGAATCTCTGTACTTAACAGTACGTCCGAAATTGGGCTCTAGGGTCAACGGATGGGCATTCCTATCAGTACGGATATTACGGTTGAATTGATTAAGGGGAGAAATGCAACTGGCTATGTCAATAGACCATTTTTTATAAAAATAACGATAAAAACAATGATAGGCTTCAAGAGAAGCAAATGTATCGGTAAGAGAACGACCTCCAATCATTTTTAGAACCCTTTTTTTCAATTCTATCCAGAAGACTGAAGTACGTTATTGAAGCACCAGCCCAAATATAAGAGTTATACTCAAGTGTTGGACGAATAAAAGCTTTGTAAATTATAGCCAGATAAGAACTATAAAAACTTCTTGCCACATCGGAGGAAATCTAAACGCTTACCAGCATTTTTGGCGATGTCAAATATTTGATCACTCCACAACAAGTGGTTTGTTATGCACATACCCAGGACTGATAGTTGTTCAACCTCCTCAATGCAAGTACCATTAATGAAAAAAAAATTATTTATAAAAGTATGGAACACCAGCGTTTATTTTGTGAATATTAGATTTGAACCCGTCCAATACTACTTGAATTGAACGGTCCAAAAGATTATTTCTAACCCAACAAAGAAGAGATTCATCAATACTAAAAACACGCAATTTCGAAATGCCAAACTCTATTAAATGCCTTTGAAATATCGAGTGCAATAATCTCACTTTCTCCAAAACGATGTAAACGGACCTATTGCAACGATTGCTACACTACCAGTCATTAAAGAAGCTTCAGTTCTTCAAGATATTTCTTAAGCTGAAGATTGATCAGCGTTTCCATAACCTTGGAAAATATGGAAGTAAGTGTATTTGAACTATAATTATAGAAGGGGAGGAGGATTCACATTTTGTAGGGACAAGCTGAACAAATGCAGTTTTTCATCCACTCGGAAAGAGACCAGTAGAATAGAACAGATGGAAAAGCTTGCGCTGTGGTTTTGCTTACCTCTGGACTTTGTAGTATTTTTTGCCGTAATTTCTGGTCATGCAAAAATTTAATGCGTCGAATATGTCCGTTACAAGTCTTTCTAGCTTGTTTGAACTTCTTCCGGTTTTCCTCAGAAGGGTTGGCTTTATAAATCCGGAAACTTACATCTTTGATCCAAATAACCTCTTTACAGCTCGAATCAAACCATGAGCTTTCTTTAGGTTTGATAGATTTTACCCTATTTGGGTTGAATGTGTCTTGATATTTATGTATGTGTCCTTATTTGACGAAACTTAAATAATTGTTATCTTAAAATGTTTTTGCGACAGTACCTAACTACAAGAAATCTAAAGGTGGGTGTCCATTTGAGAGTAAACGTGCTGCGAGTTGCCCTCAAGCTGCTCTCGAGAGCGATCTCGCAAGTGGACATAGTTGGAGAGTAGCTCGCGGATAGTTGACTAATTACTCTCGACGTTCGATCTTTTTGAATGTCACTCGCAAGTGGACACATGTGTTTACTACTATCCGAGATAAGCTCGCGGAGTACCAACACAGTTCGTATTCTGAGAGTAGCTGTCGAGAGTAAACATGTCAAAGCAGACTATGACTTTTTTTGCATATAAATTTGATTTGACATTTTTAACTTCCTAAAGGAAGTTATTGTAATGGGTGCGATTTGTAAAATTAAAAATTTTGACATTTCAATTAGTCGAAATAAAAGATTTTAAGAACGATGCCTGTGCGTGCTTGTGTACTTTCGTTCGTACGTTTTTTCGTCGTCCATAGCTCAGAAACTAGTAAAGATATCGAATACAAAAAGTTGCGGAAAGGGATCTCAAGAAAATTTAGTGGGGTTTTTTTTACTATAGCATTTAAAAAACAGGTGAAAATGTTGGTTAACCCTACGAACCAAAAACGTTTGAGACTTGAATTAAATTTTATATTATATATTGTAACGTGATACCAAACAATTTTATTTTATGAAAAAAAAAAACAATTAATTAAAACACTGAAGAAAAAAATTGTCACTATGAAAATTGGACGAATAAAAAATGATTCTATGTCCAAAACAACATAACATAATATTTCTCTTAACAAATTTTGACAAAAATCAAATTGATAGTTTTTTTTATAAAAAATAAATACCTAAAAAAAACATTACTCAAAAAACAAGTACTCAAATGGAATTTTGACTCAAATAACTTTTAAAAATTTTTCGATTATGGCTTCCAATTTATTTTATCTTATAAGAAATGTTGTTTTTTAACATTCGGTAAAATTTTACTTTCGACTCAATAGCTTTTTTAAAAATTAAAAATATTGTCTTCAAATTTATTTCACAGAAAATATTGTTTTCGATATTCTGTAGTTTTTTTTTATAAAAATACATATTTTCATAAACAAAAATAAAATCTACAAAAAAATAGTACGAAAAATTTTTAAAAATTGATGTTCGGTTCTCGATATCTCGTGAACAATATAAGATATTGATTTTAAATTAGATTCATTCATCCAATTTGTATTTATTTATTTAAGAAATAAAATCAAATGCTACAGAAATTGGTAAAAATTGCTTTTCGACTAAAAATCCCGTTTACAAAAATAGATTTTGATATCAAACTATGTCATAAAATGCAAAATTTTGTTGGTAATTTTTAAATCTTTTAAAAAATTTGGCTCTCAAATGGACAATCAACCGAGAGTTGCTCTCAAGATTTAACTAGCAGAAGTACTCTCAAATGGACACGCAACTTAAGTCAAGTAACGTTAAAGAATCTAAATACAAACTTATGTCAACATTGTACTACATTGTAATAATGTCAGCTGTTTTCTGACAGATTGAATTCTGTTAACAAAACAAATTTCAAGCGAATAAGAATTAACGTAGCAAAACTAGCATTTTAAAAAACAGTATATATCACCCATCATCTTGTATTTACAGAAACGAATAATATGATTTTACAATTGTTCTTGTAGCTAAAATAACAACAGAACACATATGTTTATAAACCTCATTTCGGCCTCAATGTCTTATGGAAGCCATTACAACAGAAATGTGACCACTGACCTTCAAGATCGAAACGCACAACATTTATCACTTTTATCATATTTTCTTTTGAAAATATGTACTTCAGTCGAAAAAAAACTTCTAGATGCAACGGGTTTTTGTATTGAAATCGAATGTTTTAACTACATTTAAGTCATTGAAAAATGAAATGAAAATAAAGTCCATTTTCAATGTAGTATATTTAAAAAAACGGCTGAAAGAAAATAATTTCACAATTTCAAACTTCAAAATTAAAAAGATGACAATTGAAATGTCAAAATAATGAAACGAAGTGGATGACGTTTGAATTAAGAGGCCTTGAAGTAACGTTACTTAAATGTGGAAATGTATTACAGAGATCAATTTCGCATTTAAAAGATAGTTAGATTCATTTTAAAGATACGATGGATTTGAAATTTCTTTTTACTTACGGCTGAAGATATTTACAAATTTTAAAATGGTTAAAACAGTTTTAATAAATGTTTTTATGAAAATAGAATGAAAACTAGCAAACATTTTGAATTCAACATTCTATCGTAATAATTCAAAACATTTCTAAATAAGATATACCCTAATGTACATAGATTAGGTATACACATTTTTGTATTATATTAACATGTTTGTTTATTTTATGCAACCACTGTTATCACTTATTACATAATAGTTTTGAAATAGGAATTTCAGACAGATTACAAAATACAATCATAAAAGTTAAAACAGACTACAGTTTTTTATTAAAAAATCAAACACTTTTGAACCTAGTTTTATGTAAGATTTTTGAATAGAGTTGACTTTAATTAATTTATCAAACGGCAACACTTCTGAAAGCTGAAAAGTGTGAGGAATGAATTTTTCAACAATAAAGCTTTCGATTTATGTAAACAATACCTATAATACTTCATCATTCCTTCGTTATCAATTTGTTTTCAAATGAATTTCAAAAATGATTAAAAATATATTTAGTTCCAGTTCTAGAGTGCGTTTCGTGTCGTCGACTTCAACTACATTAAGTGCTAACAAATTTTTCCATAAAACAATTCATAACATGGAAGTGAATTATCCAAGAAATAATGAGGACAAAAAATTGGAACATCTCTTTGATGATTCCGATTTAAATGTCTACGATCAAAATGTCATAAACTTAGGAGTGGGTGCTCCTGGTCCTGACATTTTAGTTAATTGTTGTGAAATTTTTGAGAAAGCTACAATTCATCGTATGGTAAGAACAATTCATTGTATACAAAACATACATAATTTATTTGTTAAAGATAATATATAAATGTATATTGTTATGTTAGAAAAAAGAAACTGTCAATCAAGGAATGTTGTTTCAATATGGTCCACCTGTTGGATTGCCTGAGGTGCGTTCGGGAATAGCTAATTTTCTGACGGAAGCTTATAAAAGTGAAGTAAAGAGGTAAGTAAACAATTTAGTTAAAAAAATGCAATGCTTGAAAATAAATATATTACTTATTACATTCTGACTTACATAAACATAAACACTTAGCTAAAATAAGTTAAGTAATATTTTTTTTTCTAACTCATAAGTGATTTCTGAAAAACTAAGGGAGCAGTTATAGCTATCATTGGTTTTTATCATTGACCATTTTGTTTCGAGATTTGTACTAAAGAAAACATTATTTAACCCAAAACTTTTCTTTTAAAAATAAAAATAAATAAATTGGGTGGCGCAACAGTCCGTTGAGAACTAGGGCCTAGTGACTTACAACTCTCAAACATTCCTGTGTGCGAGTAATGTTGTCTGGAATGGAGGGGACCTACAGTTTATATGCCGAATCCGAACGGCTAATTTGAGAAAGCACTTTTTCATGACAAGAGTTACTCTTGAGTATTTGTCAATTCCTAGCAAGAGGCAGTACCCGTGAAAAGACTTTACATGGCATAGGCAGAGATCGAACCCAATACCTCTGGCATGACAGTCCAACGCACTAACCATCATCCCAAGTAGTACAATAAAAAAAACCCTTTCTTTTAATTCATATTTAAACTTTCAGTAATGAAATTATTTTCAATGAAAGATTGTTGACTTTATATTTCGGAACAAAATCATTTGACTAAAAGTGATCCATTGGACAGTTTCAAACAGCATAAGGGACTTCATTTGCAGTCAACTTCATTCTTTGAAAGTAATTTTTGACCAAGGCAACTAGTTACTTTTTCAAGTGTCATGAATTTCAAATTCAGAACTTTTCTTCACAAACCTCTACTTCAAGTTCATAGTACAAAAACTAAAAAAATGATTATTGTCTACAAAACACTCCTCAGGCTAGCTACAAGACCATATCACGATCTGTATTTTGTATTGTAAGGAAATATTACTTACTACTTATTTTTATATAAAAATTACTGAATATCGAAAACAATATTTTCTGTGAAATAAAATAAGTTTGAAGCCAATATTTTTAATTTTTGAAAAGCTATTTGAGCCGAAAGTAAATTTTTACATTTTTTTTTAGCATTGTTTTTTTAGAGTTTTATTTTTTGTAAAAAAAAAAAACAAAACTGTCAATTCGAATTTTTTTAAGAATTTTACCAAATGTTGAAAACAATATTCTTATAAGATAAAATTAGTTTGAAGCCATTAAATTTTTAAAGAGATATTTGAGTCGATATTTTTTAAAAAAACTGTCAATTCGATTCTTTTCAAAATTTGTCCTAATGTTGAAAACAATATTTCTTATAAGAAAAAAATAAATAGAAGCTATTATCTCAAAGTTTTGGAAAGATATTTGAGTCGAAAATCAATTTTTACCAACTTTTATAAATTTTGTTTAGGTGTTTATATTTTGTAAAACAACTGTAAATTCGATTTTTCTCAAAATTTTATCAGATGTCAAAAACATTATTCTTCGTTGCACAAAATTGTTTTAGAGGTGAAATCATATTGCAGTCGTAAAATTTTGGAGGTGACCAATTTTTTTTTTCAGTTTTATTGATTTATAAAAAAAAAACGTTCTATGGATTTTTTTCAAAAAATATAAATGTTTGATATCACATTACAATATATTATGTATATAAAATTTAATTCAAGTCTCTAGCGTTTTTGGTTCGTAAGATATTTAGGGTTAACCAAAAATGTTTACATTTTTTCAAACTGCTATGGTAAAAAAAACCACCCACGCAATTTTCTTTAGAGCCCTTTCTGCATCTTTCTGTCTTATTATCTGTATAACAAAATTTATTTGAAGTGGATATCTCTTCTGGTTCTTGAGCTTTGGAGGACGAAAAAAACATCGCGAACGTACGGACGTACGGGCGTACGAACGTACACACGCACGCACAGACATCTTACTAAAAATCTTTTATTTCGACTTTAGGGACCTTGAAACGTCGAGAAATGTCAAAATTTTCAATTTGACAAATCGGACCCATTACAATAACTTCCTATGGGAAGTTAATAAATCATTAAGTGGAATGAAAAAACATGATCAATTGTCATTTTGACATAAGTTGCCTTGATTTTTTTTCCAGTCAAATTTCCAATAAAGTTGCCTTAATTAAAAGGCAAATTTTTGGCAGCTGGCCAATCAGACCTGTCAGTTTTACTTTCAATCCTCAATTGAAAATAAAATGCTTCATTGGCTTCGTTCAATCTCGTGTTGGATAGGGTACCTTGGATAGGTGGATTTTTAAATACCTTGTTGAACGAGTTGGATAGCTGTCAAAAAATAAAAACTACTTTCAGCTGTTCACAAAAAGCAGAGAAACATTAAAGCTTCGAAGTCAAAATTGTTGTAAGATATAACATTGAATGGATAATTCAACTGATTCGTCGGACGATGATGAATTGATTGGTGCGTAACAATTCAAGTCAATTTTGTAGTTTAAAAAAATAGACCATAATTACCTTCTAAAATTCGGACGAAAATAGCTTCTTCATCGTCTATTATGTACAGAACATCGTCAAATACAACTTCAACTAACATTTTGTTTACCAACAAATACAAAAAGCTGAAACCAATTTTCAAGTTTCTTGAAATTCAACCATGTGTTGAATCAGCTGTTCTGTGCATACCCCAGAAGTTCTTGCATACCTTTTGATTTCTTTTTTGACATCTCAGCTGTTTTTGATCAGCTGTTATTTTGCAAGTAAAACACTAACAGAAAGGTATCCAGATACCCTATCTGTCTAAGATTGAACGCAGCCATTACAATCAGGAAATTTGTTTCCAATGACAAACATTTTCAATGAAAGCTTAAAACAACCTGTCAAAAAACTTCTAATGATTGGTTTCAATGATGAAAACCAATAATAGCTGCAACTGGCCCTTAAATCTTCTTACATATATAAGGATTGTATTCAAAAAGAAAAATTTAAATTATATACTAGATTAAAAATACTGCAATAAAAATGAAAGTTCCAATATAAAATAAAATTATTTATTCATGAGCTCATACAAAATTTCTCGGGCTCAACTTTTGAAGAGTGGGGATGATTTTCAAAGAGAGGAAAACTGCCAAAAAAGTAAGGAACGGTGTTTGGAAAAAATTTTCTGTAACCTAATCAATGAATGGCAAACAGAACGGACGACGCTAATAACATTCAATTTACGTACCGCAGTATGACATTTTTCAGGCCAATCATTTCTGGCCAAAGAAATTTCTTGGGCAGAATTTGAAGGAAGGGTAAATGTACGCTCTTTTGAAGGCTCTCTTCGGACCAAATTTGGAACAGCATTTGGGCAACAATTGTTGACAATTGGCAGTTTTGGTCAAAGTTGAGAACGGACTTATAGTGATGGGATAAACAGTATTTTCTCTTTTTATGGTCTAAGATTTAATTAGAAAATTGAAATATCAAAGTGCTGAGCTTTGATCAATTTACATTTTATAAGAACTTGAAAAAAAAGTTCCTAAAAAATAAGATGATAGAATTTTTGTTTTGTTAAGTGGAAAAAACAATAATTTATTTTATGATTCTTAATTTATAGCAAAAACTTAAGGTTTAATACTGCAACCTTAGTAATGTGTTTTTAAATATCTGTACAGGTTGGGACTTTAAGAATTGTAGTCAAAAACTCGTCGTACTGAGTTTTTTTTATTTTATTTAGTTCAAAAAATGTTGTTGATTCATGGATTTTCTAGCACTCGGATACTTCTGAGGAACACTAATAAGAACTTTTATAAGTTTTGACAGAAGATTTTTCAGGCCAAGATAATATTTATTTATTTATAATACGTTAAATACTAACGTTAACAATTCTTAATATATAGTTAAAATCTAAAAACTTAAACTAGACTGTTGAAAAATATTAATTTGCAATTTATACTTTTTATATTATCATTTGGTGAATTAATGCAAGAGTAGAATTTATTATAGATTTCAATTAATTGATGGAAGGGACTATAACACTATACGAGTAGTTTGATGTGCTAAAATTAGTATTCAATGCTTTCTGGAGTCTTATACTTGAACGACTAAATCTAAAGTTTAAACTACCAAAAATTGATGGTGATGAAATTTTTCCATTTATTATTCCAACAATAAAACAAAACTGCAAATACATCCTATGATTTGTCAAAGATGGACGATTTATGAGAGAAAGTCTTTGTGAAAAAGGCGGTAATGCTGGAATATCATGAAACCACGGAAGGGATCGTAGACAAAAACGCAAAAATATTTTCTAAATAGCTTCAAGTCTTGCGACGACGTGTACGGCTTAGTAAGGTGACCATACTGTACAAGCATATTCCACGACTGCTCTCACAAACAAAACAAAAAGTTATTTTAAAACATATTGAACTTAGAACTCTATTTGATTTTTTAACTATGAAGTTGATATGTACATTGAATGTTAGTTTAGGATCTAAGACAACATCCAAGTCTACTTAAACAATACAAGAATCAAACATGTAACTAAAAACGATTGGAACATTTGTCAACATTTGAAACAAGACGATTATTGCACCATTCCCCGAATAATATAAAGTCTTCTTGAAAGACAAGACAGTCTAATCTAGAGTTAATTTTTATTTTTTATTTTAATGTCATCAGCATATATAAGGAGAGACGAATTTGTCATGATCAAAGCCAAGTACTTTATAAATAAAATAAATAGAATAGGACTAAGGTGACTACCCTGGGGGACACAAGAATTCACAACAAATTAACTTGAACATTTATTGCGAAATTTAACACTATAACGTCTAATTTTCAAATATGAGGAGATCCAGTTTATGAAACAGTCGTTTAAACCTGTGTGATAGTTTTAAAAGTAATGTTTTATGACACATTTTGTCAAAGGCCTTGCTGAAATCAGTAAAGATTCAATCTGCTTGTTCACGTTTTTCAAAAACATCTAACACCCAGTAATGCTTTTTAAAAATAACCATCCTGCTGATCACAGATAATTAAAACATACGATTGACTCAAACAGTTTAGATATCACAGATAGTTTAGAAATAGGTCGGTAGTTCATTATTTCGCTTTTAGGACCTTTATTGTGTACTGGTTTTGTGAACAGCGAGTTAGTTAAAGACGTGTATTTTTTTTTTAAATTCATTTTTATTAGTTCATTCTTAAACTTATCTTAAAGCTAGACAAAAATTCATAAAACAAGCCTAATTATCCATAACTTACAACTAACTTAATGGTCCCATACGGACACTCTAAGTTAAACTATAACACTAACTACTAATGCCTTTCTGCTCTAAGATCTATTTTACTTCAATTTAAATTTTATTTATTTTGTATTTATTAGAAAATTTTGAGAACAAAAATAATATCAAGGTCCTTTTTTATTTTTACTTAAAAACTACTTAAAAAAAGGTCCTTAATATAAAACTTAAAGCTAACCTAAACTACCTATTTCACCTTTAAACTGCTTAAAACTAGAACAACCACAGCAGCAAATCTAACTATCTAACATTTTTGTTTTTCATATTTTGTTGTCTTTTCTTTTTGTATTCCGTGTTTTTTTTTTTTATTTTTTGTACTTTTTTGTTTGTATTTTTTTTTCTTTTTGTGCCACCATGCCTATTCTACTTAAAACTAAACCCTAAAACTATAAAACAAGTATGTAAGCCGGCCAAGGCTTAAAACCCCATCCCGACTACCCAATATCAAGTGCCGATTGAAGCCACCAAAACTGGGTCTCCTGCTTCACCCTATCAGTTCGGTCCCGTTCGGATACAGCCCTACTGAACCGAAGAAGCTCTGCTCCGCCTTGTGCCATGACGTCCCGATTGTACAAGAGTCGCCTATCCACGGTTCGTCGTCTGACGTGGTAGATTAGCGGAACTTCCAATCTATCCTGTATCAGACCGCATCTATCTAAAAAGAGGAATGCCTCTGGTGGAATGAAGCCGCTCAAGCGTGCACTTTCAAAATACTCGTCGTTCGGATAGAACGCCCCGAAAATTAAATTGTTGGTCGAAGACATAGCTCTTGCAATGTGACCTCGAACGAGTTTTATCACGAAATTGTCAATTATGTTGATTCGTCCCGTTGTATAGGACCTCGTTGGAATAGTAATGCACATAAGAAGATTCGGCTGTTCGATATAAGCCGGTACAGCTTCTTAAACACTGCCGCTCGAACACCCGAAACTTCTCCATCTGGGAAGGGGCAACGTTGAACCACACAGGACAACCATAAACGATCATCTGCCGATGACGGCCATGTAGCAAATTACCTTTACTCTGGGGTCAAGTCGACTGCTAAAAAACAGCCGTTTCGTCAGATCGAAGGCTCCTCTGGCCCTGGTCAGAGCAGCATTTATATGTCTTTCCAAATACAAATACTGATCTAACCAGATACCAAGGTACTTCACTACACTTTTGCTCGCTAATGGCTGCCCGTGAAGATCAACGATGATAATCTTGCGCCAATTCTTGCACGTATCCCTCGTGGCCCTAGCCAACGGAGTCCGGAACAGAATTGTCTCCGACTTCTGGACATTTATTTTCAGTTTCCACTCGTCGCAATATCGCTGAATCTTGTCGAAATCACGCTGCAAGAGAATTTTAATAACCTTAACCTTTAGGGCCGTTCTGTACGCAATTAGATTAGGTTAGATTGGTCCGTGTTTATAAATTTATAGTTAAAGACGTATTGAAAAGAACACATAACGGGTGTGTTAAATACACAGCACATTTCTTAAAAATTGATGATGGTACACCGTCGGGGGGACCAGGACTAAAACTTAATTATTTTATTTTTCATTTGCCATGCCTTCCTAATATTGACTCTTATTCGTGTGATTTTGTTCCTTTAAATTAGGACGCATTAAATTGTCAATCGAAAATATGTTGACAAAAAAAATCAATTGCTGGCAACTTAATTTTAAAGTTTCGGTAAGGTCTTTGGCTGTATACCCGTCGCATGATGGTTAGTGCGTTGGACTGTCATGCGAGAGGTCTTGGGTTCGATCCCTGCCTGTGCCACCTAAATTTTATTCACGGGTACTTCCTCTTGCTAGGAATTGACGAATTCTCCAAGAGTAATTCTTGTCATAAAAAAGTGCTTTCTCAAATTAGCCGTTCGGATTTGGCATATAAACTGTAGGTCACCTCCATCCCTGTAATTACTCGCACACAAGAATGGGTGAGAGTTGTAGGTCACTAGGCCCTGGTTTTCTACGGACTGTTGCGCCAACTAATTTATTTGTATTAAGGTCTTTGGTTCATGTTTCCGTATTGTGCAAGAATGCAAAAGCAAATTTTAAACCAAGGTACCTTCAATTTAATTTGACCGGTATCACATGAACGAACATTGAGTGATTGTACCTCAATTATTTAAACAAGGTCGGTGAATTTACAATACTTAGGTAGTTATATTTGTACCCACTTTTTTTCTTGATTAACTTAAAGTTGGTCGTTAACAAACGAGCCTAATCGATCTTGCAGACAATTAAATAGATGTTTTGGGTTAGAAAACTAACAAGCAAAAGCCAGATAGTTCTATCGTGTGTGGCCGACTTTAGAATTTAAGTAAAAACCATTGCGTGTATGGGCTACTTTTAGCTGGAATTATTATATTCCTTAGCCCATTCCTTCCAATAATTCTGAACGATGGATTTCTTTATTGTTTTTTAGTGAAGACATAATTGTCACGACTGGAGCAACACAAGGAATGCATATTATTCTATCAACCCTTATAGATCTTAATGGGTATATTTTTGTCGATGAAGTAACATACATGGTTGCACTGGAAACGTTTCAACAATTTAACACATTGAAAATTATACCAGGTAATTTCCATGTAATCTTTAAAATACTTAAAATTTAATAACATTCTTATAGTTAAATTAAATAGTGATGGTGTTGATATTGATGAATTAAGAGCTGGTCTTAAGAAAAATCATTTTAAGTCAGAAAGCAAAAGTTACTGGGGTCTCTATTATGCCATTCCAACATATCACAATCCAACAGGAATAATATTTTCCAAAGGTATAAATTAAAGTTTCAATATATGTCAATTTTTAACTTTCTATGTTTTTTAATAGATATATTAGAAAAACTTATAAGCCTGGCTCGAGAATTTGATATTTTAGTTGCATGCGATGATGTCTACAATACACTTTATTACGGAAACAATGATGCTCAGAAACGACTTTATGCCTACGATAATCTAAATGATGAGGACTTCAAAGGAAATGTCATCTCGAATGGAAGTTTTTCGAAAATCATTGGACCTGGATTACGTTTTGGATGGCTTGAAGCACCTCCAAGGTGTAAAATAATTCTAGAATCAAGGTTCAAAAAAAGTTTTATTTTTATATTTCTATTTCTAGGGTTATATTTTTAATTTAACTTTTGTATGATGTTTTTCTTATTGACTTACAGTGGTATTTTCAATAGTGGTGGTTGTTTGAATAACTTTACTTCCGGCATAATGGCTAGCCTTTTTGAATTGAAATTAGCCCAATCACATGCTAAAATGGTTAAGGACCTTTATCAAGAACGAATGTTGGCAACTTGTGAAATCTTGAATAATCATCTTCCAAAATCGTGCAAATTCATTGAACCACAAGGAGGCTACTTCATATGGATTAAATTGCCTGAGCACGTAGACGCGAATGACTTTCTTCGCGTGTGCTTGGAAAATAATAAAATATTCTTTATTCCTGGAAATAGATTTTCATTTGATAATAGTTTTAAAAACTGTTTTCGAATTTCCATAGCTTTTCATAAGAAAGAAGTCATGATAAGAGCTATGATGCAAATATGCGATGAACTGAAGAAATATTTAAATTTGTGAAATATTTATTTCGTAATAAATGTATTTTGAAACATAACTATAAATATGTCTCATGAAATTGAATAAAAGTTTTTACATAATTTGAGACGTTTTTCAATATAGTTAAAAACATTTTCAAAGGACTTTTAGATTAGTCAAATCAAAACAAAAATGTATATTTGGTAAACGGATTCTTCTGCCTGTTATTGGTTTAAAGCAAAAATGTTCATCGATGATTAGGGCTCTGTATTTTATTGCTTCTTTGTAGAATTCGTAAAGGCGCATCCAGTTCGCACCATTCAGATAGTTCATAACCTCTTCAATTTGCAGAAAGCTATTTTTAGAAGGAAACACGCCTTATCTCCGTCAGCATTGGAAGTGTAATACATCCTCTCTTTCATGCTGCTAATAGAGGGTTCATAGATAGACAACTTAATTACGATGGGGCCTTAAGTTTAGTCTAATCAGTTCTCCTCTTATCTTAAATATGAATCCAATGATAGAATGGTTATATTTGCTGGTGAAATAGTTTTTGTCGTTGAGGTTAAGTACGCACTTTGAATAATATTGCTTTTCCGTTGATGAGCGAGCTTTTTCAATATGCCCATACCTTTCATTTTCATCAGTGACGGATATTACTTGGTAAAGCATCTTCTTCAATTGAACCGCATTCATACTCCAATTCAGGGTCAAGCCACCGTCCGCCGCTAACAAGTTACAATCTTTTACAACCAGTTTTTTTGATTGAATTGCATACTCCATTATCTTTCTCGGTGGGAAAGGATAGCTTGGGCAGTAGCATTAAACACTATATCTTAAGTCAGTTGCAATTAGCTTGTTATTATAGATTCTTTTCCAATTAACACATTTTGCCGATTTAGCCTTATTTAGTTTGCTTTTGAGATGTTTTTCTAATTTTAAATTGAAAGTGAACTCCGTTCCTAAATAAATATAAGACTTAATTAAGTCTAGAGTTTGTTCGCCCTATTTCCATTGCGCGTCTCTCCCCGTTCTGCCAGATCCTTTCTTAAAAACCAGGACTTTTGATTTTTCCGGATAAACTTCTAGATTCCACATTTGGCAGTATTCTTCCAGTCTATTGATCATTTGGTGACTCCGCAAGAATGACGATGTCCTCGGCGTAAATCACCACTTTGATCCGTTTGTTAGCAAACTCCACTCCACAATTGAGATACTCATCCAAATCATCTAGAAAAGGTGCAAAAGTAAGGGGCTTAGATTATAGCCTAGTCTTACTCCTTGATTCACTTCAATCCTCTCTGATTTTTTTTCATTGTAAATGTATGCTTTGGTGTTTTGGTATAGTGTTTCAAAATTAGTTGACACGAAAGCGTTTCTGTTGATAGAATCAAAAGCTGCTTTAAAATCTACAAAAAAGGGCGTATAGTTTTTTTATGTTGGTCGACTTTCCACTGCGCAAGTGATAACATAAACTGTGGAATATCCTTTACGAAAACTACTTTAAAATTCGCTAATCTTGTTTTCATCTTGAACCTAACTGTTTAGTCTTTCGTAAAGAACATTGTGAATATTTTTAAGGCTGCATTCAGAAACGATATTCCTCTTTAGCTTGTAGGGTCCTCTACATCACCCTTCTTGTGGATTGGCATTATTAGGGCTTCAAAGAAGTGATCGGGGAACGTTCCAAATTTAAGCATATTGTTAAGCGCTTCTGTCAATTTAATCTCAAACAAAATTGTGTTTTTTTTAAAGAACTCAGCTGGTATACCATTTGATCCACCGGCCATGCCATTTTAAGACTTTGTAGAACACAACTCACTTCATCTTCAGTTATATTCTTATCGAGTTTCTCAAACCAAGTTGATAGTCGTGCATAACTCCAAGATATTTGTGTTGAAGAATTTAAAAGTAAAGCACAATGATAACTTAACGCCTGCAATGCCACTTCAGCTGAATCTTTAGAATTTACATTAAGTTTCCTCATTCAAGCCCAAAACTCTGCTGAATCTTTACTTCGACTTAAAGAAACCACTAAATTTTCTTCATACTTCTTTTTTTTTCTTTACATGTATTTATGTAAAGTTTGTAACTCTCCAAGTAATCTAACCTCACACTTGAAATTTCATACCTTCTCACGAGATTAAGAAGAGTTAATGATCTTTTCCTTAATTACTCGCATGAAAAGTCATACCATTCATTTTTTTAAGTTAACTTGTTTTTACTTTTCATACATCTCGCTGCTTCCCTACTAATTCGTTCAAGCTCGCAGATTGGATCAAACTTAAAAGAACTCCTGGTTTCACATTGAGTAAGCAAAGCAATTTGGTAGTTTAAAGTTGCCGATGTTTTCCAACTAAGCATGAAATTATTATGAGAAGCACATTCGAGCTGTAAATTTTTATAGTTATTAACAATATTCAGGAATAGTGGAAAGTAATCCGTATATTTTATATCCCCAACAGCAAAATCTTTTACAATAGAGCACCATTCTCCTCCAATCACTTACTTACTTAAGGTGGTGCTACAGTCCGGGGAGGACCAGCCAGCTCATACCCTAGCTAGCTGTCTCCAGTTTTGCACACCAAGTTGGTTGAGGTCCTCTCCCACCTGGGTGCGCCACCTGAGTCGCGGTCTTCCTCTACTGCGCCGCCCGTCCCACGGGATTGGATTGGAAGACCTTCCGGGCTGGAGCGTTGATGTCCATCCGCTCTACATGACCTAGCCATCTAAGCAGTTGGACTTTAATTTTGCTAACTAGGTCAGTGTCGCTGTAAAGCCCGTACAGTTCGTCGTTATGTCTTCTCCTCCATTCTCCATCTATGCGTACGGGACCAAAAATCCCCCGAAGAAAGCATCCTAAGACGGTCTTGCCTTCATTGACCACTAAACCCATCTTCTTCGCTTCCGTCGCAATGCTCAAAAACGCTCACCTAACATCACGCTTTGATCTTCCAATTATGTCAATATCATCTGCATATCCGAGTAATTGGATGGACCTTTGGAAGATTGTGCCTCTAGTGTTGACGGTTGAGTTTTGCACAGTTCTTTCCAGAACGATGTTGAAGAATTCGCATGACAGTGCATCGCCTTGTCCAAAACCTTTTTTGACATCAAATGCATCGGTAAGATCTTTTCCGACCTTGATAGAGCAGCGTGCATTCTCCATCGTCATTCTGCACAAACGGATAAGTTTGACAGGGATGCCAAAACTAGACATTGCTCGGTAGAGCTCTTCCCTATAGATGCTGTCATACGTGGCTTTAAAATCGATAAAGAGATGATGGGTATCGATTTGAAGCTCCTGGGTTTTTTCCAAGATTTGCCGTAGTGTGAATATTTGGTCGATAGTGGACTTTCCTGGTCTGAAGCCACACTGATAAAGACCAATCAGGTTGTTGACGAATGGCTTCAGACGTTCACATAATACGGCAGAGAGGATCTTATACGCAATGTTAAGGAGACTGATGCCTCTGTAGTTGGCGCAGTTTAGAGGGTCTCCTTTCTTATGTATCGGGCACACTATGCTGAGATTCCACTCATCGGGCATGCTCTCTTCCGACCATATTTTACAGATGCTCCGTACCAAGTCATCGCCTGCTGCTTTGAATAGTTCGGCACCAATGCCGTCAGCTCCAGCAGCTTTGTTTGACTTAAGTTTAGATATAGCTATCTTCACTTCGTCAAGGTCGGGTAGGCGGAATTGTTGATCTGCGTCGCCGAGGTTGAGTGGTTCTATCTCCCTTACAGCGGAATTCGGTTCGTCATCGCCGTTATATAATTTGGAGAAGTGATCTTTCCATATTCTCAGCATCGACTGTGGTTCTACTACGATGCTCCCCTGATCGTCTTTACAGGCTTCGGTTCGTGGCGGGTTTACGAACCTCATTCCTGTTGTGACATCCCTCTATCTACTCGATCGCACGCTTCTCATACTCTCTTTTTTTCCGTCTAAGAAGCCGGTGTTCCTCTCTCCTCTTCTGCTCGTAGAGCTCGCGAGCAGCTCTAGTCCTTTTGTGCAGCGCCGTTTTGTATGCCTACTGTTTCGCTGCGTGCGCTTGCCGGCATTTGTCATCAAACCAGGGGTTTCGCTGTGGTGGCCGTGTGAAACCTAGCACTTCAGAGGCGGCATCTCTGATGGCTGCAAGGCAATGTTGCCACTGGTTTTCAATGCTTAACGCAGTCAGCATAGGACTCCTTAAGAGGTTATTAGAGACTCGATCGGGAAAGGACATGGCAGTCTCTTGCGATTGTAGCCGTCTAACGTCGAATCTTCTCACAGTACTTCCTTGTTTTGGCTTGGATCGGGATATCCGTAGCCGTACCTTGGCTACAACGAGGTAGTGGTCCGAGTCAATGTTGGCCTCTCGGAATGTTGGGATATCCTGGATACTGGAGAAGTGTCGTGCGTCGATCGCAATGTGGTCAATTTGGTTGACGGTTGATTGATCAGGAGATTTCCATGTCCCCTTGTGGATATTAAGATATGTGAACTGCGTACTAGCTACCAGAACGTCTCGCCCCGCAGCGAAATCGGCCAGCCTGAATTCGTTGTCGGAGGTGGCGTGCAGGCGGTATCTCCCGATTATCCCAACAAAGATGTCTTCTCTTCCTAGCTTGGCATTAAAATCTCCTAAGACACTACTAAGGCTCACACTGTTGAAACTCAAGACTTTTTGCCTGAATCTAGTTCCAACAACAAATCCACACCCAAATAGACGCTGTCTTTGTTCACGGTAGCAGTCGCCGTAGTATATATCGCAGTCTTTTAGTTTGCGTTGCCCGGTCCATCCCATTGCACTTCATGGATGGCGGTAATATCTGCCTTGCAGCAGTTAAGGCTTCCGCTAATTTTTCGACTGCACGTGGTCTGTTAAGGGACCTAACATTCCACGTACATATCCGAAGTTCGTTGTCCTTATTTCGTTTGCGTGGGTTGTTAACAGTAAATCCGTCCGTATCCGAGGCTTGTTGGTGCTTCGCAACTAAAGGTATTTTTTAAGTGGCCAGGAAGTCATCCCGACGGCACAACCCCCAACCTGGAGGGCCAGATCCTTAGTATAACTCCAAGGAAAGGGACCCGGATAAACCGCTCCTTACAAGCCTGGGCTTCGAATATGTCGAAGAAGCCCTATAAGGTCTTCACTAAGTAGTTCAACCTCACTGGAACTGTAGGCGCCGCCGCCGTTGATTCCATCTCGAGAATTCGTCCGCTGAAGCCTCTCCTACCCTCTCTCGTTTGCTGCCCGCAACAACTTTCCACTGGGGTTGGAATGCAATCTCCAGTTGAGGTACTAGGCACCCGATGTTCACAGCGAGGAGGTGAGAGTAGAAGTTGATAGACAGAGGTGGGTTTTGAGAAAAACCTGTGGACGCTTCTGTCCTCTTGAATGCACATGTCTACATTTGAACATCTCCTCCAATCAGACCATAATCAATTACCCATATTGTATTCTTTTCTCCGAGACATCTTGTTAATTCTTTATCACTGTTTGAATGATATGTAAACTTAATTGATAACAATAACAAATAACATAAAGTTTTGACAAATCGGCGTTAACTTTTTCATTTCACAAACATTGATATTTCGTGTCACCCTGTCTTTTTCTCTCACTCACTTTCACAAGTGTCAATTTTATGTCAGTTTCAGCTGTCATTCCAGTTGTCAAAAAAAAACAAAAAAGAACAATAGAAAATTAAACCCTATTACAGAAGTGATTTCCTGAAGTTTGTTTCTTCTTTCGCGAAAAAATGAATCAAAACGATCTGCAGCACAATGATCTTCTCGATTCACCAATCCGTGGGCCTACCCTTTCAACTAGCACCTCAAGCTTCGAAGCCCTTGATCCACATGACCCAAATTTAAGTAAACTAGCGACTAAAATGTTTCGGAAAACTGAGGAATACATAACAAATGAACTGAATGCTCCACTCGAAGATTACAAACTTCTCGAGGACATGAACAAAGTAACAATTTCGAAATACTCAGAGATGAAACATGTAGCCGAGGGTCTGAATTTATCGACGAATGATTTGAACGATAAGTTCCAACAATTGGTAAACGGCTTGAAGTTAAATTTTCAATCGATATTAACTTTTTATTATTCCTTAGATTCCATTAATGCAACAAATTCACGAAATATCCGATACCGTTGATAAATTGGAGGCGGCAGCATATAAACTAGATGCTTATAGTGTGGCGCTGGAAAATCGTGTTAAGTCCGTACTTCAAAGGAAAACTCAATAAACTTTTTAAAAAAATAATTTCTTAATATTTATTATTCGTGTTTGTTTTATATTAATCTATCCGAGTATAAGTTTTATGATGATTGCGGCAATATTGAGGAATATCAATGGAACTAAAAAACGAACAAAATTAGGATTAACATAACTATTGTTAAGAGATATTTATCGAGCCTTACTTTTGGCCACAGTTCTAATGGAACGAATCAAGTTAAGCATTTGTGACTTCATAGAGGGTTGTCCGAAGTCTTGATGTTGGGCATTTGGGCCCCATCCAACTATAAGAATTACAACAAAATAAATAAAATGTCTGCAAGTAATTAAAGTGGTTAAAATTATACTTTTAGCAAGGAATCTTTCGTCGTGAAGAACACAGACTGCATTTAAGCAAAGCAGCGAAGCTTCAATTAAAGTCCATAGAGTAAACATTTTGCCAAATGTATCCTTTATTTAGATAAAACAATTTTTATTTTGTAAATTAGCGGCGTGTTCTTGATAAATATTTTTGTGATGATGATGATGGATGATGACGTTTATTATATTATTCCAGCAAGCAAACAGCTGTCTATGACATTTGGAAGTGGAAGCTTGGTTTTTGGGAAAGTTTGAATAAATAGTCCGTTTATGGCCTACCTGCATCGCATACAACAGAGTAAAGTGGCTTCCACTTGATATCTTTGTGTAGTCATAAGGTGGCGTTGAAAGTTTTATATATAAAAAGTTAAGTTAATAAAACTGCAATAGCTAATTTTGCAGTTGGCACTAGGTGTCTCCCCGTAAGAACTCACGACGATAGTACCATGTTTTTTATATGCAAAGATGACATACGATTCCGATACATGAATGTTGAGTTTTGCTTTTTCGTATATAAATACTATATGGGTTCTCTTAAACCCACAACAAAACTCAAATGATGGTTATGGCTGAAACACAAACACGCTTCAGATTCGGCTTCGCCTGACGTTTACGAGTTCAGCCATAGGAATTCAATGCATGCTATCACAATGAAGCTTCGACCTCAAGTTTCGTTTGACAATCGTAAGGAAAAGAACGTAATGTGACTCCAAACGGAAGCTTTAGTTCAATTATCTGAACATTTGCTTTGTCTGACAGCTCATCAGCTGTAAAAAAATGTCAACAAACAAAATATTTGCTCTTTGGAGGGATGAAATAATAGAAATGTCATTCAAAGCAACCTCGAAGCAGGCCTAACGTTGCTTTGACTGACACTTCCAATATGACATTTCTAAGAAGGCACTTCTGTCATTACCAGCTGTTATTTTTTCTTAAAATAAAAAATATGAGTTTTGAAATCGAAAAAATTAAATTTATCGCGGAAGTAATTTACACAGCTTATTATAACCAATGGGAATCCCTTCAAAAGCCAATGTATTTTGTTTGTTGACGTTTTTACAGCTGTTAAGCTGTCAGACAAAGCAAATGTTGAGCAAATTTGAACTAAAGCTTCCATTTGGAGTCACATTAGGCAACGTCCTAGTCACTGATAAAGCTTAGGTTCCCATCGATCACCGAAATCAAGCATCAGTGAGCGTGGTTAGTAGAAAGATGGTGGACCGTCTCGAAACCTACCGCATGCTGTTGTCATGTGTTCTTTCTGTCTGTCCTTCTTTCCCTTCTGTCCTCCTGTCTTGTATTGTTATCACCTTACAAAGTCTAGTCGCTCAAGGTGCTGTGTTCTCTACCCCGTACATTTATGTGCTGAGTAGTGTGTTATGTAATGTAATGGAGTCACATTACGTTATTTTCTTACGATTTTCAAATGAAACGTGAGGTCGAAGCTTCATTTTGATAACATGCATTGAATTCCTATGGCTGAACTCGTAAACGTCAGGCAGAGCCGAAGCTGAAGCGTGTTTGTGTTTCAGCCATTATTGGCACGACGCAATTTTCGATATTGAACTTAAAGCCAAACTAAGCGATCTATGGATGCGGATGAATTGGAAGAGAGTAATTCAATTCAAAATAAAGTTCACTCTGAAAAAAAAATTGACTACAAATGACAAGAGGGTTCGTTGATTGAGTGAACAGTGTGAATTTAAAGTCATCTGAAAAATAAATTTCACCTGTTGTTTCTTTGCTTCAAAAATATTTGTTTGTCAAAGAAACTAAGGACATCTGTTATTATAAAGTTTGACAAAATAAACATTATACAAAAAACAGGTTCAAAAGTTTCTCTAAATTTCCACTGAATCTTCAGAAAGGCTAGTAGCGTTAAAGATTAGATGACACCAACGTGAAGTTGGCTTCTAGCAGTCTATATCTATGAGGTCTATGTTGACAATCACAATTAAACGAAGACATGTATTTTTTGCGACTTTTTCCTAATGTAGCAGTCGTGAGTTAGGTCGCTTTGAATTATATCTTCGATAAATTGATTCGTTTTTCAATTTTCAAGGTTTCTTATTTTAATCCTTGAACATTTTAACAAAATATGTACATTTAGCATTTAAAAACAGGGCATTTTGATTCTTTTTAAAGTTGCAATGCCTCCTATATTTGAAAATGTTATATATAAAAGTAATAAAACATTGAAAAATGTATTTATTTTCAATAATGTAAATGTAATAGATTTTCTTTTTGATACTTCATCTGTCATTTATATTTTAAACATTGTTACTAAATTTCCATTTTTCAAAGAAAAAGTATACACCAGACGCGTTTGCGCGAAATAAATAAATGCGGAAGTGCAAGAAGACCTTTTTTTCATCTATTTTTTATATTTGTTTTATGATGCTTTTTGTTTGCTCTCCGTGCTTTTTAATAAAAAAAAGGAAACTTTTATTTTTTTGCTGATAAATTATTTTATTTTATATTAACTTTTCTTTTTATCGCAGTTTTACCTAAATAAATCTATTTATTTTCTTTATAAGTTATGTACATTAACGATATGTGTACATACCCTTAATTGAAATCATCCTCTGCATTAGATTCCACATTCCATAATTACCGCATTCATATCTTTTGTCTCAGATTTTCAAAGCATCCAAGCATATGTAAGAAAGAAACAGCACTAGTAAATAATTCAAATCAAATGAAAGCCCGGAATCCACACACAAAAGAAAGAGTGAGACAACTAATTGCCTCACCAACGAACTAGCAAGCAAGCATCTAATTTTTCCATATTAAAATTTTTGACGCAAATGTTAAATGTGACTCCCTTAAGTGTCCGAGGAAAATTACTAAAATTCTCTAAAAATTCATCAAATCCATAAAAATAAACAACCAAGCATATTTATAAAAGCAATCACTACACTTTGTGAATATAATTAAACTCAATTTCTTGCGATAAAAGTGTAAAATCGTGCCTAAAAAAAACTACGTATAACTTCTCTATAATCGCGTTTGGTGGGTGTCTTTTCTGTCCCCTAAATAAAATCTGATACATATACCACAGGAGAACTTTCATTCGGCCAGGCATCAGGCACAGCAAGAGTATAGGCCAGCCAGCCAGTTAGTCAAATTCAAAGCAAAAATGAGACTTCTCCTCACCAAGTAGAAGCAAGTAGAACCAGAAGAGACGAGAACAAAAAGAAAATAATTGTGCTCCTTTATTTGGTAGTTAAAAACAAGCTCCCTTGTGCTTGGTTACATATTATGTGTTGTTATATTTCTTTTTTGAGAATAAAATTCCAGTCAAAAAATATTGTTTACATTATTGAAGAATACGTGTTTACATTTAGAGGAATACATTTATAGAAATAAAATATTTTGCAACTGGGAATCAAATTTCCAAGTGAAGTGCTCTCATTTTTTCCCATTTATAAAGTGACATTGAAAAAAAAAAATATATTTCTATTTATATTGTGAAAGAGTTATTCGTAATGAAGTAGACCTGTGATTTTTGTTAAAAACAAAAACAAAGAAGAAGAAGAAGAATAAAGTTTTAAGAATTATTGTTGTTGAATTGAATCACCATAGCATAGCTAGAGAGACGCTCCAAGCATTAACAAACAACAATGAAGGAAGACGATGTTGTCGTTGTGAGCTCCGACTCTGAGGAGGATGAGGACATCGTATGGACGAGAAAGAGTAAGTATAAGTATAAGTTTTCTGTTCCCTTGTGTTTTTTTTCCCCAGTAACAGTAAAACCCTGATATCTGAGTTTCTTGTAGGTACACAACTTTACTTCGTGTCTTTTTTTTAGTTTACATTATGCATATAAGCTTTGTTCTAAAATATAATTCCCACTTTGAAGTGGAGGAGTATCAGTAACATTGTGCTATTCATTGAATGGATTTTCTGTTGCAAATTATTCTGTGTTTGGTTGGTACTGAAAAAGTCTTTCTAAAAGGGTTTAGAAAGGATATAGATACTTTTTACTAGAAACACGATGTAAAAGGATGCGAAAACTTTAATTTTCTGTGTGTTATTATTCTTGCTAAAATGTCTGGATTTATTTTGTTTTGTTGACAAATTGATGAGAAATTCTCTGGTTTTACCTCTTCTCGAATTTATTGCTTTTCTGTTTTGATTTTTTTCTTCGCTGGAGAAAACTATATAATATCTCCATGGCGTTCAGAGTCAAGGTATGGGCGTAGGAGCAATTTACATTTGTATTTCTATTTTGTTTTTGACACGTTCTATGTATGTACTTGGAAGGTAATTGCAAAAAAATACCGTTACATTATTCAGTAGTGTTTTTTGCCGGTTTTGGTTAAAGCTCTAAAATGAGTTGACTTTCAAAGTTTTCATTAACTTATTAGTTTAGAAGAAGAAGTTCTAAATTGTTTTATTTCTTATAGGTCTTAGTAAAAAAGTTTACAAACTAGGTACCTACCTACCTAGGTAATAATGATAAAATAGATAATGTAGGTGACTTCAATACTTAAGTATTTTTTATTATGATCCTTGACTTTTATTAATGTATTCAATTATTTATTTAACAGTTTAAATGGATTTGTATGTTCAGTGTATACCTATTTATAAAAAAGTAGTTTTGTTTGTAATGAGAGAATTGTTATCCATAATTATTCTAGCTCATGGGTTATTATTATATTAAATAGCTTAATGTCAAGTTTTGGTAAAAGGGATGTGTCATGATGTTGTCATATTGAGTATCAAATTTTAATAAAATCCCGCCTGAATCGTCAGTTGTGAGAACGGAATAAGTTCATTTTGCAAAAGTGTATAGACTGAATAGCGTCTTATTTTACTTTTTTGAGATACAAGACCCATAGATAAAATGAAGATGACGTAGATTGAGGTAAACATTTTGTTTTTAGTAGGTTCTGGTAGCCAGGTATAAGGGTTTGAAAACGTTCGACTTGAAATTTTAAATAAGACTCAAATTTTAATGAAATATAAATATACCTACATAATTTATTTAAAATAAAGTTTAACAAAATATTTAAGTAATAGTAAAATTATGTAAATAAAAACAAACGTGGTATACATAAGCAAGATCACATACGAAAATATAATAAAAATTAAAGTTTAATAAAAAAAAGTTGTATCCTTCTTATTCTTCATCACCTTCAGAAGCTGTGGTTAACCATGTTACTATACTTAGGTAAAACTCCTTCTAGTCGTCTTCTATATACGATATGATTTTGCGGACATCCTCCATCTTTTTATGGTTTATGGGAATTTTATTTTCATAAGGCATTTTTGTTGGTAAGGCAGGAGTGGCGAGGCATTTTTGGAGCAAAAACTGGTGTTTTATAAGACCGTCGATCCATGCCGAAGTTTCCACGCGTCCTATAGATGTTGAGCTGTAGGTCAGATGTCAGTATTTAGAAATCATAAACATGGAATCCTTACTTAATGATTTGCAGGTTTTCTTTTAAAAATTTGGCGAGGTGTTTTTGAAATCCAGTATTTCATCAGACGAAATGCTCGTTACTCTAAATAATCCATTTCGTTTTGGGTTGGATATTATTGCGTTGTATTCGCAGGGAGTGTATATATCCGATCAGTTCTTCTTATAAGCGTTTTTGCTGTACTGATGAATAACCTTAAAACGGCCCAATGAATCTAGTAGCAGGAAGAATCTTACTAGTGTGTTGTTCCTGTTTTGCCCTCCACACGCGTCACTAAATACATGTAGTTCTTTGAATTCAGGATCAAGATTTTGATAACTCTTCCACAGCAGACTGCAAACGTCATCAGGTCCTCGCTTTGCTATGCCTTCATGGTACGTATAAAAGTCCGCAGTGGTCGTCATTATATCATGGATGCAAAATACACAGAGTCACAGTTTTTGCAAATAAAACATTTCTTGCACTGGGATCTTCGGCAAAGGCAGGTTCTGGATATAGTCAAAAACAATAGCTCCAACATGTTCTCTTGCACCACATAAAGCCAGCACTTCTTGCTGTTCATTGTAAAACTTTTTTGCCCGTCTCAGATGAATTATTTCTTCTGCGGCCGCCTAACGTTTAGCAATAGCACTTAGTCCTGCACTATTAATTTTTGTACTTAGTACCTCGCATGTTGAACAGACATCCTGGACTTATTCCGTTCTTCAAACTTATGAAATTTGTCACCCCCTGTAACATCGACAGCTAAAACATTTTTTTTGTTTTTTTTTTCGGCTTAGAAGATGCGTCTACGTTCAAAAAATGAATTTCGAAAAAAGTGGACTTATTACGTTCTCACAGCTGACGATTCAATGTAGATCTAATGTTAAATTGAAATGTGTACTTTTGTTTTGAACTGAATTAAATTAGCTGGTATTTTGTAGCCATATTTATACAGATATGGACAGTAAAATAGAAACACCAAACAGAGTTTCAAAATTCAAGTTTTTATTGACTAAAAAAGATTTTTTTTTTCAAGTTTGGTCTTCATTTTCTTAATTTCTTTGTTTCAAACTGAAATTGTCCATTATTTATTATAAAATTATAACTAAAAATATTTTTAATTTATAAATGTAAAGAAAGGAACTAATTTCGTGGACATTAAAATAGATACAGAGATTTAAACATATATATTTAAATGTAAAGCTATTCTGGATTTAAAAATAATTTTAATATCCTAGTAGCCTAATATTTTAGTAGCCTAGTTCTTAGCTTGAATTACAGTTTGACATCTGTTGGACATTGAGTCAATTAAACGGCGGCATCTGTCAATTAAAATATTGTACAACTCCTGTTGAATCATCCTCCAAAGTTCGGCTTATTTTTTTTGTTTCCCAACCGCTCATTTTTCATCTCCTCCAAAATGTTCTATAGGATTAAGGTTAGACGATTGGGATGGCCACTCCAATACGCTGTTTTTTTATCTTTAAACTACTTTTAAGCAGATTTGGATGTGTGCTAAGAATCGTTATCCTGCGCTGTAGACAAGTTTGTGAGGCATATTCTCGTCCTCATAAGGCAGCATTGTATCCTTTATGATATTCACCTTCATATTTAAATAAATAACCCCAAAGTATGATACTGCCGCCACAATTCTTGACCGTTTTCTAGATGTATTTGGGATTTAGTTGTTTGAAAGGAAGCCTTCTAACGGAACCAATTTATCTTTGTTTCGTCCATCCACAAAATATTCCTCCACTTTTTTAACCCTTTTGGCCCCCTCCAATCAAAATGGTCTTGGGCGAATTTAAATCGCGTTGTTACCTATATTTTGTTTTCCTTTGAAAGGACACCATTCTTGCGATCCTTCTGAACAAGTTAGCTTCAACAAGTAGGTATTCTACGAACATTTTTGGAAGTTATTTGAAGCTGTATTTTGTTTTTTATTTCCCTTAAAGACTTGTAAGGATTTTTTTTGAGGCGCAAATGATCTTTCAATCTTCTCTTGGAGTTGTTTTGCTTGGTTTTCCCAAGGAGTTTTTTTTGGGTTAATTGGTCATATTGCTTTTGCAATCAACTTGAGAGATCTTCTCATTATTTTGTGAATATTTCTCAAAGAACTAAAATGACATCTCTTTCTTCTAGGGAACAATGCTTACCACGACCCAAGTTTTCCTTAGAATTAATTTTAATATTATTCAAATAATTTGAATTTAATTCCTAAAGTGAACTTATTGTTTTATAAAAGTAAAAAAAATATTAAAAGCTAATAATTTTGATACTAGTAAAATATTAAGGTCTGTGTTCCAATGTGTTTCTATTTTAATTTTCATCAAAAAGACAGTCTTACTTAAGGAAAGGTTCATCTCCAAAAAATCAACAAGCTAAAAAAATTAAACCCATGTTATTTTGCATAAAATAGTCTAAATATTTGTTTGATAAAGGTTTAAGCTACTTCTAATGCATGTTGTTGTTTTAATTTGGCTTTACTCTTAGCAATTGTCTCTGTGTCTATTTTAATGTCCATATCAGTATGTGTTTTAGCATTGCCAAGTCGTCATAATCAACTACACCTAGTGCGTTCAAGTACTTACATAAGTACTAAATTTCCAGGTGATTGAATTTGAAGAGCTTCTAATTTTTGAGCTGTCATGTAAAATTGGATGACTTTTACAGATGACTTTAATTTAAAGAAAATAAATAAATTAGGTGACGTACCAGTACGTTGAAAACTAGGGCCTGGTGACTTACAACTCTCAACCGTTCCTGTGTGTGAGTAATGTAGTCAGGGATACAGGAACCTAGAGTTTTAAGCCGAATCCGATGACAAGAATTACTCTTTTAGGATTTGTCAGTTACTGGCAAGAGACATGGATTGACATTCTATTGTATGTTTTTAAACCTACCTATCTTCCTTATTTTTCAATATTTTGCGCATTCATGTTTCTAATCCAATCATTTTGTCTATCTATCGAACTTTTCATATAGTATTATACTAGATCCAAGAATGTTGTGCAAATCTGTTTGTGGCTTAACTAGACTAGACGAAAAATTTCTCTACATTTATGTATTTGCAATTGTGTAATAATCTTTATAAATATAACATTTATTTTAAAACATTTCTTGAATAATTAAGTACATATCGGCTTAACTGTAGTTCGAATTTTTAAAAACAGAGCACCAAACTCAGTTTTTTGTTTATACTATTTTTGAATATACAGATTGAAAGATACTTTAATCCTAATATTCTTTTTGAAATCTCAAAATACTTACAGTTGTGTTCATAAAAATAGCAGTTTTTTTTTAAATTAGATTGTTAATTATTTAAATGACGGAAACTCTTACAAAAAAAACTAACATGTTACTTGCAAAAATGGTCAGTAACGTCTTAAAATGGCAAAATAAACCGAAAACGCGAGGCCCAAAAAGGATGACTACTGAAAGAACTGCCAGAAAAATTGTTTAGCTATCAAAACAGAACCCATCCATAGGCTCTAGGAAAATAAGAAATGGACTTCAACTGTCTATTATAGCCCAAAGTCCACGCTAGGTACCATTCTAGACGAAAAGGCATGTGGCAAAGAGAATGGAGTTTGCCAAAATGCATAGAGAATGTGCAAAAGAGAAATAGAGGGATGTTCTGAGGAGCGAAAATTTCTCATTTTGGATGCAAAGTAGCCCTTTTTGGATCCAAGGGTCGTCCAGAATATGTGAGAAGACCCCAAAATGCAGCAAACGATCCACGGTACACTATAAAAACAGTAAAGCATGGTGGAGGAAAAATTATGATATGGGCTTGCTTTACATATTACGGGGTCGAGCCTATTTATCATTTCGGGGATACAAGGGATGCAACCGACTATGTGAAAATTCTCGAGGAGGTTCTGTTACCGTATGCTGAATAGGAAATGACTTTGGTTTGGGTATACGAACAAGACTATAACCCAAAGCATGCGTCAAAAAATGCAAAAATCATGGTTTGCGCAGAAGAAGTTATCCGCTATGGAGTGTCCCGCTTAATCCCCCGACCTCAACCCCATCCAAAATTTGTGGGGGGATGTTAAGAAAGCAGTTCATAAAGCAAAACCCAAGAATTCGAAAGAATTGTGGGAAGCAGTGCTTGATTCGTGGAACGCAATACCAGTCGAGAGCTGTCAGGTTTTAGTGGACTCGATGCCACGTAGATGCGAGGCAGTCATAAAAAACAATGGTTATGCAACAAAGTACTAATTGTAAGCTAACGTTATTTGTATACTTTCATATAATTGATATAATTGATTACAGTTTTTCTTACTTCTTATGTAATAGATCCAGTACTTTATCTTGCACTGCTATTTTTATGAACAGCCATATATTTAAAAAACGGTTTGTACTGTGACAAAGCTAACGGTAAAAAATTGATAATACTTATTTTCTGTTATTATGAATAAAATATTTTAGTTTGTTATTAGAAGTTTAATGAAATATTTTATTACGTTGATATTGAAAGCCTTTTTGTTTTATTTGTAGAGCACTGCTATTTTTATGAACACAACTGTATATAACATTTAACAAAAAACTACATAATAATCATTTGTCTTCTTCTCAAAAAAGAACCTGGATAACAAATTTATATCAGTGCTGTTTCTAGTTCACATGAACTAAATGGGCAAGTACATGTCCACAGTCAAGACTTTTATAGTTCATACATCTTAGATCAGATTAAAGGATGATGCCAATAGGTCTACTAAAGTTCCCTAACTTCTGTTAGGGAACTTCAATTATAAACAGGTGTTTATCTAAGACTTATAAAAAGTATTCTTTTAAATGTTATGTATTCATTGAGGATATATCTGGAATATTACTCATTACAAAGTTACAAAGAAATAACTACTAATAAACAAATTATGAATGCAAAAGCAAAAAGTCTGTAAATAAATACAAATTACATATAAAATCATTTGGTTTTGAATAAATTTTGATGTAAATAGGTAAGAACATAAATCCGTCTTTAGAAAGAAGATAGCTCTTAATAAAACTAAAACAAAAGTATATATTTTTCATTAAGAATGCGTTCAAATATTCTACCGGGCGATTTTTTAAAAGCTATACAAAAGTTTTTCAAAAGAAACACACAATTCAGAAAAATGCATAAAATCTTTATTTGAATCAATAGTACAGTTCATATAATTTAATGTTTGCGCCTCAAATGATCCCTCTAAGTCCAATTTTGGCATACTATTTCCAACATTTCGGCTGGTATCTCACGAATAAATGCTTAAAGACGTTAAATCGCACGATCTAGGCGCCCAATTGACAGGTCCCGAACGTGAAATAAGTCAATTTTTGCGCAAGATGTGTGGCACCGTCTTGTTGAAACCACATGTCATGCAAGTCAATCTCTTGCATTTTGGGCAAAAGAAATTGGATATCATGTCACGGTAGCGCTCACCATTCACAGTTACGTTACGATTCGCATCATCTTTAAAGAAGATGCGAATGCCACCTGCCATAAACAGCACTAAACTGTGACATTTACTGGGTGCATTGGTAGTTCTTGCAATGCTTCTGGCTGAAATCACTCCAAAACCTACATTTCTGCTTATTTACGCACCCATTGAGCCGAAAATGAGCTTCATCGCTAAATTTTTCGATAAAAAAGTGGATCTTCGGCCAACTTTCCAAGAGCTCACTCTCCTAAAACTTTACGTTGCAGTAGGTCGTTCGGCATCAATTCTTGCACCAGCCTTATTTTAAAAGGCATCACACCTAAATCCTTCGGCAAAATTTTCCACGTTGTTGAGTTACGGCGACGGCGACGAATTGATAATTGATGTTCATCATTTACACTAGCCGATACAGCTGAGATGTTTTCATCAGTTCACACTCTACGTAAGCGTATTAGTGGTTTAATGTCCAACAATGTAAATTTGTTGCGAAATTTAGTTACAATAGTCCGAATAACCCCTTCAGTAAGTCGATTAAACTGATCTTAACTTGGAAGAAGCGCGCGATGAACTTTCTTAACAGAGCACACATTTTGGTTATAAAATTCAAATTTGCAAGCGTTGTTCGTTTGTTACACGATTCATGGTTAAATTATAGACCAACCTGAAGATGTTTGACAGTGAAACAAAACACGAAAAGAGTGTCAGCTGTTTAAAAAAGTGTTGCAAAAAGATAATAGCTAAAAAATCACCCTTTATAAGAACAAACCTTTTCTCACTCTGCTCGATTATTTTGAAGTTATCTCTTATTTTTCTATTATTTGCTCGTACCGTTCTTCATTTCCTTCCAAATTACCAAATTAAACCGGTGACCATTTTTGTTATTTTTTTGTTTTTAAAACTATCAAACAACTCGATACTCGTTCAAAAGTAAAAATTTTTTTGAAAACAAGTTCGTATAACCGGCATCCGATTCTACTTTCATACGTAGTACGATTTGAAAGTAAAGGGTGATTTTTTTGAGGTTAGGATTTTCATGCATTAGTATTTGACAGATCACGCTGGATTTCAGACATGGTGTCAAAGAGAAAGATGCTCAGTATGCTTTGACATTTCATCATGAATAGACTTACTAACGAGCAACGCTTGCAAATCATTGAATTTTATTACCAAAATCAGTGTTCGGTTCGAAATGTGTTTCGCGCTTTACGTCCGATTTATGGTCTACATAATCGACCAAGTGAGCAAACAATTAATGCGATTGTGACCAAGTTTCGCACTCAGTTTACTTTATTGGACATTAAACCAACCACACGAATGCGTACAGTGCGTACAGAAGAGAATATTGCGTCTGTTTCTGAGAGTGTTGCTGAAGACCGTGAAATGTCGATTCGTCGCCGTTCGCAGCAATTGGGTTTGTGTTATTCGACCACATGGAAGATTTTACGCAAAGATCTTGGTGTAAAACCGTATAAAATACAGCTCGTGCAAGAACTGAAGCCGAACGATCTGCCACAACGTCGAATTTTCAGTGAATGGGCCCTAGAAAAGTTGGCAGAAAATCTGCTTTTTTATCGACAAATTTTGTTCAGCAATGAGGCTCATTTCTGGTTGAATGGCTACGTAAATAAGCAAAATTGCCGCATTTGGAGTGAAGAGCAACCAGAAGCCGTTCAAGAACTGCCCATGCATCCCGAAAAATGCACTGTTTGGGGTGGTTTGTACGCTGGTGGAATCATTGGACCGTATTTTTTCAAAGATGCTGTTGGACGCAACGTTACGGTGAATGGCGATCGCTATCGTTCAATGCTAACAAACTTTTTGTTGCCAAAAATGGAAGAACTGAACTTGGTTGACATGTGGTTTCAACAAGATGGCGCTACATGCCACACAGCTCGCGATTCTATGGCCATTTTGAGGGAAAACTTCGGAGAACAATTCATCTCAAGGAATGGACCGGTAAGTTGGCCACCAAGTTCATGCGATTTGAAGCCCTTAGACTATTTTTTGTGGGGCTACGTCAAGTCTAAAGTCTACACAAATAAGCCAGCAACTATTCCAGCTTTGGAAGACAACATTTCCGAAGAAATTCGGGCTATTCCGGCCGAAATGCTCGAAAAAGTTACCCAAAATTGGACTTTCCGAATGGACCACCTAAGACGCAGCCGCGGTCAACATTTAAATGAAATTATCTTCAAAAAGTAAATGTCATGGACCAATCTAACGTTTCAAATAAAGAATCGATGAGATTTTGCAAATTTTATGCGTTTTTTTTTTTTTTTAAGTTCTCAAGCTCTTAAAAAATCACCGTTTAGAATGAGTAGGAAATAAGTTTCGAATAGAATTAAAAGTAGGATCGAGTAACATAGTAGGGCTCCTGAGTTAAATGATTTTAATGCTTTCTTTCAATAATTAAAAAGAAATTTATTTTGTTTTACCCTTTTATACTAAAAACAGAAGAGCTCCATCGTAGAAAAATTCTGAAAACACAGAAATCTAAGTTTGCATTAAGCATATTCATTTCTGCTAAAGGTATTCAAATCAAAAAACGACACTTAACCCTCTCTTCTCGAACCTTTAGTTGAATTTTTACCCTTATATCATACTTAAACGACTGGAAAAATGAAATATGCAAAATACACACAATTATTTCGATAATATTTTAAAGATTACAGCTAAGTTAATTGTTATAAAGATGGTAAATATTCAGGTACCTGCCTAGCATAATTGAATTAACTTGTATTGTTTGTAACAATAAAGTGCTTTTGTATTCATCGTTTCCAGAAAATGATAAAAGCGCGAACAATTTCATTTTTGTCTTGCTCAAATCGCCACATCATTTATTGGTCGATTTTTGGGAACGTACTCAAGAAAATAGACAGCTGGTTGCTTAGAAATTCTTGGAATTTTTTTTAATATAACGGAAAGAAGAACAGCCAAAACAAATCTTAAAAACGGTTTCGTCTATTACATACTAATTCTAATTCAGACTTACTAATTTTGTCGTTTATTTTGTTTTGGCTTGCTTTCACACAAACTTTGCCCATGAATGCTATAACATGATATTTTGTTTCGTATGCAAATTCATTAAATTAAAACAACTTAGGGCTTACCGGTTTTTGTGTTGTTTTATTATATGAGTTTAAATAGAGCACATGCATTCAGCAAGTTGCAAAATTTCATTCAAATGTTAAGAGCATTTTAAAGTTCAAATTAAATTTGACTTATTTATTTATTATTGTTTATATTTTTAATAAATCATAAAAATTAAATCGCTGATATACTGTTTTGACTGTTTGGCGTGAAATATTCTCTTCATTTCTTTCGGAACTACAGATATGGAGAAAGCTCATATTATGATATAAAGTTTTTAGTCTTTTGTTAATAATTATGCATACACATAATAACTTTTTTTTATTTAACAGCTTCCTTATGTTTATGATTATTATGAGAATATGATTTTTGGATAGGTGGGGTTTCTTGTTTATGTTCTTCACAGCAACCATAAATAACGGAAACTGAAAGTTCAATATTCTATATTCTCCGGTTTATTATGTTGGCATTGTTTTTTTTTTTTAATTATGTTGAGGTTGACACTCTTTGTTAGATTTTCTTTTCTTGCAACCAATCTTTGAATGTACTTATCATTTAGGTAGACAGGTTGTCAGGTTAGACTCATTGATAACCTTAAGAAGACAAAAGAAATTAAAACGAAGAAAAAATCATCATACATTGAAGGTGCATTCATAAAATAGCATTCAAAGCGAGGGAAACTAGATTATATAAAATGCATGCCTTATCAATTTATCTATTTTTTATCTTTCAGCTGCTGGCGTAAACCTAAAAAGAAAAAGCTTCTAAATCTGACTTCGAAAAAAAATCATTTCAACAATGGACTGATTTTTTGCGGCGTGATTTTTTGCAAAAATAATATGATTATAAATACCTGCTTCCTATACATACATGTGTACATTTTTTTAAAACTAATAGTACAACATTCAACTCGATTTTAGTTGCTAGGCAGTCTTTTTGATATTTCTACCGCACTTCGTATAAATTTCATCAGGGTACAGGATATTGCCCGAAATATTTATTTAATTTTAGTTCCAATTTCAAGGTTAAAAATGTATACATTTTTGATATTGAAGAAAATAATTCTAAATTGTCAAGATTATAAAAAACAACAATCTTCCAGTTTAGTTCCCTTCAGGACCTTTCTATAAAAGAAGATTAAAAAATCGTTAATCAATTTTTTTGTTGAGGAAATCATAATTAGATGTTTATTTCATTGCAAAGAGGAAGAAAGTATGCCGAAAACAATACCAACTAGTTGCAACACCAAGAACTTTTCATGAAATGTTCCGTAACCAAATTTGAAGCTGTGTGTCGTTGATAACTTCACGAATTCAATCTTTAAGCTCCTGAATCAATTGTGGATCATTAAAATAGACCACTGCTTCGCATGGCTCTATAGAAAAAAACCTAACTGTGTGAAATCATCGTGATCAGATGTTCGATAAAAAACACGGTCAAAAAAGTTTTCTTGAAAAATTGATATTGTTCCTTTTGCTTTTGTTGACACGTAGTTGCGTTTTGTTGTAAATAAATGGTATATATGTATATACGAGGTGTGTTCAAAAAGTAACCGGAATTTTTTATTTATTCGTTTACATCAATTTAGTTCCCCAGATATAATACACTTATGCCAGCGTTTTTTCCAATCTTCGAAGCACTCTTGATATTCACTTTTTTATACGTCCTTGAGAATTCTCAACGATTCGGCCTGTATTTCTCTTCAACTTTGGAAACAGGAAAAAGTCACACGGAGCCATGTTTGGTGAATATGGAGATTGGAGCGTGAAAAAATTACGAACAAGCACCGACGAGTGGGCAGGTGCGTTATCGTGGTGCAAAAACCATGAATTGTTTTTCCATAAATCTGAGCGTTTTTTTCTGATTGCTTCACGCAATCTTTAAGGTAATACTCCTTATTAACCGTACGAACTTGTGGTAAGAACTCTTGATGCACTGTGCCATTAAAATCGTAGAATACAGTAAGCAAAAAACCTTTACATTTCATCGAACTTGACGTTGGATGCTTCCAGGTGGACGATTGTGCTTTGGTTTCAACATCATCACCGTACACCAGTTATGACCCTTTCAAACAAATTTGGATCGTCGTTGACGTAATTTAATAGCTTCTGAGCGATGTTCATGCGATAGTTTTTTTGGTCAAAATTCAGCAGTTTTGGAATGAATTTTGTAAAAATCGATCATAAAAACACGTCGAGGCTTAGCATCTACCACAGAGAAATTAAGGAGTGAATATAGCTGAAAATTGCATCATACTTTAGGGGCATGTATATCAACACAATTAAAATGACCTTTGGCCTCTACATACCCGCGAAATTTAAAAATTCCGGGTACTTTTTGAACAAACCTCGTATAACATCTCTTAATTCCAGCCACAATAAACATTAATCTTAATTCCCAGTCCCATTTTCTACTAAGTAAAGTCCAGTCACAATGCCTAACCAAAAACCGAACCAAACAGTGATACATTGTGTATTAAAAGCCTATTCAGCAATTACAGTCCCTGGCCATATTATTAAACGCACTGCAGAATTTGTGTAACTATTAGGTTATCTATATATTATATCTATATATATATAAATGAATCGCTGTTCGTTAGTCTCACTAAAACTCGAGAACGGCTGAACGGAGTTATCTTTTCTTTAAGCTTGAAATGTACGTGGAGGTCTAGAGAAGGTATAAAAGGCGGAAAAAATCGAATAATTTCCGGGAAAACCCTAAAAACAGCCCTTTTCTATTTCCCATACAAACGTTTTCTATAGTTAATTTTAACTTAATTCAATGATGCTTTTTTAATGCTATTCAATGACAGCACCCAATTGTCATATGCACGATGCATTAAACCACGAGTTGCAAAGGGAACAACAGTACGACATTGAAGAATTGGCCGAAACAGTTCGTACAAATGTTCAACAATTAAATCAATAACAAAGAATTGCGTACGACACTTTGATAGAAGCTGTGAACTGTGGATCTGGTGGAATTTATTTGCTGGATGCATCCGGAGGAACCGGAAAAACGATCTTAATTTCATTGCTTTTGGCGAGGATCAGATCGCGAAATGATGTTGCTCTAGCGCTGTCTTCATCTGGAATAGCTGCGACTCTGCTAGAAGGCGGACGAACTGCCTACTTAATGCTAATTTTTGCCTTGAAATTACCATTAAACATGCAAATCACCGAAACACCGATTTGCAACATCGCCAAAAATAGCGCAATGGCCAAGATCCGTTGTCATCATGCTGCATAACACTAATCAACTTCGACTATGCAATGGAATAAGACTGGCTGTGAAAAAGCTTATGAATAACGTTATTGAGGCAACAATCATAAAAGGAAAATACAAAGGAGAGGATGTCTTAATCCCGCGCATACCGATGATTCAAACGGATTTACCATTCGATTTTAATGTCTTTCAAATTCCAGTACGTCTGGCCTTTGCGATGACAATAAATAAATCGCAAGGATAGTCTTTAGAAGTTTGGGGAATCAACTTGGAGTTTCCCTGTTTCGCACATGGACAGTTATAAGTCGCGTGTTCGTGCGTCAGAAAAGTGTCTTCTTTGTTTATTTACGCACCACAAAACAAAATAAAAAATATAGTTTATGAGAAAGTTTTAAATTGATTAACAAACTGTATCATAACAGTATGTGTCTGTTAATAAAAAGTTAAACCTTGCAAATAGCACGTATTTCAGGAAAACTCTGTTTTTTTTTTTAAGTAAGCAACATGATGTTTCGAAAATAATAATAAAACTTCATGCTTCATTAAAAAATGCCTTTTTATTCAATACGTTTTGTTTGTTTGGAAATGAATTTACACAATAGTTTAATTCTTTTATTTATCGATTGAGGCAGTACGAAGTCTGCCGGGTCAGCTAGTACGTTATATTTTTAAATATTATAGAAAAAAAATTCTATAAATCTGTTGTTTATTTTTTATAAACAAGTAGGAAATAGTTTATATTCTGCATACAAAATAATTTAAATGCATTACAATATTCGAAAACCTGATTAAAACAGCTGAAAATTGAGATTTTGAATAAAATCTAAAGTGCGTCTAATAATAAGGCCAGGGACTGCATACTTTGATAATCCGAGTATATTCTATGTACTCATTTATTTGTTAGTGACGAACACGATTTTGCTTATTTATACAACACCTTTTTAAAAAAAACACCAAAACTAGTCTTGCTAAATGTGAGTCTAAAATGTAACCTCTTATTGGAAACCTCTTTAATTTTCCTCAAGAAGAATTTAATCTTTGCTAAAATAATGTATTTTTTCACAAACCCTGGCTCTTGGGAACAAATGTACAATTGTTTTAAGAGAAACTTCTGTTATTAAAAAAAACGTCGTTTAGATTTGGCTTACAATTTTCGGCGGTTTATTTATTTCGGTCGTTATCACAATTATTTATACATCAATTAGACTAATTTTTAATAAAATGTTTTCTCATTTTGCAGATCAAAACAAACAATACCAAATACTGTCGGAAAAAATCAGGCCTATTTTATATTATCAAGTTCAATCTGGCTACAAGAAATCCATAAGATTTCCATATGATAAGTTTCAGGAGTTTGCAAATGATTTTCAGAAATCGCTTGATCTTGTTAACACGGAATCAACTAAGGCATTTATATGGAAAAATTTAATACGCTGGATTGTATCAATTAAGCTTTGTTATGAAAATACCACAGATGTAAGTTGAAAAGTGTTTTTCTTTTTGATAATAAAAAAGTTTATCATGTGTATATTAATATTCATCTTTCTAGTGTATCAACGACCGATGCTTCAACCTCATCTTGACGGATCTTATGGCTCAATACATAAATTACAAGTGCAAACTGAATTCTTCTATTAGTGATGAGGATGAAGTTAGTCGTGTAACAAACGACATTATACTTACATTAAATTTGGTATTCAGCGGCTGGGTGCCAGGAATTTTGATGACACTTTTAAAAATTGATGTCATTGATGAATATCAACTGATATTGTATCCGATATTTAGGTATATTTAATTTTTCGTAGTAATGTATAATTTTAAGTAATATAATTTAATTTTAATTTCAGAAAATACCTCTCCAACAAGCATCTTCATGAAACTACCGATTTTATTTCTTATTTGCGGCTTATTCTTTGCTTTAGAAAATGGAAAAAACTAACGCATTTAAAAGAAGACAAAGAAATAATTAATGAAATAGCTGTTGGAAAATCACTTAAGGCTCTTAATTCCGATCTTATAGATTTATCAACAGAAACAGTTGATATACCTGTGTTGCCTAGAACTGTACCAGCAGTTAATGAAGACAATCGCGAGTTTGCCAAAATAAATGGTCTTATTGGTTTTGCTATTAAAAATCGAGAATCTGGAACTAGGTTTGAAAAAGATTAAAATAAAAAAAAAATCATTCTTAGTATTTTTTTAATGTTATTTACTTTTTTTTCTAGAATTTTGCTTATAAGTAAAACATTTGAACTTGATGATGCTATAGAGCAGTTTTTCAAACAGTATAGTGAGTACATAAATCGGTGGACTCCAAAGTTGTTGGATGTATCAAAATGGGTGAGTTTTGAATGGTATGGATCGAACTATATAATTTTTTTTACAATTGTAAGTCCTTTCTGTCCTTTGTAAAGAAAAAATGATATAGTTCGATCTTTATGCTTCTATTTTCTACGGCTTCAGGTTGTATTTTATTTTTAAAATGATTTTAATTAATTCTTGAACATATTTTTTACAGGGTTTAAATATTGTAAAACCTTTTGGAGAGCAGTGTCATATTCTTTTCAATAACATAAATGTTTTAAGTATAGTATAGAGTCCAAAAAAAATAATAAAAAGGATTCAAAAAATGAAATACTCAATTTTTCAACCCCAATTTGAATACCAGTCTGAAATAGTACTTACATTTTTTATGCCACACATTTATTCAATATGAGTCCAATAGAATCGTTCCTTATAAATTCTCTATAATATATTATTTTTTCAAAATCAAATTTGAAAAAAGCAAAGAACATAATACGGCAATTTTTTGTTATAAATTAATCATATGACTATATAAAGTTTGGAAAAACATTTTAATTGTATGCTTTTAATTTCGTCTATGTGTTATGGATTTATTAGTAAGGGGAAAAGTTGTTATTCATTTTGGGTTACATCATCGTTAAAGTTACTGCCATCGACGTAGCGCATTATGTCATAGAACTAACAATGTATCTAATGTAAAGTTAACAGCAGAACCTTTAAAACTTATAAAAAAACTCGTCTTCAGAGATTATGAAATACTGAGAATTAGAGCTTTTATACTTTATATAAATACAAAAATTGAATTTTTGAATTCTTTGTTCTTACAAGAACCCTCTTTAATCCAAGCATTCCTTAAAGTTAGTTCCTAGTGAACGAAAAAAAATTGTTTATTTAAATAAAGCTCTAAAACCTAGTCCGCTGCCGATGCGTAAGTCTTAAGGTTTTTATAAATCATTTTTAATAAGTCAGATTTACGCAACATAAGAATAAATAACACATAATACTCCAAAAGGTTTGAGAATTAGAAGATTATAACTTTAAGGCTTTTCAAAAGAAAAACAATAAGAATTTTTATACTCAAATATATTGTAACTATTTCAGAAACATTATAACAACTCAACACGCTTTTATATAATTCTAGTCTTAAATTTAAATTGTTTTAATAATTTTTTTAAAATTAACGATTCTTTAGATTAAATACGTTTTTTTAATTAGATGAATAAAAATAATATTGACTTTGTGTTAAATAAATTATAAATAATCTTTGAGAACAACTCGAATGAAATATGTGATTCCATTTTCAATCAACACAATCATCAATCAACACAATCTGCAATCAACAAATCGAAAGGACTATAGAAAACCATCGTTCAAAAGTTGTTACTAGACAAAATTCTTGAACAGCTAACTCTAAAAAACGACAATTCATGGGGAGAAGAAAACTATATCTCATGTAGTTCGTGCTCTAACTCTTTTAATGAAAAATGTATTCATTAAATATAATACATAAGATAACCAGAATCAAGAAGAGACCTTAATCAGTTCGCGTAGTGGGTTTGAGCTATGAAAGCTATTTACCAACTATATGCCGTGCAGTTTGAAATTTTGATTGAAATATTGAGGTTTCAACAACATCTTATATAATTTCTTACGTGGAACCAAGTCCTAGTGACTTCAACTATAATTTATTTCTGTGAGCGCATAATGCCAGAAGTTTGGGGGACCTTCAGTCTGTATGCCTAATCTTAACGGATTACGTTCGAAGCACTTTTCATGACAAACATTTGCATAGAAAAATTCGTCAACTCATGCATTCCTCTTTAAAAAGATTATTTGTGAGACATTTCATTACTTGAATCTGGATATCTTCATTTGACTTAATCATATAAAAGAAAATAATTCTTATACTTCAAACATGATTTACATTGTTAAAAGCAAAAAAGCTCTAGCCTTTTAAGTCAAAGGTTGAATGAAGAACAAAGATTGCAATGCAAAGAGTTAAAAAGCTAACAAATTCAAGAAGACCACGCGAACAACTAATTTATTGAAGCCTTATATCCATCAACAATTACTTCAATCAACATTTTCTTCAATCAACTTATTCTTCAATCAACACATTCTTCAATCAACAACTTCTTCAATCAACATTTTATTTAATTAACATATTTTTTTTAATGAATAATTTTTAATTGATACGTAAATTTAATGGTTTAAATATTAAAAACAAAAAAAGTATCAAACTGATTTTGTCTATTAAAAGTATAAGCTATTTTTGTGTGCTATAAATTAAAATTTATTACTTTATAGTTAATTAATTTACTAAATCCTACGATTTAACTTAAAAATAAAGCTTATAAATTTCATAATTTTTTTTTAGAAAATATTTGTCATCTATAAAAATCACTTTATTACGATTTGTATAAGTTTGATAACGTTTAAAATTGCATTCCTTCAAAACTCACAAAACATTTAATTTCTAAATGTTAATATAATTTTTTTTTAATTATTCATAGGAAATAAAACCAACACTAATAGAAGACTTAACGAGATCACCATCACCATCAAATCAACTGCGTGACAGTCCCGAAATCGAAAACAAAATTAATATTAATGGAAAACAAGGTACTAAGGCTGTAGATCAGCATTTATCAATAAACTGTGATACATCTAGTATAAGTGTATATAATAAGTTAAATAATTTAAGTATAAGTAACTATAAGATTGAAAATCTAAGTCCTAGTTTTAAGAATAACCAACAGAATAGAAATAGTGATGTAGTATTAAGTTCAAACAATAATAATGTAGTTGACCTTGAGACTGAAGACGAGGACGAGGACGACGAAGATGAAAATAAGCCTATGAGTGCATATGAAAAACAAGTCTTTGTTGTCATTGAAAAGTTAAAAAAACGAGCAATAGTTGTCGGAGAACTTTTAGATCGTGTAAATAGTGAAAAAACTAACAATAATCCACCAGTTATTTTAGACATCTCATCAGATGAGACCCGTCAATCTAGTGCTGAAGTACCAACGGTCCCGGTGCCGTTGGTTCCGGTGCCGTCGGTTCCAGTGCCAGTTCCGACGGCTAGGAATAATATTGAGGTCCCTGTTGCAACAAATTCTGATCCAATGCGTGCTTCTCTGAATCCTCCAAATGTCCCTGTAGAAAAACATATTCGAAAACGACACGGCATAGTGTCGAGTACAACATCGTTTGAAGGCACTGGTGACGATAGTGATAATTCTGATGACTATGACGGTTTTGGGGTTCATAGTAGAGTCCTTTTTTCACAACGCTCCTTTTCTAAAGTGGTTGAGGAAGCAACTTCATCAACAAATGAAATCCCAAAAACACACTCAAATGGCAACAGCCAACCGCGAAGATCGATTTCAAGTAGCCCATGTCCGACGAGACCATCTTCAGCATCCCCCGATAGGTGGTCAAATTTCTCTCCCTCAAGTACAATACGATCAGGAAGTTCAAGTCGTTTAGGAATAGTATCAGGTACAAGTAGTTTAACTGCTGGAAGATCAACAAGTTCTATAAATGATGGGGAAATGCCAACATGCTCCCGATATGTTGCAATACCCGCTTCAGCACCCACCTTAACAAATAGAGAAGAAACATCACAAAAGGACAACAACATTGATCTAAAAAATAAAGAATCTGCTACATCAATTAATGTTATAGAAAGTAGTGCATCCACACCTGAAAAATCCGAAACTGAAGAACACAAGAGCTTGCCTAGTCATCCGACATCAGATCACGACTCGCCAATAAAAGAAGCTCCAATTATTAATAAATCGAAAGATTTAGAAGTTTATACACGCACTTGTTCTGTAAGAGATCTTCTTAAAAATATATCCGGTTTTATTGGCGATTCACAAGGAGAATATGGCTTCGAAAGTTCAAAAGACAAATGTGGCCCAGATAAATCCCTAATAGAAATTTCTTTGACATCGACAAGTGTGAAAAATAAATCTATTAGTAGTGGGAGTGCTGAGAAAACTGAAGAAAATCTTTCTCAATTTAAAGTCAGAAAAACAGTAGATGGTGTTGAAAAAGATACAAACACTAGAAAAGAAGTTGAAAACCAAGTTAAAGCCTTAATACCTCAGCAATCAAAAGTACTACCTAAAATTGATACAATAAATGAATCAAAAGATTCCAGTAGTAGTTCGAAAATAATGGAAGAGGAAAATTCAAGAAGATTTATCGAAAAACCAGATTTAGAGAAATCAAATGATATTTCATGTCATCCCCAATTAGATATTGACAAAAATTCTGCCAAAGTGAAAGAGGTTAAAAATACAGAAAACAAAAAAGTGCTCGACCAGCCAAATGAATTCGAAAAAGCGGAAAGTATTCTCAAGATTTCTATCACAAAACCTGAAAATAAGATTGAGGAAGAGAATTTAAACATACAAACTAAAGAGCCAGTTGGCGAATTATCTAAGGCCCATGTTGAGAAAACTAATCCAATTGTAGATCAAGATAATTCATTTGAAGAAGATGAATCATCCACTGATGATATAGAATCACCGCCTTATGAACCTATTTGTCAAAATGAAAGTCTTGATATACCTGACAAAAATTCTGAAACCGATAATGAGGAAAAACAAACTAAAAAAGAGCAGACAAGTCAGTCGATTGAAAATGGTTCTGGAGCCCAAAGTGTGGAAAAAGACTTCCCTATTTCAAAGTCCCAGCAAGATGATGAAGCAAATAAACCAACCATTGCTGAGCAAATTTGTAAACCAAATAATGTCAAAGATATATGTTTACAAAGTCAAGAAGCAGCAAGAGAAAAGTTAAGCGATAACCAGGTTAATAAACTTTTTCAAAATGAACTGCCCGATCAAAAGGAAACAAATACAAACACAAACCAAAAACCCAGTGATGATGCAAAATTAAAAATTGATGAAATCGTAAAATCAGATCACGATTACGTCACAGTCGATTATTTAGACCGTTCAAATAATGACCATGCTTTTGATGAGCTAAAAGAACTTCAAAGTTTCATTGACAGTCCAAAATCTTCTGGTTTTGAATCTTCAACCAAAGATACGTCTGGTTCTGATCAAATATTAGAAGCTTTAAATGAAGACATTGAACCAATTGATCGACGAGTGACAAATGAAGTAACTCAATTGCAGATTCTGGAAAATGAAGAGAAAAAGGACTATGAACAATTTTTCGAAGTATTTACTGACCCAGCTTTTACTGCAAGTCCATCTGATAATCCAGAAAATGGAGAAGACACAATTAAGAATCGATTATACCAAAGACAAGAAGTTGAAGATGAAAAAAATTCAATTTTACCGTCAGATCTAACTTTACTTTCTTTAGAAGATCAAAATATAACAATTGAAAATCATGATAAAGAGGTTAATGAGGAACAATTCTTTGGATCGCAAAGAATTTCATCTTGTGATGGAAATCTTATTGGCAAAACTGCTGAAACCCTTGAAAGCCTAACGTCAAATGCCAAAGAAAATATAGAAGTTGAATGCGTTAATACAAAATCAAGTCTTGACACAAGATTAATTCTTGTTGATATTGGATTTGATGTTGAAGGGGTCACAAAAAGAGCTAAGGATGCGAAGCCAGAAAATGTACAGAAGAATAAAGCAATAGATGATCAAACCGTCGACGCCGATAATGATATCAATGAAAACCAATCTACTGCTCAGAAATTGTCTTGCGATGAGAATGCTGAATCAATAGGAACTGAAATATATACTGAAGACTTAGTCTCTTCCAATGGGGAAGATAAAAAACACATTCATAAACCTAAAACAAAAAATGCAATGAAAACTCCTGATGTTGATACGAATGACGAAAATCAAGACCTTACTGAACAAAGAACTTCATCCGGGAAACAAAATTCTAAATCAAATGAAATTGAAAATGATCAATTAGTTATTCAGGAACCTATTTCTAATACAAGTGCCAACCCAATTAAAAGGGAGTTTATAAAGAATGATAAGGAATGTGAAAAACTAGAAGAACAAACTCAAGAAAACCAATCTTCTAACATTGAAGATGTTAACAAAGATAAATTAGCTTTTGTCGAAGAAGTTTCAGAAAAAAGATCATATGGGAAGTTTGAGGCAAACAAAAAACAAACTGTTGACATCCAAAAAGTTCACAACAACGACTTCAATACTGAGGAGATACCTACTATTGAAAATGTAACCCAAAATAACAAAGAAACAACTGAAAATAGTGTTAATCAATCAGAAGACATCTGCACAACAGAGCAAAAGAAAATGGAAGAAATCGTATCTTCCTCTCCAAGAGTAATGCACGGTTTCTTGGAAGTATTGAATACAGCTGAAGATGAATCCACTTTATATAACAAAGTTATAGATGATGAGTCTTTTGTAAAAGATAATCCAGAAGACAAAATAGAAATTATGGGCGAAACTGATTCTACAGAGAGCATTAATAAATCTCAGACGCTTTTTAATGAAATTGTTGCTTTACCTGCTGAGGACACGAAAAAACGAAAGCTCATAATTCGTATAGCTAGGTTGTCAATCTTGGAAAATGAACTGGTACGAGCAAATTCACTTTCTAAAATTGAATTAAAAGAAGAAAAACTTGAAAACCCCAAATCTATGGAAGAATCTGGGGAATATCAGATTAAAAAGCACACTTCCCGAAAAATTCAAAAACAAAGCCGCAAGAAAATTAAGAAAGCAATGAAGAAACAAGTTTTACAAGAAATTATCTTAGAAAAGGTTAACGAATTAATTGAACCAATTAAAGATTCTAAAACATCCACGGAAAGCCACATTCTGAAAACTAAGAATGAAAACGAAAACGGATTCATGACTACAGAAGAACATACTGATAAGGACGGAGATGATAAAACGCAAGCTGGTATTTTGTCTGAAGAAATCAATGAATCTTTTGTAAAAGATGTAAAAGAAGATGCAACAGAAATGTTTGGAAAAATAAAACTGGACAAAAAATCAACTACGAAAACTCAAAAGACGACAAAGAAAGAGAAACAATCATCTGAAATTCCAAAAACAATACCAGAAGATCAATCAATTAAATTAAATGTTTCAAATCTTGCTGATCAAAAGTTTGAAGAAGAAAATTATGAAAATCAATCGATAAGTGAAGAAAAAAGTATTGGCGTAGTTGATAATGATCTTGATGGTAAACTTGAATCCTGCGAAGAGCAACCTATTCAAAATGATCAGGTAATCCAAACTCAAATGTTTGATGCTATAGAACCAAGTAAAGATAAATCCAATACCACTTCCATATCTTACGGTCTTAATGATTCTAAAATTGATCAAATAAATTCTCTATTAATTACTCAAGATGAAAGCCACAAAGATAATTCTCATATTGCACAAAAAGATATGAATCAGACTCTTACTCATTGCGAAGATCAAGATGAAACAACAACAAGCATTGATATTCTTCGAAAAACCACTGCAATTAAACCAAAAGTCAGTTTATCAAATATAACAGTGCAAGAACCGTCTACCAAATTGCGGACAGAAAAAAGTGTATATGAAAACGAAAACACAATCGAAAAAATGAATACTGAAATATGCTGTTCTAATTCTGCAAAGACAATCTCCGAAGTAGACAAAACTATATCCTGCTCATCAAAGGTTGACAATCTAGAATCACTTAATTTAGGAATTGTCGAAAGCTCATCTTTGCCTTTGAAAGACGTTGATGTTGAGGACTTTAGAAGAAAAAATATTAAAACAGAAGAAGAGCAAGATCTTTCAGAAACATCTTCAGAGAACATTGATGAAAGTTCCCTTTTAAAACATCACAATAAAGACGAAACAAAAAGAAAGCTCATAATTCGTATACCTAAAATGTTAGTTTCAACAGAAAAATTACCGAAACAAAATGTTTTAAGAAAGAAGAAATCGTCTAAGAAAAAATCGAAAGCAAACAAAGTATATTCAACTTTAATTTCGAAAAATTTAGAAAAAAACCTAGTTGAAGAACCACTAATAGATGATGATTCTATACTATCAACAAAAGAGCAAGAATTTTATGAATCTATTGATATCCAAGTAAAAAAAGAAATCACAACGGACGAAGGGGACAAACACCAAACAAATGAACGCGAATTAAATGCTAAGGAAATAAATGCACGGCTGGAAGATGATGAAGAATCCCTAACAAAAATATCATCAAAGACGAACAAAGCTAAAAGCTCTGAAATACCACAAACAAACAAAAATATGGTTGAATCAATACCAGTATCGGAAAATTTTAAATTATCACCCGAACAGGAAACTAAAAACTTGGATATTTCGAAAACAAATGTTTCAAACGAATCACTACCTATTGAAATTCAAGACGATTTGATGATTTGCATTAACAAAAAATTACAAAAAGCTAAAAAAAAGAACAAAAAAACAAAAAAAGGTGCTAAAAGCAAAGCAAAGAAATTAAAAATTACTAGTGATGAATTGACAGCGGTAAAAGATTCAACATTTGCTACTAATAATGGTAAAGATCATATATCCAAAGCTCCAGAATGTATTAGCCCTCAAAAAGATCATCATCAAACGGACTCGGAAGAGAATATAAATAGGGTAGAAACGGAGAAACCAAAACTTAAAGCTATTGTTGAGAACGTCATTGGGCATAAATCCTTCGAAAAAGCGATTTTAAAAGAAACTTCAAAGAATACGGCAGCTTCAAGTATTGAAATTCCAATCTCCAAAAGTGTAGATAATGATGAGTCAAAACTGCTGAAAACACCGACCGAATTATCAGAAAAAACGAACATCAATAATCTGCAGGAACATATCAGCGAAACAGCAAATTTTATTGCCAATGTGATTCAGTTGAATAAAGAAATTAGGGAAACATCAACAGAAGAGTCGATATTAAAGAAGAAGAAAACAACAGTTGAAACAAACAATTCATTTGATTCCATTAAAGAATCTACACCGCCAACAGAAATACAGACACATAAAATAAAGGAAAAAAAGGTCGAAGTTGATATTACTTCAGATGATAGCCTTATCAAAAACGCAGAATGTCAAACCGAGCCAAAGTCAACTATTAAAACTTATATCCAGCCTTGTTCTATTAAATGTTCAAAATTTTCAGATGCTTCTCCGACTAAACACTTAGATTCGAAAAATGGTCAAACAGATATTTTGAAAAATATTGTTGAGTTGAAAGATGATTTGGTAAAAAATCGAAATCAAGAAGTTTTTTCTCAAATAACATGTGCCAAGCATCGAAATAGTATGGAACCAGATTCATCGTCTCAATTAGCAACAGAACTAAAAAGAACTGAAAATACTTTAACTGAAGAAGAATCTAATCTTTCAACAAGAGTTCAAGTTGCAGACCTAGATGAGCCTTCAGTTATTTCTGATTCAGAAATTTCTCAGCAAAATACATCGGTTGCCTTAGAATCAGATAAATCAATAGTTTTTTATCCTTCAAGGGATAGCGCTGAAGATCAAGAAGTTTCTTCTATTACATCTAAAACAAATGAAAGCGGTATTGCGACTTATTACAATTACAATGATGAGAATGGTACGCCTGTAATGGATGAAAAGAACACAGCAGAAGAAGATTCCCCTTCTAGTCAATGTAAAATTATTTCCTTGAGTAAAATAAGAGTTCCGACAGCTGAAGTCCATGAAATCACAGCTTTATTACTATCTCAATCAAAAGAACCTCAAACGAAACCACTGTCAGATAAAGTCGAACCGGCAACAGAACCACATCCCATTTATTTTGAGAAGGTTGAAAAGTGTAATGCCAACCCAGAGGAATCAACAACTCCGTCATGTGATGCTCCAGATGAGAATTTTGAACTTTGGTTGAAAAAAATTGGTATTTCAAAAACTTGTGCTTCGAGTGGCAAAATTAGTCTAAGTCCATCGAAATCAATTCGATATTCTTCGGAGAATCAAAAAAATGACCGCAAACAGAAAAGGCCACAAAGAGTGCAAAAGCTTGAAGCCGATCCAACAGATCAAAAGTGTTTTAACTTCGAAGATTTAAACGCTGCAGCTATATTGACCTCATTTAAAGCTCAACAGAAAAAAAACACTAGGTCTCGAAAGGGATTTCAGCCAACTAGGATAACAAGAAGTGCTAGTCAAATGGTAGACCAAGCTCAAGCAATTTTGTTACATGATTCTGAATCTGAGACTTTTATTTCATCAATGAGTTGTCCACAAAGTCAGTGTGAAAAGGACCCATTGGAAAACTTAAAGTTAACTCAATCAAATGTTTCATCAGATAGCGACGATGCTGGGAAGTTAGTGATTGACTTAGATACCAAGAAATCAACAAAATCTAAAGCAAACAAGAAACAAAACCCGAAACATATGAAAAAGGAAAAAGCTCCCCTTAAAAAGAACAACAAAGCTGTAAAAAAAATTACTTTCAATCCAATTGTTGAGGTTTTTGAAGCAAGTTCTCCTGACGTTTTTAAGAGTCGAAGAACGCGGACAAGGTCATCAAGAGATTTGTTAACTAATAGCCCAGCACCAATTACAAACACAACCAAGTCGAGGAGCGGAACTCCAAAGCCAAAAAAGATCGGACAAAATACCACAGAAAACGATGTATTTGTAGATCGTGTCAAAATATTAAGAACACCTATAAAGAAGGGTAAACTACGAATAAGTTTTGATGAATCTCTTGGAAACGCCGAACAATCTACAATAATAAATGAAACATACAAAGAAGCTTATCCTAATATAAGTAATTATACGCCGCATAACATGAACCAAGAAACATGGCTTGAAAATCTTACTTTGCGCAAAACCAGTAAATCGTTAGATTTAGAAGTCAAACAAATTTTGGAAAATGTTTCCATGTCTAGAAAAGTCCTCTCTGAACCGGATTTACTAAAAGCTCCTAAAATCGATATTACTTTTCTTCAAACAAAACCAACAGTAAGTGAAAATGATTTGGAAGATCAAAATAAAACTAAATCAAAGAATGAAACTTTTGAACTTGATCAAATTCCACCTAAAAAAGTATCTCCTAAAATAGAAACATTAAAAACGTATAAGCAGCTCAAAGGTAAAAATTTAAATAAGTGTATACGGCGGCTATCAATGGAAGATAATGCCAAAGAAGATAAGGCCAAAGCAAACAAATCAATAAGCAGAAAGAGAACTAATACCATTTCCGATTTAATTAAACCATCAAAATTACAAAAGAAGAATAAAATAATAATTAAAGAACCTAAACTCTCTAAAGATTTCATGGCATCACCTGTATCGTTCTCTGAAACTGTTAAGTGTGATCTTATAACCTCCACTCCTAAAACAACTACTGCATTAGTCTTAGAACAAGAAAACGGAACAATCTTCACATTTACTGGGACACACATTGATAAAAATGGGAAAGATACAAAGAAGTCAAATGTTGAAAAAGTTGAAACCATTGAAAAAGTCGAAACTATTGCAGACAAAAATAATACTTCGATGGAAGTGTCAAGTTTTAATAAAGTCGAAAAGCACTATACATCAACTTCAAAAGAGGCGAAGAAATCAAACAAAACGGCCAACGAGAAGTCTTCAAAACAACAAAAGAAGCCTAAAATATTGATTAAAGAACCAAAACCTTTCGAAGATTCAATTGAACCTGTGGCACCACTTATTAACACCCTTTCGGAAAGTGTTCAATCTTCTGTTACTAACTCGATTCCAGAGTTAAAACAAGAAAACCAATTCCTTCCATTTGCTGAAATAAAAATTGAAAAAGAAGATGTTGAAGAAAACGCAACTGTAGAAGAAGCGGCAATTGTGAATGAAGTCGAAAAACCAGTTAAATCAATTACAATAAACACAAGAACTTATAGCATTGTTGATTTAAAGAAATCTTCAAAACCAAGCAAAAAAACTAAATCTTTGACTAAGGAACCTACACTTTTCGAAGATCCAACTGCACCTACAACACAACGTTGTGACTCTCCCTCTAAAACCGTTGAATTAAGTACTACTAAGTCGATTCATGAAGTTAAAATCAATATTGATAAAAACGAAAAAGGACAACAAGATGCAAAAGCTGAAGTAGCAATCATAGAAAAATCAATATCTGTGGCAGAGATCTTCAATTCCAAAATGGAAGGCGAAGAACAAGTTAAATCAACCTCAAAAGAGGAAAACAAATCAACCAAAATAAGAACTTACAGCATTAGCAATTTAAAGAAATCTTCAAAACAAGAAAAAAAATCTAAACCATTGATTGAAGATCCCACACCTTTCGAAACACCAAGCGCTTTTATAGCCCCAAATAAAGACTCGCCTTCTATAACTATTAAATCTTCCTTTACGAACTTGCCTCTGGAAGCTGAAACCAAAATTAATAAAAACAAAAATGAAAAACAAAATTCAGATGTTAAAGAAGTCGAAACCATCGAACAATCAGAACCTATTGCACTACTATTGAGTATTGCAATGAAAGTCGACACCGAAGTTAAGTTAATCTCAAAAGAGGCAAAAAATTCAACCAAAACGGTTGTCGATATAATTAAACCTTCAAAAGAACTGAAAAAGACTGAAATTGATAGGGAAGATAATGAAGAATATCAAACATCTGCAAAGATTGAAGGAATGGAAACCAACGAACAATCCGAACCTATCGCACACCAATTAAATACTGCAATGCAAGTCGTCAGCCAAGTTAAATTAATCTCAAAAGAGGACAAGAATTCAAGCAAAACGGGAATTTCTAAAATTGCCGAAACAGAACAACTGGACAAGCCTAAAATATCAATTACGGAACCCACACTTTTCGAAGACCCCATGGCACCCACAACATTACATAGTAAATCTCCTTCCGATACTATTAAATCTGCTCTTATTGACCCGATTCATAAAAATACCGAAAATTCAGCATTTACTGAAACTAAAATTGATAAGGAAGATATTGAAGAAAAACAAAAAAGTCCAAAGATTGAAGAAGTAGCAACCACCGGGCAAGCGGAATCAAAGAAAAATGAAGTGTTCGATACCACAATGGAATTAGCATGTTTGAATCAAGTCGAGAAGCTCGTTAATCCAACCTCGAAAGTGAAATGTTCAAATGAACAAAATGACCCTAAAACTCTGATTCAAGAGCCTACGCCTTTTGAAGATCCTAACGTATCTATAACACCTCATAATGACTCTTCCTTCAAAACTGTTAAAAATCCTCTTGCTAAGTCTACTCCTGAAAACCCCACAAAATCAGATTTGGATCTAGAATGCAAAAAAGTTGCATCAGTTGAACCCATAATTGATACAAAACTAGATCCTGCAAATGTGGAAGGAGTCCCAATCATAGAGGCAGCCGAACCTATTGCGAAAGCATTCTCTACTGAAATCGACATAAAATGTTTAAATGAAGTTAAAAAACAAGTTAAATCAATCTCAATAGAGGCGAACAAATCAACCGTTATGGAAACTTGCCCAATTGTACCAGATGAAACAACTGAAATTCCACATAGAGCCATCGAACAGGACAAATCTTTTGGAGAAGTGTTCAACAGTACAATAGAAGAAGCCGAAATAGAAGTGAACTCAACCACACCCAAAATAGTATTCAATAACATTGCTGATTTTATAAAATCAGACAATACGACACCCACGTCATCTATGGTTGTGACATTAAATGAAGAGCAATGCGTTGGAGATAAACAAGACAAAAGTGCGTCGAGTTGTGACATATCATTACTTTCCGAAAAAGATGTTAATAACCCAATTGATTTACCTAAAGCCCCAAAGCTATCTTCCCCAGTCGATACCCCTACGAAAAAAGAAGATGCTCTTCAAAGAAATTTGGCAATATCAATTGATAAAGTTTTCCAAAATAAGGGCATACATGAAGAAAACACAAAACAGGAATCAGAAAATTCTACAGCCCAATCAAAAGATGCTAACTATTTGATGAAAAAAATAAGCGACACGTCTCCCAAACGTAAACGCTCCTTCTTAGATGGGGTCGATGCCGTTGTAAATGATCCAGTAGGTCGACGCAGAACTTCTGACGTAGATGGTTCTGAACTATCATTTACAAATTCTCTCGAATTGGACATCCCTTTTGTAATTGATGCTGAAAATTTCGCCGATCAATCACGTCAGCAGCCTTTGCCCACACAGTCCGAACCCCAGCAATCATTATCGGAAATAATGTTTTCAGGAACTCGGGGACAAGACGATGAAGATAAACTGGGACAAGACGATGAGGATAAATTGCATACAGTTAACACGAAATTGGCTATCGAACCAGTTCCGACCTCCAGTCCAAATGAAAATGATAATAATCTTTATCCACTTGATGAAATCTTCGCGTATTTATCTACATCTACACTCACAAATGTGCCCGAAAACGTTTCAGGTGCTAATTCTGAAAGTGCCGAAAAACCAAAGATTGATGTTAAAAAATCTGACTTGATACAAAAAGAAGTTGATACTTTGAAGGCAAGTTTCGGCGATGGGAAAACTTCGGAGGCAGGAGAAAAACACACTGTCGATGTGAGATCATCTGAATATGAACTCAACAATACTCCCACAAGTATTAGTTCCCCAGAGGAAATTTTAATGAGTCCAAAAACAAAACCTAGCAGAGCTCATGTATTAAAGTTATTCCACAAAACAACACCAGAGAAAAAAGTTTCAATCGAAGAGTCTCCGGAAAGTATTCTAGTAAGTAAGTTGAAATCTCGTCAAAAACCTTTTTGGAAACTTTCCAAAACACCTACAAAACCGAAAGTTTTTGAAGAAAATACTGAGTCTACAAAATTAGATACTTCCACGTCTGTAATAAGCCTGGCAGATAGTCGTTATACAATGGATGACGTAAAGTCTCTTCCGTCAATTTTGGACGAAATTTTTGAGGAAAAACATACAAACCCTTCAATCAAGATTGAAAATATATTAACCGAATCCAATTTGATAGATGTCGACTCTAAAAAGCCCATTTCAAACAGTTTATCGCCTGAAACCGACGATCTGTTTGATAGACTAAAAAATGAAGCTCCTGTAAACAAAATACTCAAACCTGTTATAGAAGATACTTCATTCTTGAAAATTAAAGACAAATCTACCATAAACTCTTCTACACATCAGATTATAGAAACTAAAACGCAATCGCTTACATTGGTTTCTTCTATTCCCTCAACCTCTTTACAGTTGGATGAACAAAAAGGTAAAACCAACAAATCGCTTCCACATAAGATAAATATTATAGACCAAATTACTTTAAATTCGAAAAATTCAAATACTTTAGAGACGACCACAACTACATCTTGCAATGATTTAGACCAAACACAAAAAACTTGCCTTGATGAAAAGTCATTTAATTTGAAAAAAATTGATAAGCATAACAAAAATTCTCCTCAAGCCAGTGAAAATGATGTTGATCTTCAGAAAATCGTATCACAAGAAACGGTTTACCAGTTTCCAATTTCTGCTGCCGAAAATTCACTAGAAATAAAGCCAGCAGAAATAACTAAAGAAAAGAAGATAACTTCTAAAACTGATCCATCTGTTAAAGATGTACCGTCTATACCCTCGAATCCACCTTCTCAAAAACCTGTCAATCAATGTTTAGAAACCAAAATCTCAGATCCAACAGAAAAAGCAAAAAAAAATCAATCAACTTCTGAAAAGAACGTAGTTGAAACCAGCAAGTCATCTCTGAAGACATTTTCTTTGTCAAACAATGTTCAGCAACAAATTTCTAGTTCCGAGATACCTGTAACATCGGCAACAGTTGTGGTTGTTTCTTCTATTAATACGATCCCTGAAACACCGGTTAAACCTGAAACTTTGGTTGCTAGTGGCTTAAGCACTACTAACAAAACTCCTTCAAGTTGCAAAAAAGTGTTAGATCAATCTTTTGTAACAAAGACCATCGATCCGTCTGAAAACATAAATGAAACTCAACCAGTTTTAGCTAAAAAACTTCCTACGCCTTCTACGTTAACTTTGAAACGAAATTCTGCATTCAATGTTGTAACAAAAAGTCAAGAACCTCCATCTAAAATACTCTGCACCGAGATTTCAAATAAACCAGTACCTGTCACAATAGTTTCTTCTACGTCTGCGATGCCTACATCGTCAGTGAATCAAATGATTTTAAAACCATGTGCACAAAAAATTCCAGTTAAAGTTATTTATCCTAAAAAATCCATAATGCAAATTCCAATCTCCGAAACTACATCGACGGTTCCGTGTGTTAAAATCAGTGAAATTCACCGAACTCCAGAAAATAAACCAAATGTTAATGAATCTAAGTCATCTCTGAAACGATACCCCTCGTTAAGTGATGCTACAAAAGTTCATGAACCTCCATCTAAAATTTTGCGCTCTGAAAATTCTGCAATGTCTGTTTCTTTGCAGCATCAAGTTTCACCCTCTACGCTGAGTCAGAAATCTGCACCAAAAAATCCATATTGTAATTTTACCACTTCAAGCCCGAATGTTTCAAACGTTAAAACACCCGTACGTAACGAAGCAGTAACAAAACCTTCAATGCTTCAAAAAAATTCCACAATTCAGATTGACAGTCCATCAAACCAAAAATTGGTAGAATCTGTATTAAAACAATCTGCTATATTCTCATCTCGTAGCCCGAAGAATTCTAAAACAATGACGCCTCCTGTGCACACTACTGAAAAATCAATCTCAGTTGCACCCCCCAAGACAGTAACTCCTTTAAGGACACCTGGACATACAACTCACTCAGACAAACCAAGACCAACACCAGCGCCAACATCAAAATCACATAACGTACAACCGGGTACGCCAATGTCAAAACCGTCAAATTCAGGGTCGAGAACACTGAACGCATTGTCTGCGGATTTAAAAAGGGTTAGTGTTGACGTGGAAAAGATCAAAAACGATTTAGGTAAATTGCCCGAAATCGATGAAAACTATATCGTTCACAAACGTCGTAAGTTTTTACTTGAAGAGCTTGATAATAAACAAAAAGAGTTAAATGAATTAAAGAAGAAATACCAAGAATATGAGAAGCACACTCGTGTACTGAAAGCACATTCCGAACGAAAACCAATTGACAAAGATCATCCGCAACACCATCATCAACACCACAACCAACAGCATAGACCAAATGTGTCCCAATCAAATGACTTGAAAAGAAAATACGATCACTCAAGGCCACATTCAGAGCGTCAGTTTTCGAAACCCAATACTTCTGGTTCTGGTCATAGTTCGCATGTAGAAAGGCAGAAAGAAAGGAATCACACTTATGTGAATAAGTTTAGCGAGCTTGATAAAATAAATTTTGCAAATAAAAATTATCAATCAGCTGATATAAACTCTGAAGCAAAGAAATTGCCACCCTGGGAACCGAAACAACTCACTGCGGATGAAATTATTCGAACATTGCGTCACAAATAAAACAAAAAAATAAAGAATAGGTTCTAGTAATTTGCAATATAAGAGGCACACTTTTTAAAACTTACATTTGTTAAAACTATTCTTGCCAAACTGTTGATTAGTTCAGACCAATTTTATTAATCAAACTTAAATTTCAACCTGCCTCATAGCTAATTTCCAATCGGTCATCAAATTTTTGAAGCGATGGAAACAGCAGTACCAATGGCGTAATAGTTAGTGCGTAGGGCTCTCATGCTAGAGGTCTTGGGCTCAATCCCTTCCTCTTGCAAGGAATTGACAAATCCTTCAAGAGTTATTCTTGTCCTACCTTAAATTAGCCGCTTGGTATCGACATAATATTGTAGCTCCCCTCCATCCTTGATATGACTCGTACGAATTTTGTTTTTTAAATCCTCCGGAATTTTTTTTTAAATATTTTAAAATAAAACGCTAGATTAAAATTTTAAACAAGTATTTTATTTATTAATTTGAGCATCGGATCCCTTACCACTGGTGGGGGGGAATCTTCTGCTATACTTCTGTGTCAAGATGGAACTGAACTAACTGTCAGGAAAAACCCTGCTTATTTATAATTTATTTATTTTTGATGGAAACATATTTTCTCGATCCTCTGAAATTTCAAGGGAAACTTTCGAACGTAATCTCTTTCCAAAGAATTGATCAGAAAAAGTTTGCTGGAAAGTAACTCACTCTTGATAGGTCTATATTGTTTTTCTTATTGGATTTTTCCCGTTGATACACTTGTAGAGTCGTAAGCAGGTGTACATACAATCTTCCAACTCAAATTAATTCATGCTCGATTAGATAAGGTTCTAAGACAATTTAATCATTAATGGAATATAAATATGGATCTTCCCCCATTGGCTTATAACGCAATATTTTACTGACAATTAACTGAAACTTTTTAAACTCAAATTAAATCAAACCAGAAACGACATAACTCTTAAACTAATACAATGATGACCACCAGAATATTTTTCAAATCCTTATACCATCAATTACATGGTATATACATTTAAATAAAATTAAGAATGAGAAATAATAATAAAAGCACATTTCAATAAATTTATAAAGTAACGTTTTAAACTTTAAAAGTAAATTTTTAGTAGATTCTATAAACTTAATAGCGAAACATATTATTAAAATTATTTTTTTTATTTGTGCAAATTAGAAGTTAGTTCAAATCCAATGGTTGTAAAAATGTATTCAGATAATGCTCTGCACAAATTAAATCGAACACACCGAAATAAGAATCTTATTATAACTCAGATAAAATTATATTTTATTAAACAAGAATTGTATAAAAAATATTAAGAATTAAAATTTTAGTAGATAATAAAAGTTATTTATTATTTTTCAATATTAAATGTGCCAGTAAAAATTATTCGAACGAGACTATTTTTGCTATTAGAAAAAAAAAGTTTAACTGTAAATAAAATAAATTTAAAGTTAAACATAAATTTAAATTTATTGCAACTTTAAACAAGTATTAAATTCTTATTTATTTAAATTACCTTATTCTGAAATCTTAAAAATGTATTAAGTTTAAATTTTGTAAAAATAAAGTAAAATGATATTTATAAGAATAAAAACCTGCATTATTTCTGATAATGTTTAAAAATTATGTTCATATTTATATATATTAAAATTAAAATAAAATAATTATTATATGTAAAATAGAATGTTATAGAAACACAAATTAATAGTAACTGAAAAATAAAGAATTATATTTATCTACATAATATTATATTAAACGTATGTTTTTCAGTTCGTACTTTTTTTCTTATAATTATTTTATACGTTTCAGGTTTTTCGAAAAATACAATTTCTTACTGACTTAAAAAGTTTTTTTTTTCAAGTTGGGTCTTCATTTACTTATTTACTTTAAGGTGGCGCTACAGTCCTTCTGTAGTCCTTCTCCATTTAGCTCGGTCCCTAGCTAGATGTCTCCAGTTTCGCGCTCCAAGTTGGGTGAGGTCACCTTCCACTTGTGCGTGCCACCTGATTCGCGGTCTTCCTCTACTGCGCTGTCCTGTGGGTGCGGATTCGAAGACTTTCCGGACCGGAGCATTGGTTTCCATGCGCTCTACGTGACCCAGCCATCTTAGTCGTTGGACTTTTACCCTTCTGGCTAAGTCTACGTCGCTGTACAGCCTGTACAACTCGTCGTTCCATCTTCTCCTCCACTCCCCTTCGATGCATACGGGACCGTAGATCACACGAAGAACTTTTCTCTCGAAGCGACCCAAGGTGCTTTCATCCGCTTTTGTCATGGTCCATGCTTCTGCACCGTATAGCAGGACGGGGATGATAAGGGTCTTATATAGCAACACTTTGGTCCCTCGAGAGAGGACTTTACCACTCCATTGCTTTCTTAGTCCAAAGAAACAGCGGTAAGCAAGAGTTATTCTGCGTTTGATCTCAGCGCTGGTGTTGTTTTCTGCGTTTACAGCGGAGCCTAGGTAGACGAAGTCCTTGACCACCTCAAAGTTACATCTGTCGATTGTGACGTTTTGACCAAGATCAAGACGACAGCATGTACTTTGTTTTGCCCTCATTAACCGTTAAACCCATTTTTGCCGCCTCTGTCTCAATACTAACAAAAGCCCCATTGACATCACGCTGAGTTCTTCCGATTATGTCAATGTCATCAGCATATGCCAGTAATTGGACAGACTTTTGAAAGATAGTGCCTCTAGTGTTGACGTGTGAGCTCTGCACTATTCTTACAAGCACGATGTTAAAAAAAATCGCATGACAGCGCATCACCTTGTCTAAAACATTTTTTGACATCGAAAGGTTCTGTTAAGCTGTTTCCAACCATTATGGAGCAGCGTGAATTCTCCATGGTCATCCTCCACAAACGGACGAGTTTGGCAGGGTTGCCAAAACTAGACATGGCTCTATGCAGCTCGTCCCTGTAGATGCTGTCATATGCGGCCTTGAAATCGATGAAAAGATGGTGGGTGTCGATTTGGTGTTCTTGGGTTTTTTTCCAGGATCTGCCGTAATGTGAATATTTGATCAACTGTGGACTTTCCTGGTCTTAAACCACACTGATAAGGACCTATCAGGTTGTTGACGATGGGCTTTAGACGTTCACATATTACGGCAGAGAAGATTTTATAGGCGATGTTAAGTAGACTGATTCCTCTATAGTTCGTGCAGTTTAGAGGGTCTCCTTTTTTCAGGATCGGGCAAACAATACTGAGGTTCCATTCCCCGGGCATGCTCTCTTCCGACCATATCTTACAGATACGTTGGTGCATGCTCCTAACCAACTTATCTCCAGCTGCTTTAAAGAGCTCGTCTAAGTCGGGAGAACGGGATTGTTGGCTTTCGTCGTCTGCAGAAGTGGCCCGTCCATATCCTCAGCATTGACTGCGGTTCCACTATGATATTTCCACTTTCGTCTTTGCAGCCTTCGGTTCTAGGTTTATGTACCTGTAAATTTCGTTTCACCTGATCATAAAACTTTCGAACTTAATTCCTGCTTTTAAACCTCTCAACATCTTCGACCGCACGCTTCTCATGCCCTCTCTTTTTCCTTCTGAGAAGTCGGCGTTCCTCTCGCCTCTTCTGCTCATAGAGTGTATGAGCAGCTCTCGTCCTTTTATGGGTCTTCATTTCCTTATTTTATTTCTTTCAAACCATTACTTATAATAAAATTATAATTTAAATTTCTTAATGTTAAAAAAAGAAACAAATTTCGTGAACATTAAAATAGATACAAAGATTTAAATTAAATGCAAAGCTATGCTAAGTTTAAAAAGGGTTTTAATATCTGGTAGCCTGACTTTTAGCTTTAATAATTACAGTGTGACATCTGTTGAATATTGATACAAATAATCGGCGGCATCTGTCAAAAATCCAAATCGTGGTGGACTTGTAGCTTGCCTAAGGAGTGTTTTTAAGACAATAATTATGTCGGCTAAACTTAACCAAAGTCAAACCAAAAGTGTCAAATCACTGGAATATAGGAAGAACTTTTTTCGCTTCGCCGCGAATTGGTTAATAAGGAAATACGACGCTAGTGGACTTTGAAGTTCGAATTAAAAACGATCGGCCGCGAACCTCATAATCTGGTCCCAGGGCAAACCTATCAAGCTCTACAGCAGCGTTTATTTTGTAGATGTCGACTTCAACCAATAGATAACATACTGTATTGAACGGTCCGAAAGGTAATTTATAATCTTATGTAAGTGGGATTTATTAAAACCAGAGGCAATAAACTTATTTTCATGACCATGAGATCACTACTGAACTTATTATTGCTTAATATATTCTGCCAGTCAGTAAGAAGCTCTTATCTTCGAAATATTTCTTGGGCTTATATAATCAGCGATTTCATGATCTTGGAAGGAACAATCAATTTCATGCACTCAGAACTAGATCTGACAATAGCGGGAATTCACTATCGGGCCAGTGAATTTGTGAATTTCAAGATCTTTTGGGATTGGAAGATTGGTTCAATCATCTACAAAAGATGAAATATTTGTTCGGCTTGTATAATCAGTGATTTCATGATCTTGGAAGTAACTGACGAAAGTGCAATCGATCGATAATTCGAGGGGAACCTTAACAAATGCAGAGCTAGACCTGACTTCTTCTAAACAATAGCGGGAATACAGTATCGGACCAATGGATTTGTGAATTTCAAGATCTTTTGGGATTAGAAGATCGGTTCAATGACATCATCTATGTACGTGCGTCAGTGGCAAAACATGATACAAAACTTACTTTAGTTATTATAAGATGGGAACCATCCATATCCTTTGCTTTGTACTTTCACTTCCACTGAGTATCTAGGTACTTAAGTACTAAATTTTGAAATCAAATTGTCATTTTAAAAAGTTTTTCTATTTTTGAAAAAAAATTATTTTATTTTCATGTTTTTAAATAAGAACAAGTTTTTTTTTGTGTTTTTTGATTTTTCGCTCGCCGCCGCACCGTTTCGTCCTCTTAAATTAAATTCCGCAATGCAAGGAGTTTTAAATAATCTTAATTATGACTTCAATATCCTTTTACATCGATTTGAAAATTGTCTTCATGATCGACTGAATGACTCGGATAAACGTATAGCAATCTCTTGGGTAAATAAATTAAAATCTGAATCCAGTTCAATTGAAGAAGCTTGTCTCCGAAATGATTTTCTATATTATTTGGTACAATCAGTACAAGTTGGTTGTATGAGGCCGCCTTTTGATAAGGATCCTCCAAATACTCGAATTATTAATTTAAAAAGCATCTTGGTACGATTAAATATATTTTTTTTTATAATTAAAAGGTTTCTTTCTACCTGTCAAAATATTTTAGCCGCACAATATCAAGTCCAAGATGAATAACGAACAAATACCATCACATAATAGGCCAGAAATATTTGAACGTTCACCAGATAAGGGCGCATTTTTGGCTGCCCAACCTGTTCCAAGGAGTGGTGCTTTTTGCTATTTGGCAATAGTGAGCAAAGGGAACAAATAAAAATTGCTTCGAAATGAAATAAATTACATTTTTAACATTGAAGGCGGTCATTTTTAACTTTGTTAGTAAGACCACACATTCTTACTAAGTATGGAATTCAACGTCATGAAAGAAGTTGCCTTGCAGTAACAAATTCTGTCACTCCAATTTTCCAAAGGCTTTTTGATGGTTCCGGCTGTAGCTCACGAATTTGTAAAGTGATAGTGGAATTTAAGTCCTTAAAAAGTCAATTAATATATGTACTCGTAGATCTATAACGCTTACCGTTGATTTTAACGTTTTTCACTGCCTCGAAGATGAAATAAAAAATCCAAACTGCAAAGCTATGGTCTTGCGCCTTTAGTGTTAAAATAGCTTATGATGTCTTAAGAAGTCACAAAGTTTATCAAGAATTTCGATTTCACCTTCCTTTGAAATCAAAACAAATGATAAGTTAGGTTAAAGTGGCTGCAGATTCAGAATCCACACACTAAGGCCAAAATTAAAGGCCCATTATGATACCACATGAATCTAGAGAATTACTTCTTACAAGTCGAACCATTTTGAGCTTTTTATAAAGCGAAGAAGATATTTGATATCCTTTTTAGCTAGTTCACTTTGATTATCAAAAGAGTAGTATCCCAGATGAAGTTTGGGTCTTAGTGAAAGAGCAGGGCAAGTGCAGAGAAGGTGAGAGATTGTTTCGTTTTCTTCCTCGTCCATACAGCTTCTACAGAATTCATTTGACGCTACACCAAGTCGTATTGCGTCTCTGAGTATAAGACAGTGTCCCGTAATGACACCTATTAGGGAGCTAATATGAAATCTGCTTTGAGATAACAAGTCTTTAGAGCGCTTTAGGTCCAATAAAGGGAAAATGAGTTTTGTGGCTGCGCATGTTGGTAAATTGTGCCACCTAGAGTTTGTTATCGCAGAAGCTGTTTCTTTTAGCTGAAGTTTACATGTAGCTATCGGAATACCTATCTTCTCCCTTTCAGATGAAATAGGTATGACGGTACCATTTTTAGCGAGTTCATCGGTTCTAAAATTTCTTGTAATGTCTCTGTGGCCCGGCACCCAACAAAGGTGAATGTTAAATTGCTGCGCCATCTCCAAAAGAGACGATCGACAATAGAGGGCCGTTTGAGATTTGGTTAAGACACCGTCAAGAGATTTAATAGCAGCCTGACTGTTAGAGAAGATGGGGATATCAGAAGTTGATATCACGTTTTCTCTTAGCCAGGAGAGAACCTCTTTGATCGCTAAAATTTCCGTTTGGAAGACGCTACAATGATTAGGGAGGCGGAATGAGATGTTTACCACCACTACCAAATCCCTCATTTGTCTTGGATCCATCTGTATAAAAATGAATGCTTTTGTCATCCAGGAGTTTTTTATCTTCCCATTCATCTCTGGATGGAATGGATCAAAATCAAATGGGGTGGCGCAACAGTCCGTTGTTAACCAGGGCCTAGTGACTTACAACTCTCAACCATTCCTGTGTGCGAGTACTGTTGTCAGGAATGGAAGGGACCTACAATTTTATGCCGAATCCGAACGACTAGTTTGAGAAAGCACTTTTTCATGACAAGAATTACTCTTGAAGGATTTGTCAATTCCTCGCAAGAGGCAGTATCCGCGAAAATTAATTTTTTTTTAATTAAGGTGGCACAGGCAGGGATTGAACCCAAGACCTCTTGCATGACAGTCCAACGCACTAACCATCATGCCACGGGTACTACGGATGGAATGGATACTTGGAAGTTTTCTCCAAATTGGGGGTTTGGAAAAGTGTAGTCTATGTACTTAGGTATAGAACCAAAGAGGTTCAAAATGATGCAGTGCCCCACATTGTTGTTGGTCCATTAACTGCCACTTGTTTGCTCAAGATGTCGAGGGGTGTCAGATGGAGGAGAGTGTCTAACGCTGCTAAGGGTGTGGTTGTCAATGTCCCGCTTATGCAGAGACATGCAGTGCGTTGGACACTGCTGAGTTTGTGGTAGTATGTGACTTTCTCCAGTGAAGTCCACCATACTGAAACCCCGTACATAAGTATTGGTCGGATGACCGATGTGTATAGCCAATAGGTTATGCGAGGTTGAAAACCCCATTTGCTTCCTATGGCTTTATTGCAAAGGAAAAGAGCTACTGTAGCTTTTTTAACTCTTAACTGAATTATGGTACTCCTCTTATTAAAAGAGGTACAATTACTGGGATCTTGTATTTCCGTGTAAAAAGGACGAGGTCTGTTTTTTGAGGATTAATACTAAGTCCGCAGTGATCAGACCATCTAGTGCGCATATTGAGTGCGTTTTAAAGGAGGTATCTCAGTGTAATTAAATGTTCTCCTGTGAAGGCGATAGCAATATCATCGGCATACGCAACCGCTCTGTAGCCTTCCCTCTCGAGGGATATTAGTAGTTTGTTAACCACTATGTTCCACAGGAGAGGGGACAGAACACCAAATTGCGGAGTGCCTCTACCGACAGACCTCTTCGTACAAAAATGCCCCATCTTAGAGTTAATGATGCTGCTTGGTAGCATTAGAATAATCAACTCACAGAGTAAGTATTCGACGTTTAAAATCGTCATAGCAGAAATAATAGCGGATGTGTCAACGTTGTTATCAGCGCCCTCAATATCCAGGAAGACAACAATAGTATATTCCTTTGCTCTAGGGAGTATTCAATAGTTCATACCAGAGTGTGCAAGGCTGTTTCTACCGATTTAACATTGCAGCAAGCCCACTATGATATGTAGAAAATTCCGTTTAGTTACCTATTTAAAACTAATTTCGACATAACTGGACTGAATCCTTGTACAGTCGGAGGTATTAAAACATCGGACTTTTCATGATATTAGAAATCATGACACTTAAAAAGAACTAAAAAAAAAATAGACTTGTTTCTAATTTCAAAACGTTTTCAATTATTTTGCCTGAAACAATAATCAAATACAGAACAAAGCCATTCAAAATTTAATTAAATCCAATAAGCACTGAGGGAAGTAGACCACATTAAGCCAAAGCGTCCTTTTGTTTTCAATTTGACGATAGTTTCCTTGGTCATCTCTGATTAAAGCCCAGAGGTGATCGGGTTCCAAACTCATTCGCTACATACCATACATATGTATATACCATGTACAGACGATATATGATTGGGGAATAATAAATTTGCTGAAAGTCCTAGTTTTCAAGTTGGTTGTTGTTGTTATTGCTATGAGGCTCTTCTGAATCTGAAGCTTCTAATGTTTTTCTTTGTTCTTTCTTTTGAAACTGTGTCATTAGCCTTTGTTATAACCTTGTCACTGTTGAGCTTATTAGTTTCAAATGACTCTGTGTTGTATGAACGAACGTATGTATGTACATATATTTAATAACACGTTGAAACAAAATGTTTCTTAAAATAACCAATATTACATTTAATACTCTCCAAGGGGAAGAATAGCAACATTTCTTCGGCTTTTATAAATTGTAGAGGGTGGCCCAACCATAACTCCAAAGTCAACATTTTTTTTTAAATTTATTAAAATACGTTTTTTTAAAAATTTAACCATAGAGAGATACGCAATTAAGATTGTTAAGATTATTGAAGGGCTTGAATATAATAGGTGTTCAAATCAAATTGGGCTTCGTGATGTTTTTAGTGAGCACTTCAATGAATGCGTTTTCGTTAGCAAACGAAATTGACACATTTGTGCAAATGAGTATAAAACAGTGAATATTAAAAGTCCGATGCATCCTCAGAGAGTTTGGTGAAAGAATTGTGTTTGATATCGCGAAATAACATAATAAAGGACTTTTTGTAGCCAGATATTGAAGCTGGAAGGTATATGGTTCCAATACTACACACGCCGCCGCACAGTGGACCATTTATGCAAAACTGCTTTGCAATATTTATTTTTCGATTGGGTTTATAATACAAAACCTTTTAATTCACTGGATTCACAAATATTTGATGCTAAAGTAATCGAAAAAATTGTTCAATTTGGGTTATTGGTGTGCCTTATAGAGCAGGCCAAAGTTAAAAATTTTGTATGTTGACAATTTTTTTTAATTTTGTTTCTTAACTTTGAATGTAAAAACTAGAAAAAGGGTTTCGAAACGCTTTTCGTTTTTGTTTTCATAATATGCATTGCTATTATTTAGATCGATTATTAAAAAAAATATTTTTAATTGTTTAATTTAATGTTTTTGGAAACACTACTTTTGGCACACTTTTTCGACTTCAAACTGTATAGAAAAAAAAAGATTCAACGAGTGGTGCTAAGATCTCAACTGATTCAGAATCCTTATGTATTTCTTAACATAAAGCCAAAAAAGGAAATCACTCCAAAAATCATCTACTCGCCATAACACCAAATGCGAAAATTTTAATAAGAGGAGTAAAACTTCACATCAATAACTTCGCGTTTTCTTTCAACTTTGCACGAGGACTGATTGTAAACAACGCGGAGGAATATTCGTTTTTCAAAAACACTTTTGGAGATAGTGGCCTACGATTCTTTCACAGCTACAACAATAAAGAAGAATTTCAAAATCCAGCTTCTCTGATGAACAACACGGCGCACGCGTTTGATAGTTTGAGAAGGTCTTCGGACGTAATTGTAAATAGTTGTGGCAGGCGTTTAATGGAGTTGGTGGAGGACTTCGGTTTAATGGTTGTAAATGGAATTTCTAAAAGAGATAGCAGAGGTGAATTAACATTTATTTCTGGTCAGGGTTGTTCTATAATAGATTACTGTTTGGCTAAAGGTGATTGGCTTATTGTTATAGAGGATTTTGAGGTACAAACCGCAAGCTATTCAGCCCACCTTCCAATAATGACATTTATGAAATTTCAAAATTTCGATTCTACGCTGAGCGAACCAGTTCTAAAATATAAATGGGTTGATAGTCAGGTAGTAGTGTACAAGCGTAGACTCGATGCGCAAGTAAATAGTCTATCAACCCATGTATCCTGGTCCTGTGAGTAGACAGCTGGCGAAATAATAGAAGTTATTAAGGGTTCAGCCTTGCCACCCAATAGGAAACAAAATTTCACAGCTTTGTGGTACGACTAGAAATGCATAAAACTCAGAAAAAAGTTTCTTGCAATGCTTAAAATTTTTAGAAAAACAAAGTCTAATTTCTTTAAATCGCTCTACCTCATCATCATTTTGGTCTAAAGTGAGATTGTTAGGTGGCTTTAAAAATGTTTCAGCAACTACAATAAATGTAGAGTTACTAGCAAACCATTTCAAGGAACTTCTTAAAGCGTCAACAAACTCACAACCATTTCAATATGCTTCACCCTCAATCACTATTTCAGACCTAGACGACACTATTACAATAAATGAATTGCAAGCCACCCTTAAAAACATGAAAAAAAACAAGGCAGCCGAGCTAGATGGAATTCCAGCTGAATTTTATAAACACTCGTCCCCGTCTTTCCAAAATCTTCTTCTTGATTTTTTTAATAAGCTTCTTGAAAAAGAAGAAATACCTCAGTAATTTTTAATGTCACAAATTTGTCCAATTTTTAAAAAAGAAGATCCTAGCTCACCAGCAAACTATAGGGGCATTTCGATTCTACCTTGATTGAGAAAAATATTTACCCAAATTCTATACTGCAGGCTTATGAGGTGGGTAGAAGAAAACAAATTGCTAAGCACTTTCCAAGCTTGTTTTCGCTCTGGTCTTTCAACTGTGGATGAAATCTTCGCAGTGTCCAATATAGCAAAACGTTTCATCGATAACAAACAAAAACTTTATGTCTTTTTCATTGACTTTAGGGCAGCATTTGATACTATCAACCGGACGAAATTTTAAAGACTCTATAAACTTCTCCTCACCAATACTTGCACTACTGTGTCAAATGGGAGTTTCATATTCAGCTCCTTTAACACTGATTGCGGTGTGCCCCAAGGTTGCCCTTAAGTCCGATCATGTTCACCCTTTTCGTTGACGATGTCTCCCGTGATTTTCCTGGGGATGTTAGGTTTGGAAATCTACTTATTAAGGTACTACTTTAATGTACCTTGTTGTTTTTTCGGACAACCCCACTGAAAATTAATAGTCTTAAAAACTTTTGTGATAAATGGGACCTGAATATAAACACCTCAAAATCAAAAATTATGATTTTTTAAAGCACCCGTCGAAGGAGAAACCCGCTAGAAGCATAGTCATTGGATCGTGAACCTATAGAAGTGGTTAACCAATTTAAGTATTTAGGTGTTCTATTTTGTAGCAATCTAGATTTCCGGCCCCATGTTAAGGAAAAATTCTTGATAATTGGAGAGGTAGGTTTTATGAATGTATTGCGTTGGTTGATGATTCATTGTATCTCAAGTTCTTGAATAGGGATCGAACCTCTCCAAACAGATTGGTCTACAAGCAACTCAATCACACTTTGTTTGTAAACAATTATTTTAAAAGTAATCTTTCTGCAATTCTTTGTTTAAAGCAAGAACTGAGATGCTAAATCTGAATTAAAAACCTCACAAAAATGGTAATCCCAGGTGTAACCTTTGCAATCGAAATGAAATCGAAGATGTCAACCACTTTTTAACCGTTTCTACAAGAGCTACGAAGACTTTATTTTTCAAAAAGCTTTCTCAATTACCAGGAAGCGAAACAAATTTTAAACGGAGAGTGGGGTTGGAAGAACCTTTACAATTTTATTGATCATGCCTTAGATTACCGAAACAACACAATCCCATAAAATACACCAATGAGAAGGCATTAGTTTTGTTTATGGATTTTGGACTCTCATAAGAAAAATATAAAATCGTGAGAACTTCATTAAGACATCACAACATAGAGGTCTTGCCATCCTAAAATATGATTACAGTTGCGAAAAAAGAAGCAGTTCCCGAAAATTGCGAAGTCACGGAAATATTAGCTAGAGTGAAACTTCAAAACATGATGGATCATACAGCAATGCGGCTAATAGAAAGCATATGGTGAACATTGGAGGAACCCTCGTCCATCGTCAGTTCATTTCTGTCGGACCATTATGTTCCAATACGTTAAAATGACTAGTGACATCATAAATACCGCAGTCAATAATATTTAAAGTCAAAAAGCAGATATTCAACCAACAATAAATAAACTTAATGAAGAAACAACTATGACTGTGAATCACGAGTTCTTTTTAATTATGATAGACTGAAGAGTATTAAACGAATTAACGGAATCAAAGTCTAGGCGGTCATGTCCGATTTACAAAATGACACAAAAGAACTTTAATAACGATGAATCAATTGCGTTCGAACATAATTAAGAATATGGAATCTCTCCACAGCACGCTAGAATCAGATGCATGGAATTTATTTTGAAGCTTGCGTATACTCGGAGATTATGAATTCAAACTAATTGTATCTTAAAAGAAATATTGTTTTCAACATTCGATAAAGTTTTGAGAGAAATCAAATTTTGCCGTTGCAGTTCCACATCCGAAGAGGAAGGTTGTGAGTCTGGAAACGAATATGAAAAGCTAAGATCGCTATCGTCAGCGAAACAATGTATTGGATTAAAAGTGCTCTTAGGCACACCAGCATTAATTTTATGACTTTCAGACTTGAATCCGTCCAAAACAACTTGGATTGAAGGGTTCGAAAGAAAATTTCTAATAAAACGGACAAGAGATTCGTCGATACCGAAAGCACGCATTTTTAATAAGAGAGTAAGATACTAGAATTTATCAAATGCCTTTGAAATATCAAGTCCAATAATCTTACTTTCTCCAAAAACGATGTAAAGGTTTTTTCCACTGTTCGGTGAGATGAACCATGAGATCACCAGTGGACCTATTGTTATGAAAGCCGTACTGCCGGTCATTGAGAAGCTTCCGTTCCTCAAGATATTTCTTAAGCTGATAATTAATCAGCGTTTCCATGACCTTAGAAAGAAGGGACCTTAGTGCTATCGGTCGGTAATTTGTGGGAGAAGAAGATCCGCCTTTTTTTGGGATTGGCTGAACAAATCAGTTTTCCAACTATTAGAACGAGCCCAGAAGAATAGGATAGATGGAAAAGCTTACGCAGTGGTTTTACTAGCGTGGAAAACAATTCTATAGAATAATAGCGGGGATACCATCTGGACCAGCGGATTTATGTATGTTGAGATCTTTAAGAACTCTCGCCACAGTTCGAGTACGAAAAAAGATTGGTCCCATAGAATCATTTACGCGTTCAAGAATTGGGGGAGTCATGACACTACCTGATAAGGTGGAATTTTCGGCGAACTGCCTAACAAATAAGTTGGCTTTATCAATAGAGCTAACTAAACCAGTGTCATTGACAACAAGCGTATGAACCGAAGAAGAGGAAGATTTCCGCATGTTTTTTACAAATCATCAAAAATTCTTACCTTGCCTTTGGGACATTGCAGTATTTTTCGCCGAAATTTTTGGCCATGTAAAAATTTAGTCCTTCGAATATAGGCGTTACAGGCCTTCCTGGCTTGCTTAAACTTTTTCCGGTTTTCCCCAGTTGGGTTATTTGCTTCTTTTTATATTACATTAATATATGTTGTGTTTCAAATCACGTCAAAATTGAATTCATACAAAATTCAAAACCAAATTTAAAAATTAATGAATATATCATATTGCTTCATATATATTTAAATTAATTTACATATATTTGTATAATGTCATTGCAGACGGCAATTATGCCAAGACCGTAATCTTACTACAAATTGTACATTATTTGAAAGGTAAGATGAAAATAAAGAATAATAATAATAATATGGGTCGCATTCGCGTCTCTGTTTCATTTTGTATACCTTCATCCAAAAATCAAATAAAAATCCCAAAATACTAATTGATTCATATTATTTTGAATATTATAGAATTTGTACTCACGTGTGTAACTGATGTTGATAAGTTAACACCGCAATTGCTTCTTCTTTCCATATCTGGTCATTTCCTATAAAAAGTTATAAACATATATTATTATGAGAATCAAAATAGGTACCTAACCTAAAAATAAAAAAAATAAAACATTTAAGACTCCCCCCTAAACAGGCGCCCATTCTTTGTGACCTCGCCCCACATCGATCGATTAGAAAAATAAAAATACAAAATACAAAATAAAAACGACACGAAATTAAACTCAAAAAAGGTTTTTTTTTTTTCGTACCTACAGCTTTTGCCTTTCTGTCTTTATTGTTAAGCCACTTCTGATTGTCCTTTTCAATTAATAGCCCTGTAATACGAGGGAAAAGGATTTTATTATAATCGCTAGCCGGTTGACTGGATAAAAAGACCTTTATGTTGTCATTCGTTAATTTGAACATTTTATTTTTTGGGAGTAAATCAGTTCGCAGCCCGGTCGGTCGGTAGGATTAAAGGATAAACTAAAGGAATTAAGGATAAACTTTAAATGAGAAAAATCTACTATATTGTTGTACAGTAACTATATTATGTATATAGGCTCTCTGATGGTTCGATGGATCAGTCAAAAATTTTGTATTATAATCTATGCGAGAAAAAAAAAGGAAGAAAAAACATCAAACAAAAAATTGAATATTAAATGTTGTAATAATACATCAATCAAAATACAGACACTTAATTGAATTTTCCATTTTAATTTTAATTAATTTATTTTCATAGTTGATTGGGAAAGTTAATTATCAATATGACAGAGTTGTCAGTTCTAATTATGGGTTTTTACTTTAAGGCATGTTTATGTTAAATGGATTGTCAATAATAATATTTATATGAATTATTGAATAAAAATCAAAATTTTTACTTCGTCTGAATTCAACATAAAAACATAATACATATATACTTACATACATATGTACTTATGTATATAAATATGTATGAATTTGAGCATGAGGATGGAATTCCAAAAATTATTTTAACGAATGAATTCATATTAAGACTATCAATCTGTATCTAGAATTACGTATGTATTATCAAATTAGTTTTTTTTTGTTGGAAGAGCTTTTATAAGAGATTGCAAGCTTTTGAGAGTGCAATCCTTAATCGAATACTTTTAAATGATTTCATTCATTGACTTCAGCCAATAATTCGACATTATTAAGAGATTATTTCGAGTTCTTCGTTTAAATACGATTTTGCCAGGAAACCATTAAATGTTTCGTAGCTATTTATAGAGGAAGGTTTTTAATTTCGTAGTACAAATTGAAGGACGCTCAAATGGTAGACATGTGCATTCAAGAGGACACAAGCGTCCACAGGTTTTTCTCAAAACCAACCTCTGTCTATCAACTCCTACTCTCACCTCCCCGTGGTGAACATCGGGTGCCTAGTACCTCAACTGGAGATTGGATTCCAACCCCAGTGGAAAGTTGTTGGGGGCAGCAAACGAGAGAGGGGGGAGAGGTGTTTCCACTAAGGCACCTCTCCTTATAGGTGCTATAGCTTGTTACTTAGTTGATGTTTTGGCTTATTTATTTAACCAAAGCATCTTTTCAGGAAAATTTCCGGATGCGTTGAAGTGTGCAGACATTGTTCCTATTTTTAAAAAAGGATCAGCGAAAGAAGTGAAAAATTATAGACCAATTTCAATTCTATCTTCTATAAGTAAGATTTTTGAAAAAAGTATCAAGAACAGATTAATTGATTTCTTAAATAAAAACAACTTCTTTAGTTCCCTGCAATTTGGGTTTCAGAAAGGTAAATGCACGGAAGACGCTCTTCTAAAATTTTGCTCCGAGATTTTCTTTAACCTAGATAGTAAAAAGTGTTCAGCTGGCTTGTTTGTCGATATCACTAAAGCTTTTGACATGGTTGATCATGATATCATGTTGTCTAAATTGGAAAATGCTGGTATTCGAAGCTTTATGAGAGATTGGTTTGGATCCTACCTTGTTAATAGATCATTACGAGTAAAAATTAACAATACTAGAAGTGGCTTCAAATTTCTTAATATTGGAGTACCACAAGGCTCTGTGCTTGGTCCAATATTGTTCTTAATTTACATTAACTCTTTATTTAAATTACCATTCAAGTCGAAAATTACCGCTTTTGCAGATGATGTTGGTTGTGCCTATGGTGCTGATAGTCCCCTTGATCTTGTTGCAGATATAAATTGGGATTTGAATCTTTTTAGGTCGTGGTTTGCTGAACATAAATTATTAATAAGCTCTAAGACGAAAATTATGTTTTTCAGCCTTTCTTCTCAGAATGTTTTCGAATCGGAAAGCTTTTTTCATGAGCCTGAGTGCAAAAAGTTTAAACTACATAGTTGCTCTTGCTCTTCTGAAACAAGCACGATCACTTACTGTGACCATCTATTTTGTAGTGATCTTTGTTTTCAAATTGAAAAAGTGGATGTTTTTCAATATCTAGGACTGCTAATCGACTCAAAGATGACCTTTAGTAATCAAACTGAGAATTTGCAAAAATATTTTCGTACTACACTCAGGCACTTCTTCTTTCTCCAAAAAGTTTGCTCACCCGACCTTTTTAAAAAAATTTATTATGGGATTTTCCACTCTAAACTACAATATGGAATTGCCTGTTGGGGCGGAACGCACTTTTCCAAAGTTAAACCAATTCTTACTCTCCAAAAGTATGTTATTAGAATAATAAGCAGAAAACGGCGACTGCATCACAGTTTTCCATTATTTGTGAGACTAAAAATTCTTCCAATTCGTCACCTCTATTGTTTCAAAGTCCTAAAAACTTTTTTTTTGCGCTCAGGAAATCTAAATTTTAGAATTTTAGACTGTCATAACCTACGAAACAACTTGCAATATCTTGTATCTATTCCTAACTTCCGGACTACTATTTTTCGAAATTTTTATACTGTTGCTTCTTCTAGATTATTTAATAAACTACCTTGTATGTTAAGGTCACTTATTTTACCAAATCTCTTTATGAAACATCTTAAGAGTTGGTTGTTTGAATCTGATTTCGGTGATTTGGAAAAAATTATGTTTTCATAAACTTAATGTTTTTTGTATTTTCCTTTTAATTTCTGGTGAATTTTTGGGAATTGGTTTTCTAATTTGTTGAAATTTTTGTATCTGGTCGTTCTTTTTGTAATTCCTTAATTAAGATTTTCTGGACTTTGCTTTTATTTTTTTAATTGTGATTCTCTTTGATTTATTTTCCAATTGTACATATTTATATTTATACTTGAAGTTTAAAATTAAGGGTCACCCCACCCAATTTATTTATTTGATTTTTTGTTAATTACCGAAGTGGCATTTAATACTGTTTTTTTTTCTAACAATAATGCCACTACTTATTTCAAAATTTTTATTTACATTTTAGTCTTATTGAACTTGATGTATCTAAACTTATTATAAGAAATAAATGAATTTTTAAACCTAAAACTTTATCCAGGCGGCAGCGGAGGAATTCCCGAGATGGAATCAACGATGGCGTCTACAGTTCCAGTAAGGCTGAATTACTTAGTGAACACTTTAAAGGGCTTCTTCGACTTATTCGGAGCCCAGGCCTGTAAGGAGCGGTTTTATCCGGCTCCCCATCCTTTGAGTTATACTTAGGATCTGGCCCTCCAGGTTGGGGGTTGTGCCGTCGGAGTGACTTCCTGGCTCCGTAAAAGCTTCATAGTTGCGAAACACCAACAAGCCTCGGATACGGATGGATTTACTGTTGACAACCAACGCAAACGAATAAAGGACAACGAACTTCGGATATGCACGTGTAATGCTAGGTCCCTTAACAGACCACGTGCGGCCGAAGAATTAGCGGAGGCCCTAGATCGCTATAAAGCAGATATCACCGCCATCCAGGAAATACGATGGGATGGGCCGGGCATAAAGAGGATGAAAAACTGCGATAATTACTATGGTGACTGCTACCACGAAAACCAACAGCGCTTATTTGGATGCGGCTTCGTCATTGGAGCCAGACTTAGGCAAGAAGTCTTGAAGTATAGGTGCATCAATGAGCGCCTCATGACCATACGCATCAAGGCTAAATTCGGCAACATTAGCACGCCCCCACAGAAGAGAAAGACGACATCACCAAAGATATGTTCGTCAAGCTCCTAGATAAAACATATGAGCAGTGTCCTAGCTACGCTATTAAAATAGTCCTGGGCGATTTTATGCCAATCTAGTAAGGGAAGACTTCTGTGGTGGACTAATCGGGAAAAACAGTCTGCACGACGACACGATAATTCCGACAACGGATTCAGGATCATAAATTTTGCTGCGGGGCGAAACGTCATGGTGGCCACAACTCGTTTTCCACACCTCAACATCCACAAAGGAACTTGGAGTTCTCCAGATCAATCTACCGTCAACCAGATTGACAATATTGCGATATATGACCATATGTCCGAACTTTCCGAGTAGCTGACATCGATTTGGACCACTACCTCGTTGTAGTCAAGGTAGCACTTCGGGTTTTCAGACCCAAGGCAAAAGAGGGAGGTGCTGGGAGAAGGTACAACGTCGAACGGCTACAATCGCCAGAGATCGCCAAACCCTTTACCGACCGAGTTACAAGTAACCTCTCTCGAAGTTCTCTGCCGCCAACATAATGTATCGAAAACCAGTGGCAAGATTGCCAAGATGCAATCAGAGAAGCCGCCTCTGATGTGCTGGGTTTCAAACAGCCACCAACAAGGAACCCCTGGTTTGATAAGAAATGTCGGCAGGCAAATGCAGCCAAACAACAGGCACGCAAAGCGGCGCTGCATAAAAGGACGAGAGCCGCTCATGAGCTCTATGAGCAGAAGAGGCGAGAGGAGTGCCGATTTCTCAGAAGGAAAAAGAAAGGGCATGAGAAGCGTGCGGTCGAAGATGTTGAGAGGTTTAAAAGCAGGAATGAAGTACGAAAGTTTTATGAACAGGTGAAACGAAATTCACAGGTACATAAACCTAGAACCGAAGGCTGCAAAGACAAAAGTGGAAACATCATAGTGGAACCGTAGTCAATGCTGAGGATATAGAAGGACCACTTCTGCAGACTGTATAACGGCGACGACGAACTGAATTCCGCTGTCAGGCAGGATGATCCATTCAATATAGACGACGACAGCCAACAATCCCGTTCTCCCGACTTAGACGAAGTAAAGATTGCCATATCTAAGTTGAAGTCTAATAAAGCCGCTGGAGCATATGGCTTGAATGCTGAGCTCTTTAAAGCAGCTGGAGATAAGTTGGTTAGGAGCATGCACCAACGTATCTGTAAGATATGGTAGGAAGAAAGCATGCCCAATGAATGGAACCTCAGTATTGTTTTCCCGATCCTGAAAAAGGAGACCCTCTAAACTGCACCAACTATAGAGGAATAAGTCTACTTAACATCGCCTATAAAATCTTCTCTACCGTAATATGTGAACGTCTGAAGCCCATTGTCAACAACCTGATAGGTCCTTATCAGTGTGGTTTTAGACCAGGAAAGTCCACAGTTGATCAAATATTCACAATACGGCAGATCCTGGAAAAAACCCAAGAACACTAAATCGACACCCACAATCTTTTCATCGATTTCAAGGCCGCATATGACAGCATATACAGGGACGAGCTGTATAGAGCCATGTCTAGTTTTGGCATCCCTACCAAACTCGTCCGTTTGTTCAGGATGACCATGGAGAATTCACGCTGCTCCATAAAGGTTGGAAACAACTTAACAGAACCTTTCGATGTCAAAAAAGGTTTTAGACAAGGTGATGCGCTGTCATGCGATTTTTTTAACATCGTGCTTGTAAGAATAGTGCAGAGCTCACACGTCAACACTAGAGGCACTATCTTTCAAAAGTCTGTCCAATTACTGGCATATGCTGATGACATTGACATAATCGGAAGAACTCAGCTTGATGTCAATGGGGCTTTTGTGAGTATTGAGACAGAGGCGGCAAAAATGGGTTTAACGGTTAATGAGGGCAAAACAAAGTACATGCTGTCGTCTTGGTCTTGGTCAAAACGTCACAATCGACAGGCGTAACTTTGAGTTAGTCAAGGACTTCGTCTACCAAGGCTCCGCTGTAAACGCAGAAAACAACACCAGCGCTGAGATCAAACGCAGAATACCTCTTGCTAATCGCTGTTTCTTTGGACTAAGAAAGCAATTGAGTGGTAAAGTGTTCGCTCGAGGGACCAAAGTGTTGCTATATAAGACCCTTATTATCCCCGTCCTGCTACACGGTCCAAAAGCATGGACTATGACAAAAGCGGATGAAAGCACCTTGGGTCGCTTCGAGAGAAAAGTTCTTCGTGTGATCTACGGTCCCGTATGCATCGAAAAGGGAGTGGAGGAGAAGATGAAACGACGAGCTGTACGGGCTGTTCAGCAACGTAGACTTACCCAGAAGGGTAAAAGTCCAACGACTAAGATGGCTGGGTCACGTAGAGCGCATGGAAACCAATGATCCGGCCCGGAAAGTCTTTGAATCTGCATCCACAGGACAGCGCAGTAAAGGAAGACCGCGAAGTGACCTCACCCAACTTGGAGCCCGAAACTGGAGCTCGGTCCCTAGGTAGGTGGAGAAGTTTGTTGGGTGAGGCCCTTGTTCACACAGGACTGTAGCGCCATCTTAAGTAAGTAAGTAAGTACATACATTATGTATGTAAACAACAAATTAGTAAGTAACAAATTAGTTTTTTTTTGGGAAGACCTTTATAAGAGATTGCAAGCTTTTGTGAGTGCCATCATTAATCGAATACTTTTAAATGGTTACATTCATTGACTTAAGCCAAAAATTTGAAATTAGTAAGAGATTATTTCGATTTCTTAGTTGAAATACGATTTTGCCAGAAAACCATTAAATGTTTCGTAGCTATTTCTTAAAGAAGGTTTTTAATTTCGTAGTAAAAATTGAAGTTTCCTAGTCCAGCATCCTTATCACAGTCAAGGGAGGATCCAGACTTTTAATCAGAGAGGGTGGGTGTTTGGTGGTTCACACACTTAGAATAAATAGTCTTTGAGCACATCCTATAAATGTTCCTTAATATTCTGTGGAGGAGGCCGACAAAATTACAATAACCTAAAGGTTAACGTGACATTATTAACTTCCCGTATGAAGTTATTGTACTGAGTCCGATTTGTCAAATTAAAAAGAGGCTGGGATGCGACCCACACTGATAACTTCCCATCCCGTCTGTCGATTTGTCTTGCTTAAAAGTTTGTCTATATGTACTCGTATCAATTTTTACCAAATTTGCGTCCTATTTTTTGTAGATTTTATTTTTTATGAAAAACGGACTGTTGGATTTTTATATAAAAATTACTGAATATCGAAAACAATATTTTCTGTGAGATAAAATAAGTTTGAAGCCAATATTTTTAATTTTTGCAAAATCATTTGAGTAGAAACCAATTTTTAGGAACTTTTAGAAATGCTTCTTTTAGGTTTTTATTTTTTTTTATTTTATCGAATGTTCAAAAAATAAATTTTTAGCTACATACTTGTATTAACTATTTTTTAGGTTTTTAATTTTTTGTAAAAAAAACTGTGAATTCGATTTTTCTCAAGATATTACTTACTAAATTTTGACAACAATATTTTATAAAAGACACAATAAGTTTTAAGAAGTTGTTTGAGTCGAAAATCAATTTTTACTAAATTTAATTAATATTTTGCTAGGTTATTATTTTTTGCTAAAAAGTGTTAAGTTAATTTTTTCCAAAATTTGACCGAATGTTGAAAACAATATTTCTTATAAGAAAAAATAAGTTTAAAGCCATAATCTCAAATTTTTGAAAAGATATTTGAGTTGAAATGCAATTTTTACCAAGTTTTAGTAATGTTTTTTTTAGGTTTTTATTTTTTGTAAAAAAATACGATTTTTTTCAAAATTTTACCAGATGTTAAAAACGTTATTATTATTTGTTGCACAAAATTGTTTTGAAGATAAAATCATTTTTTGTTCGTAAAATTTTAGAGGTGATAATTTTTTTATTCAGTTTTTTTTGGACATATAAAATAAAACTGTTAATTGGATTTTTTTTCCATAAATATACTTATTTGGTATCACGTTACAAAATATTATACACAATTTTATTCAAGTCTTAAGCGTTGTTGGTTCATGAGATATTTAGAGTTAACAAAATGTTCACCTTTTTTTAAAACTGCTATGGTAAAAAAAAACCACCCACTAATTTACTTGAGAGCCCTTTCTGCGTCTTTCTGCACTATTATCTGAATAATAACATAAATTCGAAGTCGATATCTCTACTGGTTCTTGAGCAATGGACTACAAAAAAACGTTGCGACGTATGGACGTATGTTGTATGTATGTTTTGTTTGCACGACCACTACAACCCCTGGATCCGCCATTGTATACAGCTGCGTCGATAAAAATGTCCATTTTTGAAATAAACTCCTGTATGCCATATGATGAAAACGCTTTGATGACAACCCAATTATGTTTTTTAATTCGATTTTCCCTTTATAATTTTCGTCCAAAAAGTCAAGTTTTTGAAATCTGTGTACCACTTTATAGTTCAATTTTTTTCAAAACCACACTCTCTTCAAATTCTTATTGTGTTGTTGTCAGTTGAAGAAATTTTGAATTCAATTGAGTCACCCTATATAAGACACTCGCCATTTCGGCTCTTATATGGCTTGAATCTTGTCAAGGGTTTTGTCAAAGCAAGATAAGATCGTCATTCGTCATAGAATGTTTCAAAGAGAAACATTCTCCGGTTTATTTTTGGTCCCGTTTGCATAGATGGGGAGTGGGAGAAAAGATACAAATACAGACTGTACGGTATATACACTTACACTGAACTAGTAGTGCCAACTTAAGTAAGTTATGTAAATTATGGCTTTTTAAAGATTATATCCAAAAAGATTTAATGTTTTTTTAAAAAATAGCAAGTTGAAAATAAGCGAGTGCTTCAACTAAAGCTACAATCGTTGTGTCCGCAAGGGATAAACATCAACTTTTCTTAAAGTTTACATTTAGAATAATTACGCAGTTATTTACCAACACATGCATCCTTTGCATTTTGTTCTCTGTCAGATAAAGCTACAGATGGTGTGGTCGTTTCTTATTCGTATATCGCAACCTGGCACTGAAACTTACGAAAATGTTGCTCATACAAAAAGATTAAATTTAATTAATGCCTTACCATTTAATTATGTTACTGTTAAATTTAAACAAAGCAAAGCTATCATATGTCGTGGTCCGCAAATTATCCTTAAAATTTATTAAGCTATGTGTTAAACCGAAAATGGGGTGTCTTCTTTTTAGTTGGTATCTTCATGTTTTGGATAGGGCACAAAAAAGGATTATACACATTTTAAAATGTTGTATGTACAAATTTAACACTCCGAATGATTTCGCTTTGAACTATGAATATAATACACTTCAGAATTTTCAGAAAGTAGTCTTGAAACCAAAAATAATTTGTATATCTCGTCCGGACCCAGTTACAACTTAGAGCATACCTTACAGCACATCGATTAGGTGTACTAAGATAGGTGTACCAAATAGTTTTGTTTCTTCTTTTAAATTAATTACGAATCCCATGAAAGGGACTCTCATTGTTATTTTCATCTCTTTCAAACAAAACTCATCTAAACTCACCTATCTCATGTGGATTGAAAGTAGTAGAAGGCCATCGAACTTTATTTTTATCTTAACTTGACCCTTCAACAAACGCCCTGGATATTAAAAACTTTATTTCGAACAAGACTGATACGTCGCTATTAAAAGTTGAGAAAATGATTCATCGAAACCACTCGAAATATGCATCTTTTAAGATAAGAGTTCCAGACTCAATCTTCGACCTTCTAAACTCAACATTGCTTTCGCCAAAAGGGATCATAATACACGAATTCGAGAATAAACAAAATTATCATATAAAGTCGTCATCCTTTAACCCTTTTCAAGAGACCCGGACAGATTCAAAAAGTTTTGATTTATTACCAAAACGTCAATGGCCTAAGGACAAAGATCAATACAACCTATAAAAATATTAACAATCTACAACATGACATGACGAACTCTTTGACTCAACTTACTAAGTTTTTAGACGAGATAGGCACCAATCGAGCGACTCGGAGACAGTTGGTGGTGGAATGCTATTCGCGGTAAAAAACTACCTTATATGCACTTTGGTTGATACTTTTGATCTTTCTGACGTCGAAATGCTATGTATTAAAATCAAATTGGAAACAGGTTATCTCTTTATCATCTCAGTATACATACCTCCAAGATCTACCAGTTTAACTGAGAAGATCCACGGCCAAATGGAACTAATGATGAACTGCTGATCTTTGGTGATTTCAATCTTCCGAACCTCAACTGGACAAAATCATCAGAATTCAACTATTTTACGCCTATAAGTCCAACGAGCACCAATTAATTCACAATTATTGATGGCTTAGCTTCTTGTGGACTTGTTTAATTTAATGGGGTTGCCAATCAATACAACAAATATTTGGACCTAATATTTTTCTCCGACACGATAAATACTGACGTAACTGTATCCCCAGCCGATGTTAAACTAGTAGAAGAAGACCGTCACCATCCAGCTTTAAATATACATATCACTGAATATAAATGTGTCCCTAATACATCAATGAAAAACTTGAATTCAATTTTAAAAAATGTAACTTTAATGAACTAACTAACTTATTGTGTAATGTTGACTGGGATCAACTGCTCCTAAATCGTAATATTGATGACATGTGTCTAAATTTGTATAGTATTCTTTTTAACAGCTTTGATAAAACTACGCCGTAACGGAAATCTCGCTATAAATCTAAAACTCCAGCACGGATTGACACTCAATAAAAAATCTTAAAAAATAAAAGAAATAAGGCATGGCTAAAATTTAGTAAAACTAGAGCAGAAGAAGACTTCAGGATTTACTCCGAACTTAAAAATATTTTCACTGACTGCTCCAATATTCTATACTCTGACTATATTATAAAAATTGAAAATGAATTGAAACATACCCCAAAAAACTTCTGGGATTTCGTGAAAGGTAAAAGAAAAACTGACGGTTACCCAAACTCTATGTCTTTTAATAACACAACAAGTAATGACTAAAAAATAATTTCAAATTATGTTTGCTAATTTCTTCAAAGTTGCTTTCGACGTGCCTCCTTCTTTTCAAATTCCCCATTCGTTCTTTCCAGCCCAAAATTGTATACACCTTAACTCACTTGACTTGACAATATGTGAGGATTCAATTGTTCGTTGTGTCTCAGAACTTGATGACTGTTTTCACCCTGGCCCTGATGGAGTACCATCATGTGTTTTAAAAAAATGTGTGTCTCATTTATCGTACCCTCTGTTTGTTTTGTTCAATAAATCTCTTAGAAGCTCAATTTTCCCACTATTACGAATTACCGGCCACTTGCCAAACTTTCCGTTATTCCAAAACTATTTGAGTCCCTTATCTGTAAGATGTTATCCTTTAATGGTAATTCAATTGTATGTGAAAATCAACATGGTTTCGTCCAGGATAAATCAACAATAACAAACCTACTTCACTTCACTTCTTTCTCCATTGACTCCTTCGAAGATCGTAAGGAAGTAGATTGCGTATTCACAGCGCTTTTGACAAATTGTGTCACAAGACTTTAGTCCATAAACTTAAGGCCTTAGGGTTTAACGACAAATTCTTGACGTGGATCTCGTCTTATCTCAAGAACAGAAGTTATAGCGTTATATTCAGAAATGAATTCTCCGAACAATTTTACGTCAACTCTGATGTTCCACAGGGTAGCCATTTAGGTCCTTTATTATTTATCTTATATATAAATGACATAACATTCGTTATAAAAAACTCCTCCGTTTTAATATACGCTGATGACATTAAAATTTTCAAATCTATTAGTTCAATTAATGACTGCTCACAGCTTCAAGAAGATCTTCATAGTTTTAGGGAATGGTGCAATACAAACCGACTTTTATTGAATATTGACAAATGTAAAACTATGTGTCTTACACGCAAAAAAAAAACAATTATAGATTATAACTATTCAATAGATTTTTCCTCCCTTTGTAAGCTTTCCGTTTTCTCTGATTTAGGTGTTATTCTTGACAGTAAATTTACGTTCTGTGACCATTATAACTTTATAGTTAAAAAAGCTAACAAAATTCTAGGTTTTATTAAACTTTTTTCTCGTGACTTTCGTGACCCCTACGTCTTAAAACTTCTTTATCTATCATTTGTCAGGCCAATACTTGAATACGGCTGTGTTATTGTGACAGACTTGAAAGTATCCAAAAAAGATTTATGCGTTTTTGTCTTCGTTTTCTTACGTTTGCCCAAATATTCACACCACCTCCTTATTCTCAGAGACTTTTGCTAATAAAGCTCCCTATACTTTCATAATATAGACAATATCTCCAATTTTGTTTTATTTTAAAATTAATTAATGGTTTTATTATATCCGCAACAGCTCTGAATCGTCTAAATTTTAGCTATAGTCAAACTAGCATATGAAGACAGATACCTTTATGTCCGATCTTTAGCAGAACTAACTATGATGGTATGAATAGTCCTTTAAATCAATTGATTTCAGTCTTCAATAAATTTTAAATTTTAATTTCATCTGTTAATGACAATGTTAAAAGTAAACAATTTAAAGAAAGCTTTTTTAATATGTTATAGTATTTATTTATTTCTATGTTTATTAAAATTTTAAATTAAAAATTATATAAATAGCTATAAGTTGATATTAACGTTAGATAATTAACGGATTAATTAAATAAGACTGCTGACATTTTTCTTAACTCCCAATCATTTCCACACGACGTATTCGCTTTGATAGAAACTTGGCTTAGTTCAACCTTTTCCGACACAGAACTTTTTAGTCAAGAGTCTACAGAAACGATCGTCATGTTGGTAATGCAAAGGATTTATGTGAAGGTGTTCTCTCTTGTTCTAGGATATAGATCAGGAATTACTAATACTTAAGTAATCACCTTCCTGAACACAGTTATTCCTTTGATTGCTCATATAATTTTGATTTCAGAAGAAATAATTTACAGCTGTTGTCTGAAGATTTAACCATTTCTTGACTTGCTGATACATTAGCATTTTCTAACATTGACGAAGCAGTTTCAAATAATTATAAGATCCCTAATTATTGTTTGGAAAAAATGTACCTTTAAAAAATCAAGAAATACAAACTTTAGCCACACTAAGGCTAAAGCTCTTGGTACACTGAACAATTGTGTTCACTGTGTAATAAAAGAAGTAAGGCATGAAAAACTTATCTCAAAACTCTGTCTATAATCAACTTCTCTTTTTATGTTGAACTTTTTAACGAATTTAAGCGACTTTCTAATTTTGTCTTCTAATTTTTTTGCTATTTATGTTAGTGATATGGGCCCATCTTTAAAAGTAAATCCTAAAAAATTTTGGAAACTTGTAAACTTAAAGAAAAAATCAGATGGCTTCCCAGTTAACTTCACTTACATACAAGAACCTTTCATTAGATAAAACTATTGATATCTGTAACGCTTTCGCAAAAGATGTCCGTGAATAATTGTTAATAGCCCTGAAGAAGTTGATGAAGTATGTATTTTCCTAATCTTCACTCCTTTTCGCAAACTAGCTGTAGGCACATACCTGTGCTACAGAGTACGGTCCTTGATCTTTTATCCGCGTTGAATTATGACTCTTCCGCCAGTCCCGATGGTATTTCCCCGATAATATTAAAAAAGTGTAAAAAATGCTTTAGTTTAACTCCTTAACAAGCTTTTTTTAAAACAAGCAAATTTCAGAGTATATGGATGATGAACCCAACCATTACATCGGGGCGAAACGCATATATAATCTCCAACACTCCATAAAAGCCTCGGCCTCACTTCTTCTCCGTCTGGAAAAACCCAAAAGAAGTTTCTGGCTAGTGTCAGCGTATCTTGGTAATTACCACCTTGGCCTTCTCCCTGGAAAAACCCAGAAGAAAGTGGTCGCTGAAGTGGAAAGGCAAAGGATCCACCTGATTATTGAAAGCGATGTTAACGCTCATCATATTGACCTTGGTACTATAATCTCACTTTCTTGGTAGTTCTCTTACCGAAATATGCAACAATTTTATACGTTCAAGTTCCAATAAAACATATCCACAAGGTCTGATCACAAGGGACAAGCTACAATGGGCTCTAAACAGCTTAAACAAATTTAAATCTGCAGGACCACATGGAATAATACCAGCCGAGCTACAAAAGACTTCTGACATAATTGCACCAATCCTTAAGGCAATTTTTACCAGCTGTCTTTACCTGGTCCATGTTCCCTCGGCATGGAGAGAAGTTTAAGTTGTTTTTATACCTAAAGCAGGTAAATGTTCATAAGTCAATCCTAAAGATCTACGACCTATAAGTCTATCATAATTCCTTCTTAAGACTTTGGAAAGATTAATTGATATCCATTTAAGGGCAAGTATCGATACCAGACTTCTGTCTTCGTCTCAAAACGCCTACTGTTAAAGGTAAATCGGTAGAAACACAGTCGAATATTCCCTTCATCATAGAGAGTTCACTATGGTTGCTTTCCTTGACATCGAAGGTGCCTTTAACAACGTGGACACATCTGCAATCACATCTGCACTGACATCTCTAAATGTAGAGAGCTCGCTTCGGGAGTTAATTCATTTAATGCTTACTAGCAGAATAATTAACTCAAAACTGGGCAACTCTTCTGGCAGACGATTCGTTAGTAGAGGGATAGCGCAAGATGGTGTTCTATCCCCTCCCCTCTGGAACCTAGTAGTGAATGAAATCCTAACTAGTCTGGATGCGGAGGGTTTCAGAGTGATAGCCTATGCAGACGACGTTGCTATAGCAGTTTCAGGAAAGCATCTTAACACTGATTCCATTAAGCTTATTATCAAGATTCATGTGGTAACACAATGGGATATTAAACTGTGTCCGTTTCCATCTGGGACAGCCACTATAACCTAACCTAACCTTACAAGAAGAATATATACAACTACAGGCCTATTGCAAAGCTTTCTTGCATTCCTAAAGTGTCTGAACAAGTTGTTTGAGAAAGTGTAGCATTTTTAAGAAAGAATCTCATTTGCGAACAGCAACATAATTTTGTGAAAAAAAGATAAACCTTTACAAATCTCCTCACATTCTCAAACATATGTTCAACCGCTTTAGAACATGGTTATGAAGTTTACTGTGTATACACTGACTTTTCTAAAGCTTTTGACCAATCAAGCCACGAAATTATTTTATTTAAACTTAAAGCTCTTAGTTTCCCACCATTTTTCTTAGCTTTGATCGAATCATACCTTAAAACAGATCCTATGAGGTAAAATTTATAAATTGTCATTCTGAACCTTTTTTTGCTCAATCTTGTGTTCCCCAGGGAAGCCATCTTGGGCCTTTTCTGTTCATCCTTTCTATTAACGACGTATCCCTTATACGTAGCAACTCTAAACACACTAACTCTCCAATCAAAAGAAAAATTTGTTGAACTAGAAAACGCGCTTAATAAGATACACTGGGATATAATCGGTTTAGCAGAAGTAAGGCGACAAAGCGAAAGCATACAAGAACTCAACAACGGAAATATATTTGCTTACTTCGGAACTAAACTAGGTCTTTATGGCGTCGGTTTCCTTATAAACAAAGAGTTAAAAAAGAATATTCATATTCAAGAAATTAAAGGATTTAACGATAGGATAATAGGAATGAATATCAAAGTATAGAATTGTAACATATCCATCATACAAGTCTATGCACCAACTGAGAAAGCAACTGATGACGAGATAAATTGCTTTTACAAGACACTGGAAATAGCGACAGCACACTTTAAAACTGATAATCGGTGATTTCAATGCTAAATTAGGTTTCAGGAAAAATGGCGAAGAAACCATTATGGGAGAATATGGCTACGGTAATCGAAATGAAAGAGGTAGTCTTCTTATCCATATATATATATATATATATTCTTACTGCTGTATCTCGAAAACCGCAAAAACTATTGAGTGAAACTCTAAATATGATAGCACTTCGTGATACGAGTAGTATTCGAAAAAAGACCAATCTGAATGCCCAAGTAAAAACGGATCTGAAAAATATACGGAAGAACATCAAGAAACGTTGTCAGGAAGACATCCAAAAATTCAATGACAACCTCTTAAGACAGTAATCGAAGAAACGAGATCAATAAAAAAGGCAAAGAATGCAATCCAAGATTATAAAGAGTGGATAACAGCAATGGCGGATAATGGACAAAACCAGGAAGAAGATTTTCCACCATTTTTTAAAAGTGAAATAGAGCGAGCAAAAAATAGTTTAAAGAATGAAAAAAGCAAAATAAACGATGGGATATTAGCTGAATACCTAAAGTTCGGCAACTTTTCACTGGCCAACTAGTTGACTACTATTTTCAATCAGATTTTGGTCACCGAGGAAGTCCCAGAACAATGGACGAAATCGGAAATAATTCTCATACATGAAAAAGGGAACAGGGAATATATCAACAATTATCCCCCGATAAGCGTAATATCATCGATATACAAGGTTTTTGCGAAGTGTTTATTTGAGAGAATGAAAAGCACTCTTAATTTAAATCAACCTTTTGAACAAGCCGGTTTTAGATCAGGGTTTTCGACAATAGATCATCTACAAACCGTTAATCAAATAATAGAAAAATGCAAAGAGTATAACATCACAATATACTTTGCCTTCATCGATTTCGCAAAAGCGTTTGACACAGTAGAGCAAAGATTTATTTGGAAGGCGCTTCTCAATCAAGGTTTAGACGAAAAAATAGTTCGAATCCTAAAGAAAATGTATGACAGGAGCACATCCCACATAAAAACGGAATGCATCGGACCAGATTTTAAAATATATATATATAATAAGGCAAGAAGATCCAATTTCACCAGCACTCTTTTCCGCAGCCTTAGAAGGAGTATTTAGAAAGCTAGACTGGGAAGACAAAGGATTGAAGATAAATGGCAAATATCTCTCAAACCTCCGATTTGCCGATGACATTATAATTATCGCAAACAGCAGTGAAGAACTTCAAACAATGCTGAACGAACTATGCTCGGAATGCGGAAATATTGGGTTGTCAACAAATCAACAGAAAACTAAAATTATGACAAATGGTGCTTATGATCCAGTTAGTGTTAATAACAATATATTAGAATACGTTGAAGACTACACATACCTTGGTCAGATTATCTCATTCAAAGACAAAGAAAAAAAGGATATAGAGCAGCGAATGACGAACGCTTGGAGGCAGTTCTGGAACGTTAAGCATCTTCTTACATTGAATATTTCGAATAAAACAAGGAAACATGTGTTTGACTCAACAGTTCTTCCAGTCCTCACCTATGGGTGTCAAACTTGGCAAGTCACGAAAAACACTGAAATGAAATTCTAATCATGTCAGAGAGCAATGGAGAGAGCTATTTTGAACGTTCATATTGCCCAGCAAATTAACCATCAGAATATAAGGAGGTAAGTCTAATTTTGAAGACGTTAGACACAGGCTTAAGAAACTCAAATGGGAATGGGCAGGACATGTAATACGTACACCTGATAATCGATGGATAAAATTAGTAACCGAATGGATACCCTTCGAAAGCAAAAGAAGCGTAGGTGGACAACATAAACGCTGGAAGGATGACATCCGAAAAATATGCCCACTTTATTGGAGAGAAGCACTAGATAGAAGAAGATGGAGAAGTCTGGGGGAGGCTTATGCTCAGATAACCTAAAATTATACCTCTCTTTTCAAATAAAGTATATATTTAAATTAGCTTTAAACCTTGATTGAATTATTTGTTTCTTGTAATTTAATTAATTTTACGTACACATACTTGTTTTAATGTAATATACTCAATCGATGTTCAAATGGTAGACATGTGCATCCAAGAGGACCAAGTGGACGCTTGTGCCACAGGTTTTTCTTAAAACCAACCTCTGTCTATCAACCTCCGCGTGGTGAACATCGGGTGCCTAGTACCTCAACTGAAGATTGGTTTCCAACCCCAGTGGAAAGTTGTTGGGGGCAGCAAACGAGAGAGGTGGGGAGAGGTGTTTCCACTAAGGCACCTCTAATTATTCAGACGGCAGCGGAGGAATTGCCGAGATGGAATCAACGGTGGCGTCTCAGTTCCAGTAAGGTTGAACTACTTAGTGAACACCTTATAGGGCTTCTTCGACTTATTCGGAGCCCAGGCCTATAAGGAGCGGTTTTATCCGGCTCCCTATCCTTGGAGTTATACTTACGATCTGGCCCTCCAGGTTGGGGGTTGTGCGTCGGGGTGACTTCCTGGCCACGTAAAAGCTTTCAAAGTTGCGAAGCACCAACAAGCCTCGGATACGGACGGATTTACTGTTGACAACCAACGCAAACGAATAAAGGACAACGAACTTCGGATATGCACGTGGAATGTTAGGTCCCTTAATAGACCACGTGCGGCCGAAGAATTAGCGGAGGCTCTAGAACGATATAAAGCAGATATCACCGCCATCCAGGAAATACGATGGGATGGGCCGGGCAAAAAGAGGATGAAAAACTGCGATATTTACTATGGTGACTGCTACCACGAAAACCAACAGCGCTTATTTGGATGCGGGTTTGTCATCGGAGCCAGACTTAGGCAAGAAGTCTTGAGCTATAGGTGCATCAATGAGCGCCATGACCATACGCATCAAGGCTAAATTCGGCAACATTAGCCTGATATGCACGCACGCCCTCACAGAAGAGAAAGATGACAACACCAAAGATATGTTCTTCGAGCTCTTAGACAAAACATATGAGAAGTGCCCTAGCTACGATATTAAAATAGTCCTGGGCGATTTTAATGCCAAGCTAGGAAGGCAAGACATCATTGGTGGAATAATCGGGAAGAACAGCCTGCACGACAACACTTCCGACAATGGATTCAGGCTCATAGATTTTGCTGCGGGGCGAAACGTCATGGTAGCCAGTACGCGTTTTTCACACCTCAACATCCACAACGGAACTTGGACTCCTCCAGATCAATCTACCGTCAACCAGATTTACCATATTGCGATCGACGCCAGACACGCTTCCAACATTATGGATGTACGAACTTTCCGAGGAGCTAACATCGACTCGGACCACTAACTCGTTGTAGCCAAGGTAGCACTTCGGATTTCCAGAACCAAGGCAAAACAGGGAGGTGCTGGGAGAAGATACAACGTCGAACGGCTACAATCGCCAGAGATCGCCAAATCCTTTTCCAACCGAGTTACAAGTAACCTCTCTCGAAGTTCTCTGCCGCCAACACAATGTATCGAAAACCAGTGGCAAGATTGCCAAGATGCAATCAGAGAAGCCGCCTCTGATGTGCTGGGTTTCAAACAGCCACCAACAAGGAACCCCTGGTTTGATAAGAAATGTCGGTAGGCAAATGCAGCCAAACAACAGGCACGCAAAGCGGCGCTGCATAAAAGGACGAGAGCCGCTCATGAGCTCTATGAGCAGAAGAGGCGAGAGGAACGCCGACTTCTCAGAAGGAAAAAGAGAGGGCATGAGAAGCGTGCGGTCGAAGATGTTGAGAGGTATAAAAGCAGGAATGAGGTTCGAAAGTTTTATGAACAGGTGAAACGAAATTCACAGGTACATGGACCTAGAACTGTGACTGTATAACAGCGACGACGAACTGAATTCCGCTGTCAGGCAGGATGATCCATTCAATTTAGACGACGAAAGCCAACAATTCCGTCCTCCCGACTTAGACGAAGTAAAGATTGCCATATCTAAGTTGAAGTCTAATAAAGCCGCTAGAGAAGATGGCTTGAATGCTGAGCTCTTTAAAGCAGCTGGAGATAAGTTGGTTAGGAGCATGCACCAACGTATCTGTAAGATATGGTTGGAAGAAAACATGCCCGATGAATGGAACCTCAGTATTGTTTGCCCGATCCTGAAAAAAGGAGACCCTCTAAACTGCACCAACTATAGAGGAATAAGTCTACTTAACATCGCCTATATAATCTTCTCTGCCGTAATATGTGAACGTCTAAAGCCCATCGTCAACAACCTGATAGGTCCTTATCAGTGTGGTTTTAGACCAGGAAAGTAAACAGTTGATCAAATATTCACATTACGGCAGATCCTGGAAAAACTCAAGAGCACCAAATCGACACCCACCATCTTTTCATAGATTTCAAGGCCGCATATGACAGCATCTACAGGGACGAGCTGTATAGAGCCATGTCTAGTTTTGGCATCCCTGCCAAATTCGTCCGTTTGTGCAGGATGACCATGGAGAATTCACGCTGCTCCATAAAGGTTGGAAACAACTTAACAGAACCTTTCGATGTCAAAAAAGGTTTTAGACAAGGTGATGCTCTGTCATGCGATTTTTTTAACATCGTGCTTGAAAGAATAGTGCAGAGCTCACGCGTCAACACTAGAGGCACTATCTTTCAAAAGTCTGTCCAATTACTGGCATATGCTGATGACATTGGCGTAATCGGAAGAACTCAGCGTGATGTCAGTGGGGCTTTTGTGAGAATTGAGGCAGAGGTGGCAAAAATGGGTTTAACGGTTAATGAGGGCAAAACAAAGTACATGCTGTCGTCTAGGAAGGACATACAACTCCGGCGTTTTGGTCAAAACTTCACAATCGACAGACGTAACTTTGAGGTAGTCAAGGACTTCGTCTACCTAGGCTTCGCTGTAAACGCAGAAAACAACACCAGCGCTGAGATCAAATTCAGAATAACTCTTGCTAACCGCTGTTTCTTTGGACTAAGAAAGCAATTGAGTGGTAAAGTCCTCTCTCGAGGGACCAAAGTGTTGCTATATAAGACCCTTATCATCCCCGTCCTGCTATACGGTGCAGAAGAATGGACCATGACAAAAGCGGATGAAAGCACCTTGGGTCGCTTCGAGGGAAAAGTTCTTCGTGTGATCTACGGTCCCGTATGCATCGAAGGGGAGTGGAGGAGAAGATGGAACGACGAACTGTATGGGCTGTACAGCGACGTAGACTTAGCAAGAAGAGTAAAAGTCCAACGACTAAGATGGCTGGGTCACGTAGAGCGCATGGAAACCAATGCTCCGGCCCGGAAAGTCATCGAATCCGCACCCACAGGACAGCGGAGTAGAGGAAGACCGCGGATCAGGTGGTGCGCACAAGTGGAAGGTGAGCTCACCCAACTTGGAGCGCGAAACTGGAGACATCTAGCTAGGGACCGAGCTAGATGGAGAAGTTTGTTGGGTGAGGCCCTAGTTCACACAGGACTGTAGCGCCACCTTAAGTAAGTAAGTAAATATACTCAATCAAATGGTAATTATAAAATTATTGTAAATTTTAAATAATAATAATAGTTAAATGGTAATTATGTTTTGTATTTTGTGCGTGTGTTAGGCTTTAATTGTATTATTTGTTTTACTGACAACTAACAGATGCACTTATGTATGTTGAGCCTCTGATCGTAGTTTGACGATTGCTATAAGCTAACTACTTTCTGAAAATTCTGGAGTGTATACAAAACAAAAAGTCCATATTCATAATCTCTAATCAACCGATTTGTAGTGTATTTAAGTTGTGAATGGTTGAAACAATAAACAAAAAAAGTTATCAAATGTTTTCTAACAAGAAATTTTAATCCGACGTGCAAGAAACGTCCTTGATGTTGGGAAGGATGTAAGTGTATCTGTATGTATGTTTTTCTACTGCACACCACAAACACTAAATGGAAGAATTTTATTTTGTTGTCACTTTAATCCTTTTAACTGGAAAGTTTTTGTTTTGTTTTTTTGGTAAGGATTTAAAAAAAACAGTATTTTTGTTATACAACTTCATAGACCCCACATTAAAGAAAGGTAGCACAGAGAGATCAAATTATATGTGTTTTTTTTTTTCATTCATTTAGGTAGATATAAGGATGCGTAACAGCTTGAAGCTACTTTGTCACCATTTATAAGGGTATCTCTGCGAAATACCTCCAAGTTCTTTTTACAGGTGAACTTGCTTGCTTTGAAGAGTGATTATTTTGTATTTGTGAAAAATTGAGCTTGATGTGATTTTTTAAAAACAAGGTTTTAAACAGAAACACAGGCAACAGTTACTAAAATGTTGCTTTATTAAAATAAAATATTTACCCATTTACTTCAAAAATATTTGAAATATATAAAAAGTAGAACTTCTGAGACAGCTTAAAAGAAATTGATAAAAAGGGGCTGGGATGCGACCCACACTGATAACTTCCCATCCCGTCTGTCGATTTGTCTTGCTTAAAAGTTTGTCTATATGTACTGGTATCAATTTTTACCAAATTTGCGTACTATTTTTTATAGATTTTATTTTTTATGAAAAAAACGGACTGTTGGATTTTTATATAAAAATGATTGAATATCGAAAACAATATTGTCTCTGAAATAAAATAAGTTTGAAGCCAATATTTTTAATTTTTGAAAGCTATTTGAGTCGAAAGTAAATTTTAGCATTGTTTTTTTTAGAGTTTTATTTTTTGTAAGAAAACTGTCAATTCAATTTTTTTTTTTAAATTTATGGAATGTTGAAAACTAATTTCTTATAAGATAAAATTAGTTTGAAGCCAATTTTTCAATTTTTTGAAAAAATATTTGAGTCGAAAATTATTTTTTACCAACTTTTATTAATATTTTTTTAGGTTTTTATTTTTTGTAAGAAAACTGTCAATACGATTTTTCTCAACATTTTTTAGAAAGTTGAAAACAATATTTCTGATAAGATAAATTAAGTTTGAAGTCTAAATTTAAAGTTTTTGAAAAGATATTTGAATCGATATTCAATTTTTACCAACTTTGAGTAATGCTTTTTTTTAGATTTTTATTTTTTATAAAAAAAACTGTCAATTCGATTTTTCTCAAAATTTTATCAGATGTCAAAAACATTATTCTTCGTTGCACAAAATTTTTAAGAGATGAAATCATATTTCAGTCGTAAAATTTTGGAGGTGACAAATTTTTGTTTTCAGTTTTTTGATTTATAAAAAAAACCGTTAAATGGATTTTTTTTTTCAAAAAATATACTTCTTTAATATCTCGTTACAATATATTATATAAAATTTAATTCAATTCTCTAACGTTTTTGGTTACTAAGATATTTAGGGTTAACCAAAATGTTCACCTTTTTTTCAAACTGCTATGGTAAAAAAACCGCCCACGAAATTTTCTTGAGAGCCCTATTTGCATCTTTCTGCCTTATTATCTGTATAACAAAATTTATTTGAAATGGATATCTCTTCTGGTTCTTAAGCTATGGATGACGAAAAAAACGTCGCGAAGGTACGGACCTACGGACGTACGAACGTACGTACACACGCACGCACAGACATCTTTCTAAAAATCTTTTATTTCGACTCTAAGAAGCTTGAAACGTCGAGAAATGTCAAAAATTTCAATTTGACAAATCGGACCCATTACAATAACTTCCTAAGGGAAGTTAAAAAAAAGACATAGGTATAGCCATAGTTTTCTGAGATAAAACTTTTTTCACACCGGAATCTTTGGCAAAGGCAGATTCTGCATATAATGGAAAACCAGCGCTCCAGCATCATCTCTATCACTACATTTCTTCCTGTTTATGGTCAAATTTTCTTGCTCGTCTGAGGTGTACCATTTTTTCTGCTGCCGCTACGAGTTTTGAATTGTCAGTAAGCGTTGTGCTATTTATTCTTGCAGAAAGCTCTTCACACTTCCTTAATCGAAACAAATCTGCAATCTGCTTTGTTCTCAGTGCAATCATATTGCAATGATTGGAAAATAAAATTAAACGCTTCCAAGACACAGGCCCTCTTTTTCACTAGAAAAAGGAAAGCCTGTTTCCTTCCAAGCAATAGGCTTCAGTTGAATGGGGTTCAAACTGAATGGAAATCGAGCGCTAAGTATCTTGGGGTGCACCTGGACAAAACGTTGACATTTAGTTTGCATATTCAAGAAACACTAAATAAACTTAATATGGCGATAAAAACTCTATATCCATTTATAAATCGTAAATCCAAATTGAGTGTTGAAAACAAATTGTTATTATACAAAGTAATATTTCAAAGTATAATGCTATATGGTTCTCCTGTATGGGGAACATGTGCTAAAAGTCATATTAAAAGGCTGCAAATTATGCAAAATAAAATTTTAAAAATGATGCTCAATCATCCCTGGCATTATTCTACGGAGGATCTGCACCAAGAAGCAAACATTGAAAAAGTTGCATTTCGAATCTCAAAATTATACGATCGATATAAAATATTGTGCAGTTGTTCTGACAACAACTTAATATTAAATTTATCTAATTAAGGTGTTGTAATTTTTCTATTTGCTTGTTTATTATTTATGTTTTTTATTTATTTATTTATTTATTTATTTATTCATTTATTTATTTATTTATTTATTTATTTATTTATTTATTTATTTATTTATTTATTTATATATTTATTTATTTATTTATTTATCTACTTTTTTTCGTGTTTATCTATTTATTTATTCTTGTTATTTTTTTAATTATTTATTATTGTTATTTATTTATTTGTTTAATTATTTATTTTTTTGTTATTTATTTATTTATTTATTTTTTTATTTGTTTAATTATTTATTATTGTTATTTATTTATTTGCTTAAATATTTATTTTTGTCATTTATTTATTTATTTATTTATTATTTTAAATTATTTATATACATAACTGTGATAAACATAATTATGTTTTTATTTTTGTTTTTCTGATATGTAAACAACATCTTTTTTTTTTTTGTGATTCACACGAACCCATTTCTCTCTTCTTACGGAAATATACTTACTTTAAATTAAATGAAGGTTTTTCATGTAGCTTTTCCTTCTAAAAACTTCTTGTATCTGTGATATTTTTATTGTATAAATGTTATAAGTTTTTCAGTAGTAAGGTAGAAAATACCATTTCTCTGTAAATTGTGCAATCTAGTTATACGAAAAAAATTTATATAAAAAATTGAAACTTACACTAGCTAAAAAGATTCTATCTTACTGTGTAAAGTTAGTGTATATGAATAAATAAAAGAGCAGACATCTACGTGTGGACGTCCAAATCTGTACGAATAGGTTATATTAAAATAGATACTGTAGAAGTCATACTTGACGACAGTTGCGTGCTCAGGATATTTACTGAAAAATAGTTCATACATGATTTTAATACTGAACGTCTTTGCTGCTATAATGGGATTCTTTTAGAGGGAAGGATTTTATATGATTACTGATTGCAATAAGTGCATCTTGAGGCAAAGGAGGATGATGCCCTTGACTCTCACGCTTGTCTACAGGCAGTTACCTTCAGCAACTAATGATGCAAGTCGGAAAATTGATTTGACTGATGCAGCGTAAAATATAGAAAAAGCTTGTTTGCAAACCCTTATTCTTTTATTTGGAACGAAGACGTTATAATAAAATGCGTTATCTCTTTTTTTCCGGGTTTTCGCTCATGGAACGTCTTCGAGCTATTGGTAAACAATCTATAAGTCCCATTTAATATGTATCCTGCTCGTTCTTAAGCCGACCATTGTACAACCTTTCGAACATTTCTTTTGTTTGCTAACAAGTACAATCCGGCCTGGTGTTTGACCTCGCTTCTATATTCCTTCAAGTGGAATTACTTTTGTAGGGCTTGCCTTGTAAACGTTTATTTTTTTGTATTTCACTTTTATATAAACGCTTCATAGCCCTCTTTTCTCCTTTCTAATAGATCGTAGATCCACATTGCTAGATTCCGACTCACTAGACGTTTTTTCTTTAAAGGCAGACAAACAAGTCACAAGATCCCGGTGACGGTGACTCATTGTAATCAGCACCTTCATTAAACAATACGTTGAGAAGGCAAAAATGTCACTATTTTTGAAGCAAATTGTATAAATTTCATTGCGTTGTTGAAGTTTGTGTTGTTTCATTTTTAGTAAAGGCTTAGTTTTTACCTGTCCAATGACAGATGTATTTCTTCTTCTTAAACTTTTCAAATTTGAACTTTTGAACGAGCAAGTCGATAAGACCTATTTGTGTGGATAAAGTTTCCAATGTATAACTTTTTATATGCGTCTTTGTAATTGGGTAAAATTGTGTAGTGAGACTGTGAAGCCACAACAAACAATTGAGTGCTACACACAAAGTAATTTAAATAAACGAACCATTTTGTGGGATACTTTAAGGTTACATTGATATGATAACATATTACACAGCACAAAAACATTTTCATATAAAAGGGAATGCCTTTTAATACGAAAGCGCTATGGATTTGAATAAAAACTTTTAGCTAGACGAAGAGAAATATACATATGTATGTCTGTGTGTTGAGTATATGTGTAACCAACAAATGTGGTTGGGTATGAATTTGAATGTTAGACAAAATTTACATGACCACAATTTTTCAAGTTTCAATATCTTCTTTAAGTTTCTTTAAGAAGTTTGACTATATCTTAATTGTGTGCTAAGCACTTTTTTCTTTGAATGGTTCTGTTTGATTCTAGATACATATGCTGGAACGATGTAAACGCATGAAAATTCTGGAATGTCAAATTTGACGTTCGTGCTAAGCATTCGTGAGATGTTTTTGGTTTTTTTTTAAAATTCACATAATGAAAAAAAAGAGACTATGATGCGAACCACACTAATAACTTTCCAACTGTTTCCTTCAGTCGATTTGTCTAAGCCTTTAACAAAATATTAATTCTTCCTTTGTTCTTATTATCCCCGTCCTGCTATGCGGTGCAGAAGCATGGACTATGACAAAAGCCGGATGAAAGCACCTTGGGATCTACGGTCCCGTATGCATAGAAGGGGAGTGAAAGAGAAGATGGAACGAATACCGCGGATCAGTGGAAGGTGACCTCACCCAACTTGAGCGCGAAACTAGAGACCGAGCTAGATTGAGAAGATTGTTGGGTGAGGCCCTAGTTCACACAGGACTGTAGCGCCACCTTAAGTAAGTAAGTAAGTTATCTTCCTTTGTTCTCGAAAAACATTGTCGAAAACGAATTTTTATCAATTTTAGCAGAATTTTTTGAAAATTTGTATTTCTTATTTGGAAAAATACAAGTTAGATTTGTTTTTTACGTTAACAACACCCGAAACTTCTCCATCTGGGAAGGGGCAACGTTGAACCACACAGGACAACCATAAACGATCATCGGCCGTATGAGGGCCATGCACGTATCCCTCGTGGCCCCAGCCAACAGAGTCCGGAATAGAATTTTCTCCGACTTCTGGACATTTATTTTCAGTTTCCAGTCGTCGCAATATCGCAGAATCTTATCGAAATAACGCTCCAAGAGAATTCTAATAACCTCAACCATTTGGGCCTTTGTAAGACTACCTATCAGATCGCTGGTGTAAATGTTGAAGAGAATCGGCGAACTCACCGCTCCCAGTTGAAAAGCATTTTTAATTAAGAATGTTGTGGTAGAAGTTAAATTACCACTTTTGACAACAAACTTTCTACGGTTAAGCATATCATAGGATACATATTTTGATTTGATTTTTATTGGAGCTAAAAATATTACATTATATCTTTATCTTAAATATATATTGCACAATTTACAGAGATTGGTATATTATCTACCTTACTACTGCCAAGTTTAAATGAGTTTTTAACAAAAAATTCAAAAATAAAGGATTGGTTGAAGGAAAAGCTACTTAAAAACCTTCATTTAAGAGCATACAAAAGAGTATAAATCAATACATACATTAATAAATATAAAAGAGAGGAAAGGGGTGGAGTGCAGACAGAGGCTAACAGTGCGAAATTTCAATTATAACTTTAACAAACCTGTATCAGTATGCAAATTAAAGATAAATTATGAGAAATGTTTACATATATAATAATAAATAAATAAATAAATATATGTATAAATAAATAAATAAATAAATAAATAAATAAATAAATAAATAAATAAATAAACAAGAAAATAAATAAATAAATGAATAAATAAATACTTACATAACTAAATAAATAAATAAATAATTAAATCAATAATAAATAACACATGAACACAAAAATAATGAATAATATAATAAATAAGTGAGTAAATAAATAAGTGTATAAATGTATAAAAGGAATCAAATAAAATAAATACAAAATTAATAAGTATATTAAAAAATAAGTAAGTAAGTTCACAAATAAATACAAAATTAATAAATAAATAGCAATTAAATACATTAATTAAAAAAAATAAATAAATTAATAAATTAACAACAGTAAAGAAAATATAAATAGATAACAAAAATCAGTCCTTTGAATATTATAACTATGAGGCTAAATTTGAAATTAAAGCATTGTCAGATATTCCGCAAGAAACTTTATATCGTTATTTTAATTTTATAATTCTATCAGTAATATATTCAACATTAGCTAACATGTGTAATTCGTTGGTTGAAAAATACCAAGGAAGGTTTAACATCATTTTTAACAACTTGTTTTGAGAAGTTTGCAACCTTCGGATATGGCTTTTTGCACAGCTACCCCAAACAGGTGATCCGTATAGAATAATTGCTTGAAAAATAACTTTGAATATAATTAGTTTATTTTCATGACTTAACTTTGATTTACGATTAATAAAAGGATAGAGAATTTTAATGGTTACGTTTACTTTTTTTATGATTTCTTGGACATGAATTCCAAAATTTAGTTTACTGTCCAAGTGGACACCAAGGTATTTAACATTTGATTTCCAGTTTGCTTCTACGCCGTTGATAAAGAAGGAGTTACTTGGCAAAAAACAGGCTTTTCTTTTCCGAGTAAAAAAGATAGTCTGAGTTTTCAAAGCATTTATCTTAATTTTCCAATCATTAAAATAATGTTGAAGTGCATTCAAAGCAGATTGCAAATTGGTTTCAATAACGGAACCAAGTGAATCAGAAGAAAATACACAGGTGTTATCTGCAAATATAGCTTTATTGCAATTTTACAAAACAGGGAAATCAGCAGTAAAAACTGTAAAGAGTATTGGGCCAAGAACGGATCCTTGAGGCACGCCTGCAGTACATTCAAAGATTTCCGAAAGATTTTTGTTGACAGAAACAACTAAACTTCTTGATGACAGAAAGGACTTCACAATTTTTATTATACACATGGGAAAGTTGAACATTACAAGCTTGTGTAAGAGCCCGTCATGCCAAACAGAATCAAATGCTTTCTCAACGACAAGCAAGACCATACCGGTACTTTTACCACTGATAAAGTTGGTTTTAATGGTTCTGGTTATTCGATCAATTTGGTGGACTGTACTATGGTACGGTCGAAATCCAAATTGTTCAGGAGGCAGAATATTATTATTGTTAATGTGTGCCATTAGTTTGTTTTTAATTATTTTTTCAAAACACTTACTTACAGAAGTCAGTAAACTTATGGGACGATAACTTACAGGATTGCTTGGAATAATTTTAGCGCTTTTCCAATCTATTGGAAAGTAGCTTATCTTAATACAGGAATTGAACAAATTTAAAAGAAATTTTATACCTGACCTTGGAAGATTTTTAAAAAAAACATTTTTTATGTTGTCAAAGCCAGCTGACTTTCGCGTTTTCAATCCAAGGATTATACATCAATAACTTCCGTAATTGTAATATACTCCTCCTGGTCATTTAAGATACTGGAGTTGATCGAATGCAATGATTGCAGAACTAAAGATTCTACATTGCTATTTGTTGTGGAGTTATTGGTTAGAGTATTGCAGTCGGAAAATATTTTGCCTAATGCGTTTGCCTTTTCAGAACCAGACAATGCTACTTGCCCATTATCTAGTTTTAATGCAGGTATATTCAAGTTAGGCTTCTTAATAACCTTAACAATATTCCAGAAAGGTTTGCCACCTTTCTCTAGCCCTCTTAATTTTTGGTTACATTCCTTGTTTTTGAATCTCGAAATACCTTCTTTGATCAAATTTGTAAGAACTTTTGTTTCAGTTAAGTAACAATAATCTCTCGTCCGTATCCACCTTCTTCTAAAGCTGTTTCTCACTTTAATGAGGTCAACTAAGTTAGGAGGAAGGACCGTCTTGCTATTTAACCTTATTTGTTTTAAAGGAACAGATTGTTCAACACTTTTTATAACACTTTTAGTAAACAAGGAAACATTTTGATCAATTTCTGAAGTGGATATATCGGAATGAAGATAAGGCACATTTCTTAGTTTTGAACTCAATTGGGTTTTAAACATGTTCCAGTTGGCGTTTTTGAAGTCTAAAACTTCGTTACTTCTGTTAGAAGGCGGTAAATACGTACTAATGCATATTGGAAGATGATCGGAACTTAATTTACATAACACTTCAGTTTGATTAAACAGTCCCGGGCTATTTGTTAAAAAAAGGTCTAAGGTAGAAGGGCTGTAGTACCCGTGGCATGATGGTTAGTGCGTTGGACTGTCATGCAAGGGGTCTTGGGTTCAATCCCTGCCTGTGCCACCTTATTTAAAAAAAAAAAAATAATTTTCGCGGGTACTGCCTCAAGCGTGGAATTGAAAAATTCTTCAAGAGTAATTCTTGTCATGAAAAAGTGCTTTCTCAAACCAGCCGTTCGGATTCGGCCTAAAATTGTAGGTCCCTTCCATTCCTGACAACAGTACTCGCACACAGGAATGGTTGAGAGTTGTAAGCCACTAGGCCCTTGTTCACAACGGACTGTTGCGCCACCCCATTTGATTTTTGAAGGTAGAAGGGCTTGCGCGGTTGTTAGGTGGGTAATAAGTTGGATGGGGAGGAAATAATATATGTCTCTGTAACTAAACCAATGTATACTTTTTGTTTGCTCAGGAGAGCAATATTCTTACATCGAATGCTTTTAGCATTCCAACAAATTACTTTCATGGATGTATCACTCATTTCTTGGACTTACATAAATATTTAACAGCTAATTGTACAATAATATTGAATTGATCGGCTTTGGTGTTGCATTTTCCAAGAAGAGTTATCATCTCGGCAGTAAGAGCATTTATCTCTTCCATGGAGAAGAGATCATTTGACTGCTGTGGATTAGTTACGTTGTTGCAATTATTTGCCCACACATTGTTATTAGCTTCAGTTGGAATTGGCTGCGTTAAGATTTCATCGGGACACTTACGGTGAGGTTGAAGAGGTGGGAAATCAGTGACATTTGGTACATACATTTGATGAGTATTTCTCTGTGGTGTCATTGTACTGACCGGTGTTCTTTTGTTTCTCGAAGAGAGCTTCTCTTTTAAAGCAAAAAAATGTTTTCGACTTGGACAAGTAGGATCAGTTGCAATGTGGCTCTCGTTGCAGTTGGCGCATTTAATGTTTTTGGAATTGCATTTACCTGTTTCGTGTGGTTCTGAGCAAATCGCGCAGTGAGGTTTAATATGGCAATTTTTTTCGTCATGCCCAAACATCTGACAATTATAACACTGTGTAAACATTTGTGTTTTACGTCTAACGAAATCCCATTTAATTTGTGTTTTGAAGATAGATTTAATGTTTGTTTTAGATCGGCTAATCGCACAGAACCACTCTCAAGAAACACAATGTAAAAGATGTCAATGTATTGATCATATTGTTTTTTAATAAGTTTAATGTTTTGACATTTCAAACCGAGAGAAATTAGTTCATTTTGTAGTTTTTCTATTGGAAATTTATCGAGACCATAGAGCATAACTTTAAACGATCTGACAGATGGAAGGTCGTGGGTAAAAAATTGCACGTTTTCTGCCCTTAATGCAGAGCAAATTTTTGAGTGGTCATCAATGTTTACACAATTTATTTTAATGCCTATGGACATTTTTTTAATATTATAGTCATGAATATTATTTTTGTTAAGAAAAGAATGCACAAGTTTTTTGGAGAACACAAATAGATGGGATTTTAGGTTTTTTATGCCTTTGTTCAATTGTAACATCTGCACATTCTATATCGTTGTCCGTATCAGGCAAACATTGCAAAGGAGTGTAATAACCGAATTTTTTAGAATTCTTGTCGGAAGAATCCATTTTTCGACTTTTCGTGTTGAAAGACATTGTGTCTTCCACACTAGATGGGGATCTATTTCGTTTGCGAATCTTTACTTTTACTAATGTATCGCACAGATGAGAACGTCTGATTATATCAGATGACCGATTAGTGCTGTGATAGAATATATATAAAAATGGTAAAGACCCTCTAACCATACGGTGTCAAAGGCCTTTTCCAAATCAACCAGAATAGCACCTGTGCATTGTTGTTTTGATTTATTCCATTGGATATGAGAAATGAGTTTAGACGCAGCATTAATTGTGTCATGACCAGTCCAACGCACTTACTATCATGCCACGGGTACTACTCATATCCAAAATATTGTTGGTAATTTTTAGTAAATTTTTTTGAAGAATCCAAATGACAACTTTTTTTTAGTAAAACACGAAAACCTACTAATACAACAAAAAACTGATAAGATATGGTTTCCCCTTAAATATTAAGAAAACAATGAAAAATATTTTAAATATGTTATTAACATTTTAAGCCAGGCAAATCGACGGACGAGATGGGAAGTTATCAGTTTGGTTAGCTTCTTTTTTTGTTTGACAGTTTTATTTTTCTAAAATTTTTAATTAATGTTAATAAAAATATATTTAATAAGATACAATTATTTGAAGGAAATATCTTTAGTTGTTGTCATAATCGAGTCCAAAATCAGTTTTTACTTTATTTTAAGTGTTTTTTAATATTGTTTTTTTTTTTTTGCTTTTATGTTTTCTCAAGAACCGATTTCAATATCTTTTTTTCTACACAAACTCTAATACTCTCTTAATAATATTTAATGATCATAATTTTCATTTTTTTTTTATTTTTATTTAAAAAAAATATTCAACATTTCAACATACATTGAAAAACCTTCGAGTCACTGTTTGATGCGGATTTTGGTCCAGAGGCGTAATTGGGCCATTGTTCTTCGAAAATGAGCAAAGAGTGGCCGTTACAGTCAATGGCGATCGTTATCGGGAAATGTTAAACGAAGTTTTGTTCGCAAAGTTGAAGAGGAGGATATTGGCAACATTTGGCTTCAACAGGACGTTGCTACGTACCACACAGCCCAAGCTACACTCGATGTATGATTTGTGGGGTGCAGCAAAAGATAAGTGTTGCGCCAAAGCAAGAGACAATTGACGCTTTAAAGGACACTATTCATGAAGCCATTGACACACAATCGATATTGTACTTAAAAATTGGACTGATCGTGCATCACTGCATCACCAGCAGAGGCAGTCATTTAAATAAAATTATTTTGTTTTATTAACCGGAAGGATTTCTCAAAAGAAATTTGAGAAAATATGCGTTAGTTTTTTTTTTATAGCATTAAAAAAAAAAGGTGGCGGGCAGTTTACATTTTTTCAAGTCCTTTCTGCATTATCATTTTGATAACAAACATTTTTTTAAGTCGAGAGATGTCAAAACTTCAGTTTGATGAGTCAAACACAACACTTTCTTTGGGAAGTTAAAAATACCTTTTTGAAGTTTAATTTTAGAGATTTTAATAATTTGTATGCATTAAGTTTTGTTTTGATTACAAAATCTATTTTGTTAACCTCAGAATGTTTGTTTTTAATTTGTTAATGGGTAGGGTGTTCTGCTACCCCTGTTGTGGTACATGTATTTTTAACTTCCCATAGGAAGTTATTGTAATGGTCCGATATGCCAAATTGAAAATTTTGACATTTCTCGACGTTTTAAGGTCTCTAGAGTCGAAATAAAACATTTTTAGAAAGATGCCTGTGCGTGCGTGTGTACGTACGTTCGTACGTTTGCGACGTTTTTTCGTCGTCCATGGCTCAAGAACTAGAAGAGAAATCGACTTCTAATGAACTTTGCTATACAGATAATAATGCAAAAAAATGCAAAAAGGACTCACACAAAAATTGCATGGGTGGTTTTTTTACCATAGCAGTTTAAAAATAAGGTGACATTTTTGGTTAACCCTAAATATCTTACGAACTAATGACGCTAGAGACTTAAATTAAATTTTATATTATGTATTGTATCGTGATACCAAACAAATATATTTTTTGAAAAAAACCGAATTAACGGTTTTTTTATAAATAAAAAAAAACTGAAAAAAAAATTGTCACCTCGAAAATTTAACGAATAAAAAATGATTTCATCTCCAAAATATTTTTGTGCAACGTAAAATAACGTTTTTGATAACTGGTAAATTTTTGAGAAAAATCGAATGGACAGTTTTTTTTTATAAAAAATAAAAACCTAAAAAACATTACAAAATTGGTAAAAATTAAATCCGTACGTTTGTACGTTCGCGACGTTTTTTTCGTCGTCCATAGCTCAAGAACTAGAAGAGATATCGATTTCAAATAAATTTTGTTATACAGATAATAAGGCAGAAAGATGCAGAAAGGGCTTTTAAGAAAATTGCGTGGGTGGTGTTTTTTACCATGGCAGTTTGAAAAAAAGGTGAACATTTTGGTTAACCCTAAATATCTTACGAACCAAAAACGCTAGGGGCTTTAATTAAATTGCATCTATTTATACAAAAATCAATGCCACTTTTCGTTGTAATGTTATAACCCAACAATGCCTTTACCGATTTGGCTAATTTTGGTCTTGAATTATTGGTGGAAGTCCAGAGAAGGTTTGTACTTAAAGAAAATTTGAAAAAAAAAAATCTTGAAAAGGTGTAAAATCAACATACAAAAAATTTGTACTAATACTTAAAGAAATCCCGATTTGTTGATTACCTTGGAAATGTACAACGAAGCTGTAATAATAATTGAAGATATGTGCCTAACGATTGTAAATAAAGCATTAGCACAATTGTGTATGAACGCACCAAATCGTGAGATACATACATGATATTTTTGATCGTGAATTGCAACGTGAGTGGGAGTTAAATTCTAATGATTTACGTTTATTTGTACAATAGAATATTACCAAATTGAATGTATATGACACAATCATGCAAGCCGTTTCCAATAATGCAGGTGGATTATATTTCTTGGATGCACCTGGTGGTACAGGCAAAACTTTCGTTGTATCATTAATTTTAGCGACTATTCGATCGGAACAGAAAATTGCATTGGCACTTGCATCTTCGGGAATTGCTGCTACATTATTAAAAGGTGGTCGGGCCGCACACTCTGCAATTAAATTGCCATTGAATGTACGGGTGATTGAAACTCCAACATGCAATATTTCGAGAAATTCTGGTATAGCAAAAGTTCTGCGATTAACATCAATTATTTTATGGGATGAGTGCAAAATGGCGAATAAAAATCAAAAGAAGCATTTAATCGAACAATGCAAGATTTAGGCGGTAATCAAAAGCTGTTTTAGTGGTGCTCTGATATTGCTCTCAAGAGACTTTCGTCAAACATCGATCACTCGATCAACTCCTACTGATGAAATAAACGCCTGTTTGGTATAGCACCGCATTGCTTGAATCTGAAAATTGGTTCTTTGATTATATTAAAACATTAATCCACCAAAACTGTGTAATGGCACCAGATTGGCAGTGTAAAAGTAATCGCCAAATTTGATTGAAGCTACAATCTTAACTGGTAAATCAAAAGGATAAGTGTGTTTGATACCGCGTATCCCTATAATTCTAACAATTGTTTTTATTTTTTACTCTCTGCTGATAAATATAATATAACAATATATCATTTGGGTCATTTGGACTTTTAAATAGCTAGCAATTTAAAATGTTTTTTTTGTTTGAATAAATGAACTTAATAATCATTTTTATTATAACTATGCCTTATGTGTAGCGAAGCACGTACCGAGCGGCTAGTATAATATATAGTAACGTGATATCAAAGAAGTATATTTTTTGAAAAAAATCCATTTAACGTTTTTTTTTTATAAATCAAAGAAACTGGAAAAAAATTGTCCCCTCCAAAATTTTACGAATTGAATATGATTTCATCTCCAAAACAATTTTGTGCAACGAAAAATAATGTTTTTGAAATCTGATAAAATTTTGAGAAAAATCGATTAGACAGTTTTTTTTCATAACAAATAAAAATCTTAAAAAGACATTAGTCAAAGTTGGTAAAAATTGAATATCGATTGAAATATCTTTTCAAAAACTTTAGGCTACAAACTTATTTTATCTTATAAAAAATATTGTTTTAAACATTCTGACAAATTTTGAAAAAAAATCGAATGGACAGTTTTCTTATTAATATTAAAAACATATATTTTTGTTTTTTATTAGTAAATTTGTTTCCAATTATCTTTATTTGTTAAGGAAAGTAGCTCGCGTCACCCACTAGCAAAAAAAAAACTGACAAGGGATACAAATTATTAATAGGAGACAACGACGCACGTGTAAACCTCTGCGTTGGGTTGAAATGCGTTTCAAATTTGACATTTGCTTAAGCTCGAGCCATTTAAATGGCTCTTGCGTATTTTCGCGAAAGTTACCGACATTTAATGAAACTGAGCAGAAGATCTATTATGGCTGCGTATTGGTTCGTTCCCTTAAGCTGGCTTAAATTCCTTAAAGTCTATTATAGTTGGGCCTTTAGAGTGTGAATGAAGTAAAACAAATTAATTTTCAAACTGTTTTCATTCAGCTAATCAAGAATTCTTTGTGAAACATGAGAATTCCCTTATTTCTGTTTCATAGCTTCCGTCATTTGTTCTTATGTAATACATACGAGTAATGTATGTAATTTCCTGTACAAGACGTAAACAGAGGGGTCAACTAAATCAACATTCACCTGTACAGTCATTGTCTTAACTATGAAGCAATTTCATTTGTAAAGCTATTAGCCAAGAAAAATAACCTTGCTTTAAAAAAAATCCTACTAAGCTTTGTTGGAGACCCTCACTTAAACGTCCTTCACACTTATTTAAAAGTACCTTAAATTTGAAGGAGAGCAAAATGGAATATAGTTTTAGGGTTCTTTAAAAAATCAATCATCATCCCATCATTTTCTCGTTTTAAACAATAAAGGGTGCATATGTGATTATCTTAACTGTAGATTGGCGGATATTCTATATCTAACTACCTTTTTTACCCTCGTTTATTCTGCTATCTTCAATGGATTCCGCCGAAATCAGCAGCTTTGGAAACTAATATGAAATTCACTTTATCAACTGCAACAGTCAAATTCTGAGTGATGGAATTGACGGACACGGATACGGACACTGAACACTAAACAGAGACTATTTTATGAAAATTCAAATCCTTTCAATACGACTTTATAAACGCATCGCATAAGGGGATTGAAGTTGATATCCGATTATTATGTTGCCCGAAAATCAAAACACTTGTATTCATAATGTTTCTCACTTTCAGATACTCAGATTCTGGATAATTTAGATAGGTAAAATTGGTATTTGAGATTGATTGACAACTACCGCACAACACCATTTTGAAAAGTTACTAACATCAAACCTAACATATGAACACCTATCAGAGAATTCAGAGAATCTGAGTTTTCATTAAAATTGTGTCAAATAAATAATCTGATTGATCAAGTTTTGGTTGAATTGATATGTTAAAATAGTTAAATCATATACATATGTTATGCATGAATGTATCTAATTCTTGTACATAATATCTACAAGTATGTGTAGGTAAATTATTTAATTAAAATATTTATGTAAAACAACAATTTTGAACCTTGCAAAGCTTTATAGGAAGTGAGTTAAATACCATTCATTATTGAAGTTCATTGAAATTCTGGAATAGTCATTTAAACAGGATTTAAAACTTTTTAATGCAGACGACAAGAGCATCAACAATATAAATAAGCCATTTTGTATATTGATCATAAAAAAGTGGAAAATGCAATGAAATTAAATCTTTGTAAACGTATCATGTTCTTATTAATAACAACAAACATTCTCAGGACGTTATGGAACACAACGCCGGCCACCGCGCCGAGCAAGTATCTTGTTGATGGTTGCGGGCAATGGGGTCCCATGATGTTAACCTTTCTTTCTTGTCGTTCAATTTCGTGTAGCCCGTCCTTAACCCAAACCTTGTTCCCACTCCATAATCAGTACTAAACTGTATAATTCTCTGTGGATGCAGGGACTTTCGTCAGTAACGTGTATATACCTTCCGATGTATGTATAACTAATTATCAAAACCTAAATATTTGCTCTTACAATATTACAGGTCTTAAAAGTAAACTTTTACAACATGACTTTTTTAACTTTATAAATAATTTCGATATAATTATTATAATATGGTTATAAGCTAATCGAACTCTGTAACTCTTTTGGTTTAAAACTGCTAAACGGAACTAGCAGAGGTGATCAAAATGGAGAATTCACGTTTGTTGGAGGGCAAGGTTCTTCCATCATTGACTATTGTTTTACGAGTATATAATGGGAATGGAATAATCATGTTGTCGATTTCAAGGTATTGAAAGAGCCATTTTCAGACTACATGCCGATTGTGGTATCCTTCAACCATTCAGAGGTAGCTAATGTCACAACCACAAACATGGAACTCCTCCCAAACATAGTTTGGCATAGCAGCAAAGAACACTACTATAAAGCAAATTTAGATGAGGCCCTAAAAAATCATAAAGTTGCAAATTTCAACGATCTAGAGGAAATAATTAAGAAAGCAAATCCATTCAGCAGGTTGAAGAAAAAACACATAGCATTCAAGGAGCGCTGGTTTGATGAAAGATGTAAAAAAACAAGAGATGTGTCCTATGCCTGGCTATTCCGTAAGTACCAGGTTTGCTAAGGAATCGTATTTAAAAGCTAATCAGAGATTTAAAAACCTATTTAAAGAAAAAAAGAAACAGTTTTTCGAACCTGAGGCGCTTAAACTCACTCTCGCTATGAACTCTTCAGAATTTTGGTACTTAGCTCGCAATTTAAATGGTACTAAATATATTATTGATATCAGCTTAAGCCCGCAAGTTTTGCAGAACCATTTTCAGCAACTTTTAAACCCAACATCAAACGAGATATCCAAGTGCCACTACGCCCCGCCTAACTTTCAAGAACCTATTTTAGATTCACCTATCACTATGGAAGAGGTTTCTTCTATCGTCAATGGACTCAAGGATGGCAAAGCAGCTGGATAGGATAGAATACCTGCCGAATTTTACAAGTACGGATCGAATATTTCATTCAGACGCTTACCGGCCTAATGAACAGCGTCATGGAAAATGGTGTAATACCTGAAAAGTTGAGGGTAGCTTTAGTGTTCCCCATTTACAAGAAAGGTTGTGCAATGAATCCTACGAACTACAGAGGTATTTCTTTTCTAAATGCGTCCTTTAAAATGTTCACCTCAGTACTTAAGAATCGGCTCAAAATGTGGATTTCGTCAAAAAATCTCTTAAGTGAATTTAAGGCGGGCTTCAGAACGGGCTACTCTACTATTGATCACATTTTTGTGTTCAAAAGTATTGCTGACTCATACCTTGCAAGAAGTAAAGAGCTGTATGTCATCTTCGTGAATCTAAGAGCAGCGTTCGACACGGTCGACCGGGATGACCTAATGTACAGGGCTTGGAATGTCCTTAAAATTTGGTCAACGCATTCAAAATATCTATCGGGTACAAAATCGTCAGTTTGGAATGGTGCTAATAGATCAGAGTGGTTTGCAACCAAAACAGGAGTCAGACAAGGCTGTCCTCTTAGCCCCGATCTATTTGCACTTTTTATAAACGATTTGGTCTATTGTCTACCTGGTGGCATAGAATTTGCGGGACTGCAAATTAAAGTCCTTCTTTTTGCAGATGATGTAGTGATGATGGAATGCTGTTGAGGTTGTAAAAGAATACATATATCTTGGTGTACTATTCACACAAAATATGAAAATGGATAAGCATTTAAAAGATAAATTATCTAAGGCGAAAACTGTAATAAACGCTACTTGGAAAAATTGCTTCAACAACAAATTCATAAGGCACAGTAGTAAATATGGGGTCTTTGAAACTGTAGCGGAATCAATCATCTTTTATGCTGCACAGGTATGGGGAGGTTCAGAATATGAATCGGTTGAGAAACTTTAAAGGTACTACCTGAAACGTGCATTTCATCTCCCCCCAACGCACCGAACTATGTATATGCTTATGATTGAGACTGGATTGCCTCCGTTACTAATTAAAACACTCAAACTATAAGTTGACAATGTTCTCCCTGTCATGCATGTCATATTAATTGATTATTAACACGCCTTTGATGGAGAGATTGCATTTGAAGAAGCTGAATACAATGTTCGTAGGAAGGCAGATCATAAGGATCATCCAAAGGAAGACCCTTGAGGTCAAAGTGAATGAAATCATGTTAAATTTATTAAATAAGTTTTCTATGAATTTCTTAATGGGGAGTCCATACTGATGGCAATGCATATTCCAGATGTGGACGATCATGGCAATTCTACACGAAAGAGTAACATAGGGATCATTAGACTCCTTTGCCCAGCATTTTATAAAACCAAGCATATAACTTGCCTTATTGACAATACAATTAATGTGATGTGTAAATTCTAAGTTGGAACAGAAATGAACACTTAAATCTTTAAATGTGAAGACGCTACAGAATTTTTGCTGTGTTATACAATTATCAAATACACTTACTTTACTTACTTACTTAAGGTGGCGCTACAGTCCTGTGTGAACTAGGGCCTCACCCAACAAACTTCTCCATTTAGCTCGGTCCCTAGCTAGATGTCTCCAGTTTCGCGCTCCAAGTTGGGTGAGGTCACCTTCCACTTGTGCACGCCACCTGATCCGCGGTCTTCCTCTACTGCGCTGTCCTGTGGGTGCGGATTCGAAGACTTTCCGGGCCGGATCATTGGTTTCCATGCGCTCTACGTGACCCAGCCATCTTAGTCGTTGGACTTTTACCCTTCTGGCTAAGTCTACGTCGCTGTACAGCCCGTGCAGCTCGTCGTTCCATCTTCTCTTCCAATCCCCTTCGATGCATACGGGATCGTAGATCACACGAAGAACTTTTCTCTCGAAGCGACCCAAGGTGCTTTCATCCGCAAAGAAACAGCGTTTAGCAAGAGTTATTCTGCGTTTTATCTCAGCGCTGGTGTTGTTTTCTGCGCTTACAACGGATCCTAGGTAGACGAAGTCCTTGACTACCTCAAAGTTACGTCTGTCGATTGTGACGTTTTGACCAAAACGTCGGTGTTGTATGTCCTTTCTAGACGACAGCATGTACTTTGTTTTGCCCTCATTAACCGTTAAACCCATTTTTGCCGCCTCTGCCTCAATACTCACAAAAGCCCCATTGACATCACGCTGAGTTCTTCCGATTATGTCAATGTCATCAGCATATGCCAGTAATTGGACAGACTTTTGAAAGATAGTGCCTCTAGTGTTGACGTGTGAGCTCTGCACTATTCTTTCAAGCACGATGTTAAAAAAATCGCATGACAGCGCATCACCTTGTCTAAAACCTTTTTTGACATCGAAAGGTTCTGTTAAGTTGTTTCCAACCTATAGGGAGCAGCGTGAATTCTCCATGGTTATCCCGAACAAGTTTGGCAGGGATGCCAAAACTAGACATGGCTCTAAATAGCTCGTCCCTGTAGATGCTGTCATATGCGGCCTTGAAATGGATGAAAAGATGGTGAGTGTCGATTTGGTGTTCTTGGGTTTTTTCCAGGATCTGCCGTAATGTGAATATTTGATCAACTAAGGACTTTCCTGGTCTAAAACCACACTGATAAGGACCTATCAGGTTGTTGACGATGGGCTTTAGACGTTCACATATTGCGGCAGAGAAGATTTTATAGGCGATGTTAAGTAGAGTGATTCCTCTATAGTTGGTGCAGTTTAGAGGGTCTCCTTTTTTCAGGATCGGGGAAACAATACTGGGGTTCCATTCATCGGGCATGCTTTCTGCCGACCATATCTTACAGATAAGTTGGTGCATGATCCTAACCAAATTATCTCCAGCTGCAAAAAAGTCAGTCTTTGTAAGAGCTTAACCTTGTTCACACTATTCACACTCCATAATTCACACCAAACTTCGCTGAGGATGCAAAGGCCCAGCCTGCGAAGCGATAACGAAGCCTATGATCGTGCACTACTAATTTCTGAGTTAAGTCCGATTCTTCTGCATGAATTCGTGAATTGAGTATCCCAAAGATAGAATTATGCTAAAGTTTTTGTCCGATAAAAATCGTTTATAAAGTATTTGGATTTAACACGAAAAATTATATAAACATAATATAAATGTCAAAATAAGGGTTGTGTTCCACTTTTAAGTTTTTTTTTCGTAAAAAATAAATATTTAATATGGTACTTGCATTGAACATATAATTAGTTCCATTTAGAATATCATTGTATTGAATTGAAGCTGTTAAATGCAAAAGGCAAACATTATTTTAATGTATCCCATGCAAAAAAGTATTTTTGTTAAATTAATGAATGTTTTGTTTTTAAATTTAATCCTTGACATGGCTTAATGAACACATACACTAGACAGGCACACATATGGGGTTATTTATAGTAATTAATTGAATACCGCCCAGATGGGTTAAATAAATTATATTTTCTTTTGGATTAAGGCTCTTTAATGTGACTTTTCATCAAAAATAGAAAATCAGTTTAATATTAACACACATGTAATGTTATTGATATGATAAAAAGGTTGATTTATAATCTTTTCAAGTTATAAATCAATTTTTGTTTTCGATATTATTTAATTAAGGTGTCACTTATTGCTTTTAAGCAAACATTAACATATTTCCTCCTTAGTCTGTTTAAATGTTCAAACTTAGTTTTGATTTGACAGTTGAAAAAGTGATTCCTATTCTTCCAAAGTCGGTACGTTAGTCCTTGAAGGCCATTGAAAGAGTATCACTCAGTTTCAGTTTCAGTTTATTGTTTTAATTACTCAGTAAGATACAATATCTTTTAATTTAGAGCAAATATCAGAAAGTGGTACTTTCTATAGAATATATAATATTATATGTTGCATAAATTGACAATTCATTTCATATTAAGTAAATAATTAGTTAATTAATTGATAATTTAAAGGAAATAAAGATTGAATATCAAAATAAATTCTAAGAAATTAAAAATAAAAACAAAATTCAATATTATGACGCAATCATCACCACCACTTCCACCACTACCAACAACCATCAAGATCATCACCATCATTATTTTAGCCCTTCCTTCTTATTCCGAAGACATACCGTGCGATGCGATGTTCAAATGGTAGACACAAGCGCCCACAGGTTTTTCTCAAAACCAACCTCTGTCTATCAACTCCTACTCTCACCTCCCCGTGGTAAACATCGGGTGCCTAGTACCTCAACTGGAGATTGGGTTCCAACCCCAGTGGAAAGTTGTCGAGGGCAGCAAACGAGAGAGGTGGGGAGAGGTGTTTCCACTAAGGCACCTCTCCTTATCCAGACGGCAGCGAAGGAATTCCCGAGATGGAATCAACGGTGGCGTCTACAGTTCCAGTAAGGTTGAACTACTTAGTGAACACCTAATAGGGCTTCTTCAAATTATTCGGAGACCAGGCCTATAAGGAGCGGTTTTATCCGGCTTGGAGTTATACTTAGGATCTGGCCCTCCAGGTTGGGGGTTGTGCCGTCGGGGTGACTTCCTGGCCACGTAAAAGCTTTCATAGTTGCGAAGCACCAACAAGCCTCGGATACGGACGGATTTACTGTTGACAACCAACACAAACGAATAAAGGACAACGAACTTCGGATATGCACGTGGAATGTTAGGTACCATAACAGACCACGTGCTGCCGAAGAATTAGCGGAGGCCCTAGACCGCTATAAAGCTGATATCACCGACATCCAGGAAAAACGATGGGATGGGCCGGGCAAAAAGAGGATGAAAAACTGCGATATTTACTATGGTGACTGCTACCACGAAAACCAACAGCGCTTATTTGGACGCGGCTTAGTCATTGGAGCCAGACTTAGGCGAGTCTTGAGCTGTAGGTGCATCAATGAGCGCCTCATGACCATACGCATCAAGGCTAAATTCGGCAACATTAGCCTGATATGCGCACACGCCCTCACAGAAGAGAAAAACGACAACACCAAAGATATGTTCTTCGAGCTCTTAGACAAAACATATGACCAGTGCTCTAGCTACGATATTAAAATAGTCCTGGGCGATTTTAATGCCAAGCTAGGAAGGGAAGACATCTTTGGTGGAATAATTGGGAAGAACAGCCTGCACGACAACACTTCCAACAATGGATTCAGTTTCAAAGATTTTGCTGCGGGGCGAAACGTCATGGTAGCCAGTACGCGTTTTCCACACCTCAATATCCACAAAGGAACTTGGACTTCTCCAGATCAATCTACCGTCAATCAGATTGACCATATTGCGATCGACGCCAGATACGCTTCCAGCTTTATGGATGTACGAACTTTCCAAGGAACTGACATCGATTCGGACCACTACCTCGTTGTAGCCAAGGTAGCACTTCGGGTTTTCAGACCCAAGGCAAAACAGGGAGGTGCTGGGATAAGGTACAACGTCGAACGGCTACAATCGGCAGAGATCGCCAAATCCTTTTCCCACCGAGTTACAAGTAACCTCTCTCGAAGTTCTCTGCCGCCAACACAATGTATCGAAAACCAGTGGCAACAGTGCCAAGATGCAATCAGAGAAGCCGCCTCTGATGTGCTGGGTTTCAAACAGCCACCAACAAGGAACCCTTGGTTTGATGAGGAACAACAACAACAGGCACGCAAAGCGACGCTGTATAAAAGGACGAGAGCTGCTCGTGAGCTCTATGAGCAGAAGAGGCGAGAGGAACGCCGACTTCTCAGAAGGAAAAAAAGAGGGCATGAGAATCGTGCGGTCGAAGATGTTGAGAGGTATTTTTCTTTTTTTTAAATTAATTTTTATTAATTCATTCTTAAACCTATCTTAAAGCTAGACAAACATTTATAAAACTAGCCTAGTTATCCATAACTTACAACTAACTTAATGGTCCAATACGAACACTCTAAGTTAAACTATAACACTTAAAACTAATGCCTTTCGGCCCTAAGATCTATTTTACTTCATTTAAATTTTATTTATTTTTGTTTTTATTAGAAAATTTGAAAAAAAAACTAATGTCAATATCCTTTTTTATTTTTACTTACAAACTACTTAAAATTAGGTCCTTAAATAAAACTTAAAACTAACTTAAACTACCTATTCTACCTATAAACTACTTAAAACTAGAACAACCACAGCAGCAAATCTAACGTTTTTTGTTTTCATATTTGTTTGTCTTTTTTTTTTTTAATATATTTTTTTTATTTTTTTTTTATTTGTAATTTTTTTTTGTGTATTTTTTTTGTGCCACCATACCTATTCTACTCAAAACTAAACCCCTTAAACTTTAAAACAAGTATTTAAGCCGGCCAAGGCTTAAAACCCCATCCCGACTACCCAATATCAAGTGCCGATTGAAGCCACCAAAACTGGTTCTCCTGCTTCACCCTATCAGTTCGGTCCCGTTCGGACACAGCCCTACTGAACCGAAGGAGCGCCGCTCCACCTTGTGCCATGACGTCCCGACACTAAGGGAGTCGCTATCCACGGTTCTTCGTCTGACGTGGTAGATTAAAGGAACTGCCAATCTATCCTGTATCAGACCGCATTTGTCTAAAAAGAGGAATGCCTCTGGTGGAATGAAGCCGCTCAAGCGTGCACTCTCAAAATACTCGTCGTTCGGATAGAACGCCCCGAAAATTAAATTGTTGGTCGAAGACATAGCTCTTGCAATGTGACCTCGAACGAGTTTTATCACGAAATTATCAATTCTGTTGATTCGTCCCGTTGTATAGGACCTCGTTGGAATAGTAATGCACATATGAAGATTCGGCTGTTCGATATAAGCCGGTACAGCGTCTTAAACACTGCCGCTCGAACACCCGAAACTTCTCCATCTGGGAAGGGGCAACGTTGAACCACACAGGACAACCATACACGATCATCGGCCGTATGAGGGCCATGTAGCAAATTACCTTCACTCTGGGGTCAAGTCGACTGCTAAAAAACAGCCGTTTCGTCAGATCGAAGGCTCCTCTGGCCCTGGTCAGAGCTTCACTACTCTTTTGCTAGCTAATGGCTGCCCGTGAAGATTAACGATGACCATCTTGCGCCAATTCTTACACGTATCCCTCGTGGCCCCAGCCAACGGAGTCCGGAACAGAATTGTCTCTGACTTCTGGACATTTATTTTCAGTTTCCAGTCGTCGCAATATCGCTGAATCTTGTCGAAATCACGCTGCAAGAGAATTCTAATAACCTCAACCTTTCGGGCCGTTCTGTACAAAATTAGATCGTCGGCGTACGCAATTGCCTTTGCAAGACTACCTATCAGATCGCTGGTGTAAATACTGAAGAGAATCCTCGAATTCACCGCTCCCTGTTGAAGACCATTTTTAATTGAGAATGTTGTGGTAGAAGTTACATTGCCACTTTTGACAACAAACTTTTTACCGTTAAGCATATCATAAAGTGTATACAACAATGGTTTGCTTATGCCAAGACTGCTCAGTTTTAGGTAAAGACCCTCTTACCATACGGTGTCAAAGGCCTTTGCCAAATCAACCAGAACAGCGCCTGTGCATTGTTGTTTTGATTTATTCCATTGGTTACCAGAAACCAGTTTAGACGCAGCATGAATTGTGTCATGACCCGCCTTGAACCCGAACTGTTTATCCGGAATTATTTTGTTGTCCGCAGCCCACTTAGTCAGAGCCCTATTAATGATCTTTTCGAAGACTTTGCTGATGCTCGGAAGAAGACTTATCGACCGAAGATTTGACGGGTTGGAGTTGTCCTTTCCCTTTTTCGGGAGAGGATGAACCACAGCGGTCTTCCAATGCACTGGATAATATGCATTATTCAGTGCATTGTTGAAGACTGTGGTGTAAATGTCAATTGTTTCCGTCGGTAAATGCCTTAGTACAACGTTGGATATACCATCGACACCTGCTGACTTTTTGTTTTTTATTGAATTGAAGATGAGCTGAAGCGCAACCTTCGTCACTAACAAGGGACTTGGTCCTGTTTGCTCGGCGATTATGGCATTTGCCAAGGAATCGTGATTGAACCGCATAAAACCGCGGTTCTCAGATCGCCATTGTGTCATATCATTTCGAAGGTAAAAGTGATTGAGTAGGGCTCTATTTTCCAGGTCGTAGTTGGGGCGAATGCTAACATTTACCTTGTACACTTGCTGGAAAGCAGCTCCCAACGCCTCCACTTTCTCCTTCGGAGACAATTATGTAAAAGTCATCGTCAAAGATGGCTTCCTCTGGATCTATTTGCTCTGTCATGAGTACGTCTCTGTTCTCTTCAGTTCTTTGGAGTTTAAGACACGGAAGGTCATTATCGTTTTTTTCCTGAATATCTTGTTGATTTTGGGGAACATACTAGGGTCACTCGAATTAACTGACCGGATCTTGCGGTCCCAGTACTTGTTAATTGATAGCCTGTAGTTCTCCTTCATCAACAGATTGACATTTTTATTGACGACTTCAGTGTCCTAATCTCCAAATCGTGTGGGTCTGTCAGTCGTCTGTACTAGTTTTTGGGTCTTGTCAGTAAGCCACTCTTGTGCCTATGTAGAGCGTCAATTGTCGCGTTTCTATAATCGTCCATTTGGTCCCGTTCTTTGTACTTTGGAATTGTTCGTTATATCGTTCGCTTTATTGTTTCGTCCATCTGTTGTAAGTGTTGGTCAATTTCTGTATTGGTCAGGTTTCTTTTATTTGGTGGGGCGGGAACCGAAGCTTTATCAGTGACTAGGCCGTTGCCTAATGTGACTCCAAATGGAAGCTATAGTTCAAATTTGCTGAACATTTGCTTTTTCTGACAGCTTAACAACTTAAATTAATTTCATTCATCCAATTTGAAAAATTTTAGAAATGCTACTAAAATTGGTACAAATTTGTTTTCGACTGAAAATCTTTGATTTTTAAACTAAACTATTTCTTGATATGAAAAATACTGTTGGTAATCTAAAATTTTTTAAGAATAACAACCGACAACGTTTTTACCTACAAACCTTTTAAGTAAGACAAATCGACAGAAAAGATGGGAAGTTATCAGTGTGGGTCGCATCCCAGCCTCTTTTTTTATTTTAAAGTCAACACGATAACTTCAAATTAAAAGCAGTGGTACCATCCTAAAACCGTTTAAGAGGAGGGCCACTTTTAAGTACTTCAAACTTATTCGCACTTCCATTACTTTTAATATTTTTGTTCGAGATGAACCCAAACCCAACAATACTTGTCCTTTTGAAAAAGTGCCAAAATCCAATGCGTACCTTTACAGGTATGTCTATAATGTACTCATTGTACAACTGCATCCAAATATCTACCTATTACCTATGCAGAAACTTTATATCCAATTAGAAACAATGGACACATCCGTAATGAGGAATTTGGTGCTTGCAGGCTTCGTTACTATACAATACAATGGCAGAATAAGCTAAGCGGGTGTTTGGTTCATTGTTATGTCCGCCGTTGTCGTCGCTTATAGACGTGTGTTCATTCAAGCGCGGTTTAACACCCAAAGGAGATGGAGGGTTTGAGAGAGGGGCAGAAATGTTATATCCCATGAACCAGGGTTTATTGTCAGTGTTTGAAAATTAAATCATCCTGAATAACTTCCTGTAGGTTAGGTGTATACATAGGTAGGATGTAGGTTTATGGTACATGTACGAAGTTGTGCTGCTTAACTTTAGCAATTTGCTGCCTCATTCATGGGATAATTATGTGAAGAACAATTGAACAAGCTTGTTGAACTATTGGGGCTTGTGATGAAATCACTAATTGCTCTAGGTTAGGTACCTCTATAACCTACCTATACCACCTGAATGAACTCAAGCGATGAAATCGAATCTAATACATCTCCTCTCCAGCATACATAATTTATTCGGGACATAATACAAATGTACACATACTCCTACATGTGTGTATACACATTTGTGGGAACATTAGGATGGTTCTGACTTTTTTTTGGTTGGATTGGTTAAGTTGTTTTTGAGAAAATCTCAATAATGTGTTGAAATGTCATATCGCTGTTGTTTTTTAATGTATTACTGTTTTTGAACTTGAGCAGCAAAGTTTTTTAAATTTAAGCTTAATCGTACATAACCGTAAAATTATATCAAACCCTGTCTTCAAGAACTATAAAGCTAACTTGATTTGATTTATTTTTATTGACAGACGTAGAAAATCGAACATCTGGGATGGAAGTAGGCCACTGGTTAAAACAGTTTGTTTTGGAAATGTTTGAATATTCAAAAAATAGGAATGCAATAAACTATCACCAAGAGATAAATACTGGATTTGGGAATCAGAGGTTTAGTTTTGAATAGTCAGCAGCTGCTACTTTTGAAGCAGTCATCTTCTGACATTTGACAAGCAAAAACAATGCTATAACTTGAAATTAAACTATACATGATTCAACAACGTATCTAAGTTGTTAAAGATTACTACAAAAATGGTGAAAATCTTGTATATGGTCGTTCGTTTGTTTTCTCGGTCTTCAATAGTCAGAAAAAAATGTGTATTACTATTAAATTCGGAGTTTTTGAAAAGCGGTATCATTAGCCTCGAAGGAATAGCAAGAAAAAAGTGCATTCGCGACTTAAATCGAAACAGTGTCTGCCAGTTACATATTCATTCTTAGGAATCCAACCCTTTTATACAGGGCTTTTCAACAGGGACGCTACAAAAGTAGAGCGACAGGGACTGCAAACGACGCCATATTTCTTGACCATTTGCCATTTAATTATGGAAAGATATACGAGCCAAAATTTACTACCGAAATTCGGAGTCTGTGGCCTCAACGTTACGATCGCTACGTCCAATTTATGGTCGTCATAATCATCGTAGCAGATCAACAATTGAGCATCTAGGGGTCTTCTTAATCTACAGGCACAGTACAAAATGTTCCTGTGCCAGTGAGACAAAGAAGTGCCCGTAGTGTCACACGTTGTTCTCAAGCATTGGAAATCTCTGTGACGTCGTTGTGGCGAATTTTGCGAAAAGATCCTGGCCTACATCTTTACAAGATTAAATTGACGCAAGAACTGAAACTGCTTGATCAACAAAAGTGTCGTATGTTCTTATGAATTGGGCTGAGCAACAACTTGAAAATGATTCGGATTATCATCGAAAAATCGTCTTCAGCGATGAGGTTAATTTTTGGCTGAATGGATTCGTCAATAAACAAAATATGCGGTATTGGTCAGACAATCACACGTACTCCATGAGTTATCATTGCATTCCGAAAAAGTTATGGTTTGGTGTGGTTTATGGCCAACGAAGTAATTGGGCCGAACTTTTTCCATTATGATCAAGACCGGCACGTTACTGTGAATTGGTTTTTGTGGGAAATGTCTCAAAAAACCTATGCTTGCCTTAGGGTTTCCAAAAAATCCCTAAAAAAGGAAATTAAGTCCTTTTCGAAATAAGTTAAAACCAAGTACAGTAGCTTCAGCAAATCTTTTAAGGATTCTTTAAGCTGGAAAAAAGTAAATTTATAAAACTTTTTTGCCCTAAGACTTCGGCCGAGAAATAAAAGAAAAAAGACATAAAAGCGTTTGGAGTCACAAATTCTTCTGAATCTTGAGAATCCAATGAAAATTCTGAAGGAGACCAACTCTCCGATAATTCCATGTCATAAAGTTACAACAAGAATTCCATCTCAAAACATCAATGCATCCCTAGACATCTTACTGTTTTGCTTGATTTTTCGAGACTTGATGCGACGTACTCTGTGAGGAACAAAAATACAATATTGCACTTGTATGAAATAGTGTTAATGTAAGCCTAGGTTTGTCGATTATTCGTCAAGGTAAATTCGTTAGGCAAAACCTAAAAACTTGGGTTTTAAGGCTTTTAAGTTAAATTAGCACAAGAACTAAAGACGGTAGATATTTTGAAATGTCGTATATATGCTTTTTCTGTCATTGAAATCCATTAAGATTATCAGAATTTATATAGAAAATGAAGGGTCTATTTTTGAAAGCTTCGGTAATTAGCATAACTGTCGAATTTGCGGCTCAGAAAATCCCAGAGTGATCTTTGATAGGCCACTAAATCCTCCTCAATTTACCAAAAGGTAAAAAACCCTCCCAAGGGTACCAGCCTCGAACCGAAGCCTTTAAGGACGATCAGGGAAACATCGTAGTAGAAGCACGGTCTATGTTGAGAATATATAAATACCACTTCTTCAAACTATATAACGGCGATGACGAACCGAATTTCGCTGTAGGAGAGATAGAACCACTCAGCTTAGGCGACACAGATCAACAATTCCACCTACTCGACCTTGACGAACTGAAGATTTCTATATTTAAACTTAAGTCAAACAGAGCTGAAGGCATCGCTGCTGAACTATTCAAAGCAGCAGGCGATGACTTGGTAGGGAGCATTCACCAACTCATCTGCAAAATATGGTCGGAAGAAAGTATACCCGATGAGTAGAATGTTGGAATAGTTTGCCCAATACATAAGAAAGTAGACCCTCTTAATTGCGCTAACTACAGAGGCATAAGTCTTCTGAACATTGCATATAAGCTGTTCGTCAACAACCTGATAGGTCCTTATCAGTGTGGCTTCAGACCATGAAAGTTCACCATCAACCAAATATTCACACTACGGCAGATCGGGGAAAAAATTCAGGAACTTCAAACCGATACCCACCATCTCTTTATCAATTTTAAAGCAGCGTATGACAGCATCTTTAGGCAAGAGCTCTACAGAACAATGCCTATTTTTGGCATCTTTGTCAAACTTATCCATTTGCGCAGAATGACGATGGAGAATGCACGCTGCAGGCAATGCACTGCCATGCGACTTCTTCAACATATTTCTATAAAGAATTGTGCAAAACTCAACCGACAATATTAGAGGCACAAAGGTTCATCTATTTACTGGGATACGCAGATCAAAGCGTAAAGTCAGTGAAGCGTTTTTTAGCATTTGCGACAGTAGCGAAGAAGATATGTTTAGTGGTCAATGAGGGAAAGACCAAGTATCTGCTGTCATCAAAAAAGGACACTGAATAACGACGTCTTGGACAAAACGTCACCATGGACAGCTATTTGTCTACCTAGATACCGCTTTAAACTCAGACAACGACACAAGCGCTGAAATAAAACGAAAAATAACTCTTCCAAATCGCTGCTTCTTAGGACTTAGAAGGCAATTGAGAAGTAAAGCCACTCATCATCCCGGTTCTCATTTATGGCGCAGAGGCTTGGCCCCTCTCAAAAAGAGATGAGACCGTCTTAGGAAGCTTTGAAAGAAAAATTCTTCGGGTGATTTGTGGTCCCGTATGCATAGATCGAGATTGGAGGGCTAGGTTATGTAGAGCGAATGGACATCAACGCTCCACCACGGAAGGTCTCCGAATCCAATCGCGAAGGACGGCCGGCGTGGCGGTGCAGTAGAGGAAGCCGCGACTTAGGTCGAGCACGCAGGTGGGTGAAGACTTCAACTAACTTGGTGTGCGAAACTGGAGACAGTAATTAAGTAAGTACAAACAAAAATCAAGTTCAAGAACAAATTTAAAAAAAAGTCGAATGCATTTTTTTTTTGGAACAACCCTTATGTGCATTGTGTGAATATAAAAATATAGTATGGAGCAAGTCTCAGAGTTGTGGGTAAAGTAATGCGTTTAGGTAAGTTTCGTATAGGAAGTTTTAGAAATACTTATTTTATGTGATATGAGGATTTGCATTTTATTGTTATATTGTTTTATTGTTATTTTACAATTAACTTAACCTCATTGCATGAATGATTAAACTTAATGAAACATTTTATTTTGTTTTGAGTCATCAAATATCTTATAAGCAAATCACTAATCATTTTGATTGAAATGGTTAAAAATAACACAGGTACCTTATCTACATAATCAACCTTCACAAATATATTACCTACATTTGTACTAAAATCGAGAACTCTGGTTTTTGTTCGATTAGCCAATTCATTGCATCGAACACTAATTAAGGGAGGAATTATAAATGTTGATGAAGATTGATTAAGCAAATTGCTATGGCTGAGAAATATTTCACAATTATAGTAAACCGTTGGTAGTCCCACATGGAAAGTTTTAATGCACGAGAAATGCCTTAACTAATATTTTGAACGTACATAACTTTTTAGATTCTCATAAACTTTCTAAATCAAATTTAAACCAAGTTAGATTAAATTTAAGCGGGTACGACATACAAAAAATAATTTAACTAAAAAATTCTGACGAAGCTTAACATTAAAAGACTTGAAGTGATTGCCAAGAAAGCATATTGCAATTGATTGAAGTCAAATGATTGGAGAAAAAATGATTGCAGCCTTTTTAAGGTCAAGGCTGTTCAGTAGTATCTAAGTGAACTTATTCTTGCATAAAAAATAGGTTAGAAGGTTAATGTACAATTCATTTTTTAAAACCGGAAAATCGGGTAAAAGTCATAATGGTGAATTATGTTTTTTTTTTTTAATAAATGACTATTCGTATAAACAATCCAACCCACTTAAGTGAAACTCATTTAACTAAACAACTGGGCTACATACAAAATATTTTCTGTTAACTTGAATTGAATAGAACACAACAATGACTGAAAGCTTTCATGTCTTTTGTATTTTATGATTTTTAACGATATATCTCTTAACAATTTGTTAAAGCTAAAATCACGGAATGACTTTTTAAATTTTAAATAATTTACTTAATCCATATGTCATTTGCACAATTAGTCTTATAAGAGCAGAACAGTGGATGGAATGGTATATGTAGTGTACAATTAGGCATTCCAAACAATAGGCCCGTTTCAGCTTGTTTGTTTTGTTTATTTTTACGAACTGTCAATATTTTAAATTAAAAATGATAGGATTCCAGTTATTTATTTAAAAGGGAATGAGTCATTTAGAAAACGAAAAAAGGTTTAAAAGGGTTGGAGTCGCTTAGTAATTTGCTATATACTTATAGAAAACTGCCCCAATAAGTTCGTTTTTTAAACTTTTTACCAGTCTTTTAAGCTTTAAAATTTCTACTTACTTCGAATTGAAAATTTTGACATTTTTCGACGTTTCAAGGCCCCTAGAGTCGAAATAAAAGATTTTTTAGAAAGATGACTGTTCGTACGTTCGCGTTCGCGTTATAGCTTAAGAACTAGTAGAGAAAACGACTTCTAATAAATTTTGTCATACAGATAATAATGCAGAAAGGACTCTCAAAAAAATTGAGTAGGTGGTTTTTTACCATAGTAATTTAAAATGTGATTATTAAGGTTAACCCAAAATATCTCACGAACCAATAATGCTAGCGAGTTGAATTCAATTTTCTATTATATATTATGACGTAATATCAAACTTGTTAATTTTTGGAAAAAAAATCGATCAAACGTTTTTTTATAAAAAAAAAACTGAAAAAAAATATTTGTCACCTCGAATATTTTACGAAAAAAAGAGGCTGGGATGCGACCCACAATGATAACTTCCCACCCGGTCTGTCTATTTGTCTTGTTTAAAAGTTTGTAGGTTTTGGTGTTGGGTTAAAAAAGTTGTCTGTTGAATGATTTTAAAAAAATTTAAAATACCAACAATATTTTTTATATATAGAAATAGTTTAGTTTGAAAATCTAGTTTTGTTAAATAGAATTTTAGTCGAAAACAAATTTGTACCAATTTTAGTAGCATTTGTAAAAATTTTCACAAATTGGATGAATAAAATTAAATTTTTTAACATCAATTTTTAACCAATTTGCGTACTAGATTAGATTTTTAGATTTTAGATAATAAGGCAAAAAGATGCAGAAAGGGCTCTCAAGAAAATTGCGTGGGTGGTTTTTTTACTATAGCAGTTTGAAAAAAAGGTGAAAATTTTGGTTAACCCTAAATATCTTACGAACCAAAAACGCTAGAAACTTGAATTAAATTTTATATAATATATTGTATCGTGATACTAAACAAGTATATTTTTTGAAAAAAAATAATATAACGGTTTTTTTTATAAATCAATAAAACTGAAAAAATAAATTTGTCACCTCCAAAATTTTACGACTGAAATATGATTTCATCTCCAAAACAATTTTGTGCAACTAATAATAATGTTTTTGATATCTGATAATATTTTGAGAAAAATCTAATTGACAGTTTTTTTTACAAAAAATAAAAATCTAAAAAAAACATTACTCAAAGTTGGTAAAAATTGAATATCGATTCAAATATCTTTTCAAAAACTTAAAATTTAGGATTCAAACTTATTTTATCTCATGAGGGATATTGTGTTCAACATTTTGAAAAATTTTGAGAAAAATCGAATTGACAGTTTTTTTTACAAAAAATAAAACTCTAAAAAAAACAATTCTAATACTTGGTAAAAATTTACTTTCAATTTAAATAGTTTTTCAAAATTTAAAAATATTGGCTTCAAACTTATTTTATTTCACAGAAAATATTGTTTTCGATATTCAGTAATTTGTATATAAAAATCCAACAGTCCGTTTTTTCATTAAAAAAAATCAACAAAAAATAGTACGCAAATTTGGTAAAAATTGGTACGAGTACATATAGACAAACTTAGAAGCAAGACAAATCGACAGACGGGATGGGAAGTTATCAGTGTGGGTCGCATCCCAGACTCTTTTTTCTTTTTAGAGATTGAATACAATATTTAAGATACATACATTCGTTTGAGCATGGAATTTGCCGTCTGCCAGATTGACAATACAATACAAACTCTATATATGTTTGATAAAATTACATTTTTAATTCAATAGTTCAGTCTTTATTTTAATTAAGGATTAAGATTCCGTTTGCATATTTTTTTTTAACTGTAGGTACTAATTTCAAAATCTAAGAGCAGTTTTAAGGAAATCATACAATAAATCAACATTCATTTGAATTAATAAGAAAATACAATATTCTTCGGTTAAGGTATCATTTCCAAATAAGTTTCTTCTTATTTCACGCAAAACTGGACACATTCACAAGAAATGAATGATGTCTTCACGTTCTCGTCGGTTGCATAAATCGCATAGAATCGGTAATTCACTTCTATGTGGTATGTAATTGAGTTGTAGCAATTCGCCTCGTAATCGGAACATCATTAAAATTGTTCTTGTATTATTTTCATCTTTGAAGTAGTTGTTTTCGTTGTAAGTGTAATCCAGGCGATTATATATAGTTCGGTGAAGAGATCCTGCTGCTTCTTCTTTGTGTTTTTCCCTATATCTAAGGTCAACTTTTTTTATAAGATCGTACAATAAGGGTCTCGCAGTACTTGGATCATCTATATTTATATCAAGTATAAATCCACACTCTTCAGCTAAATATTCCCATTCTTTAAAAAATCCTCTTTTGCTTCGCACCACTTGAAGTGCGACCATCTTGGGGATCAGGCAATTTCATGACACGGAGAACATAGTCAACTTGTAGTTTGAGTGTTTTAATTAGTAACGGAGGCAATCCAGTCTCAATCATAAGCATATAGTTCGGTGCGTTGAGGGGGAGATGAAATGCTCGTTTCAAGTAGTATACCTTTAAAGTTTCTCAACCGATTCATATTCTGAACCTCCCCATACCTGTGCAGCATAAAAGATGATTGATTCCGCTACAGTTTCAAAGACCCCATATTTACTACTGTGCCTTATGAATTTGTTGTTGAAGCAATTTTTCCAAGTAGCGTTTATTACAGTTTTCGCCTTAGATAATTTATCTTTTAAATGCTTATCCATTTTCATATTTTGTGTGAATAGTACACCAAGATATATGTATTCTTTTACAACCTCAACAGCATTCCATCATCACTACATCATCTGCAAAAAGAAGGACTTTAATTTGCAGTCCCGCAAATTCTATGCCACCAGGTAGACAATAGACCAAATCGTTTATAAAAAGTGCAAATAGATCGGGGCTAAGAGGACAGCCTTGTCTGACTCCTGTTTTGGTTGCAAACCACTCTGATCTATTAGCACCATTCCAAACTGACGATTTTGTACCCGATAGATATTTTGAATGCGTTGACCAAATTTTAAGGACATTCCAAGCCCTGTACATTAGGTCATCCCGGTCGACCGTGTCGAACGCTGCTCTTAGATTCACGAAGATGACATACAGCTCTTTACTTCTTGCAAGGTATGAGTCAGCAATACTTTTGAACACGAAAATGTGATCAATAGTAGAGTAGCCCGTTCTGAAGCCCGCCTAAAATTCACTTAAGAGATTTTTTGATGAAATCCACATTTTGAGCTGATTCTGAAGTACTGAGTTGAAAATTTTATAGGACGCATTTAGAAAGGAAATACCTCTGTAGTTCGCGGGATTCATTGCACAACCTTTCTTGTAAATGGGGAACACTAAAGCTTCCCTCAACTTTTCAGGTATTACACCATTTTCCATGACGCTGTTCATTAGGCCGGTAAGCGTCTGAATGAGATATTCGATCCGTACTTGTAAAATTCGGCAGTAGTGGTATTTAGATATCTCGTTTGATGTTGGGTTTAAAAGTTGCTAAAAATGGTTCTGCAAAACTTGCGGGCTTAAGCTGATGTCAATAATATATTAAGTACCATTTAAATTGCGAGCTAAGGTCCAAAATTCTGAAGAGTTCATATAGCGAGAGTGAGTTTAAGCGTCTCAGATTCGAAAAACTGTTTCTTTTTTTCTTTACATAGGTTTTTAAATCTCTGATTAGTTTTTAAATACGATTCCTAAGCAAACCTGGTACTGCCTTTACGGAATAGTTTTAGCCAGGCATAGGACATATCTCTTGCTTTTTTACATCTTTCATCAAACCAGCGCTCCTTGAATGCTATGCGTTTTTTCTTCAACCTGCTGAATGGATTTGCTTGCTTAATTATTTCCTCTAGATCGTTGAAATTCGCAACTTCATGATTTTTTAGGGTCTCATCTAAATTCGCTTTATAGGAGTGTTCTTTGCTTCTATGCTAAACTATCTTTGGGAGAAGTTCAATGTTTGTGGTTGTGACATTAGCTACCTCTGAATGGTTGAAGGATACCACAATCGGCATGTAGTCTAAAAATGGTATTAAAAACCTCGAAATTGACAACATTCCATTCGCATCCTATAAAACAATAGTCAATGATGGAAGAACCTTGCCCTCCAACAAACGTGAATTCACCATTTTGATCACCTCTGCTAGTTCCGTTTAGCATTTTTAAACCAAAAGAGTTACAGAGTTCGATTAGCTTATAACCTTTGGCGTTTCTAACATTATCCTTTGAGTTCCTCTCGATTCCAGCTAAATTGTTAACAGCACCTTGCTTACTATTTTTTGTAGATTTTATTTTTTATGAAAAAAGGGACTGTTTGATTTTTATAAAAAACTACTGAATATCGAAAACAATATTTTCTGTGAAATAAAAAGAGTTTGAAGCCAATATTTTTAATTTTTAAAAGCTTTTTGAGTCGTAAGTAAATTTTTAGAAAGTTTTAGTATTTTTTTTGTTAGGTTTTATTTTTTGCAAGAAAATAGATTTTGCTCAAAATTTTACTGAATGTTGAAAAAAATATTTCTGGTAATTTAAAATTAGTTGGAAGTCAATATCTCAATATTGGATTTTTTGGAAAAATATAGGTTTTTGGTATCACGTTACAATATATAATATAAAATTTAATACAAGTCTCTAGCATCATTGGTTCGTAAGATATTTAGGGTTAACCACGCAATTCTATTTCTGAAGTCGGTATCTCTTTTGGTTTTTAAGCTATGGACAACGAAAAAAACGTCGACATCTTTCTAAAAATCTTTTATTTCGACTCTAGGGACCTTGAAACGTCGAGAATTGTCAAAATTTTCTATTTGACAAATCGGACCTATTTCAATAATTGACTCTGGGAAGTTGAACAAGAGTTTACCTCTTAAATTATTTTGTGTAGCAAAGAATAACGTTTTTGTCAGCTGGTTTAATTTACAGTTTTTTTTTTTCATAAAAAATAAAACCTAAGAAAATATTGGTAAAAATTGATTTTCTTTTGAAATATTTTTTCCAAAATTTAAGATTATTGCTTTAAACTAATTTTCTTTTATAAGAAATATTATTTCAATGTTCCAAAATATTTTGAAAAAAACCAAATTGATAGTTTTGTTTATAAAAAAATAAAACTTAAGACTTTTCGACTCAAATATCTTTTCAAAAATTTGAGGTTATGGCTTTAAATTTAGTTTTAAAAGAATATCGTTTTCAATATTTGGTGAAATTTTAAGAAAAATCGAATCAGGAGTTTTCTTACAAAAAATAAAGTCTTAAACAAATTTTAATGAAAGTTCGTAAAAAATTACTTTCGACTCAAATTTCTTATCAAAAATAAAAAAATATTGGCTATAAAATAATTTTATCTCACAGAAAATATTGTTTTCGACTTTCAATAAATTTATTCGGAAAAATTTTAAGGACTCTTTTTCTCCGTACTGTTAAAATTCATAGGATCATAAAGATCACTAATAAAAAGGTAAGGGCACGGCGGGCGGCAGTTTATTCCACTCAAAGTTGTTAATAATGAAAACGATTGAAGTTATCAAATTGCTCGAAGGCGGTCTTTCTGTTTACGTCAATTTAAAACCGCTTTTTCATCTTCTAGAATATACCACGCGGCGACTGAGCAATCGCCTTCTTATAAGAGTTCTACGTATAATTCTACAGATTTTAACGGGTGATGTATAAAAGAGGCTTAAGTGATGGAATTACAGGATACCTTTTAGTTTTTACGAACTGTTCTGTATAACTAACATAAGAACCCCAACATAAGAACTTTTCAAAGCAGACAAAGACAGGATGAAAAGAATATTGCTATTTTGTATAGTTTAAGCTAAAGGTTTAAAAAAAGCTGAAAGCTATTAATAAATCTAACTAACTCAAGCTTTATTTTGTTTCTTTTTATTCACAAGGCTCAGTCCTTGAAGAAATAAAATTTGAATATTATTTCTGAAATTAGCTTAGTTTTCGAACTATGTGTCAATTTTTGGGCTCTATTTTTCGGTTATTATGCACCTCCTTTAATAAGGTCACACGTTAATGTTTTGATAAACAACAATCGTTAAGGATTTATTAATTCATTTTGATAATTTTAAATTAGACGTAATGGTTTGATTTTAACTCTCTTGTAGATTCTTTTGATACACGCCCTTTGGATGTTAAACAATTTAAAACAAATTGGTAATTCTTTGTATTACTAATTGTGTGGCTGGGAGCGCCTGTATTAAATTCAAAAAAATATAAAGAAAAAAAACTCTTAAAACTGAAAGCTTATCGTATAGCTATAGAAAAGTTCTTGTCGCATTACCAAGTTTAATACACTTAGGCAACTTCCATTTGTCATTCTCTTAAGATGCCACCTTCAATGATCTATCCATCTATGTAGCTCCGACAGCAAACCAACACACCAAGACTTTCAGTCCGTCCTTTTCTACCTCGTAGGTTTACCACCTTAAATTATACGATACTTTAGATAATTTTATTCATCGTATTCATTTCATCAGTTTGGATGGTTTGAGATTCTTTTGTTGAGTCTCGTCGTCGTATACTCTTTTGGGTTTTGTGGAATGATAGAAATATGGTGTATTTTTTTTTTCAGAATTTTGCATTTTCAGTTTTATGTTGATTTCGACCTTAGGTTAAAAAGATACGCTACACACCATCCTCATTTTTTATTGAGACATAGCTATACGAGTATAGATATATTCAAAGCATGAAGAATCTGCTTATAATCATAACTATATTCCGTCGCCCTCTTTAGAATTTATCCCTAAACGTGACCAGAATCTAAATTCTGAAACCACATCTTTGAAAATAGCAAAATGGACATTCAATATGGATAAGGAAAAAGTTTCTCCTTTTTTTTTGTATGACGAGTTCAATCTGAAAAACTTTGAGGGTTTCATTTAAATTTTTGGGAGGGGCACGAAAGGCAACACAAGTTCAACCAACCATACTTTTTGACCTCGCATGTATCAAAATTCAAAATCCAAATGGGAAATAATTTAAAGTATTTTCCAACACTACTAACTTGGTGTTAACCACAATCGTGCTAATAATTTTTGGTCGAATAAAACAAAACCAAAAATCGTTGCATTAAATACCTCGACCCTATACTTTTATATATGCATGTAAAGTGTATAATGTTGTGCTTATAATAAAACACCCTACGATATAACATTTAGGTTGATTCAGAAATTCTTTGTGAGGTGGTAAAATTTCTGGGTTGTTCTTTTGTTATGCAATGTTATATTTATAATACCAAATAAGTTTGTTGTTGTTTTGACCTTTTTAACTTTAAAAAACTATTTACTGGATGGTTTTTGTGCTATGCTGTGTTTATAAAACATGGGGATTTTGAAAGTTTTCCCAAATAATTATAAACCATTTCGTCTGGATAAGCAAATTTCGTGGAATTTTAAAGGGTTTTGTAGGTTTTAATAGGAAATTTCGATTGCATGTTTCTGACAAGTTAGGTTAACCTTAAATTATAACTTTTCAAAAAATATTATAATTTGCGTAACCAATTTGATACTCTCTTTGAGAAGTTATAGAAATAAAACTAGCAGGACATTCTTCTTGCTAAATTGTGATTCTTACAGTACTTGAGTGACACGTATCACCGTCTTATTGAAAACAACGTCGTCGTCGTTCACATTAATATCTTAAGGGTCCGGCTACACAAAAAACATTAATAATAACTTGGTTACTTAATCAATTCAACGAAAACTCATCTTCGAACGATAAGGTCCAAACACATCTTCTAGTGATATGATAGCTGAAAAATCATCTTTTTTGACGACGCGCATTTTGGGATGAATGGTTTTGTTAACAAGCAAAATTGCGGTATATGGAACGACACCAACCCAACCGAAGTTCACCAGGTGATAATGTATCCTCAAAAAGTTACCATTTGGTGTGCATTTTGGGCTGTTTTTTTTAAATGACGTTAGTGAGGCGGTCTCTGTCAACAGCGAGCACTACATAACTATGATAACTAATTTCTTATTGCCCAAAACTGATATGGACCTAGACGACAAAAGACTCCTGACATAACTGCACCAATCCTTGAGGTAATTTTTACCGGCTGTCTTTACCTGGTCCATGTTCCCTCGGCATGAAGAGAATTTAAAGTTGTTTTTATACCCAAAGCAGGTAAATGCTCGCAAATCAATCCTAAAGATCTACGACTTATAAGTCTATCATCATTCCTTCTTAAGACCTTGGAAAGATTGATTGATATCCATTGAAGGGCAATACAAGACTTCTGTCTTCGTCGCAACATGCCTACCATCGAATATTCTCTCCATCATAAGGAGTTCACTATGGGTGCTTTCCTTGACATCGAAGGTGCCTTTAACAACGTGGATACATCTGCAATCACATCTGCACTAACATCTCCAAATGTAGAGAGTTCACTTTGGGAGTTAATTCATTTAATGCTGACCAGCAGAATAATTATTTCAAAACTGGCCAACCCTTCTGGTAGACAATTCGTTAGTAGAGGGACACCGCAAGGTGGTGTTCTGTCCCTTCTCCTCTGGAACCTAGTGGTAAATGAAATCTTAACTATTCTGCATGCGAGGATTTCAGAGTGGTTGCCTGTGCCGACGACGATGCTATAGCAGTGTTCCTGAAACTTATCTTAACACCTTAAAAGAACTGTTGCAAAATGCCTTTGACAGACTAATACTTTGGACTTAGTGTTAACCCACACAAAACGGATTTAGTCTTATTTTTGAGGAGATACAAAATTCCATTTGTCAAAAACATGAAAGGAATCTAATTAAAACTCCCAGGCGAGGCTAAATACCTGGGTCTTGTCTTAGCCAAAAAACTAAATTGGAAACGCAACGTACAGGAAACAGTCAAAAAAGCTACTGTAGCGCTCTTTTCTTGCAAAAAAGCTATTGGTAATATATTAAATGGGGCTCACAACCCAGAATTACGCATTTTCTATATACATAATCAAACCGATTTTAATGTACAATGTGGCAGTATGGTGAACTGCTTGACATTTTTAGCAAACAAATAGCTGCAAGCTCTGCTATTCGCCTCAAAGCTTCGTAGCATTGTACTAACAACAACATTGGCCGCTTCCCTAATTTTTGGGTATTTAGAATAAATTCCAAAGCACACAAACTACACCAGCCCCAACTGCAATTCGACAGAAATTTCAAGATTTCTATACCTCCAAGATCTTGTCCTGGCTTAGAAAAAACATGATATCAACATCTGATATCCGTTTTTTCTCAGGCTGCTATCAAATCACTGGACTCTGTCTCTACAAACTCTGTAACAGTCCATAACTGTCGATCATCTCTAATGGAGATGGCACAACAGTTTAATATTCACCTTTGCTGGGTGCCGAGCCACAGAGACATTCCAGGTAACTGTAGGGCAGATTAACTCGCCAGGAACGGTACAGATCAGCCCATCCTACCACGTTTGGCACAAACTGGCATGCCAATCGCTACTTCTAAACTGCTTTTAATGCAAGAAGCTGTGAGGATGGCAGGCGCCAGGTGGAACACCACGTATAAGGTTACAAAAATCATCTGGCCAACACTAGATTTAAAGCGATCAAGGTGCTTGCTATCTCAAAGCAGATCGCGTATAAGCTCGATAACAGGTGTCATAACCGAACACTATTTAATAGGAAAGCACGCCATGCGGCTAGGCGTATTCTGAAATGACTTTTGCAGAAGTTGTATGGGCGAAAAAGAGGAGGAGGCCACGCAAAAAACGCTACGATTGCTATTTTGCATGACAGATTTGAGGTTAAGGTTTTCTCGCAGGGGTGATGTAAATTGGCCACAAAGGTCACGCGATTTGAGCCCAATAGACTTTTTTCTGTGGGGTTTCTTGAAGTCGCAGGTCTATTCAAATAAACCAAGATCGACCGATGCCCTAAAGGTGAATATAACACAGGCCAATGCTCAAATTCAACCTGATCTATTTGGAAGGGTCATTGATGGTCCACTCGGATCTGTGCCATCGTAAGAAGCTGAGTCGGGCATTTGAATGATGTCATATTCCACACTTAATGGCATAGATGCTCTTTTCAAATAAAAAATAATTCTGTTAATAACTCACACACAGCTTGTTTTATTCCATTCCCATATCTACCCTCCTTATTGAAAAAAAAACCTTCATCTAAGGCAATATTAACGCTACACATGTGGTGCGCACGATTGTCATGCTAGAGATTCAATCCCTGCCTGAGCCCCCGAAAAGTTTTCTGACGGGTAATGAAAATACGAGTAATGTAAAAATTTTCTAAAGTAAATATTGCCATAAAAACTTCTCTGTCAAATAATGCATTCGAATTCGGCATACAAATTGTAGGTCTTTCCATCACTGACATTATTCACACAAAGGAACGGTTGAGATTTGTAAAGTCGCTAGGCCCTGGCTCCCTATGACCTGTTGTGCTGTACAGATTTATCGAAAAAGACTTATCTAATGGACTAACCGTTTATATTTTAAATATTAATAATATGAATTTATCTATAATATCATATTGATAAAGAATTAATTAAAACCATATTTTTATCTCTTATTATAATTGAAAGTTCTTAAATTCTTGAAAATAACACCCGATACTCAGTCGATGCATGCAATTCCCTATTTCCTCATACTTTCATAAACAATGCTCTACTGAAAGAGCAAGGTGCATTCCTTGCCTAAAAAAATTTCATAGTGTTTCTTGATCTTCCAGGAATGTTCAACAGCTTGCAATGTATTAATTTTAAGCATACTTATAACATTCTTTTTAAGCACTTTGGTTCATTCCAACGAAAACATTCAACCCAAACTAAATTTCAGGAATTTTAAGAACCTAGAACGATTTATTTCTAAGAAAAAGGTTCCTTTTTTCTATTTTCTTGCAAATAAAGAAAAATTTGGGTGAAAGCGTGTCTGATGGTTATTATAGAAAGTGCTCCAAACAATCCATCAAAATCAATCCTACACCATTCACGCACAATCAACAAATTGGGTTTTGAAATAAAAATATGGCCATAAGTTGTTTGCGGTGCCTCATCCATATACATATATAAGACCATTTACAACGTCACCATCAGACATATTATCCCAATTATAAGATTTAACAGCTTGCTCATATAATAAAAACGTTTATTTTTTATGGAAAAACCATAATAAATTATGGTACCTCGGCTTCGGACTTTTTTCCATTTCATTGTAATGTATATCCATAAAACATCATAATACTCTAATGAATTTAGAGAGAAAAGATGGTTTTGGTTAGGTCTTGCATATAACTATAAAATTATCCATTTGTTCAATCTCCATCTCAAACTCAAGCAAGAACTGTTTTAATGCATTTATTTAAGTTGACAGTGTGGTGACAAGTTATATGTTATTTAAGGGAATAATTAGTCTTCTTTAAAGATAAATGTTACATTATGGTTACTGGATTTTAATTGTTCAAGTTTAAACTTTTATACAAACAACTTGATTGATAAGATAATGTCGTGACAGCCTGGGGTTTAAAAGTGATGGGTTTGGCAAGGCAGTTGCAATGTCGAACAACTTGATAAGCTAGTAAGGATGGCAAGACAATTAATAAAGTCTATTGTTATAGAAGTTTAACTTTTACCAATTGAAATAAATTTTTATTTATTTCATTCAAATTTTGAGTTAGATTAGTTTAAATACTCCTTTAAATACAGCACTTTCTTGCGTTGTATAAATTTCAGAATGTATTAAATACTTTTCAAATCCTCGAGATGATAGCTCTTTGCAGTGGCTTGAAAAATGCCAAACTTAACATTCTTAACATTTTGTTCCAAGGCCATTAACATTATGGAAAGTTTTGAAAACTTTCTTACTTACTGAAGGTGGCGCTACGGTCCTGTGTGCATTAGGGCCTCACCCAACAAACTTCTCCATCTAGCTCGGTCCCTAGCTAGATGTCTCCAGTTTCGCGCTCCAAATTGGATGAGGTCACCTTCCACTTGTGCGCACCACCTGATCTGCGGTCTTCCTCTACTGCGCTGTCCTGTGGGTGTGGATTCGAAGACTTTCCGGGCCGGAGCATTGGTTTCCATGCACTCTACGTGACACAGCCATCTTAGTCGTTGGACTTTTACGATTCTGGCTAAATCTACGTCGCTGTACAGCCCGTACAGCTCGTCGTTTCATCTTCTCCTCCACCCACCTTCGATGCATACGGGACCGTAGATTAAACGAAGAACTTTTCTCTCGAAGCGACCCAAGGTGCTTTCATCCGCTTTTGTCATAGTCCATGCTTCTGCACCGTATAGCAGGACGGGGATGATAAGGGTCTTATATAGCAACACTTTGGTCCCTCGAGAGAGGACTTTACCACTCAATTGCTTTCTTAGTCCAAAGAAACAGCGGTTAGCAAGAGTTATTCTGCGTTTGATCTCAGCGCTGGTGTTGTTTTCTGCGTTTACAGCGGAGCCTAGGTAGACGAAGTCCTTGACTACCTCAAAGCTACGTCTGTCGATGGTGACGTTTTGACCAAGACGTTCGGTGTTGTAAGTCATTTCTTGACGACAGCATTAACTTTGTTTCGCCCTAATTAACCATTAAACCAATTTTTGGACAAAATTTTGACACCAATTTTTTCCATGGTCATCCTGCACAAACGGTCTAGTTTGACAGGGATGGCAAAACTAGACATGGCTCTATATAGCTCGTTTCTGTAGATGCTGTCATATGCGGCCTTGAAATCGATGAAAAGATGGTGGGTATCGATTTGGTGTTCTTGGTTTTTTTTTTTCCGGGATCCGCCGTAATGTGAATATTTGATCGACTGTGGACTTTCCTGGTCTAAAACCATACTGGTGAAGACCTATCAGGTTGTTAACGATGGGCTTCAGACGTTCACATATTACGGCAGAGAAGATTTTGGAGGAAATGCTAAGTTGACTGATTCCTCTATAGTTGGTGCAGTTTAGAGGGTCTCCTTTTTTCAGAATCCGGCAAACAATACTAAAATTCTATTCATCGGGCATGCTTTCTTCCGACCATATCTTACAGAAAAGTTGGTTCATGCACCTAACTAACTTATCTCCAGCTGCTTTAAAGAGCTGGGCATCAAGCCATCCGCTCCAGCGGCTTTATTAGACTTCAGCTTACATATGGCAATCTTTACTTCGTCTAAGTCGGGAGAACGGGATTGTTGGTTTTCGTCGTCTATATTGAATGGATCATCCTGCCTGACAGCGGAATTCAGTTCGTCGTCGCCGTTATACAGTCTGCAGAAGTGGTCCTTCCATATCCTCAGCATTGACTGCGGTTCCACTATGATGTTTCCACTTTTGTCTTTGCAGCCTTCTGTTCTATGTTTTTGTACCTGTTAATGTTTCATCTGTTCATACAACTTTCGAACTTCATTCCTGCTTTTAAACCTCTCAACATCTTCGACAGCACGCTTCTCACGCCCTCTCTTTTTCCTTCTGAGAAGTCGGCGTTCCTCTCGCTTGTTCTGCTCATAGAGCTCATGAGTAGCTCTAGTCCTTTTATGTAGCGCCGCTTTTGCGTGCCTGTTGCTTGGCTGCATTTGCCTGCCGACATTCCTCATCAAACCAGGGGTTCCTTGTTGGTGGCTGTTTGAAACCCAGAACATCAGAGTCGGCTTCTCTGATTGCATCTTGGCAATGTTGCCACTGGTTTTCGATACATTGTGTTGGCGGCAGAGGACTTCGAGAGAGGTTACTTGTTACTCTGTCGGTAAAGGATTTGGCGATCTCTGGCGATTGTAGCTGTTCGACGTTGCACCTTCTCCCAGTACTTCCCTGTTTTGCCTTGGGTCTTGAAATCCGAAGTGCTACCTTGGCTACAACGAGGTAGTGGTCCGATTCGATATTAGCTCCTCGGAAAGTTCGGACATCCATGATGCTGGAAGCGTGTCTGGCGTCGATCGCAATATGGTCAATCTGGTTGACGGTAGATTGATCTGGAGAAGTCCGAGTTCCTTTGTGGATGTTGAGGTGTGGAAAACGCGTACTGGCTAACATGACGTTTCGCCCCGCAGCAAAATCTTTGAGCCTGAATCCATTGTCGGAAGTGTTGTCGTGCAGGCTGTTCTTCCCGATTATTCCACCAAAGATGTGTTCCCTTCCTAGCTTGGCATTAAAATGGCCCAGGACAATTTTAATATCATAACTAGGACACTGCTGATATGTTTTGTCTAAGAGCTCGAAGAACATATTTTTAGTGATGTCGTCTTTCTTTTCTGTGGGGGCGTGCGCGCATATCCAGCTAAGGTTGCCGAATTTAGCCTTGATGCGTATGGTCATGAGGCGCTCATTGATGCACCTATAGCTCAAGACTTCTTGCCTAAGTCTGGCTCCAATGACGAAGCCGCATCCAAATAAGCGCTGTTGGTTTTCGTGGTAGCAGTCACCATAATAAATATCGCAGTTTTTCATCCTCTTTTTGCCCAGCCAATCCCATCGTATTTCCTGGATGGCGGTGATGTCTGCTTTATAACAGTCTAGTGCCTCCGCTAATTTTTTGGCTGCACGTGGTCTGTTAAGGGACCTAACATTCCACGTGCATATCCGAAGTTCGTTGTCCTTTATTCGTTTGCGTTGGTTGTCAACAGTAAATCCGTCCGTATCCGAGGCTTGTTGGTGCTTCGCAATTATGAAAGTTTTTACGTAGCCAGGAAGTCACCCCGACACCCCCAACCTGGAGGGCCAGATCCTAAGTATAACTCCAAGGATGAGGAGCCGGATAAAACCGCTCCTTATAGGCCTGGGATCCGAATAAGTCGAAGAAGCCCTATAAGGTGTTCACTAAGTAGTTCAACCTTACTGGAACTGTAGACGCCACCGTTGATTCCATCTCGGGAATTCCTCCGCTGCCGTCTGGATAAGGAGAGGTGCCTGGTGCATTCCAACAACTTTCCACTGGGGTTGGAACTCAATCTCCAGTTGATGTACTAGGCACCCGATGTTTACCACGGGGAGGTGAGAGTAGGAGTTGATAGACAGAGGTTGGTTTTGAGAAAAACCTGTGGACGCTTGTGTCCTCTTGAATGCTTATGTCTACCATTTGAACATCAGTTTTGAAAGCACTGATAAGTTTTTTGGCTTGTTAAAAAATGGTTGGAATTAAACTTCATGTTGGCAGCGCCTTCAGCATCACCTGCAACAGAGGCAGTAACAGGATTGACAGCTACATGAAAAACAACATCTGCGATAGGGACATCTCCAGAACCTATAGCAATCTTTCTTTGCCGTAAATGATTTTTGTCTCTTAAAGATTATCAAGAAAAAGAATCAGGATTTTCAAACTTTCTGTTTAAACATTTATTAAGTACAAATTTAGAACTAAAGTAAACTCATAAACTTATGATTGCCTTCAATAAGCATTGATAACTTTACCCTAGAGGGCAACTCGAAAAATCAAAAGTAGTCAAACTGCAACTATATATACTGCGTCTGTTAAAAAAAAACTTTGTAAGATGTTACATATGTATTTTGTTTTTATTAATTTACCAATAAAAAAAAACTACTTTTAATTCAACTCTAACAATAATAATTTATCAATGAAGAGCTCAATTCAATAATTTTTAATCTGTTGCATTCTATTTAATAAGCTTAAAATTATGTATATGCATGTGCAGAAAAAAGTTGAGTATTTACAATTCAATGATTCTGAAATAAAATTAATTTTGATAAATGCGTTGGATGAAACTGCATTGATAATGGTCGTCTCAATGCTCGCTGATAATAAATAATCTTACTTTGAGAATAATTTATTCAATATGAAATTTATAAATTCGATATTTGGTTCATATTCTGATAACATTCAAACAGTTAAACCATTACTCCATTTAGCAACTTCATAAATTATTTTGCTACATAAAACTAAACTTATTGCCCGGGTTAATAGGTATTCACATTTAATCGTTTTTAGAATTGATTTTACGAACATAAAATGTACGAATATCCTTACGCAGGAATGACACTATAAATAAATTGATGTTATTTGTACATAATTCAAATATAACATGTTTTTTATAAATAAATAAGAAAAGACTTAAACATTTTTACAACAAAAGTAATTTAATTCTACGAAAAAATACATTTTTGATCTTTACTATTTTCAAGATTATTTCGGTTTGTCTTACAAGAAAAATGAACATTTTACATTAAAATTTACACTACAAAACATTTTGACTCCCCATTGACGTTTCGAATTCCCTAGAGTCGAAATAAAAGATTTTAAGAGAAATGTCTGTGCGTGGGAGTGTACGTTCGTATGTCGCTACGACCCGGGAGTTTTTTTTATTCGTTCATAGCTCAAGAATCAACAGAGATATCGACTTCAAAAAAGTGTTGTTATACAGCAGAGGGAAGGGTTGGATAGGAGGTGTCGGTGTACATTGGTTTTAAATTTCTGAACATTGCAATGACAGGGAAAGATAGAGCGTGGCATAGCGTTCCACATTCGCGTAGTACGGCTAAAAAAAGAATCTCTGTACTTCATAGTACGGCCGAAGTTGGGCTCAAGGGTAAATTGATGGGCATTTCTAGAAGCGCGGGTATTACGGTTAAGTTGTTTAAGGGGAGGAATGCAACTGGCTAATTTACCAGAGCATAGTCCGTTAAAATACGGTAAAAAAGGGTGAGGCAAGAAACCTTGCGTCGATGTTCGAGTGATGTAAACGGGTTGATGATGTTAATGTCACCAATCATTTTAAAAGCTCTTTTTTGAATACTGTCCAAGAAGCTTAAATAAGTTACTGGAGCACCAGCCCAGAGATGAGAGTTATATTCAAGTTTCGGACGTATATAGGTTTTGTAGATTGTAGCCAGATCAGACGGAGAGACAAATTTCTTGTAACGTCTCAAAAAACCTAGACATCTTGCGGCATTTTTGGCAACATCGTGTATGTGATCGCTCCACAAAAGGTGGTTGCTGATGTCAAGATTTTCCGTTTCGTTGATGCAAGTGCCACTCATAGATAGTGGCAAAGAGGGTTTATCTCGGTTTAACGATGCAAGACAGCATTGCGTTTTGGAATCATTAAATTCCACACGATTTTTTATTCCCCATTGTACAATGTTGTGTAGGTCGGAATTTAATGAGCTGATCATATTTTGCTGTTACAGTTCCACATCCTAAGAGGAAGGGTGTGAGTCTGGAAACGAATATGAAAAGCTAAGAGTGCTATCGTCAGCGAAACAATGTATTGGATTAGAAGTAGCAGACAGGAGATCATTTATAAAAATGAGGAAGAGGGACAGAGACAAAACGGAGCCCTGGGGCACAAGAGCGTTTATTGTATGAGTTTCAGACTTGAAGCCGTCCAAAACAACTTGTTTTGAACGGTTCGAAAGAAAATTTCTAATCCAACGAAGAAGAGATTTGTCGATACCGAAAACACGCATTTTCGATAAGAGAGCAAGATGCCAGACTTTATCAAATGCCTTTGAAATTTCAAGTGCAATAACCTTACTTTCTTCAAAAGATCTGTTCCACTGTTCGGTGAGATGAACCATGAGATCACCAGTGGACCTAGAACATATCGATATTTGCTGGTGTCCGAAACTCATTTCTCCAATGGGCAAAGTCTAGATAATGTAATAGAAAACTATTTAATCTTCTTGGGCATAACTTTCTTGTTTGGTGGAGACTTCAATGCGAAACACACCCATTGGGGTTCAAGACTTATATCAACAAAAGGCAAAAGACTTTTCCAAGCAGGCCTCAAATACAATTTCGAATTCTATTCCTCTAGGTAGCCAACTTACTGGCCTTCCGATACTAACAAAATACCAGACGTTATTGATTTTTTCGTAGCTAAAGGAATCAAACGAAATCACAATCGAAGTTAATTATGACCTGTCATCAGATCATACTCCAGTGATTCTATCACTAAGTGAATCGGAAGTACGAGAAAAAAATAATCCAAAGCTTATAAATAAGAAAGCAAACTGAAATGATTTTAGAGAAAGGCTTTTAAGTTTTATAAATTTAAGATCTCCCATGAATACAATCGAGCAAATTGACCATGAAGTGGAACAATTTATTGCTGATGTGCAACAGGCCGCTGAAGAAAGTACTCCAACATTTTCTAATAGAAGACAAAATGAAATGAAATATCCTTTAGAGATAAAAGAGTTGATAATAGAGAAGAGAAGAGCTCGAAGAAAATGGCAAATAGTAGATTTCCAGATGATAAAACAACGTTTAAATGTATAAGCAACAATCTTAGAAAACAAATTTACAAATTCAAAAATGATTCACTCAGTATATTCCTAAGGAATTTAACGACTGATGCTTCAACCGATTTTTCGCTATGGAAAGCAGCAAAGCTTTTGAAAAGACCGCAGTTTCGAAACTCGCCGTTGAAATCCCAAGGTGGGAAATGGATCGGTAACCCGAAAGAAAAAGCTAACCTTTTCGCTGAACATCTTGCGAATGTTTTTAAGCCATACTCATCAAATGCGGCTGAAAATAACTTACAGTTTGTTGATAAGATAGATGAAAGTGAAATACCAATTGTAAGACTTGAAGAAATAAAAAGTATGTGTTTACATCAACTATCAAATAAAAAATCACCAGGTTACGATCTAATTACTGCTCAGGTTATGAAAGAAATGCCATTGAAAGCCTTCATAAAACTCCAATATATAATAAATGCATGCCTTAAGAACCGGTATGTGCCTCACCATTGGAAAATTTCTGAAGTAATTGTCATACCAAAGCAAGGTAAACCACCTACAGAAGTGACGGCTTACAGACCAATATCGCTTATACCAATTATGGCAAAAGTTTTTGAAAAACTGCTTCTGAAGAGACTTAGCAAAATCATAGAAGAAAGAAGGTTAATCCCAAACCATCAGTTTGGCTTTAGAAATAAACATTCCACGATAGAAAAAGCAATAGAAGAAAAACAAGTATGTTCAGCTATTTTCTTAGATGTTGCTCAAGCTTTTGACAAGGTTTGGCATGAGGGACTTGAGTACAAACTGCAAAGGGATCTTCCCAAGCAGTACTTTTAAATATTAAAATCGTGCATCTCAGACCGATTGTTTAGAGTTAAGTACGATCAAGAATACTCGGAATTGAAGAAAATAGAAGCCGGTGTACCAAAAGGAAGTGTCCTAGGTCCTAACCTGTATTTACTATACACAAGGGATATTCCAGTTGGTAATCACACCATAATGGCTACTTTTGCAAATGATACCGCAATTTTGGTACCCGACAAATGTGTCTCTAAGGCAGCAGTAAAACTGCAAAAAGCCGTCGACACAGTGAGAGCTTGGACCAAAAAATGGCCTATCAAACTCAAAATCATCACATATAAACCTTATAAATAAAGAGATAAACAAAATTCCAAAATTCAATAATAATCAAGCTGTACCTTACGCCAATACCTTGGAATGACTTTGGATGCAAAGCTAAATTGGAAAGAGCAGATCAAAAAGAAAAGAGAAGAACTAAACTTAAAATATAGAAAAATGTACTGGTTACTTGGTAACAACTCTGATTTATAATCCAAAACAAAATAGTGCTGTATAATCAAGTACTAAAGCCTGTTTGGACCTACGGAATCTAATTATGGGGCTGTACAAAGAAAACAAATACTGAAATCATCTGAAAATTCCAAAACAAAGTCCTTCGTGGAATAGTTAATGCACCTTGGTACATAAGAAATACCGATCTACATCGTGACTTACAAATAGAAATGGTTACAGAAGTTGTTAGAAAATACGCTGTATCGCACAACCAAAGACTGCAAAGTCATACTAATTCTGAAATGGAGTCGGTCTTTAATATAAGAAACCATGTTCGGAGATTAAGAAGAACCAAGTATAATGAGCTTATGGTCTAAAAAAAAATGGGAAGGTATTAAAAGTTTAAACTTCTCCCAAACTGATTGTACAAAGTTAAGAAAGAAAAATCTGAAGTAGATCCTTCAAGATTGGTGGTTTTAGTGGAAACTGACAACTTTTGGAACAAAACATAAAAACCTACAAACCTTTTAAGCAAAATAATCGATTGACGGGATGGAAAGTCATCAGCGTGGGTCGCATCCCGATTATACTCTCTTAGGCATGACACTATGAAAAAGTTGGTGTGAATAAAATATAACATATTTTTAATAAATAAAACAAAAAAAACTCAAACATTTTTACAACACACACATTTTATTTTACGAAAAGGGACATTTTTGGTATCTAGTCAAATGTTTAAGTTCCGTTTTTTGTTAAAATAAACACAAAAAACTTTACATTACAATTTATACTACCATGAGTCGAACCCTATAAATGATGTTGTGCTCTTTCATGTAATATGATTCAAATATTTCTTTTATACCTAAATCTCTTTCTTAATTTGAATTTTCAATTGATATAAAATAATTTTTAATGAATGTATTTGTACCTGTTAATTTGCACATTCGATCTGAAAACCTTTTACTCATAAAAAAAACCTTTCGGTTAAATATTTTGTATATCAATTACAGGGCCAATTGATTGATAACTCTCAATCATTCTAGAATACTTTCCAGGTATGGAGGCAAACTACCGTTTTTTTGCCGAATCCAAAAGTATGTAGTACCCGTGGCATGATGGTTTGTGCGTTGGACTGTCATGCAAGGGGTCTTGGGTTCAATCCCTGCCTGTGCCACCTTAATTTAAAAAAAAAAAAATTAACTTTCGCGGGTACTGCCTCTTGCGAGGAATTGACAAATCCTTCAAGAGTAATTCTTGTCATGAAAAAGTGCTTTCTCAAACTAGCCGTTCGGATTCGGCATAAAATTGTAGGTCCCCTCCATTCCTGACAACATTACTCGCACACAGGAATGGTTGAGAGTTGTAAGTCACTAGGCCCTGGTTCACAACGGACTGTTGCGCCACCCCATTTGATTTGACAAAAGTATGATATTTGAGACAAATTTTGTATGATAGTTACTCTTGGAGGATTTTATCAATTCTTTGGAAAGGCAATACCTGGAATAAAAATTCGAAAATATTTTTTCTCCGATGATTTATCAAAACTTTTAGCCGGCACAAGTATCAAGGATTGAACCAAGACCAAGCCTTACGCCTTTACTATCTCGCCATGGATACTACAAAAAATCATTGATTTCATTAAAAAAAAAAATCTTTAAAAAATATTCATGCTTTTCCTTTTTTCTACGATATTCCTTCCTAGCTACGAAGGGAAGACACCTTTTGGTGGAATAATCGGGAAGAACAGCCTGCACGACAACACTTCCGACAATGGATTCAGGCTCATAGATTTTGCTGCGGGGCGAAAAACCATGGTAGCCAGTACGCGTTTTCCACACCTCAACATCCACAAAGGAACTTGGAGTTCTCCAGATCAATCTACCGTCAACCAGATTGACCATATTGCGATCGACGCCAGACACGCTTCCAGCATCATAGATGTACGAATTTTCCGAGGACCTAACATCGAGTCGGACCACAACTTCGTTGTAACAAAGGTAGCAATTGGGATTTCCAGACTCAAGGCAGAACAGGGAGGTGCTACGGCTAAAATCGCAAGAGATCGCCAAATCCTTTTCCGACCGAGTTACAAGAAACCTCTTTCGAAGTTCTCTGCCGCCAACACAATGTATCGAAAACCAGTGGCAACATTGCCAAGATGCAATCAGAGAAGCCGCCTCTGATGTGATAGGTTTAAAATAGCCACCCACAAGGAAACCTTGGTTTGATGAGGAATGTAGGCAGGCAAATGCAGCCAAACAACAGGCACGCAAAGCGGTGCTGCATAAAAGGACGAGAGCTGCTCATGAACTCTATGAGCAGAAGAGGCGACTTCTCAGAAGGAAAAAGGAAGGGCATGAGAAGCGTGCGGTCGAAGATGAATTCCGCTGTCAGGCAGGATGATCCATTCAATATAGACGACGAAAGCCAACAATCCCGTCCTCCCGACCTAGACGAAGTAAAGATTGCCATATCTAAGTTGAAGTCTACTAAAGCCGCTGGAGCAGATGGCTTGAATGCCGAGCTGATTAAAGCAGCTGGAGATAACTTGGTTAGGAGCATGCACCAACTTTTCTGTAAGATATGGTCGGAAGAAAGCATGCTCGATGAATGGAACCTCAGTATTGTTTGCCCGATCCGGAAAAAAGGAGATCCTCTAAACTGCACCAACTATAGAGGAATCAGTTTACTTAACATCGCCTCTAAAATCTTCTCTGCCGTAATATGTGAACGTCTAAAGCCCATCGTCAACAACCTGATAGGTCTTCATCAGTGTGGTTTTAGACCAGGAAAGTCCACAGTCGATCAAATATTCGCCACCAAATCGACACCCACCATCTTTTCATCGATTTCAAGGCCGCATATGACCGCATATACAGGGACGAGCCGTATAGAGCCATGTCTAGTTTTGGCATCCCTGTCAAACTCGTCCGTTTGTGCAGGATGACCATGGAGAATTCACGCTACTCCATAAAGGTTGGAAACAACTTAACAGAAACTTTCGATGTCAAAAAAGGTTTTAGACAATGTGATGCGCTGTCATGTGATTTTTTTAACATCGTGCAGAGCTCACACGTCAACACTAGAGGCACTATCTTTCAAAATATATGCATTTACTGGCATATGCTGATGACATTGACATAATCAGAAGAACTCAGCGTGATGTCAATGGGGCTTTTGTGAGTATTGAGGCAGAGGTGGCAAAAATGGGTTTAACGGTTAATGAGGACAAAACAAAGTACATGCTGTCGTCAAGAAAGGACATACAACACCGACGTCTTGGTCAAAACGTCACCATCGACAGACGTAATTTTGAGGTAGTCAAGGACTTCGTCTACCTAGGCTCCGCTGTAAACGCAGAAAGTAACACCAGCGCTGAGATCAAACGCTGAATAACTCTTGCTAACCGCTGTTTCTTTGGACTAAGAAAGCAATTGAGTTTTAAAGTCTTCTTTTGAGGGACCAAAGAAGATGATGATAAGACCCTTATCATCCCCGTCCTGCTATACGGTGCATGGACTATGACAAAAGCTGATGAAAGCACCTTGGGTCGCTTCGAGAGAAAAGTTCTTCGTGTTGTCTACGGTCCCGTATGCATTGATGGGGAGTGGAGGAGAAGATGGAACGACGAGCTGTACGGGCTGTACAGCGACGTAGACTTAGCCAGAATTGTAAAAGTCCAACGACTAAGATGGCTGGGTCACGTAGAGCGCATATAAACCAATGCTCCAGCTCGGAAAGTCTTCGAACAAAAAAAGTAGAAACAAACTCTGATTTAGTATTTTGTCATGGAACCATAATTTTGACTAACAATTTTCTCATAAACTTAATTCATTTTGATTAATTTTGTTTGGACATGACATTTGAAAGACCTGAGCCTATGCTCTTGACAACCCACGGTGTCAGAGTTAGCGATAAAGTATGGCAAGATAATTGCAATTTCGAACAAAATCGGTACTTATTCATTCATATAGGAATTTAGAGCCTCTCTTATTTTAGAACGAAGACGAAGTCACAATGCACTATTCAAACACTCAGCTTTTACAGCAGTATTGAATACGAAAATTCATATTTCCAAATTTGTCTCTGGATGACTTAAAACATATGCAAATTTTCCTACAAAACCAATAACTGATCCTTAAACAGAATAAAGAAAACTTACATTTGCAGTACCTACTTTTTAACCACTTTATCAACTCGACCATAATAAAACTGTTAATTGCAGTCGCCTTTTTAATTAATCCCACTTCAGTCCTAGATTTTCAATTATGAATTCAAGTATAATTGGTTATTTTTCACCAATTGAATAATAAAACCCAAAAAAAGAAGATTTCACTCGCTTTCGCAGTTCTGTGTGAGAGAAAATAAATACACCCGCCAATACTGTGATTTTATATTGATTCGAAATAAAATTTGTGAAAATATTAAATTTAATAAATTATTTTGAAAAAGTACTCAATATTCACAATGATTGCCTATAAGTGCACTTCTGTTCGAATCGTCAACGTGTCCACGCTTTCGTTTTTAATGTAATGTGTATATGTATCTTCTTTTTTTTTAATTTAAATATATTTATTTTTTAATATAAAATTATTTCATTATGTGGCACATGTGTGGTTTTACACAAAAAATATGTATGAATGTAGAAAAAAAAATCATAAAGCGGTTTTTTCTGATTCCAATTAAATCGAAAAAGCTTTCGATGTGATTTTATCATCAGGTTGGCATCAGGCGTGGACAATATTTTCGAAGGGACATACAACAAAAATCATAATGAAACCGCAAAAAAAAATATTTACATATTTTACTTTGAAGAGTTTGTATTTATTTTTTTAATTCCAAATAATTCGATTAATTATTATTATAAATATCTTTGAGGCCTGTTTCGGATGAATTGTTGTTAGCCAGGTTTTTGTACAACTTAATTATCTTGTGATACATTGGGTTTGCCTGCAGGAGTAGATATACACTACCGGAGCGACTTAAATATGTAAAACAACAATTATTTCCACGATCAATGGGTTCAATGCTTATTAAATAAATTAATAAAATGGTGTTTTTGTTTTATTTTTTTAATTTAAACACACAACTGATAAAATTTAATTCAGAACAAATTGGAGACGAATATTTACTATAGACTTGAATATATTTTGTTCAACAGATATAAATCTTGAAGGGTATATTGATAAAATAGGGTCACTCATTTTTCAGTTTCAAAAGTTAATCTAAAAACCATTTTATTCGATCTTTTAAAGTTTTGTAAAAAATTTACTATACGATTTTTTGTAAAAAAAAAAACAACAACAATAGATTTTTAGTCGAAAACCAATATTTTCAATTTTAATAGCATTTTTTGAAATTTGTATTTCTTTAAAAAAAATACCCATTGCATTAACAAAAAAATATCTTATGTTAACAAATATATTTTGCATTGTGATAAAATAATTTTGAAGTCAATTCTCTCATTTATTCTCAAGATATTCGAGTCGAACACCATTTGTTTCGTTTTTCAACTTCCCATAGGAAGTTATTGTTATTGGTCGGGTATGTCGAATTGAAAATTTGGCATTTCTCGAACTTTTTAAGGTCCCTAGAGTCGATTTTTTTTTTTTCGGTAGTACGTCTGTACGTTCACGACGTTTTTTTCGTCATCCATAGCTCAAGAACCAGAAGAGATATTGACTTTAAATAAATTTTGGTATACAGATAATAATGCAGAAAGATGAAGAAAGGGCTCTCAAAGAAATTGGGTGGGTGGTTTTTTTACCAGCAGTTTAAAAAAGGTGTAAATTTGGGTTAACCTTAAATATCTCACGAACCAATGACACAAGAGACTTGAATTAAATTGTATGTTATAATGTATGTATGTAACTCGATACCAAACCTAAGTATTTTTGAACAAAATATCCAGTTAACCGTTTTTTATAAATCAAAAGAGTTTTTGGCAACGAAAAAGAACGTTTTTAACATCTGGTAAAATTTTGAAAAAATCTAATTGAGAGTTTTTTTTATAAAAACTGAAAACCTAAAAAAGCATTACTCAAAGTTGGTAAAAATTGAATTTCGACTCAAATAACTTTTCAAAACTTTGAGACATTGGCTTAAAACTATTTTTTTTTTAAATATTGTTGTCAACTTACTTAATAACCTACTTAAGGTGGCGCTACAGTCCTCCATCTAGCTCGGTAACTAGCTAGATGTCTCCAGTTTCACGCCCCAAGTTAGGTGAGGTCACTTTCCACTTGTGGGCGCCACATGATTCGCGGTCTTAATCTATTGCACTGTCCTGTGGGTGTAGATTCGAAGACTTTCCGGGCCGGAGCATTGGTTTCCATGCGCTCTACGTGACGCAGCCATCTAAGTCGTTGGACTTTTATCCTTCTGGCTAAGTCTACGTCGCTGTACAGCTCGTCGTTCCATCTTCTCCCCCACTCACCTTCGATCTATACGGGACCGTAGATCACACGAAGAACTTTTTTCTCGAACCGGCCAAATGTGCTTTCATCCGCTTTTGTCATAGTCGATGCTTCTGCACCGTATAGCAGGACGGGGATGATGAGGGTCTTATAAAGCAACACTTTGCTTTCTTAGTCCAAAGAAACAGCGGTTAGCAAGAGTTATTTGGCGTTTTATCTCACCGCTGGTTTTGTTTTCTCCGTTTACAACGGAGCCTAGGTAGATTAAGTCCTTGACTACCTCAAAGTTACGTCTCTCTATGGTGACCTTTTGGCCAAGACGTCGGTGTTGTATGTACTTTGTTTTGCCCTCATTAACCGTTAAGCCCATTTTTGCCGCCTTTGCTTCAATACTTACAAAATTCCCATTGACATCACGCTGAGTTCTTCCGATTACGTCAATGTCATCAGAATATGCCAGTAATTGGACAGACTTTTGAAAGATAGTACCTCTAGTGTTGACGTGTGAGCTCTGCACTATTCTTTCAAGTACGATGTTAAAAAATCACATAACAGCGCATCACCTTGTCCTAAACCTTTTTTGACATCAAAAGCTTCTGTTAAGCGGTTTCGGTCCTTTATGGAGCAGCGTGAATTCTCCATGGTCATCCTGCACTACAGCTCGTCCTTTTAGATTCTGTCATATGCGTCCATGGAATCGATGAAAAGATGGTGGGTGTCGATTTGGTGTTCTTGGGTTTTTTCAAGAATCTGCCGTATGTGAATATTTGATTAACTGTGGACTTTCCTATACTTAAACCACACTGATAAGGACCTATCAGGTTGTTGACGTTCACATATTACGGCAGAAAATATTTTATAGGTGATGTTAAGTAGACTGATTCCTCTATAGTTCGTGCAGTTTAGAGGGTCTCCTTTTTTCACGACCGGGCAAACAGTACTTTTTTCCGACCTTATCTCACAGATAAGTTGGTTCATGCTCCTAACCAACTTATCTCCAGCTGCTTTAAAGAGCTCGGTATTCAAGCCATCCGCTCCAGCGGCTTTATTAGACTTCAGCTTAGATATGGCAATCTAAGTCGGGAGGAACGGATTGTTGGCTTTCGTCATCCATGTTGAATGGAATTCGGTTCGTCGTCGCCTTTATACAGTCTGAAGAAGTGGTCCTCCTTATATTCAGCATTGACTACGGTTCAACTACGATGTTTCCACTTTCTTCTTTTCAGCCTTCGGTTGTAGGTTTATGTACCTGTGAATTTCATTTCACCTCTTCATACAACTTTTGAACTTCATTCCTGCTGTCAAACCTGTGAACATCTTCAACCGCACGCTTCTCATGCCCTCTCTTCTGCCTTCTGAGAATCATTGTTCTTCTCGCCTCTTCTGCTCGTAGAGCTCATGAGCAGCTCTCGTCCTTTTGTGCAGCGCCGCTTTGCGAGCCTGTTGTTTGGCTACATTTGCTTGCCGACATTGCTCTTCAAACCAGGGGTTCGTTGTCGGTGGTTTCTTTGGGCTATTATCTAAAGAACATATATATACACATAGATCCGTTCTTGAGTACAATTTAATCACTTACTAAGGCCTCTTGGACCTAGAAGAGCGATCCAAATTATTGGTGGCAACACTGTCGTAATGTTTTTTGGCTTCCCCCAAATTTTATTTTTGTACGTTAACAATTCTACCGAAATATTTGAGCTCAAAGAATGGTGTTCAGTACAGAGATTCGGTCTTTAGCCGTACAACACGAATGTGGCATGATATGAAAAACTCTGTCATTGTAGAAAACTAATCATTATAAAAAATCCAACAAATATTTCTTATGAGACTTAAAATCGTGTTTTTCAGGAACCAACAAATTAAAATATTAAATTGCACTTCTTCTTAATAATAGTGAATAATGTACTGTTTCGAGTAAATCATTGCGCAAAATCACGTAACAGTCAACAAAGTTCCTTACAGATTTATGTTGCAACGTTATTTATTTGGTCAATTACATGGACTTAATATAAATGAAATGTGGTTTCGACAAGACGGTGCAACAAGCCACATATGTAACTTCTCTATTGTGCTACGTCAAAGCATAATGTCTATATACCAACAAGCCATTCACGATGCTTGTTCTTCTATTGCATAGATTACATTCTAAACTAATTAAGCGCACTCGTTAAAAACCTCAAATTTATGAGTGCAATTAAGGAAATGCCATTAAAATGACACAGTCTAAATGCTTCACTTTTGCATCATGAATACAATGAACTCTCTCTCTCTCCATATATTTTAATAACATACCTAACCCCTATCAAAAAGTTCCATAAAATAAATTATATTTTGTAGCCAGTATAAGTACATTCACAACGACACGACACGAATAGAAACCTTCAAGGATATGGATAGTATATATGACAACCGCAAAGTGTAGACATGTATCTATATGTAAATTTTGAATGCAGATAAAAAAAGAAATCAAAGAACCGAAGCGTATGGCTATGACACTCAACGAAGAAAAAAAAAAGAAATATTAAAATATGATATCCTTGTCAGATGTATAAGTTGAAACACAATGCCTATCATCCTATGTATATCCTTGAATACTATATGTACAAGTACTTCTAACAACCTTAATAAAATGTAATTAACTTTTACAAAATAACAAAAAAAAAAACACCTATACCCAGTAAAAAGAGTACGGTACCTAAAAAGTATTAACACAAAGACTATGTAACTGTAACAAATCCATTGGATATGATTACGTTTCATTACGCAGTTACATTAAGATTTCAAACTTTGTCTTTGCCCCATAAGCAATATGCTAAAATTCAACATAAAAAAAGGAGGAAAGAAAGGATATTTTTAGGGATAAAGGAAAACGAGTCCAATCCCGGCCGACATCATTCCTTTACAAGCTCTATACCCGACATGGGACATGGCATCCTTCATCTTGAACTTTTCTTTAAAAAAACAAAACAAAAAAAAACAAGAAAAAAATATTCTTGAAAAACGACATAAAGACGAAGAATCCTTTGGAGCATCCAGCATCAGATTCAACATCAGCCCTCAGCTCAGTTCAGACCGTCGTCGTTCGTTACCTTGCATAATTCATTAACTAAACGCAATAAAAGCATAAATGCTCGCAGAATATTCAACCATTGCTTTTGTTTCATTCGCACCAGCAGCGTTTTGTAAGTGTTGCCACTGTTGTTGAATCATAGGATTGACATTAAATTTTATTTTAGACAATTTTAAAAAAATTTGGTTATGGCTAAACTTTAAAATTTGATATAAATTTTTAGTTATCATGTAATAAATACAGTTTTCTTAGAATAAGTTATTAAAATCAACGAAAGAAACTAATGGATTACAAATGGAAAATGATATTAGCCAAGGCTACATTTGAAGCAATATTTCCTTATCGTGAACATTTTCATAAAGAATTTTCACGATTTCCACTGTTTAGTTCTTGAATCGATTGTGTGGGAATTGCTCGTCTTACAAATGGTTTCATAGACAAAAATTAAAAGTATTAAATCATAAGATTTCCTTGGCCAATTGAGAAATAAGATTGTTAGAAAACTCTCTTCCAAAACATCGATCGCGGTATTACTCTGACTGTATAGTTCTCACCGTTTTGAAAGTGAATTGTTATAGTAGTCAAATTGTTGATATTAACTTCTCATAAGAAGTTTTTGTAATAGGTCCGATTTGTCGAATAAAATTTTTTGACATTTCTCGACGTTTCAAGGTCCCTAACGTCTAACGTGAATCTGTTCAAAACCTTAACTTCCAAGTTTGAACTCAATCGACGAAATGGTTTAGGCTATAGAAGCGTGAACAGACAGACAAATTATATACAACAAAGAAAAATATTGTATTTGACATTCAGTATTTTTTTTTCTAAATCTTACAGTCAGTTTCTTATAAAAAATGAAAATTTACAAAAAATAGTACGAAACATTGGTGAAAAATTGTGTTCGGTTCTCAATATCTCGTGAATAATAAAAGATATTGACTTCAAATTAATTTAATTGATCCAAATTGTATTTGTTGGAATAAGTGGTTTTCGAATAAAAATCTCGTTAACAAAAACAGATTTTGAAATCAAACTATTTTATCATATGCAAAATATTGTTGGAAATTTTGAATTTTTTTTTGAAAACTCGATTACCTACAACGTTTTTAAGTAGGACAAATCGACAGACGGGATGAGAAATTATTAGCGTAGGTCACATTCCTGCCTTCTTTTTAAGATTGATGTTGTTTTTACTTGTAAAATGTTGAAAGATAAGAACTTCAAAAGTGACAGCTGCCGAAATAGCGGGCTATTCAAAATGAATCCTCTTATTGGAACACCCATGTTATGTTAATAAGACTAATTATTTATAGAATATCTCCAGGAAATAAGTTCTTTAGTAAAAGAACCTGAAAGAAATGGCAGTAAACTCGTCAAATTATTAAATTTAGAAGAGATTCTGAATACTCGATTTTGAAAGCTAACAAAAAAAAAAACAAAGATTTCTCTTAAGAAGACCAACAAAAAGTGACCAAGAGAAATTGAATGTCAGATCCTTGTCTTAGAAAGCTCAATACGGCCAAAGAAGTTCCAACACAAAAATTGTGCTTAGGTGATAAGCAAAAATTAGTATCGAGCATTTTAATAGTGGCTTGACATTTGACAACGTTCATGGATTTGAAATTTATTCAGTAAACTCAATATTTTCATGATAGTAACAAGTAGACGAACGACGACGACTGTAAGAATGTTACATTAAAATTCGGAGTCCGTGAACTTAAGTTCAAGAGTGTTAACACCAATTGTAATTTTGACCGTAGTAGACAAAAACATAACAACTTTAGTGAAATACTTTGAGTCTACATATTCGTTGTGTGAGTTTGCCGTGTCGATAAAGAGTAGTGGCCCTTAATGACTTCCCTGGAGAACTCCTGATTTGACAAATGAAAGGTTTGGAGAAAGAACTTGTGATTATAACATGATAAGACCTATTTTAAAGATAAGATAAAATCAAATGTATTGAGAAGGATATTCAATTGGCTTCGGATGATATCATGAGAAAGTTGATCAGAAGCTTAAAAATAATCAGTGTAAATACAGTCGAGCTCTTGATTTAGTTCTAGGATACAAGTATTAGTAAATGTTCATAATTTTCACCATTTATAACCATGGTCATGATTACATATACTATTATTGCAGTTATGGACTATCATAAAAAACAACTTCTTCAAAAAGATTGGGAACACCAAGAAAGTTATTACTATTGTCAGATTTGTTCCCCTTTTAAAGGCTGTGGTAATTAATGACTTCATACACATAGTTATAATTTACTTAAGCTTTATATTATTTAAAGACAATTAGTACAGGACAATTGGTAAATGGGAGCAATCATCTCATTTGAACATTAAAAAGTAGCCTGTGGACAGTTTCTTAAGAATAGGAAGGATAAATATGAAAGTAACCTCAAATTTTACATTCACCATTAAGAAAAAGAAAAGATGAGTAAACTTAGAAAGCTCCGGAGTACAACTCATTTAAAACTATTTTCGTGAAGCCAATGCATCAACAGGGATTGACAATTTGGTTCGGATTGAAGACAATGTTTTTTGGGAAATAAATTGTGAATTGTCCTCAATACCTAAAATATTAGAAAAAATTGTTCGCGATGAATTCAATTTTGTATTGAAAGAAACCATATCCCCGCATCAACACGGTTTTGTATCCGGTAGATCAATTTCCTAACCTAACCATTTTTACGAATTGTATTCTCAATTCATTAGAAAAGTGCTACCAAGTGGGCGTTATCCACAACGATTTTGCAAAGCGTTTGATAGGGTGCATCATAAAATTGTATTACAATTACCTCTCATCCCTTTTCTGTAACTTCTGGTGTTCCGCAAGGGAGTCATTTAGGTCCAATTCTTTTCCTTATTTTTAATAACGACTTACTTGATGTCCTTGCAAACTCAATGCGTCTTATGTTTGCTGATGATTTAAAATTTTTAAGACGTGTACAAATTTAACATACTGTACGTATCTCCAAAATGTTGTAAGCAATCTTATAAACTGCTGAAATATAAACCAATTAGTCCTAAACATATCCAAATGCCAATGTTTTTCATTAACCCGTCGTTTGTTACCTATCGTTTACGATACAATATGCAAAATCATGCCCTTGATAGAGTTTCTATTAAAAAAGACCTTGGAGTAATTTTTAGTTACAAGCTAATCTTTTTACATCGTACAGAATTCATGGTGAACAAAGCCAACTCTATGTTGGGTTTTATTTTTTGTTTGGTCTTAAAAACCCCTACACACTAAAAGCCCTTTATGTTGCGTTTGTTAGATCGATCCTGAGAACTAAGAACTCGAACCATATTCCGGGAAAACGTTTATAGTGAAAATTATGCGATATTTATAAAATTGCTAGGTGGATGTTACAGCACCGATTTTTGTTTACTAAAATTGAAAACAGGTGTTTGGAGCAGGGTTGTTGCGGATGTACAAATTTTGACATCCGAAGAAACGGATGCGGGTGCGGATTTTTTGAGACATATCCGCGGATGCGGATTTTAGAATTTATTCTGTTTCTGTTTCTACGTGGATCGTATATTAATCCAGCGCCACTAAATAGTTGTTCGCTGGGAACACTGGCTGGTGGAGGTGATAAATACCTCAGTGCAACTTTGGAGAGCCTTTTAAAGTCTGTTTGATGGACTTTCCACCAATCAAGTGGATTATTATTCAATTCTCGTCTTTTTTTTATTTCGGTAACAAGCTAACTGCCTTCGGAGAAGTGCTTCGGGACTAGCGTTATCAGATTCTCCTTTACCTTCGTCTTTAGTTGATAAATCTAGTATCATTGCCATATCGCTTCTGAAGCAAGCCTTGTAACTTAAACCGGACGTTCCTGGTTCCGAATGTAAAGTCTCATCCATTTTGTTGAAAAATTAGTTTTCAGATTTACGGGTGTGATAGCCAAATGGCATCAGTGTCCGATGGTTTTGATGAGTATTCATCAATTTTTTTTTAAGCATTTAAATTATAGGAATCACAGATGATATAAGTGCCTGAGAGCTGCTCATTTCACGAGTAGCTTCTTCAAAAGGTTTGAGTAGTTCAAGGCAGCTTTTAATTATTTTCCATTCTTCTGGCAAAATTGGTTCAATATTGTTGTCATTGGCATAAAGACTTAATACATATTTTATCTTGAAAAAACATTAAAAAATGTCGAATGTGCTATTCCAGCGTTCCACACAATCCTGGAGTACTTTGTTGCTTTTTTTTCGAATTTGAAAAAAAGCGTTAAAAACATCTGCATCCGCAACAAACTCCGTATAAGTTTATGCGGATACGGATGCGGATGTTGGAATCATTGCGGATTATCCCCAATTGCGGATGCTGATGCGAATATTCGCAACATCTCTAGTTTGGAGGCATTCGGTTCATGCAAGCAATCCATGAGCTACATGCCAAAAATAGTATTTGACCCAATCTAAAATACATATTTCTTAAAAATATCATCAGAAGTTCACATAAAAAAATGAATAAATAAAATGGCACAAAGGTCCGCAGAGAAATACGAGTAGGCCCATAAATTTTACAAGCTCTCAACCATTACTGTCCTCGATGCCAGTTATGAAGGACGGTAAGTTGAGGAAGCACTTTCGAAAAAAACGACTCTTTGACGATTTTTCAATTCCTCGCAATCCCTGCGCGTGCCACTTGAGGTGGTTAGATTGAACCCAAGGCCTCTAGCACTAACCATCACAAAAACTCAAAAAAGGTTAGTTAATTCTGTCTCTGATTGAATAAAAATTAGTGAAGTGTGAAACGAAATTTTAAAAAATCTATTATTTTCATCAACTGGAAAAATGTTGCTTTCCTCTAGAAAGTCATCTTTTTAGAGAGAATCAAGACATCAAGAATCTAATCTTCTATCGCTTGTTTAGTGAAATTTACTTGAAAGTCATAGCTTAAGAATAAAAAGTATACCCAAGGCTTTAAATTACTAGATACTGGATGCCTATTTTTATCAAGCCTTATGCGTGTATGTTTGTCATGATTGGCATCACTGGTTAAATCTCGCTTCAGGTATTTCTTCCCATGGTAGTAGATAGAAATATGTAAATTGGAGCGCATGAAGTTAAATATCCCATCCGTAGATTTATCTCGTTTCTACATTATGCAGATACCTTTATTTTTTCCTTGTTCACTTGTCGAGAAAGGTATGTAGATAGTATGAGGATTCAGAAGTCCTTATAGCATCAGTATAGAAAAAAAGGTACCTTGCCTTACGACCGACACGCCAACACGCCGACAACGAGGACGGACTAAAAAAATAAGACCCAAATGATGATAATCTACTCTCTGGAATGAATGAAGGAGAAATTTATTTGGCATTTTTATGAATTGCAGGTTCCTCTCAACTTTCATCTTGTGGGCTTTTTGCTTTTAAATGGAACCATTGCTTTTGGTTTTTACCATTATACATTATATTAAAAAAAAAAAGGGAAACAAACTGAGGTTTTATTTATTGTATATAGCCAAACACAAATCCTTACACATAATATACAAAGGATATAACGTCATATATCTAATAGCATGTATCTGTATATGAAATGGAATTCCATTAAATAATATGAATGAAATCAATGGCGTTGAAGATTAATGAATTCTTTGCATCCAAAGTGTTAAAAGGGAATCATTTTATTTTTTGCCCTCAAAATCACTCAACAATGCCAAAAAGAAATTCGTCATTGTCAATTGGTGCTTTTCAAACCGAAAGGGTTTAAATAAAACAGAAAAAAGGAAACAAACTGTGGATCATCAAAAAAAAAAAAAAAAAAAAAAAATAAAAGGACATGAGTTGGTCTTTTCCATGACGCATTATAAGAGCACTTCGTTTGTTACGGTTGAGTCATTGCAATGCTACAGTCAAAATAGGTACCAGCCAGTTCCACCTATATAAGTCTATAAAAGTGTATCTATATAGACATTGAAAGTAAGTACAAAGTATATTTGCAGAGGTACCTACACTCAGTTCGAAAACAATCGATAGACTTTTTGAAATTGAAGCAAGGAAGCAATTAGTTGCTTGGCTGGTTTTCGGTTACGGTCTTCCATGTGGGACATCCAGAGAGTACTTTAGTGGAATTGGACATAAATCAAAGTCTGACTTTGAAGGGCTATTAAAAAGAAATATCCATGTGGGTAAAATGTCCTGTATTTGGTAATCACTCAAACTCTTTGAAATTTGGACGGTACAGGTGGTCATTTAATTAGCAATACCTCACTTTACACATAATATATTATATTAGATGTGATTTCGAAGATATGTATTTAAATGAAATGAAGAGCTTTCCAGTTCACAGATGACTAAATATGTTGAAAATTGACACTTAAAATTGTTTTATTTAAAGAACCTATAGACATTAGACAATGCCATCTAGCTTCAAAAATATTCTGATGGTAATTCATCTTAAGTTTTTGTTAAAATTGACATTTATAAAAATGTAAGCATCTGATACCTTTTGCAATACTTTTCACAAACTAAATGGCCATTATTTGTAGATTAGACATCTCGTTAAAAAAATTGCTTAGTACGTCAGTCTAGAGTGGCGCAACTAGGAACTAGGGCCTAGTGACTTACAACTCTCAACCATTCCTGTGTGCGAATAATGTTGTCACGAATGGAGGGGACCTACAGTTTATATGCCGAATGCGAACGGCTAATTTGAGAAAGCACTTTTTCATGACAAGAGTTACTCTTGGAGAACTTGTCAATTCCTTGCAACACGCAGTACCGGTGACTTTAGATGGCATAGGCAGGGATCGAACCTAAGACCTCTGGCATGACAGTCCAACGCACTAACCATTATGCCACGGGTACTACAATTTGTTGCGTTGCGAAACATTTTTCTGGAAACCCCACTTCGAAAAATTTTGTAATCCTTTTGACGGGCTTCTTAGACATATTCCGAACGCTTCTCGATAGCCATTAGCAAACTGTATATTATATCAGCTGCGTGCAACAAAACTTTGTGAAGACTTGTTCTCTCATAATACCAGATATAATTTGGTTCAAAAACGTTCAGCCAACTCCGTATCAAAGTCTATTATTCGGGCGATTTTTGACGGATCTTTGAAAAATATTCGGGCTATGCTGCCGTAATTAGTATTTCCTCTACATTGTTTTGAAAAATCATCTAAAATTCCAAGCTCAGTTCTAAATGCGTTCTGCACAAATTCTTTCTTTTGTTTAAAAGCTTATTTTTTTATTTTGTACGGCATATGTTAAATAGCTTCCATAAATCGTATTTGCACGTGAAGGGCTTGCAATAAAAACGAATAAGGTCAAGATTATTCATATCTTTACTTTTTAGACTACAAAAATACAAAACCGTTTTATCGTTTAAAATTATGCTTGAAGTTTCAAGGTTGTTAATTTCATCTTCCATCTCTCTTTTTATCGTTTCAATATTTCAGTTCTCGAGTTAGTCTATATATGTTCGTTACTTGTTTTTTGTTTTCTTTTTTTAATTCTAAGGGAACTATACACGTTAGGACTATATCGGAAGCACTCGCTTTTTTATTTACCCCATCTGATACCCATTTCCAGGATCACACCAAGGAATCAATCGACAGTGGAATACGATGGAAAGAAATTTCAAACACTTTCTTAAGCCATAATTCTTCAGATTTTAAAAATTGTTGTTGCTGTATTCAAGACATTTAATGTGATCCTCTTCTTCAAGCGGAAAAAATGGACATTCTTGACATTGCGTATAGTAAAACAGCATTTGCACACTCGGTAACTAATGTCTTCAACAAGTTTTCATTCAGTATAAATGAAAAAATGAATTCACGTTACAAAGTCAAGGGTTGCCTTAAAAAGTGCGGATTGGTATCTATAAAAGGTAAAAAGAAGATTTAACTCCACATTTTTTTTTCAAAGAGGTTTCAAAACATTTTAATTTTTACTCACATTTTTCGTTTGAATAACGCACTTAATATCGAACTATTTACCTGTGCTAGATTCTGACATCTTGTTTTCAACTAATTCCACAAATTTTATTTCTATCAATCGTAAACGGTTGCTAACACTTAAAAGATGAATTCGCTTGTGAAGGGAATTTAAATGCATTGCATTACAAAGCTCTGCATTGCCACACTAACTGAAATAATTTAAAAAAAAAATACCGCTCCCTGCTATTTGAGCAATAGGATTGATGACTAACGGCTTTTTTTGACATTCGAAGACAAACTAAATCTTACTTTTGACCAGATAGTGGCGGCGTAATTGGTCCGTACATTTTTGAAAACGACGTTTGTGAGGTGGTCAATGTCAACAACGAGAGCTACTTAAAGATGATAACTAATTTCAAATATGGACCTAGACGACATATGGTTCCAGCAGTACAGCGCCGGTGGCGCTGCGTGCCACACAACAAACACCACGACATCTTCACACAACATCTATCCTTACCATATTGAAAAACCCTATATTACGATGAATTTATATTATTAACTTCCCATAGGAAGTTATTGTAATGGGTCCGATTTGTCAAATTGAAAATTTTGACATTTCTCGACGTTTCAAGGTCCCTAGAGTCGAAATAAAAGATTTTTAGAAAGATGTCTGTGCGTGCGTGTGTACGTACGTTTGTACGTCCGTACGTCCGTACGTTCGCGACGTTTTTTTCGTCGTCCATAGCTCAAGAACCAGAAGAGATATCGACTTCAAATAAATTTTGTTATACAGATAATAAGGCAGAAAGATGCAGAAAGGGCTCTCAAGAAAATTGCGTGGGTGGTTTTTTTACTATAGCAGTTTGAAAAAAAGGTGAACGTTTTGGTTAACTCAAATATCTTACGAACCAAAAACGCTAGAGACTTGAATTAAATTTTATATAATAGATTGTAACGTGATACTAAACAAATATATTTTTTGAAAAAAATCAATATAACGGTTTTTTTTTTTAAATCAATAAAACTGAAAAAAAAAAAAAATTGTCACCTCCAAAATTTTACGACTGAAATATGATTTCATCCCCAAAACAATTTTGTGCAACGAAGAATAATGTTTTTGACATCTGATAAAATTTTGAGAAAAATCTAATTGACAGTTTTTTTTATAAAAAATAAAAATCTAAAAAAAACATTACTCAAAGTTCGTAAAAATTGAATATCGATTCAAATATCTTTTCAAAAACTTGAAATTTAGGCTTCAAGCTTATTTTGTCTTATAAGAAATATTGTTTTCAACATTTTTTTTTAAAATCAATAAAACTGAAAAAAAAAAAAAAATTGTCACCTCCAAAATTTTACGACTGAAATATGATTTCATCCCCAAAACAATTTTGTGCAACGAAGAATAATGTTTTTGACATCTGATAAAATTTTGAGAAAAATCTAATTGACAGTTTTTTTTTATAAAAAATAAAAATCTAAAAAAAACATTACTCAAAGTTCGTAAAAATTGAATATCGATTCAAATATCTTTTGAAAAACTTGAAATTTAGGCTTCAAGCTTATTTTGTCTTATAAGAAATATTGTTTTCAACATTTTAAAAATGTTGAGAAAAATCGAATTGACAGTTTTTTTACAAAAAATAAAAACCTGAAAAAAAATGTATAAAAGTTGGTAAAAATTGATTTTCGACTCAAATATCTATTCAAAAATTTGAAATATTGGCTTCAAACTAATTTTTAATTATAAGAAATATTGTTTTCAACATTTATTAAAATTTTTAACAAATTCGAATTGACAGTTTTTTTTTACAAAAAATAAAATTTAAAAGAAAAAAACAATACTAAAACTTCGTAAAAATTTACTTTCGACTCAAATAGCTTTTCAAAACTTAAAAATATTGGCTTGAAACTTATTTTATTTCACAGAAAATATTGTTTTCGATATTTAGTAATTTTTATATTAAAATCCAACAGTGCGTTTTTTTATAAAAATTAAAATCTACAAAGAATAGTACTCAAATTTGGTAAAAATTGATACGAGTACATATAGACAAACTTTTAAGCAAGATAAATCGACAGACGGGATGGGAAGTTATCAGTGTGGGTAGCATCCCAGCCTCTTTTTATTTTCAATTCATTTTTATTAATTCATTCTTAAACCTTTCTTAAAGCAAGACAAAAATGCATAAAACTAACCTAATTACCCATAACTTACAACTAACTTAATGGTCCCATACGGACACTCTAAGTTACAGTCCAACGCACTAACCATCATGCCACGGGTACTATACTATTACGATGAATTTAGGAGGTTTATATTGGAAGATCTAGATGAAGATGACGTTTATTTTCAGCAAGATATCCACTTTAACGTGACTCACGAGCAAAGAAACAATCGTAAATTTAAGAAATTTTTTTCTTGACATTGTCTTCTAAATTTTAGTACAATAATGTATATGTAGAACATATTTGGTACAATAGAGAGATAAAGTATGAAGCTCCCTCTAAAACAAAACTATATTTTTAAAGTCTAATACAGAATGCATATTTTTTTACTTTAAACCCCTAATTTTCAATTAAAAAAAAAGAAGGAATATTTAATAGAAGAAATATAAAACAAAATATTGTGATGAAGTTAAAGCTTTTTTTATCTACATTATTTCAAAATAAGAAGACGATAGATATTTATAAAGTAAATTCTGATGGTAGCTTAAAAAAAAGTCTAGTCAACTTACAAAAGTAATTTTGTAGTTTCTTTACTTTCCTTGGGTCTGGAATTTGCTTAGTTTTTTTCTGTTAAGGCATTTACATCCATTAAATTTATCATCCTTAAAATCATTACTTCCTCTTAATCATATCTAAAAACTTAAAGTAACATTTTTTTTAGATAAATATTTAATAAGGTAAAACTTCAAAGTATTAGCGTACATTTTCAAAGAAAATAAAATATCAACCGAAATAACGCAAAATTTGTGAAAAATTAAATATGAATCAAAGTAAAATTAGCGTCAAAAGCAATCAAAAGTATGACAGCCACAAACCTAACCAAACTTTTACAAAGTGGATCAATTAGAATGCAACAGACTTTGAATTAGGCTCGAACATTCGCCATAAACCAGAAATCAAGACAACATTAACGTTTAAGTGCCATTGTTAACCTTACTCAAATAAAATCTATTCATCTATGAATGTGTTTATTAACTCAAATCCATAATTAATATAATCTGTATTAAACGTCAAAAATAAATAAAAGAAAGAGTTGATGATTTGATACTTGTACTCTCCCTACTTATTGCTTGTTTATTATTCTTAAAAACTTAAACTAATTTATATTCACCACCAAAAATTTTATAACCCATCAAGTAGGAGTATTAAGTAGGCACTCGTATATTTTATTGTGTTATGACTATTTTACGCCCGCATAATTGTGTCTACTCAATTAACTATGAAGATGTAAATATTTGTCTTCTATACTTGTTTCGAAAACACTTCAAATCACTCTTCACCATTCTCTATCTCTTTCTATTCCTATTTCAAACCCTTATAACCCGTCTGTTAAAGTCTTCCTTTAGTAGGAAATTTCTATTCAAATTCCTTTCTTTGTAACGTGTCACGCATGCATAATTGGAATTCCTTTTTCTACTCGTACTCTCATATTGCTGTAGGTCGGTCGGTTGTTGTACATACTCGTACATGAGTATGTAAGTCAAAGCCCCTATTATTTTCTAAAGCCTCTTAAGGCTTGCTGATCCACCCAACCTCCTCCGTCTACCCATACAACACAACCACGTCCTATAAGCGAATGAATACACATTAAACACACACTCAATGACTTAATTAAGTTAGCAATGTGATTGTCCTTCATTATACCCCCATCAACTGACTTATTCTTCTACGAAGACGGACATAAAAATAGAAGCTAGGTCAGGCATACAAAATTAATTCACTTTTCAGGTCCGTATATTTATGTAGGTTCGTGTAAAGGGCCCAAAAATCATTTTAAAAATAATTAGTTCTCAACAGTTGTTAAGAACTACGGCCTTTAGTGACTTACAATTCTAACCATTTCCTTGTGCGAGTCATAATTGGGATAGAGGGGACCCACACTTTTATGACGAATTGAAACGGTTTATTTGAGAAAGCACATTTCATGACAAGAATTGCTCTTGGATGATTTGTCAATTTCTCGAAAGAGGCAGTAACCAGCACGGATTGAAGCAAACACTGCTGTCATGAGAGGCAGTGAAAAAATGAATGTCTTGACATTAAGATTATTTAAATGTGTGTTAAATTGTTTTGAATGGTTTTAGTGAAATCTAATCTTTATTTTTTTATTATTGTTGTAAGTCACAAAAACGTTAAAAACTGGTACTTAAAATGTTAAAAATTGGGCCTGGACTAAAAATCCCGTTGGCAAAACAGATTTTGAAATCAAATTTTTTTATTATACACAAAATATTGATCCTAACTTTTAGTTCATTTTTAAAACCTTTTGTTGCAAAATACGAAAACCTACAATAACATCAAAATAACTTATAAGAAATGGTTTTCGACTCAAGTATTATGGGAACAAAATAAGATATTGACATCAAATTTTGTATCTCACGCAAGATATTTTTGTAAATATTTTCTTAAAGTTTAAAGAAAATCGACAGACGGGTGGAAAGTTATCTATGCACAAATTCGACAATTTATCTGCTTTTTGGACTTGTTGCATTCGAATATCGAGTTTGAAAATTTGGATTATCAAAAAGAACAACATCATAAAGAACTCATTGAAAAATAAAAACTGACAAACTTACAGAAAATGGTGGGCCAAATATAAGTTCACTTTTACTTTTTTTAGTCGGTCATGCTTCCAAAAAGTAGAAACTTGTTCACATTGTTTTTTGGATATTTAAAAAAACCGATTGCTTATTTGAAACAAGTAATGTTTCCAAGAGTACCCGTAGCGGGAATGGTTAGTTCTTTATTTAGTTCTTTATTTAAAAGGAATAGCATTACACAGTAAGATACAATATCTTCTTTATAGCGCAAGCTTTATATACAAATTCAAATTTGTGTGCTACTTTAGGAGTTATTTAACAAAGCAAAATTTGGGAAATGTTAATTATTCAATGATATACATATCTAATTCAAAAACCGTACTCAAAAATTAACTAAAATGTTACTAAAAAAAATAGTTATTTAAAATGAATAGTATTTGGAAAATAGACAAAATATTATTTAATTTAATTTAATAGGTACTAATTAAAATATATAACATATAACATCTATCTTAATTAAGTGTCCCTAGTTATTCTTTAAGCCTTAGTTTGAACATGGTAAAGAATTCCAATGACGGATGGCATTTATAAAAAAATGACGCTCAGATATTAAGAAAGTATATCGTTCGGGTATGAGATCACATGATCTCGTACACTGTGGAAAACGGATTTTATTGTAAAGGTAGGAGGGTTGATGTGTTTGCATGGTATTATGAAGCAGAATTAAAGTCCCAAACTTGAAAAGATTTTCTAAAGTGAGGCCACATATTGATTTAGCGAAACATGAAACATGTTCTCTTCTTTTCAGTCCGTAGATATATCGTGCAACACAGTTATAAGCGACATTGAGTTTTCGTTTTTTCTCATAACTTCATAACTACAATTCGAAAATAGTTCACAGCCAAAAAGCAATATCGGAATTAGTAGTAGAATTGCGAGAATCATCATAGTTCTAGCTGGTATTATATTCTGTGTGACGTAAAGCATTCGGAGACCCCCATATGTTTTACCCAGAATTTATTTTATGTGATTGTCCCAATTAAGCTGCTTGTTAAATATAATTCCAAGATTTGTTGCCGTGTCGACTATTTCAATAGGATTTTCCTTTAGAGCAATTTGAGAGAAGCCTGATATATCAATAGGCTTACGGAATATTGATTTTTTTGGTTTTAAGAAGAGTCCATTTATTTCTGACCAGTGTAAAATTCGATTGAGATTATCATTTAGTTCGCTTATTTCATTCTCTACAAGACCAAAAGGACAACTTTTCCACAATTGGACATCATCAGCATACATATCAATGGAGCAAATTACAAGACATGAGGGAAGCTCATTAATGTACATAACAAAAAGTAGTGGTCCCATAATTGATCCCTGTGGGACACCCCTTCTTAAAGGCAAGCAGTCAGAAATACAATCATCAACTGCAACTGCTTGAGATCCACCTTGAAGGCAGAATTTAATCAGCATTTCTGACATTGATGAGAAATTGAACTGCTCTTTAAGTTTTTTGTATAATATACTATGGTTCAGAGTATCAAATGCTTTAGAAAAATCTAATAATGTGAGAAAAGCAATGTTGTTGTATCTACCGATTGTCTAATATCTTCTACTACATTTATTAGGGATGTTGTACAGCTATGCCTTGGACGATAGCCAGACTGGCAAAGTAACCGATTTGTACGAAGAAATTTTCGTATCTGTCCATTCATAATTTTGTCAAATACTTTTAATAAGAAGGGTAAAATAGAAATAGGCCTGAATTCATCTTTGTTCTCGGGCACAGGAACAATTTTTGCATATTTCCAAGCAGTAGATAAACACCACGCATAAGAATGATATTGAACAAGTGCGTTATATACCTAATAACGTAAGGAAGAATAGCCTTTACAAAAACCGGATGTATATTATCGAATCCAACAGGATTTGCTTTAATCGATAAAAAACCTTCTAATACATCAGACTCTTCTACTCTTTCAAAGTTTAAATCTCTTATTTTTCGTGAACAAGGAATACGAGTATTTCTTAGTTCATTATGAGCATTGTCAGCGTTTGAATGAATATCAGGTGTTGATATGAAGTTCTTGTTTAGTTCATTGCAGTCAATGTTTGTAGTTATGCAGTTTGTTTGCCTTCCAACACCAATTTCTTTTAAGTTTTTCCAAAGTTTGTGTCGGGCTATAGATGGATCAGGCCGTGGAGCATAAAACTGCTTTCTAGATTCTCTTATTCTCTAAACCAAGGTTGACCCTTTGATTGTGAAGTTTTTGTGCGTTGGACTATCATGTAAGAGGTCTTGGGTTCGCTCCCTGCCTGTGCCACCTAACTTTTTTCGAGGGTACTGCCTCTTGCGAGGAATTGGCAAATCTTCCAAGAGTAATTCTTGTCATGAAAAGTGCTTCCTCGAATTAGGCCATGCTACGATAAAGCGTACAATGCGATGGAGGACGAAGCTGATTTTGTAGGGTCAGATTCTGATGAGTATTTTACTTTTGCTTCTGATCTGATGTATAATCTGATTCCGATTCTAACGCAATTGAACTATCTTGGACACCTGATGATGGAAGTTCTTTGAAGAAATTGTGGAACCCTACAATGGATGCTTTTGATTATTTTTCACTCATGGCGACTAAAGAAGTGAATATTGATTGATCTTCAGAAAATTTGAAATAAAATGCTTTGTCTAGTAAAGCTGTTACTTAAACATCACGCATACAAAATTGGGTTGATACGGATCTTCAAGAAATAATGAAATGTCTTCTATAAATGAATATTGGAGCAAAGATTCATTTTTAAAGAACTATTTTTTTTCCTTAAGTGATGTCACAGAACCTTTTCAAAAGCTGAATTTGAAATTTATCCAGTTCACTGATAATGCAACTATAGGTATTACTAACAATCGTCTAGGCAAGGTCAGTGGATTTTTGGAAGTATTGGAAACAAATTGCATTAATGCCCAAACTCCTGGTGAAGTGCTAGTTGTGGTTGAGTCTATGATTCCCTGGCAGGGGAGATTACAGTTGCGCCTGTATATTCCTGGAAAGTCTCATAAGTACGGCTTAAAAATATACAAATTTTCTGATCCCAATGGGTGTACAATGTACATACACCAGTTTTGTTAATGGCGGGAAAAAAAAGGATCTCAATCAAAGTGGTGTACCCACAAATACAACGTCACATATTGCGCAAATAGTGCTTGACTTAGCAGATGCCTGTCTCGACAAAGGTAGAACGATATGGACCGATAATTTTTAGACGTCAGATGCCTTAGCAGAGGCTTTGGCTTGCTCAAACGAAACATGCATTTAGAAGAAACACTAAGCAAAAATCGCAAACTAAATCCTAAAGAAATAGCAGCTGTAAAGCTAAAAACGGTCAAATCGTTGGACGAGAATAATCGGCTATTGTAATAGCCAAATGAAAAGACAAACGCGGGATTTCTATGTTGAGCACAAAACACGAAGAATGTGACACAGGAAAAATAAATCGGAATAGAATTGATTATAACCATGCCAAACAAGGCATCGATATTTCGGACCAAATGGCATGTTATTTCCCATCATTGAAAAAAACGATAAGGTGTTACCACAAAATAGTTTTTCAAGTATTTGCTTTCAACAACTATTGACAATGCTTTGATTTTGTACAAAAAAATGGGATATATCATACAAATCGCGCAATTTCGGAGATTAATTTTAAAAACACTCCGCTAGGAAAGAAGTCAAAGAACTTCCTTGGTACGGTTAAAACACCAATCTGTTGCTCCTCATGTTCTCAAAGAATACAACACAAAATACTGGTTCAACTGGAAAACGCTGCTTGAACTGCTATACTGAACTTTCCAAGACTATTGAATGTTAAGAGGCAGCAAAAAAAAGACAAAAAGATTTATATTTTTCGCCAAAAATGCGATGGGGCCCACCGGTAGGTCAGATGGCAGCCAACGGGTTAAGATAGGGACTGGTTGATTTTATTCAATTTTAAAATCGACCCGCTTTTAACGGAAAACTCTTTAGCTGCTTCGGGACGCGTAGTAATGGTGTATTCTATCAAAGAATTTTACGAGAAGTTTTTGATAGTTTTGGGCTGCATCTAACGGATTACTCCGCCTTGATCTTGAGTGCTTGAATCGTTTTTGGATTGTTAACATTCTTTACAAAAAAAAAGAAAAATCCAAAGTCAATTTTGTTTGTTAACATGTCCGCACCGATTGGTCACTCAAAACCCTTTAAGCTACATTAGGGTGTAAATTATCAAGTGATAGCGAATCGAATGGTTTTTCCACCTTTAATTCCTGAGACAAATGGACTTAGTAATGGACTAATCCAACATCATTAGGCTATGTGACAGGTTGTGGTTAAAATCGATGCGGCGAGTTGAAGTTTGTAAATTAAGTCTTACATTCTCTCGACATGGGCACACCGTATGAAAGTTCTCGACGTTTTTGCTATTTCAAAACGTTATTTAAGCTTAAAGTACCTATTTTTTCCCCCGGAGGTATAATACTGATTTTCTACCAAGGTTTTTAGCGGGAAACAGCTATCAGTGTCAGAGTATCCTTTAGAGACTACAAAATCGAAAAAAACTATTGTTTTGTCTTTTTTAACTTCCCATAGGAATTTATTGTAATGGGTCCGAAATATGAGTCAAAATAAAAGATTTTTAGAAAGATGTCTGTGGGTGCGTGTGTACGTACGTTTGTAAGTCAGTAGGTCCGTACGTTCGTGACGTTTGTTCCGTCGTTCATAGCTCAAGAGCCAGAAAAGAAATTGAATTCAAATAAATTTTATTGTACAGATAATAAAACAGAAAGATGCAGAAAAGACTCTCAAGAAAATTGCATGGGTGGTTTTCTTACCATAGCAGCTTAAAAAAAGGTAAAATGTTAGTTAAACTTGAATTAAATTTTATATCACAAATTGTAACACGATACCAAACCAATATATTTTTGGAAAGAAATCCAGATTGCACATCCAAAAGAATTTTGCGTAGAGAAAAATAATTTTGTCAACATCTGGTAAAATTTTGAGAAAAATCAAATTGACAGTTTTTTTTGTAAAAAATAAAAACCTAAAAGAAAACTTTGCTAAAAGTTGGTAAAAATTAAATTTGAATCAAATATCTTTTCAAAAATTTGAGATTATTGCTTCCAACTTATTTTAACTTTTAAGAAATATTTTTTTCAACATTCGGTACAATCTTGAAAAAATCGAATGTACAGTTTTATTTACAAAAAATAAAAACTTAAAAAAAAATTTAACAAAAGTTGGTAAAAATTGATTTTCTACTCAAATATCTTGTCAAAACTTTGAGATATTAGCTTTAAACTACTTTTATGTTTTAAAAAATATTGTTGTTAACATTCAGTACAATTTTGAAAAAATCGAATTGACAGTTTTTTTTTACAAAAAAAAAACCTAAAAAAAGAAACGGTTTGAAAAATTTGTAAAAATTTACTTTCGGCTCAAATAGCTTTTCAAAAATAAAAAATATTGTCTTCAAACTTTTTTTTTCATAGAAAGTATTGATTTCGATATTAAGTAGTTTTTTTTATAAAGTCCGTTTTTCTTTCACAAAAAAAAATTAAATCTACAAAAAATAGTACGAACATTTGGTAAAAATGGATGTTCGGTTCTTGATATCTCTCAAATTAATTTCATTAATCCAATTTGTAAAAATTACGAACTTTTAATAGAACAATTTTAATGAACTGAGTACTAGATTTCTACCCCAATAAGAAAATCTAAATACGCTCTTTAAAAAAATGTAACTCAAAGAACAACTTTATTAAAACTCGAAATTAAACATTTTGCATTGCTTAACTTCAGAACTGTCTTATTTTTAAGAAATATCAGGTTGCTATTTATGTGATTTGATTTATAAGTTATAGAAACGCCATTGGAAATAGAAAATGGGGTCGAGCGGGTAATTTTTGAACTCCATTATCTCTCGATCTAGACCACCTAGATGGCTGAAATTTCAGGATTGTGATTTAAGAATTATTCCCTTTCCAATGGTGTGCCTATTGTTTTATGAAGTAAAATGTCTTCTTTTTTGAGATATAATGGATCTGTGAGGCCTGGGCCCTTATTTCCATCATTACCGACAAAAACGACCATGTTATTGGTTTTAATCTTTTCCACTTAATGATGTCCTCCTTGAAGTTGTACTGTGAACAATTTTCTACTCTACTCATGGAAATGTTCGAAATTCGAATACGTGGTGTAACAATCTTCTAGCGAATATTGAAAATTCTTTAAAAGGAATCATTTTTCTACTCATACTTCTTGTTCTTGGAATTGCTCCTTTGGTTCTTCTTTCTTCTGTGTCATAGGACCCTCTCAAGGTGAAGTCATGATGCCGATGCGATGTAAGTCTTGCCCTAGAAATCCTTTGAGCTATGAACATACAATATCTTATCTTTTTGGTGTTGTAAAGTGAGACTTTCTTTTCGATGGAAATACCACATCAGTTTATATCAAGGTTGTGGTATTTTCTTATTCTTTCACCAAAGAGTGTATATTGGTAGTGTGGATCAAATTTCCAACTTTCCAATAATGTCTCCCCTCACTATGTGCAACAGAAATGACAAAATAATCTGCCGTCAAGACCTAGAGATGTGAGATATGACTATATGTGAAAGATGTGAAAGTGAGAGTGACAACTGACAACGAAAAGAAAAGAATAAATATTGGGAATTAGAGTTGAAAATTATTGATGAACACTGTGATCGATGTTCTTATGATGGCTGACGATGATGATGATGATGAGGTTTATTGTATTGGGATCGAAGTGGGTGATGTGCGTGTGTCATTTAACATGAGTTGGTGTAGATTTTTCGACAAGGTCATGAATGGTTTTAACAATATGAATAATATATTCGAAAATCTATAAAATGTATTAAATATTTATGAGAAGCTCAGAAGCCTCGGAATTATATAAAAGCACAAGCAAAAATACCTCAATGTGAGTTTGTTGATTCAGGATATGTTTTTGAAGGATACATTTGAGCATTATTATTCCAGAATTGTTGGGTATCGACAAAAGACAAATATTATTTATAAGTTTGAGTTGTATTTTTAATATTTTATGAAACTCCATCACACAATAGATCTTAAAATTCACTTTTGCTTTTTCGCATAGTCGAACTTTGGGTAAACACGTTCGTTGCTGGTTGTCGCATAAGCCGGAGGCCTGGCGGCGGGTTGAGAATGCGTGTCAATTGATAAACCCTCCAAGATAAAATCCAACAAAAACAAAAAAATGCGGGGGAATTTATAAAATGTTTTTCTTTTGGATATCATCTGGTTGTGTAAATTTTGTTTAAATATTTAGAATTTTAAAATGTATTTGAAATAAGTTTGAGCACGTTTTGGTTATTTGTTGGGTTTATTTGTTGTGATATTGGAATGGGACTGCAATGCATACACAAATGCACCTGCTTCGGATTTGTTTCCGCATTTTGTTAGTTTCGTGAGTCTATGCGACATGATGTTCAAATAAGAACCATCTGGGTATTGGGGGTGAGTAGCACGTTGAACTTATTAAGATTGTTCTTATAAGTTTTTGTGACTGGATTTGTAAGGAAAGACAAAAGAGGTGGTAACTGAAGTTATGGTTTTCATGCCAAAAGTTTTGTGATTTTATTATTTTTCATTGATTGAAATAACCATTTCTGTAAAAGTTTGATAAAGCGTTTTACGTGTGAAAATATAGGCAACATTGAACATCATACAGCATTTTTCTGGACTACTTCAAAACTATACTTTTTAGAGAAAAACTAACAATTAAAAAGTACGTATTCGCCCAAGTGAACCAATAGAAATTAGGTAACTTGTTACGGACATATTCGACGCATTAAAATTTTACATGACCAGAAACAACGGCAAAAAATACTACTATGTCCCAAATGTAGTACCAATTTCTGGTATAAAATGTATACGTCATCGTCAGTTCCTACGCTCGTTTTCAATGCCACTCCATTTGTAAGCTCAATTGATAAAGCCAATTTACTTGCAGCACAGTTTGCTGTTAATTCGATGCTGCCAGAAAGTGACATGACTCCTCCTGTACTTGACTGCTTAAACAATTATATGGGACCCTTTTCGTATAAAGCTTTCGTATTGTTTGATAGGGTACTAAACGATCTTGACATTAAAAAATCCGCTGGCCCGGATAGTATCCCCGCTTTTGTTCTGAAGAGGTGTTCTTAAACGCTGGAAAAACCACTGCGTAAGTTTTTCCATCTATCCTGTTCTACAGGTCTCTTTCCGAGTGGATAGAAAACTTCATTTGTCCAGCCTGTCTCTTCTTTCCAAGGTCATGGAAACCTTAAGAAATATCTTAAAGGACAGACAATTCTTAATGGCAGTATGGCTTTCATTGCAATAGGTCAACTGGTTAACATATTGTTTATCTCTCCGAATAGTAGAACAAATTTTTACAAAGTTTTCGAGAAAGTAAGATTATCACATTTGATATTTCAAAGTCATTTGATAGAGTTTAGTATCAAGCTCTCTTAACGAAAATGCGTGTTTTGGTATCGATGAATCTCTTTTTTGTTGGGTTTAGAAATTACCTTTCGGACCGTTCCATCAAAGTAATATTGGACAGGTTCAAATCTGATATTCACAAAGTAAACACTGGTGTGCCCCAGGGCTCCGTTAAGTCTCCTACGCTCTTTCTTATTTTTATAAATGATCTTTTGTCTGAAACTTTTAACCCACTTTATTGTTTCGCTGATGACAGTACCTTGAGTTTTGGATTCTCATCCTTATTCTTCGGATGTGAACTACCAACGGCAACGTATAATAAGCTCATTAAATTCTGATATTGACAGCATTTTTAAATGGGGAATCAAAAACCGTGAAGAATTTATAACGCTTCGAAAACTCAATGCTGTCTACTATCTCAAAAGCGTAACCTTCCTTCAATGCCACTTTCCATGAGTGGTACTTGCATCGAGGAGACTGAACAACTATCACTCGTAGGTATTTGCATCACAAACCACTTGTTGCGGAGTGATCACATAATTGACATCGCAAATAATGCTGTTAAGCGTTTAGGTTTTCTCCGACGACGATACAAGACATTTTTTACAACTTCTGATCTGGCTATAATTTACAAAGTTTGAATTTGTCCAAAACTCGAGTATAATTATATGTATATATAAAATTGGGATGAAGCCCCGTACTTGAGGCTTTAAGATAGAATGGAAAAAAGAGCTCTAAAAATGATTGGAGATCGTTCTCTTACCAAGACATTTGCTTCTCCTGAACACCTTGACAGGTCTCATGGCTGTCATTGTCTTATCGTTATTTTTATAAACAATGCTTGAAATGGACAGTTGCATAGTCCGTTAAAATACGGTAAAAAAGGGTGACCTTGCGTCGATGATCGAGTGATGTTAACGAGTTGATGATGCTTATGTCACCAATCATTTTTAAAGCTCTTTTTGGAATACTGTCCAAGAGGCTTAAATAAGTTACTGGAGCACCAGCCCAGAGATGAGCGTTATATTCAAGTTTCGGACGTATGTATATATATAGGTTTTGTAGATTGTAGCCAGATCAGACGGTGAGAAAAATTTCTTGCAACGACTCAAAAAAGCTAGACATTTTGCTGCATTTTCGGCAACATCGCGTATGTGATCGCTTTATAAAAGGTGGTTGCTGATGCACATTCCGAGGATGTCAAGATTATCCGTTTCGTTGATGCCAGTGCCACTCATAGATAGTGGCAAAGAGGATTTATCTCGCTTTAACGATGCAAGACAGCATTGCGTTTTGGGAGCATTAAATTCCACACGATTTTTTATTCCCCATTGTACAATGGTGTGTAGGTCGGAATTTAATGAGCTAATCATATTTTGCCCTTGCAGTTCCACATCCGAAGAGGAGGGTTGTGAGTCTGGAAGCGAATATGAAAAGCTAAGAGTGCTATCGTCAGCGAAACAATGTATTGGATTAGAAGTAGCAGGCAGGAGATCATTTATAAAAATGAGATGAACCACGAGATCACCAGTAGACATATTGCTCCGAAAGCCGTATTGCCGGTCATTAAGAAGCTTTCGTTCCTCAAGATATTTCTTAAGCTGATAATTAATCATCGTTTCCGTGACCTTAGAAAGAAGGGACGTTAGTGTTATCGGTCGGTTATTTATGGAAAAAGAAGATTCGTCCTTTTTTGGGATTGACTAAACGAATGCAGTTTTCCCGCTACTAGGAACGTTCTCAGAAGAAAAGGTTAGATGAAAAAGCTAACGCAGTGGTTTTGCTAGCGTCGAAGAACACTCTTCAGAATATTTAGCGGGGGTACCATCTGGGCCAGCAGATTTATGAATCTTGAGATCTTTTAGAACTCTCACCACAGTTCGAGTACGAAAAAAGATTGGTCCCATAGAATGATTTAAGCGTTCAAGAAGAGTCATGACACTATCTGGTAAGGTGGAATTTTTGGCGAACTGCCTTGCAAATAAGTTGGCTCTATCAATAGAGCTTACTAAAGGAGTGTCATTGAAAACAAGCGTAGGAACCGAGGAAGAGGAAGAATTCCTCATGTTTTTTACAAATGACCAACAATTCTTACTGCCTTTGGGACATTGTAGTATTTTTTGCCGAAATTTTTAGTCATGTAAAAATTTGGTCCTTCGAATAAAGGCGTTGCGTTAAAAAAAAAAAACATGATTTAACCTTTGGTTTAATACTTTTAAGCCTATTCGGAATTATACAATAAATCATATCTGCACTGGAGTCTACTTCACTACCGAGGAAGCATAGCGACCAGTTAAAGATCCTGAAGAAATTATTGAGACCGTCCCAGTTGGCTTTCTCGTACTGCCAAACGGTTCGCTTTGGAGCTCTTTCTTTAACTGGATTTGTTTCACGCGAGAAATTAGCAGATATGACACTGTGGTACGATGTGCTTAGAGGCGTCAATACACTTATGAATGACTGACTGAATTTCAATTTTAAAGATTTTCGGAGTCAAAACGAATTGCAATATGCATAATACATTTCCATCATGATTTGTTGCAAGTAATCAATATTATATGCACAATATTTGATAAAATTGGCTTCACATGTGGCAGGTACCTATGTAGATAGGTATGTGTACCATTTCTGCAACGATGCGTTTTTTAATCTATACTTCACTGTTGATTTCTTTACTTACAGCATGAAATAGACTACCGAAATTGAAACTGATATGAATATTCTTTCCTTTCCAAACAGAAGGCGAATGTTGAATCCCTTACTTTCGCTGATACATTATGACAACAAAAAAATAACGTTGAATCTTGATTGCAAACCATAGGAAGATTTTTAATATTCGAACTTCATAAAATGTACTTTTATATCGAAGATATGAACTCATATTTCACTGAACAACAAAGATTGTTCTTTATATTTTTGCTGAATATATGCAAATGTTGCACAAGTAAACGTGAAATTCACGCTGAACATCATCAGCGATCGAACTTTATGAATTTTGTTCTTCTCCCTTTTACGAACTTACATGCATTCAAGTAAAAAACAAAATATATTTTCCATATAAGGTTGGTACACAATAAATGCAGATATTATATTTATTTCCTCAAATAAAAAAAATAAAAGAAACATAAAAGACTTACTATCATAATAAAGGACTTACCACAATCACAAACAAAGAACTCTCTTCCATCTTAAATAAATATCAAAAAATCATTTCTTCGTGTGTTGTTGTTTTTATAAGCGTGCTTCGTTGTTGGTAAAGGACATCAGCTGTGGTTCACATGTTGGCATACGTACATATATACAAAAAATTCATCGTCAAAAAACGTCCACCTTTATTTATTCAACAACATCATGGTAAAGAAAAAGATACAAAAATCTGAATTAAAGATAACCCATAACTGCTCATTACTTTTACTTGAGTCAATCCTGACAAAAAAAAAGGAAGAAGAAATATTTTTGTATAATCCTTATCATCGGAGGGACATAAAATAAAGATTTCGTCCTTGCCCATTAGTAATCAATAATTCAGCGTTTTAATGCAAATATATTTTAAGAGTTTATCAGTTTTTTTTTAGTATTTGCCTTTGCATAATTTATCATAAGCACAATTCAAAACGAACGAAAGAATTCCATAAGTTATTATCGTAGAGTTTCAGAGCTCTGATGTACGAGAGTTCTATGCGATGCCGATCCAATAGTCCTTTGGCTCATGTTGCTGAGTGCTTTTGAGTGGAATATTGTTACACAAATAAATACGAACGCTTCTCGCAGCAATCGTTTCTGCTTCTGATTCAGCTTCTTTTGCTGATGCTACTATACTGCTGATGATATAGTGTATATACGATATTGCCATAAGTCAATGGTAAGCCTTTTAAATGGGTTAGTGTAGTTTCCTTTTTCCTGCCTTTTCCTTCTATTTCTTTTTTTTTTGTGATGGTCTCATTTGGTAGCAGAGAATAGAGTAGCTAGTAATTGGCAGCAAACAACCTTGACCTCTAGAATTGAGAAGCATTCCATTTAAACGATTCACTTAAGGACATCATCCTGTTTTTTTCAAGAGTATCTGATGCTATATAAATATCTATGATGATGTATAATGTATATGTGTAAAAATGGTCCCTATCTCGTTTTCGCACACATACATTCACGAACTAACATACAAACTTCACTGTGTTCATTTAGAATTTCAGCAAATTCTTTTATAGCTCTTGCGATTCTTCTTTCAACCATTCGTATATTTACTGCTAGTAATAGTTAAGGGTACACTGAAATTAAAATACCGGTCTTCTATTGGATGAGGGTAGGGAAAATCAGTTGGTAAAATTGAGGGCCTTAAACAAATAATTCTTATATTACCCTAATCATGATAAACAGGGTTCTACTATGTATGATCATACCAACCCATAATCATTTATTTTAAAATTGAGAATTAAAGCCATGGTTTTTTAGATTATAAGAATCTTGTTTGTATCGGGGTTTTCAAAAAGGGAGCAACAGAAGTTTTTTTTTTAGCTAAAACAAGAACGGTTCCTGTGAAAGTACTTTCGATGCCATTATGTATGGAACTCGATTTCGATCCAGACGCTGAACTCAGTTTTCGACTGCTGCAATTTCACGTTCGATATTCGTACGAAGATCACCAATCGTCACTGGCTTCTTGGCATAGACTTACTTGACGAAGGCCCACAGGAAATATTAACACAACACACGATCGACGCTGCCAAGCGAGTGGACCATTTTGTGAGAAAACACGTTTTCCAATAAATTGATTGTGATATTCGCTGTGTGTCTTTTTTTGGCGCTGAGCCCTCCTGTTGGAACCACATGTCCTTCAAGTCCATATCATCATATTGGGGCCAAAAACATTTGGTTATTATTAAACGGTAAGCCATCCCCATTTACAGTAACGTGCTGGTCTTGATCATTACGGAAGAAGTACGGCCCAATGTCGCCGCCGTTGCCAGGCCATAAATCACACCAAACCTTAATTATCATGTACTCATGGAGTACGTGTGGATTACTGCCTGACCAATACCTCATATTTTGTTTATTGACGAAGCCATTCAGCCGGAAATGAGCCTCCTGAAGATAATTTTTCCATGAAAATCCGAATAATCATTTTCAAGTTGTTGCTCAGCCTAATTCACGAACATACGACGTTTCTGGTGGTAAAACGGCTTCAGTTCTTGCGTCAATTTAATCTTGTAAAGAAGTACGCCAGAATCTTTCCACAAAATTCGTCACAACTACGTCACAGAAATGCCCAACGCTTGAGAACGACGTATGAGAGACACATTTGGGCTTTATGCAACATAAGCCTGAGCAGCAGCAATATTCCCGACACTACGGGCACCTTTTTGTCTCACTGGCACGGGAAAATTTTGTACTGTGCCTGTGGATTGAAATTTTTCCACTAGATTACTGGACGAATATGACGACCATAAATTGAACATAGCGCTCTTAACATTTAAGGCCAATGACTCCAAATTTCGGCAGAAAATTCAAATAATTTTGACTCGTTGGCTCGTATATCTTTCCATTATAAAATGGCAAAATTTACTAAAGAGAAATGTCAGAAGAACGGTAAGAGATATGTCTTCGTTTGCTGTCCCTGTCACTCTACTTTTTTTGCGTCTCTATTAAATTTACTCGTATTATTAACAAAGGCCCATAGCCTTAAGAATTCATTAGTTTAAAAAGTTCTTATTACTAAGTTCTCCTCATTGCTGAAAAAGAACTAATGATATTCTTAATAGACTATTTTGAAGGACACACGAGCTACAAATCCACCTTCTCAATTCCCTAACATGCTTTCGTTCTGGCTTCGAAAATGGCTAATAAGTAAGTAAGTTTTTCAAGAATTATTTCCCCTTAATCTACAATTATAATTCATTTATAGAGCAGCCAGTACATTATTCTAAACATTTCAAATTAAATTATATAATTTGTAAACGAGATTTATAGTTAAAAGTTGAACATTTTACAAATAAGATTGCTAAATTTTTGTTAAGCATTTATTCAGTGTAGCGCTACACAAACCAACAAATAAATATAAGAAAATCCTATAAAACCATCGACTCATTAAATGGATAGAATTTTTTTCGTGTTTTAATTAATGATTAGTTTGAAGATACCCTTAGTTGATAGATTTTAAAGGGAAGTGATATTCAATGTCGTTAATTACTACTAAATAAATAAACTACTACCCCGAGTACATTATCATGGAGTTCAAAATATTTGAAAAGAACCTCGTTAGAAAAATACAAAACGACAAGTATCCTTCTTAAAGTCTTTAAAAACTTTTTAAGTCTTTAAGTAAAAATGAAACTTTTAAGCCGTTTATCACGAAAACTAAGTGCCTTGGAGGGGTCAAAGTTAAACTTTTTTTTTAGATACTTTTATTTCGTTTAGCTTTGAGACAAACAGTATTGGAGATTATGTCTGTGGGTGCGTACATTTTTGGTTTTTATATGAATTTGATGGGAACTTAAAGAATAATTATTCAGCTTAAGCATTTAAAAAAAAAGAAGCTGGGCTGCAACCCACACTAATAACTTCCCATTCTGTCTGTCGATTTGTCTTGCTTGAGAGGTTTGTAGGTTTTCGTGTTTTGTTACAAAGTTGTCAATTGAATGATTCTAAAAAATTTAAAAATTAATAACAATATTTTGCATATGATATGATATAAGAAATAGTTTGATTTCAAAATCAATTTTTTTAGTACTGTTTTTACTTTTTTGTTAAAACATTGTCAATTCGATATTTCTCAAAATTTTATCGAATCCTTAAAACAATATTTCTCATAAAATAAAGATACAAGCCAAAATCTCAAAGTTTTGAAAAGATATTTAAGTCGAAAATCTATTTTTACCAACTTTGAGTAATAGGTTATGGTTAGGTTATAGTGGCTGTCCAAGATATAAACGGACACACTTAGGCCAGTTTAATGGTCCATTGTGATACCACATGAATTTTGAGGCTTCCTCCTAAACGTGAGAGGCTGATAATACCGATATGATTTAGATCGTTTAGATCGTTAAAGAAGAATTCTCCTAGGTAATTCTTGCGTTTTCGAGCTAGAGCAGGGCATGTGCAGAGAAGATGAAGAAACGTTTCTTCCTCTTCCTCGTCCATACAGCTTCTGCAAAAGTCATTTGAGAATACGCCTAGTCGTTTGGCGTGCTATCCTATTAGACAGTGGGCGGTTATGACACCTATTATCGAGCTTATATGCGATCTGCTTAGAGAGAGCAAGCACCTTGAACGTTTTAAATCCAGTGTTGGCCAGATGCTTTTTGTGACTTGAAACTTGGTGATGTTGTTCCACCTGGTGCCTGCCGTCCTTACAGCGTCTTGCATTAGTAGCAGTTTACAAGTAGCGATTGGTATGCCAGTACTAGCCAAACGTGGTAGGATGGGCTGTACTGTACCGTTCCTGGCGAGCCTTACAGTTACCTGGAATGTCTCTATGTCCCGGCACCCAGCAAAGGTTAATATTAAACTGTTGCGCCATCTCCATTGCAGATGATCGACGGGTATGGATTGTTATAGAGTTTGTAGAGACAGAGTCCAGAAATTTGATAGCGGCCTGGCTATCAGAGAAAATATGGATATCAGATGTTGATATCACGTTTTCTTTGAGCCAAGACAAGACTTCTTTTATCACCAAAAGTTCCGCCTGGAACACGCTACAATGATTGGGAAGGCGGAATGAAAGACTTAATGTCATTTGTTCAGAGTACACACCTCCACCAACCCCTTCTTTTGATCTGGGAGGTATAGAAATCTGGAAGTTTCTGTCGAATTGCAGTTGGGGGATGGTGTAGTCTGTGTGCTTTGGAATTGATTCTAAGTACCTTAAAATTACGGAGTGTTGTTGTTAGTCCACTGCGACGAAGCTTTGAGGCGAATAGCAGAGCTTGCAGCTATTTGTTTGCTAAATATGTCAAGAGGTGTAAGGTAGGCAAGCTGAACGTTGGACTTATTTTGAATCTTTCCTGTACGTTGCGTTTCCAATTTAGTTTTGTGTCTAAGACGAGACCCAGATATTTAATTGGATTTCTATAATATAGGGAGGGTTGACAAATGGAATTTTGTATCTCCTCGAAAATAAGACCAGATCGGTTTTGTGTGGGTAAGCACTCAGTCTACACCAATCAGCCCAAAGTATTAGTCTGCCCAAGGCATTTTGTAAGAGTTCTTTTAGGATGTTAAGATGCTTTTCTGAAACTGCTATAGCAAGTTAGGATTTCATTCACCACTTGGTTCCAGAGGAGTGGGGATATAGCATCACTTTGCGGTGTACCTCTACTAATGAATCGTCTATTAGAAGAGATAACTTTGAGTAATGGTTTTTAAGGTTTTTATTTTGTGTACAAAAAACGTTCAATTGGATTCTTCCCAAAATGTTATCAGATGTTAAAAACGTTATTTTTCGTTGCACATAATTATTTTGGAGATAAAATCAACTTTTATTCGTAAAAAATTTCGAGTTGACAGTTTTTTTGATTTATAAAAAACCGTAAGGTGTATTTTTTCCAAAAATATACTTGTTTGGTTAAACGTTACAGTATAAAATATACAAATATACAATTTAAAATTTATTTAGGCTGAACTGAAATGGTCATTCTTTTTTAAACTGCTATGGTAAAGAAATATTTATTTGAAGTCGATATCTCTCTAAAAACGTCCCTAACGTACGTACGTACATACGTATACACTTACGCTAAGACATTTTTCTATAAGTCTTTTATTTCGACTCTAGTTTCCTTGAAACGTCAAGAAATGTCAACATTCTCAATTTAACAAATCGGACCAATTACAATAACCTTAAAATTTCACTAGTATTAATATTATATAACATAATAACAACTTTATAAAGGGTTTTTCAATTGGAACGGGTGGTTTTGGCATGCTATCGACCTCCATATAGCTGTGACCGCTTTCTAGAAATGTGTTTTCAATTATATCCAAATTTAAGGTTTGAACCAAGTGGAGAAATAGTGCTGAAATATTTGTATTCCTATTTTGGCCACTACAGGTATCAGAAAAAAGAGACACTTCTTTTATTTCTGGTGAAAGTTGATGCAAGTATTTATACAAGCACAAACCAATTTCATTGCTACCCCCTTTTACCATCAGTTTCTGTCCAGAAAAAGCAGAATGCGTCCTTTGGTGGTGCAGCGTTGTAAATGGTTAAATTGTATGCACATAGTTTTCGTCTGTAGTACATTTGACTAACGTCACTTGATGGAATTTGTAAGACAGACTGTAAGTCAAGTGTGTATAACATGAAACTCGACTCCTACGTTGACCTTTCTTTGTCCAATGATTTTGCAGCGGAGCATTCTTCTTTCTTTTTAAATGAGCCAGATAATCTTCATTTAGGGTTTCTTTACCTTTTTGACATGCCTGACACTGATCTTTTTTTGGATGGAAGAACGACAGATTGTAACACTCACCGAAAACTTTCCTGTAAGAAGTAGATGAAGGTAGCTTTATTGACGTGTCACTCATGTATTTGTCAAGGAATAAGGAATACATTTTTGTTATGCTTAGATTGGGATCTAGATACATTCTCCGTAAAGTCTTGCGGCAGTAGTGAGACTCTACAGTTGGGAAGCTTTCAATATGATTCCTAATCCTTTTGATATTTGCACCCGGTGTGTTATTTGAAGCTTTTGATCTTCCTCTTTCATCTGCTTTACAAAAAACTCCAGTTGGTCCCTTGTATTTAAATGAAGTTTTAACTGTACTGTATAAAATGCCAAGAGTTCCACAAAAAAAGTCGCGACAGACTCGTACTTTAGTATTTCCGTCTTCAAAAAAGTATGGCCTCGCTACGTTGCGGTTAATTTTTTTGATTGAAGGACGTACTGGGGGCCTTTGTATAGGCGCATCGTTGACTGCCTTTAAAATGAAATATTTTCGGCGTTGATATGACAGCTTCTAAAAGTCCTTACATAATTTTAATCGCCGATCTTTCGTAAATTTGTCTTTGCAGTTGAAGCGGCATTTTTCACACTTTGAATGCTTGGGAGTCTTACCTCTTATAATATCAGCATGTCTTATATTTCGTTTCCATAGTTCCGGTTATGGTTTTCTCCATCTCCTATTCTTTTTTTCAGTGAGTGTTAATGTGGTGGTTTCTTGAGGTGCTTGCAAAACCCTGTCACCTTCCTTATCATCACTATCACTTGATTCATTGTTTTCAGGAATATAATCCAGATCATCGTCGTTCCCTGATCCCTGATCTTGCTCATGGCTTGAGTCATCCATGTTCCTTGTTCTGTTTGCTGCATCTAACAATTGACTCTTGAATATCTACCATAGAGGCTTGAAAAGGTCAAGAAGTACCATTTGATTCTAAAGTACTGGGAATGCACAAAGGTATTTTGGCTTTAAAGAAAAAAAATACTATTCTGAAACAAAATTACCACCTTTTTTTAATGCAAGCTGTAGTAGAACAGCACTTCGACTTGAAGAATTCATTTTTTTGTACGTAAAGTTAAAAGTTCAACCTTTTCACACTGAGAACATTCAATAATGAACACTTCCTTACATGTAAATCCAAAGAAAATCATTTAAAGGGCATTTGGGAAACCCCCTCATAATTATTTTTGAAGCAGGCTATGAAATATTTTTTCTACTGGAATATTTGAATTTGAGGACACGAGCTTTTTTTGCAATAAAAATAAAAGTATAATAGAAAAATAAAATTGTGTAAGAAAAACCCAGGTCCACTTGAGATCTTTTTGCACCACACGTTTGGATGTTTTGGACATAGACTGAATTGTTTTTATACAATAACTACAAAACTAATATTAATAGACATGGAATTTTTTTTACACAGCATAGACTATGAACTTTGGGACATTTTTGCATCATTAAGTCAAAATCACAAAAAAGTGGACTTGAGCTCTTTTTGCAGCAAACCGACGATACATAAAATTACTAATAAAAACTGCAAACAATTTGGGCTCAAATATTTTCAGAAAACAACAAAAACTTTCTTTAAACTTGATTTATAAAATACACATTAATGTAGCTTTTAATATTTGAAGAACAGTAATTTTGTTATAGAATAGAAAAAAATCTTGTATTAAATCCAGTAGTTATGATTTTTGTTTGTTATGCTATGCTGACCGTATTAACAAACCACGTTAATAAAATAGTCCCAAATATAAATATTTTTTTCTTTTATTACGCATACCATATAGGTAGGTTAGGTTAGGTTTAAGTTGCTGTCCGGGGTGGAGTAGAATACAAGCATAGGCAAGAATTGTTTAACGTCTTAGGATAGAACCCAATAGTGATAGGATACAATTATTGTTAGAAAGAGATAGGGCTAGAAGTCAGACGATGTTTAAAAGATCATGCTGGAGGGGAATATGGTAACGTTCTGCAGAAGCATAAAATTGCCTAGGCTAAGAAAAAACGCCGGAGAATGGAGCGTTGTACAGCTTTTTCGGCAGGACAACCTGGAGGTGGAATGAGAGATGGTGACATCAGCCTCCTTATATAACGTGCCTGTACCTCCTTTGGATACAGGGCTCATCTGGAGAAAGTTCTCGGGAACAATTAACCATACTCAGCTTCTCAAAAATCGACAAGTTCGTCGTTTAGGTAGAAGTGGGATGATTACAAGTACAGTTTTTTTTCAACGATCTTAAGTCTACTAAACAAACAATAATAAGACGCAAAGATTGGTTTGTAGATATAAAGGTTTTCAAGTCAAATGTATTCAAAACTTCGTTTAGATCAGCAAAAAAACAAAGAGTGAACGAACACAAATACACATTGGTCCAAAGGTTCAAAACCAATCATATGGGATATTGTGCTGAAAACTAAGTTGAAAAGAAAATCAAAGATTTTAAAACAACAAAATAGGAGTCAAATTCTTCTAAAATCCCGATCTCCATTATTCAGTGATCTTTTTATATATACATATATAAAAATATTTTTATCAAATTTTGACATTACAATTAACATATTTTTTATTTTTGGGAGAGTTGGAAACAAAAAGATCTACTGATTCTATCACATGAGTTTTTAAGACGATGGTCCTTTAAAAATGCTACCAAAATATAAAACTTAACATATCTCATAACAATAAATTGCATGATCATTTTGCAAAGTTATTACCTTTCACTTCTAAACTTAGGGGTATCCATTTTGCGGTTTCAAAAGCTAACGTAAATAAAACACATAAAACAATTTTTGTTCATGATGTTTCTTTTTTAACTTCCCATAGAAGTTATTGTAATGGGTTCGATTTGTCAAATTAAAAATTTTGACATTTCTCGACGTTTCAAGGTCAATAGAGTCGAAATAAAAGATTTTTAGAAAGATGTCTGTGCGGGCGTGTGTACGTACGTTCGTACGTCCGTACATTCGCGACGTTTTTTTCGCTGTCCATAGCTCAAGAACCAGAAGATATATCGATTTTAAATAAATTTTGTTGTACAGATAATAAGGTAGAAAGATGCAGAGAGGGCTCTCAAGAAAATTGCGTGGATGGTTTTTTTACCATAGCAGTTTGAAAAAAAGGTGAACATTTTGGTTAACCCTAAATATCTTACTAATCAAACAGGCTAGAGACTTGAATTAAATTTTATATAATAAACTGTAACGTTATACAAAACAAATATGTTTTTTGGAAAAATCCCATTAAACGGTTTTTTTATAAATTAAAAAAACTAAAAAAAAAAATGTTGTCAACTCCAAAATTTTAAGACTAAAATATGATTACATCTACAAAACAATTTTGTGCAACTAAGAATAATGTTTTTGACATCTGATAAAATTTTGAGAAAAATCGAATCGACAGTTTTTTTTTTTATAAAAAATAAAAATCCAAAAAATCCACATTACTCAAAATTGGTAAAAATTGAATATCGATTCAAATTTCTTTTCAAAAACTTGAAATTTAGGCTTCAAACTTATTTAATCTTATAAGAAATATTGTTTTCAATATACAGAAAAATGTTGAGAAAAATCGAATTGACAGTTTTTTTACAACAAATAAAAACTTTAAAAAAATTAATAAAAGTTGTTAAAAATTGATTTTTGACTCAAATATCTTATCAAAACTTTGAGATATTGATTTAAATTTACTTTTATACTTCAAAAAATATAGTTGTCATTATTTAGTCAAATTTTGAAAATAATCGAATTGACAGTTTTTGTACAAAAAATTAAAAACCTAAGAAAATTTAACAAAAGTTGGTAAAAATTGATTTTCGACTCAAATATCTTTTCAAAAATTTGAGATAATAGCTTCTAACTAATTTTTCCTTATAAGTAATATTGTTTTCAACATAAGGACACATTTTATGTAAAATTTTGAAAAAGAAATCAAACTGACAGTTTCTGTACTGTTGTTTTTCATTATTGTTTTTTATTAATAAATTAAATTATATCAAGTTTTTGCAAAATGAAAAATTTCTTAAAATTTTACAATATCAAAAACGTTATTCTTCGTTATACAAAGGTGTTTTGGATATAAAATCATTTTTTATTCGTAAAATTTCCAGGGTGTCAATTTTTTTTCTTCAGTTTTGTTGATTTTTAAATAAAACTGTTCTTTGTATTTTTTTAAAAAAATATACTTGTTTGGTATCACGTTACAATATAATTTATAGTATACAATTTGATTCAACTCCTTTTCGTTTTGGGTTCGTGAAATATTTAAAAAAACAAAATTTTAACCTTATTTTTCGACTGCTATGATAAGAAAAAACAACCTCGGACTTTTCTTGAGCGTTTTTTTTTCATCTTTTTGTACGATTATCTGTATAGCAAAATTTATTTGAAGTTGATATCTTTTCTGGTTCTTGAGCTATGAATGACGAAAAAACGTAGCGAACGTACGTACACACGCTCGCACAGACATCTATCTAAAAATCTTTTATTCCGACTGTAGGAACCTTAACACGTCAAGAAAAGTTAAAATTTTCAATTCGACAAATCGGACCCATTTCAATAACTTCCTATTTGAAGTTAATAATGTGTTTATGAGAATTTAATAAAATAATAACACTACAAAAATACCTAAAAGGAATTGAAAGAAAATTATTCACTTTCAAGCATTTTCATTTCATTCAAATTTTCAACACACAAAATTTCTTGTAATCATCTCAAAGTCAATTCAGTAAAGTATTTCCTTGAATTCATTAAAGATACAATTCAAAAAATTATTTTAATTCTTCTTCATGATAACAATGAATTATATTTTAAAGCAAACAATTGAATATTTAAAACAAGTTTGCATACCTTAAAATACGGATAGTAAAATTGATATGCTAAAAAAAGTTACAGACCTCTTTAGTTGTTAACCCACAGTTCATCATGTACACAAAGTAATATCTTCCACATGTTTGAACTTAAAATTACCAAATTTCCAGCTTGATAACATTGAGATTTTGCTGAAATAAACCTTTATAAGGATTCATCTCTCTTGCTTTTGCTATAACCATAAGGATTCGTCACATTTTCGAATACAATCTCCTGGTCGGGTTTCCGTTTTAATTCTCCTTTTACTATCACATCCTCCAGCTCCGACTTCGATGATGATGATGATGTCCTCAATGAACTTTTCAAGACACTCTATTTTCTCTATTCATTTCATTTCAAAAGATCATCGCGGTTAAGGCACAAAAACAGAGTAAAAGGTAACGTTCGTTTTTCGACTATGTATGTATGAACAACAGACACAGATAGCAACATATTCGGGATAGAAAGGAACCGGAAATCTATTATCTTTTACCTTGTTCCAGCTTTTGCATCCCAAAAGAGATTTGCTTATTTGTCTGTTTTGTCAACCCTTGATACTGATGCGGAGATGATGTCGACATCGACATCAACAGCGACATTGACAACAGAGCAGTGGCGTTGGCGTTGGCGGTGGAAGGCGGCTAAGGCGATGTAGCTTTGAAACCACAGCAGTCGTCCATGTCGTTTGGGTATATTAGTTGTTTTGTTGTTATACTGATGGTGCTCTTCATAATCCTAATCCTGAATCCTGATGCCATGCCACAGTCATTGTATACGAAATTTCATTGCAAAATGGGCTCCACAAACACTAGAGCTATAATACGACTACGAGGATGACGATGACGACGACGTTAACCCATATTCAGACATGAGGCGAGATATTCTCATCTCCGGATTTTTTGAGATTTGTTGTTGTTATTTTTATTCATTTTTATGTTCGTTTTTTTTGTCAACCCAACTTGACTGAATGGAGGGCAAGTGAAGGTAGCAATTCGTTTCCATTGTGGGTACTAAATGGATCCCAAGGAGAAAAACTGACGACTATGGAGGCAAATAGGATTCATTTGGCATGATACTGTCACACAATAGACAGACACTTTCGCTCATACCATCATCCTCAGATCCTGACAACGCCAAAGCTCTATATCTTCGTGTATATGTAAGTATCACATATGTGAGAGACTATAGTTGGTTGGAGTATATTGCCGATCCGAGATAAAACTATAAAAAGGAGGAGAGCAACAAAATCAGGAAGAAGATAAAAAAAAGAAGAAAAAAGAATATTCAAGCAATTTCCATATTTATTGACAAAGAGATATAACGCCTGTAGAATGACGCTACATACGAGTATACCACCGATACCGACATATACCGACACCGACACTGACACCGACACCTACACCGTATACCATCCACAGCAGTTTAATAGTTGATGTCAGCCAACAGCCAGTGAACCACAGCCTTATAGCTGGGCCAGGATGTCCTTCGAAATGGGAGCAGGATGCGCGTTTAGGGATATGTGTCAATATGTATATATTAGGGAGATTGAAAATGGAATGGTGTGAAGGCGAATCATGTTATCACAACACATGATGTCACTTCGATTTATGTTGTCAATTGGTTTCTTCATAACTAAGAAGGATAAATGGAGATGAATGTACATACGAGAGAAGGACACATCAAATTTTCACAGGTGTGGTGTGGGTGTCAGGGTGATAGCTTATGGCAAGGTCGTCGTTCATTCATTTGTTCCGATTGTCAAAAAGTTGCAATTCCAAGAAGGTTGATTTCTGTCAGTTGCCATGATACACATTGACATCTTCTTTCATGTATATACATACCTATTTTGGGAACAACATCATCTTAGAACTATTATCAGAGATAACAAGTTTATCGATTAATTATTATTTTAAGAGGGGGTTCCTGGGTGGTGGCTATTAAAAGTTATGTTCGGACGAGATAAGCTTATTGTGAAATCATTTGCCAAAAGATTACTTTGAGAAAGGTCAAACAACTATAGAATTGTGGTGCGGATGGTTTGAAGTTTGAGATAATGGTGAATGGTGAACAATGTAAATGTGCAAAATACCGTGTAGTGGTCATGATGGTGTAGTTTTTTGACCTCAAGCATAAGCAAATTAGAGACTTTATAGTTATAGCAGTATCGATGGATTTTGACGTCAATTACCCTCCCTTGAGAGGATGTTTTATACGAAGCTTTGTTAAACGGATTTATAGATTTGAGGTTATGTTTGTACCTTCTTTCAAAAATAAATGAAAATTTCAAGAGGAACGATTGATATACATATACACACTATCATTAAATAAATCAGGTTCGTAGTTCGTGGTATGAGCAAGTCAGAAGGTGGAAAGAACACTTTTCATCGGTTTTAAACCGAGTGTTTGCAAACAACGTGCAGCCGATGCCTTCTAAAACGCCTGAACAAACTAAACCCGCACCTCCCAGTTAAGATGAGATCGTTGCCGCAGTTAAAGCACTTAAGAACATCAATAATAGGACTTGAAGGAATTCCCGCAGAGCTTTTACAAGCATCGTCAACGTCATTAACCGAACTGCTATATCCGCTCTCAATAGAAGCCTGGACCACCAAAAGCTTCCCCCATGAGTGGAAGAAGGGATTTTTCGTCAAGCTTCCAAAAAAAGGAGATCTAACAAACTGCGAAAACTGGAGAGGAATTTGCGTTTTACCTGCCGTTACCAAAATATTAGCAAAAGTCATATTGGAACGCATTAGAGAACACCTTGAGGCCACATTCGATGCCGCACAAGTAGGATTCTACGCTAGATCCTCCTGTATTGATCATATCAACACCCTTCGGATCACTATTGAACAGTGTGGTGAATATCGATCACCACTACACCTGATGTTCATCGACTTCGAGAAGGCCTTTGATAGCGTTAACGTGGAGTATATCTGGTTAGCTTTGCGGAGGAGGGACATCCCAGGAAAACCAATTGCTATTATTAAAGCAATATATGATGGATCCAAGTGTCACTTTCTGTACGATGGTAGATTATCAGATGATTATGAGATCCACAGGGCTGTATTTTGTCGCCAATATTGGTTTTGATGGTGGAAAGCGATGTACTGCGCTCAGATTTGTCAGGTAGCGGAGGGATCAATGGAATTTGACATCCTATTTCAAGCACTTTGATTACGCGGACAATGATTGCTTACTCATGGATCATGGATCTCCATAAAATAACAATAAGTTTGGAAAGAGAAGCAGAAGTTGTGGGGCTGAAAATTAATTCCGGCAAAACAAAAATGATCAGCCTTGAAACCCGACCATTCTCTCAAATAAATATTTTCTCTCAACCGGTGGAAAAAGTGGAGATCTTTCAATACCTTGGAAGTATCGTCTCCATCGAAGGCTGCCGTCGAAAATTTGGAGGAATAAGTCAGGGAATGTTACTTCAGCCAATACAAAAAGCTGCAAAACTTCGTGAACTTCGTAACATCCTAAGGATTTTCTGGCCAAACCGTATATCAAATTGAACGTATAGACTCTATAATACGAAAGCGTTAATAACAATGGATTGAACATACACTTCCAAAAATTAACGACTTCATTGCAGCCCAAGCAACGCAGTGAAATCTGCTCACACAAGAAGAAAGAAAAGCTGTACGATCGAGAAGCACATGGAAGCGCAGGTCAGTTGAGGCGGAATAAGCGTTACTAGAAAAAGGTTGGAGGGAGCTGAATACATCTCCGGAAACCATACACGATGGCGCGGAGTCGTAGTAGAGGCCCTATTCCCCTTAAGGTGTTCCCAACGGACTTAACAGCTCTGAGGACCTAAGTAAGTAAGTATCATAAAATAAAATAAAAACTCAATTTTATCGTGAATATCGACATATTTGACATGAGATGATACAAACAGAGATTCGATTAGTTTAGATTTGTTTGTTTGTTGGAAACAGTTTCGTGATGGTTAAAATAGTTCTTGATACTATAAGTATCTGTGTTTCACTGCAACATCAATTTTGAACCTAGCGAGTACCTTAATTCCAAACAATTTCTGAAACCAAATGAAGAAAAGATATCATTACAAAAAAAGGAAATTAAAGAAAACCCAATATTTAATATTAAGGATCAAATAGCTTAACGGCCAATTTCTTGAAGAAGTTCTTAATACATTTTAAACTCGCTTATACTCACTTTAGTTTTAAATGTTGGTTTTAAAATATTTAGATGTCTAGTTTTTGTAAACATCTTATCATGTCTATAGAACTCGGCTTAAAATCATTTTTGCGTTCTAGGAACTTTATATCTCGATTAAATGGAGCTGAGTTCTATAGTGACTTTTGATATTTTTATAACAACTTGTTGCTAATTTTGACCCAAAAAAAGCGTTCCACATTCGTGTAGTTCAGTTATTATGTACTAAACAGAACGTCTGAAATTGGACTTCAGGGTAAACTATCTATCTAGAAAATGTTTACGAAAATATCGATAAAATAATGATAAGCGTGAAATATTGGAACGATGTGCAAGAGTAGTAAAGAATGATCACCTATCAGTTTAAGAGCTGTCTTTTTCATTTCATCCAAGAAATTCAAGTACTTTTTTGGTGCACCAGCCTATATATGAACATTTTATTCGAGTTTTGGACGAAGGGGTAAAAAACTTCTTGAAAAGTTAAACAATTAGAACCATTTTTGGCAATGTAAAACATGTAATCATTCCACAACAGATGGTGTGTATTGTTGTGGTGCACAATCGAGTACGGAAAGATGTTCAGCCGATGTCACTACTCCAATACTACACTTTCAGTTTTTTTTTTTTAAATCAAATTCTTCATCTAGGCTGAATATAAAATCATTTTTTCATTCATTTGAACTTTTTACTTTTGTACGGGCTGGAAGAATAAAAGTCCAATAATCCACACCCACAAGACAACGCAGTAGAGGATGATCCCGGATCAGGTGGCGCGTACAAGTAGAAAGTGACCTCATCCAACTAGGGGCAGAGCTAGATGAAGAAGTTTGTTGGGCTACAGGACTGTGGCGCCCCCTAAAGTAAATAAGTAAACTTTTTATTTTAACTCTGCAAATCTACTAGTAAAGTAAAATAATGAATTCACCTCGTAATGAGAGAAAGTAAGCCAGAAACTGGTTTATAATTTTCAATTACTGTTCTAAGCCTTAATTAAAAAAGTCTCATAAAACAGCGTATCCGGAAAGCACTTCAGTAAATTATGCAACACCGAAAGTCACAAGAACCGCCTTTTCGTATAATTATTTGCGCTTCTAAAGGTTCAAAGGCCTTTTGCTAAAATATTTGTACCAACCCATTTTTCATACGCTCAAATGTTTCTTAGGCAAAAAGCAGAAAGTGCTGAAAGTATTGTTTTTTTAATCTGAAAGCTTAACTATTTTTAAAATCTCAACCATCTCTATTATCAAATACAATTATTAGATTTATGGTTTGAAACCGCAGTAATGAAGCTAAGTGCTTAAAAATTGAGTACTGTAGCTAATTACAAAAATGGTACCACTAACTCTAAAGGAATTTTTTGTAATTATTGAAATAATAGATGAAGTATACTCTGTGGTTGTAGAAATTAATTTTAGAACATTCTGAACCTTTCCCATTGTTCTAAATCAAGTCCTTACCATTTTGAAAATAGAAACGAATAATATGCCAATGGGATGCTTTACTTTTCAGTAGTCTTAGACACCTTTTAAAGCTAAGCCATTTCATACATATTTTTGCTCTTACATTTTTTTTTAAACAATTGAATTTAGAAAAATTTTTGTCTAGCATTTTGTATGAAAAAATGATAGAGAGAAACATTTTACAGTAAAGGACAAAACATTTGCAACTAAAAAAATTTAAATTCTATTCAGAAACATAAAATATTATTATTGGGTCAAGCAGAAATGGAGCCGAGTTGTTTTAAGTGACGAATAGAAATTCAATATAAACTGAAGCGAGATTTCAGTCACGTATTGTTTAAATATTCTTAAGTATGGCGGTGGAAATGTAATGGTGTGGAAAGCGAATTCTGCTGCTAGGTAAAGCCCATTGCATCGCATGTGGAATAACCGCCCAATATGTGTACACAAATATTTTAGAGGACGTTATGCTGCAATATGCAGAATAGGAAATGCTATTGCGTTGGGTCTTCCAGCAGGACAATGACTCAAAACACACGTCTAGACTAGTTAAAACCTAGCTTAATGATCATAAGATCACTGTCAATATTTAGTCACCACAGTTACCAGACTTGAACTCAATTGATAATCTTTGGGAAATCGTAAAACGGAAAATTGATTTGAAAAATGTTAGAAATTTTGACGATTTTTTCAAAAGTATAAAAACAGCTTAAAACAAAATTCCATAAAATATCACAGGATTTGCTACTAAATATTGATTATTTTATAATTTGTATATATTTCAATTTAAAGTTGCAATTGTTTTGTCGCGGGCCAATTTGAAGTTACTTGATTTAATTAAGGGTTAATTCCGACACGCGACCACGAGATTTTTACAAAATGTTTAAAAGAGAGTTTAAGAAAGGTAAAAACACGTGTCTAGCTTATTATCTCTCATTCCGAGTTTGACCCTTTTTATCGCATTATTAACAATTGAAAATTTTGACATTTCTCGACGTTTCAAGGTCCCTAGAGTCAAAATAAAAGATTTTTAGAGAGATATATGTGCGTGCGTGTGTACGAACGTTCGTACGTCCGTACGTTCGCGACGTTTTCTTCGTCGTCCATAGCTCAAGAACCAGAAGAGATATCGACTTCAAATAAATTTTGTTATACATATAATAAGGCAGAAAGATGTAGAAAGAGCTCTCAAGAAAATTGCGTTTGTGGTTTTTTTACCATAGCAGTTAGAAAAAAAGGTGAACATCTGGTTACCCTAAATATCTTACGAACCAAAAACGCTACAGACTTCAATTAAATTTTATATAATAATTGTAACGTGATATCAAAGAAGAATATTTTTTGAAAACAAAATCTATTTAACGGTTTTTCTATAAATCAAAACAACTGAAAAAAAAATTTGTCCCCTCCAAAATTTTACGACTAAAATATGATTTCATTTCCAAAACAATTTTGTGCAACCAAGAATAATATTTTTGACATCTGATAAATTTTTGAGAAAAATCGAATTGACAGTTTTTTTTATAAAAAAATAAAAATATAAAAAAAAACATTACTCAAAGTTGGTAAATTTGAATATCGATTCAAATATCTTTTCAAAAACTTGAAATTTAGGCTTCAAACTTATTTTATCTTATAAGAAATATTGTTTTCAACATAAGAATAAATTTTGAGAAAAATCGAATTGACAGTTTTGAAAAAAAAAAATAAAAACCTAAACAAAATTTATAAAAGTTGGTAAAAAATTGATTTTCGGCTCAAATATCTTTTCAAAAATTGTAGATATTGGCTTTAGACTACTTTTATCTTTCAAAAAATATTGTTGTTAACATTCAGTAAAATTTAAAAAAAAATCGAATTGACAGTTTTTGTACAAATAATAAAACTCTAAAAAATAGCAATACTAAAATTTGGTAAAAATTTACTTTCGACTCAAATAGCTTTTCAAAAATTAAAAATATTGGCTTCGAAATTATTTTATTTCTCAGAAAATATTGTTTTCGATATTCAGTAATTTTTTTATAAAAATCAAACAGTCCATTTTTTCATAAAAAAAATAGTACGCACATTTTGTAAAAATTGATACGAGTACATATAGACAAACTTTTAAGCAAGACAAATCGACAGACGGGATGGGAAGTTATCAGTGCGGGTCGCATCCCAGCCTCTTTTTTACATTGTATTTGATTATTGTATTTCTAAATATTAAACATTTTAAATCCGTTATTGAAATCATGATAGATTGAATCGCGAGCTCCCAGTTTAAACGTTTATCTAGCTGTTAAATCTTATGAATACCTTGAACTTAGATTAAATCTTATTGCTCATACTCATTCTTGAAATAAACGAGATATTTCTTTTTCAAAATAATTCATGTACGATTAATGTACTTATGCAAACTTATGTAAACAACATTACTTTTAATTTACTTACGAAACAATTAATAAATATAACACACTTAATGTAATTAAGTTTAAGTGTCTTAAAAAATTGTCATGCTAATCAAATTTGAAATGCTCTTCCTTGCCATGCAGAGAGCCCTATCATGTGTGTAGGTATAAAGGCTTGTGTTTTTTAAGCAATGTATGTACTCGAACATGTATAGGGAACTTTTTATTGTTTTTAATTCTCACACCAAAATTGTACTCCGTATATTTACTCTCAAGGCATGATGATGGTAATGGTTTCAAAGAATATAATTCAAATTAATGTTTCTTGTACATTATAAACGAAACAAATGTAGATTTTGTGAAAATGATCTGAAAATTTAAATCATACCAAACCCTACCGCAAAATTTCTCGACTCTGGTGGAGCTCTGTTTTTCTTTTCCCTTCTCTTTCTTTCTCATTTACATGATAACATGCGTCGTCGTCATCGTCGTCGTTTGCCGCTAACTCAAATTTATTCCATACAAACTCCATGAAGTCTGAAACTCATTACCGAAAATGCTTTACCCAAATTGGTATAGTTCGGGTAATGGGATGTCGTTCTCGCGTAACAAATGATGTACCTAATTCTTTTGTGAAGTCATGAAGGCCATTTTCCGAATTTTCTCTTCATCATTATTCTTAAATGGCAAGGAATCAACTTGTCTTCTGCGGTATAGGTACTTCTGATGCCTTCCTATAAAGCTTCTAGCTTACTACATACGAATATACTTGTATTTGATTTCACATGTTTTGAGTAAATTTTAATTTAGAAAGAAGGAACTACAGAGGAACTTAACGACTCAGTTGCACGTTTTTGATGTTTCTTCTTGGAGGGACCATAATTGTATATGAAAAAGGGTATTTCAAATTTTCAAATAGGAAAATAAAATTAAGGAAATCTCATAAGAGATTGAAAAATGAAAATATTTCATACATAAATTCTTTGGTTCGACTTAATTTTTACAAGACCAATACCTGACCTGTAAATTCCTAGTAAGTAAGCCGCGAGTAAAATATAATATAAAAATAATAGCAGATGCTTACATGACTATTTTCTTAAGAAAAAGAAATCCTTATTCTTTCTAAGAATGTGGCTCATTTGGCTGAATGTTATGTGTGGAAATTCCGGAGAATTGATTTATGTTTTATGTGTAGAAATGAATTTTAAGAAGAAATGATCAACAATTGCTTTTGTTTTTTTCTTTTAGTTGCTTAAACAATTTGAAAATTAGATGTATTACTATGAATGGTGCAAGAGTGTTTTACAAAATTAAAAAATTGGCAGTTCAAGAGATTTTGTAGTTAACAAAGATTATTAAAAACGGATTAAAAATATAATTAACCTATTGTTATTTAACAAAAACAAAAATAAAGATCCCTTAACACAAAAAAAATCAGCTGATTTTCGAAAACAATATTAATTCTAAGCCAATTCAAAAGATAGACTGGGATGCGGACCAGACTGATAACTTCCCATCCATCTGTCGATTTGTCATGCTTAAAAAATTGTAGGTTTTCGCGTTTTGTTAAAAAGTAGTCATTTGAATTATTCTTAAAAAATCAAAAATTACCCACTAAGGCGAAAACCAATTTTTACCAATTAAAAAAAAAAAAAACATTTCTGAAAAGTTTTTATTTCTTATATTAACAAATACAGATTGGATGAATGAAATTAATTTGAAGTCATTATCTTCTATTATTCACGAGATATCGAGAACCGACATCACTTTTAACCAATTTTGAGTACTATTTTTTGTAGATTTCAATTTTTTATGAAAAAACTGAATGTTACACAATATTTTTTATAAAATAAAATTAATTTAAAGCCAATATTTTAAATTTTTGAAAAGATATTTAAATCAAAAGTAAATATTTACCAAGTTTTAGTAATGTTTTTATAAGGTTTTTATTTTTTCCCAAAATTTAACTGAATGTTGAAAACAATATTTTTTAAAAGAAAAAATTAGTTTAAAGCCAATGTCTCGAAGTTTTAAGAAGATATTTCAGCCGATCACCAATTTAAAAAAAAAACTTTTAGTAAAATTTTGTTTAGGTTTTTATTATTTACAAAAAAACTGCCAATTCAATTTTAACCAGATTTTGAAAAATTTGATGTTCAAATGGTAGACATGTGCATTCAAGAGGACACAATCGTCCACAGGTTTATCTCAAAACCAACCTCTGTCTATCAACTCCTACTCTCACCCCGTGGTGACTATCGGGTGCCTAATACCTTAACTGTAGATTGGGTTCCAAACCCAGTGGAAAGTTATTGGGACAGCAAACGAGGGAGGTGCGGAGAGGTGTTTAAACTAAGGCACCTCTCCTTATCCAGACGACAGCGGAGGAATTCCCGAGATGGAATCAGCGGTGGGGTCTGCAGTTCCAGTAAGGTTGAACTACTTAGTGAACACCTTATAGGGCTTCTTCCACTTATTCGGATTCCAGTCCTATAAGGAGCGGTTTTATCCGGCTCCCCATCCTTGGAGTTATACTTAGTATCTGGCCCTCCAGGTTGGGGGTTGTACCATCGGGGAGACTTCCTGGCTACGTAAAAGCTTTCATAGTTGCGAAGCACCAACAAGCCTCGGATACGGACGGATTTACTGTTGACAACCAACGCAAACGAATAAAGGACAACGAACTTCGGATATGCACGTGGAATGTTAGGTCCTTTAACATACCACGTGCGGCAAAAGAATTAGCGGAGGCCCTGCTTAGCCTGCTATAAAGCAGACATCACCGCCATCCAGGAAATACGATGGGATGGGCCGGGCAAAAAGAGGATGAAAAACTGCGATATTGGCTATGGTGACTGCTACCATGACAACCAACAACGCTTATTTGGCTGCATTTGAGCAGTGTCCTAGCTACGATATTAAAATTGTCATGGGCGATTTTAATGCCAAGCTAGGAAGGGAAGACATCTTTGATGGAATAATCGGGAAGAACAGCCTGCACGACAACACTTCCGACAAGGGATTTAGGCTCCTAGATTTTGCTGCGGGGCGAAACGTCATGGTAGCCAGTACGTGTTTTCCACACCTCAACATCCACAAAGGAACGTGGACTTCTCCAGATCAATCCTACGTTCTAGTCCCAAGGCAAAACAGGGAGGTGCTGGGAGAAGGTACAACGTCGAACAATCGCCAGAGATCGCCAAATCCGTTCCCGACCGAGATACAAGTAACCTCCCTCGAAGTTCTCTGCCGCCAACACAATGCATCGAAAACCAGTGGCAACATTGCCAAGATGCAATCAGAGAAGCCGCCTCTGATGTGCTGGGTTTCAAACAGTCACCAACAAGGAACCCCTGGTTTGAGAGGAATGTCGGCAGGGAAATGCAGCCAAACAACAGGCACGCAAAGCGGCGCTGCATAAAAGAACGAGAGCTGGTCATGAGCTCTATGAGCAGAAGAGGCGAGAGGAACGCCGACATAAGGAAAAAGAGAAGGCATGTGAAGCATGCGGTCGAAGATGTTGAGAGGTTTAAAAGCAGGAATGAAGTTCGAAAGTTTTATGAAGAGGTGAAACGAAATTCACGGGTACATAAACCTAGAACCGAAGGCTGCAAAGACGAAAGTGGAAACATCATAGAGGAACCGCAGTCAATGCTGAGGATATGGAAATACCTTTTCTGCAGACTGTATAACGGTGACGACGAACCGAATTCCATTTAACATAGACAACGAAAGCCAACAATCCCGTCCTCCCGACTTAGACGAAGTAAAGATTGGCATATATATGCTGAAGTCTATTAAAGCCGCTGGAGCCGATGGCTTGAATGCAGCTCTTTAAAGCAGCTGGAGATAAGTTGGTTAGGAGCATGCACCATAGTTGGAAAAAAGCATGCCCGATGAATGGAACCTCAGTATTGTTTGCCTGATCTTGAAAAAAGGAGACCTTCTAAACTGCACCAACTATAGAGGAATCAGTCTACTTAACATCGCCTATAAAATCTTTTCTGCCGTAATATGTGAACGCCTAAGGCCCATTGTAAACAACCTGATAGGTCCTTATCAGTGTGGTTTTAGACCAGGAAAGTCCACAGTTGATCAAATATGCACATTACGGCAGATCCTGGAAAATCCCAAGAACACCAAATCGACGACCACCATCTTGTCATCGATTTCAAGGCCGCATGTGACAGCATCTACAGGGACGAGCTGTATAGAGCCATGTCTAGTTTTGGCATCCCTGTCATGTGATTTTTTTTGGTGATTCTGTTGAAGCCACATATCGTGCTTTAAGAGGAGATCATTGTTTACATAATCGTCCAACATGTATTGAGAATTTAATTTCATGTCTATTTTTAATACGTTTGTTGCCTCTATATGCAACGCTTGGTTGAGAAATTCCAGTGGAGCTTATGCATTATCTTTAAAATATTGTTTTGAAGAATTTGCAATTTTTTAATATGCATTACAGCACAAGTACCCCAAATAAGCGGATATAACATCCTTTTAATTTCTAGTGAAAAAGATAGCTTGACTTTCCCCAGCATTAATTTAAATTTTTCAATGTTTGTAATACTCGAAAATAATCTCTAAATCAGTTTAAATATTCTTTATTATATTGGCAGGATCTTTATAGCATGAGAATATCATACAAACCAAATTCACAATTTTGAAGGACTGGAAAATCGAAGATAAAAATATTAAACAGAGTAGGAGTTAACACTGATCCTTGAGGAACGCCAGCAGTAATAGTTTTCGAGACTGAATTTGTTCCATTAAGCGAAACCATATATTATGGTATCACTTAAGAAACTTTGTATAAGCTTAATAAAGAAAAGTTGGACATTCATTTATGATGAGTGTGTGTATGAGTGCATTGTGCCAAACAGGGTCAAAAGTTATTTCAACATCTAGCAAAACTAATCCTGTTGATTTTTTTCTATACATTTTTCTTGTATGTGTCTATAGATTCTTAGAACCTAGTGTGACGAGTTATGCTCTTCCCGGAAAAAAATAACTGTATTGGTTTGATATTCTTTTTATTCAAAAAAGATTCTAGTTTGCAGCGAACTAATTTTTCAAAAATCTTATTTATGCTACTGAGTAGGTTTATTGGCCGATAACTTACTGGATCATTTCGGGGTTTTCCATATTTCAATATTGGAACTACTTTTGCCATCTTTCATTTTAGAGACAAATATTGAATTTTAAAACAGGCATTTATTAAAAAAGCTAAATAAAAAAATCCACTCATTGGAAGTTCTTTGAGGAATTGATTTTGAATACCATCAATTCTAGGAGATTTTTTATTTTTTAGATCATATATTAAATATTCAATGTCTTCAAAATAAATTAATTTCTCTGCAGATTAGCTTATTGAAGTTCTATTGAGTTAAATGACAGACGTATTTACAAGGTTTGTTAAAATAGGATTGTTGTAGAGCTAGAAAGTATTTGCAAGCGTATTTGCTTTATCTTCGTTAGAAGTATGAACTGTCCCAGATGATTCAAGTGGTGGTATTTTTCTTTTTAATTATTTTAGGTATGTTTTCAAAACGGTTTAGAACTATTATTTAAGGAACTAAGGTTTTTGTTCCATGTTCCCGAATTTTGGTATCGATTCTGTTATCAATTTGTTTAGATGATTCATTTGTTGAAAATCGTGTTATTGTCGGTATCTTTCCGTCTAAACATATTTCTTGTTTTAATTAGATCCAAAATGGTACGAGGAAGAATAACAGCTCGTTTAATAATTGTTTTATTAAGAACTGATACACTATTCAAAACTATTTTCAAAACAATCAACATAGACATCAATATCTTCACAACATTCAACATATTCAATACTATTTGAAGTTTGACGCAATTTTGAATTTAAATGATCTAGATATTTCACATCTAATAAATTTAGACTAAGGGTAGTATCACAGCAGACAGGAAGATGATCCGAACTAATTGCATTTTCAGTAGAAGGACTCGTAAGGCAATGCGGAATGTTTGAAATAAAAAATTTATCGCAGACAGTGATGCTCTACTATGGGCAGGGATATAATTTGGACCTGTTTCGCTTGCATCACTAAAAATGTAGCTTCTGTAAGTATTGCCGAAGACCCGAATGTATCGATTTCTCATCGTTCTCAGGAATAAGGACTGTCTTACGTTACATTATGGTGTATTTTGCATTTGAATCTACACCTTCATCCGTATAAAGTCCAGCTCACACAACAACTGAAGCCAGCTGACCATTCACAGCGTCTTACATATGTAAGTCGATTTTTTGAACAAAATTTTCTTCAGAGACAGACAACAGTTTTTACTGGGTCGGTAGGTTAATACAACTTTCGTAATTGGGGTTCTGAGAATCCTCAACTATTTGAAAAGAGGCCATTATATCCCACAAAAAGTCACTGTTTGTTGTGCTTTTTGGTCCAGAGGGTGTACGCAAAAAACGTGTGTGATGAATGTGTTTCATACATAACGTCAATGTTCAAACTTTATAATAAAAAATAAATATCACGAAGAAAAATATTTTATGTTTTATTGACATTAACTTTTAAATAGAACGTATTGAACAATTAATGAATAGGAATATAGATAGCTTAAACAGGTCTTTGAATTAAATCTGTAGGGTGCTCCAATTGAAGTTAACGTAATTGTTCAAATAAAATAGCCCATCGTGCTGCATAAATAATCATTTTGGTTTTGACAACCAACAATATATTTAATACCAGCTACTTCTTCCATCTAGATATTAACCAAATTTTATGTTCAAGCATTTTATTTAACTTTACTTTATTTAAAACGAAAATAAAATTACACATTTTAAGAACTCTGTATAAATGTTGAGGTAATTTTTAAATTGAAAGAAATTGTTTGTTTCTTTGAATTAATTTAAAATTTTCGTCACGACCTTTTTAATATATATGTACCTCCAAACATTTTACACGAAATGACAAGGCAAATACTCTCACTAAAAATAAGTCCTCCTTCCCTGAACATTGAACATCTCATCTACACCCAAGGAGAACTCTTCCTTATTTACATAGGTCTTTTTTTGTTTTTTTTCTTGTTGTCAAAAAATTATCATTTCCCGCATTTTAAAATTTAGTCTACAGTTCACCCGAAAAAAATAAACAACTATCCGAAACGCTGTAATTGTCAGGACACATTAGGTGCCTACTTAAATATGTATTTAAATAAAGGAAATTAAAAGTGAAGCGGGAGCACCCGGTAACTCAATGAGATAATTTGTGTTTATAAACACTTTCCCCCTTGATGAAAAGAGGAAAAACAAAATCAGTCGAATTTGAATTTTTGTTTTTTAATTGAAGCTTGAAACAAGGAGACAAGTAAATTCAAAAAAAATTATAAGAAGCAAAAACTGTATGGAATCTAAAATAAGACCTTTGTACCTGGGGTACGTCCCTACATAATAACATACACCTACTCGAAGCAGTACTAAACAAGCTTACAATTTACAACCCACTTTATGTCGTCTTATACACCCCCCAGAGAAAACAGTAAATCAAAATAAAGAAAACAACAACAACTACTAGTACTACTACATGAGAAAAAATTACCAAGAAGAAAACAGGATCAGTTCCTTGCCGTTTGCTGTTGAAAAACAAAATATGCGAGGAAATGGAAGGAAGAGGGGTTCAGTCAGCCTGTGGAACTTGTTGTTCTAGACTGCGTAAATATTTATGTGGCAGCAAGGACTCTATCAAGTGAACAACGACAACGATGAAGACGAAGGCAAAGATGACGTTGACGTTGGTTGTGGATGTTGGTTTTTTTTTTTTTTTTTTTGGTTTTGCAATGCCACAAGCATACGACTCCGACCAGCATTCTTCGAACAGGATTTCAAGCTTTTACCTGGTTTTATTTTAAAGTTTATGGTTGTTCCTTTTTCTATTCTGTCACCTAGGTACACATTTGCACAGGGGATTAAAAAATTGTTATGTTATTTGAGAGAGAAAAACACACAAACAAAATGTACATACATACATATGTACATACATCTACACTATATACATTCATATATATGGGTCTGGTACAGTGGCGGACTGAGTTTTAGTTACTCAGTGAGACTTACTGGAAACAAAAATTCCAAGGAAATCGTATAATTATTTAAAAGGTTTTGAACGCCTTTGATTCAACTGAAAAGGATGTTAAGCATATTGCTTTTCTCATAAGTCCGATTGAAGTAAGTTATGATGATACTATTACACTTTTTTATATATATGTACATGTATTTATGTATAAAATAACAAATACAACTTTCCATTTGTGTAACTTGAGACCAAAGAGGTACTCCACTTATTAATTAATGTTGTCATGTTAGAGAACAGCTGCATTTATATATATGTATAAACCGTAGTACTAGGAATCGTATTTTAAGTAAGACACTACAAATTTAAAAAGATAAAAGTGGACCACTAGAATTAAAATTGTAAAAACGTAAATGAGAACATTCTTTAGTAATTCAAACATGTAAGAACTTAAAAGTAAGCATACGCCACAGTGTACACTCAAATTCTTAACTGATATTATACTTTATTTGTAATCGGTTTTTTAATTCCAAATTTTCAATAAAAAAAAGGCTGGGATGCGACACACATACTGATAACTTCTGTCTGTCGATTTGTTTTACTTAAAAGTTTGTAGGTTCTCGTGTTGGGTTAACAAAGTTGTCAGTTGAATTATTTTTAAAAATTTAAAAATTACCAAACATGTTTTGCATATGAAGAAATAGTTTGGTTTGAAAATCTAGTTTTATTTAATAGATATTTAGTTAAAAACAATTTTTACCAACTTTAGTAGCATTTCTTAGTCTTTTACAAATTGGATGAATGAAACTAGTTTGAGATATATCAAGAACTGAACATCAATTTTAACCAAATTTGTGAAATTTTTTTGTAGATTTAATTTTGTATGAAAAAACCAAATGTTGGATTTTTATATAAAACTATTGAATATCGAAAACAATATTTTCTGTGAAATAAAAATGTTTAAAGAGACTATATTTTATTTTTGAAAAGCTATTTTAGTCGAAAGTAATTTTTTTTTTTTTGTAAAAAAAAACTGTCAAGTCGATTTTTATCGAAATTTTACTGAATGTTGACAACAATATTTTTTAAAAGATAAAATTAGTTTAAAACCAATATCTTAATCTTTTGAAAAGTTATTTGAGTGGAAAATCAATTTTTACCGACTTTTATTAATTTTTTTGTTTAGATTTTTATTTTTCGTAAAAAAAAACTGTCAATTCGATTTTGCTTAAAATTTTTCCTGATATCAAAAATGTTATTCGTTATTGTACAAAATTGGTTTGGAAATAAAACCATTTTATATTCGTAAAACTTTCAAGGTGACAACATTTTTGTCAGTTTTTTGATTTATAAGAAACTGTTAATTCGATTTTTAACTTCCTATAGGAAGTTATTGCAATTGGTCCGATTTGTCAAATTGAAAATTTTGACATTTCTCGACGTTTCAAGCTCCCTAGAGTCGAAATAGAAGCTTTTAGAAAGATGTCTGTGCGTGCGTGTGTACGCACGTTCGTACGTCCGTACGTTCGCGATGTTTTTTTCGTTGTCCATAGCTCTAGAATCAGAAGAGATATCGATTTCAAATAAATTTTGTTAAACAGACAATAAGGCAGAAAGATGCAGAAAGGGCTCTCAAGAAAATTGAGTGGGTGGTTTTTTTACCAAAGCAGTTTGATAAAAAGGTGATCATTTTGGTTAACCCCAAATATTTTACGAACTAAAAACGCTACAGACTTGAACTTAATTTTATATAATATATTGTAACGTGATTTCAAGGAAGTATATTTTTTGAAAAAAATCCATTTAACGGTTTTTTTATAAATCAAAAAAACTGAAAACAAATTTGTCACCTCCAAAATTTTACGACTAAAATATGATTTTATCTCCAAAACAATTTTGTGCAATGAAGAATAATGTTTTTGACATCTGATAAAATTTTGAGAAAAATCGAATTTACAGTTTTTTTTATAAAAAAATAAAAATCTAAAAACAAAAAATATTACTCAAAATTGGTAAAAATTGATTTTCGAGTCAAATATCTTTTCAAAACATTGAGTTATTGGCTTTAATTTACTTTTATCTTTAAAAAAATATTAAGTAAAATTTTGAAAAAAATCGAATTGACAGTTTTTTTTAAAAAAATTAAAAACCGAAAAAAAAATAATCAAAAGTTGGTAAAAATTGATTTTCGACTCAAATATCTTTTCAAAAATTTGAGATAAAAGCTTCTTTTAAATTTTTACTTCTTATAAATATTGTTTTCAACATTAGGACACATTTTAAGAAAAATCGAATTGACAGTATTTTTACAAAAAATAAAAACCTACAAAAAAAATGTATAAAAATTGGTAAAAATTGATTTTCGACTCAAATATATTTTTAAAAATTTGAAATATTGGCTTCAAACTAATTTAATCTTATAAGAAATATTGTTTTCAGCATTCTGTAAAATGTTGAAAAAAATCGAATTGACATTAAAAAAAAAAAAGCAATACTAAAACTTGGTAAAAATTTACTTTCGACTCAAATAGCTTTTCAAAAATTAAAAATTTTGGTTGCAAACTTATTTTATTTCAAAGTAAATATTGTTTTCGATGTTCAGTAATTTATATATAAATCCAACAGTCCGTTTTTTCATAAAAAATTAAATCTACAAAAAATAGTACGCAAATTTGGTTAAAATTAATACGAGTACATACCGACAAACTTTTAAGCAAGACAAATCAACAGACGGGATGGGAAGTTATCAGTGTGGGTCGCATCACAGCCTCTTTTTTTTAATGTACTTGTTTGGTATCACGTTAAAAAATAGGATATGTATTTAGTGTTTTTTGTTCATCAGATATTTTGGGTTAACCAAAATGTTCACCTTTTTTTAAACTCTATCTCTACTGGTTCTTGAGCTATGACCGACGAAAACGAAAACGTACGGACGTACGGACATACGGACGTACGAACTTACGTTTATACGCACGCACAGACATCTTTCTAAAAAATTTCTATTTCGACTCTAGGGAACTTAAAACTTCGAGAAATGTCAAAACTTTCAATTTGACAAATCGGACCCATTACAATAACTTCCAATGGGAAGTTAACTAAAGGGGGCTTTGATGCTACCCACATTGATAACTTTCTATTCTTGTCAGTCTGTCGATTTTTTTGAAAGTTAGAAAATAAGAAGAACAATATTTTATGTAAGATATAAAATTTGAAATCAATGTTTTTCTTTGTCCCCGTTATACTTGAGTCGAAATCGTTTTCTTATCAGTTTTTTGTTAATATTTTTGGGTTTTCTAAAGACAGCTTACATTTTAAATTTTCTAAGAAAACAACTAAACGTTAGCAGCCATAAAATTAGTTTTATTTTATTCTTTGTTTTTGTCCCTATATTTTTAGTCTAAAGCAATTTTTTATGATTTTCCGCCGAATTTTTTTTAAACAAAATTTACAAAATGTTGAAAATATGATCTAATACATAAAATTATCGTGTGACGGTGTTTGTAATTGAACTCCTCCGGCTCCGCCGATATTCGTGAATCTTAGCGTGGATATCGGCCAGGTTGGAGAATAGGTCAATATCTATTTTACATCCTCCTAAATGTTAAGGGTGGTCCAACCCAAGATGTTTTTTATTTTATATAAAATTTGTATTCTTTTCAATACAGAAATACAAACAACTCTATATTTTTAACCCTCTAAGATCAAAACATATTTTTGCAACATTTTGTCATGAGTGAATACGAACATTTATATTATTCTGAATTTAATATTTTATTTTTTGCTTTTAAGGTAGCTATTGGTAGTTGATTTTGAATATGTAGCAAATCTCAATTCAACGAAGTAGAAAGTTAGTCCATTAATGAAAGTTTGGAAAATGAAAAACAAGTGCAGGAATTACCTACCCTAATACTAACAAATGCAATCATAAGAACTCAAAAAATACTAAGAAAATGAGACAAGGACGATAAAAGCAGTTACAGACCAATTAGCTAATATCGATAATAGATACAACTATTTAGACAAACAATTTTATGAAAACGGACAAAATTTCACTAGAATTCATCAACCATTCAAAAAGGAGACACCATTTCTCCGCCTTTCTTTTCAACCATATAATCAAAGACGGTTTTCGCATGCTTAATTTTACCTACAGGTTTTCAACAAACACATGGGGAGAAAGACTGAGATTTGCAGAGGACATGGTTTTGCTTTTTGGAACACCAAAAGGTAAGTAACAAATGTTGAAGGAACTTTCCAATTACGTATAATGAACAGTTGCAGGGAATTTTGGAGTGTAGAACAGTTTTTGAACTCAAAGGTCAAAAAACTTCCTGTAATGACACACAGGTAACAATCAATTTCAATCACATCAAATTCACTCGACAAACTTAGAAAATGTCAAGTAAAAATGGAAAAACCATTACCAAAAATAAGGACAGTTCAAAGAATAAGAAACAAAGAAATCAGAAGAAACATAAAAGACCCAACTCAATCCAAATGGACGCTTTAAACGCATGTAGACTGAGAAGAAGAATAAGTTAAAGATGGATGGACAAATGACAATTGACGCACGCAAAACAAAAAGAAATCTATCTGCAGCAATAGGGGAGGCTTATGTCAGACATACCTATAAACAAAAACAAATTATAACGAAATATACCAGCCTCTTTATTAAGGCACCGAATTTTCATAGAAGAAATTAATAAACAAAGTCATCGAAAAACAATAAACTGTGTTTTTGAAATATTACATTTTTCCTTGTAACTTTCGTCGGTTCCGCTTTTTTTTATAAGATGAAATTAGTTTGAAACCTATATCATCAATATTATTATCTGTAGAACAAATTTTCGATATCTCTACTGGTTCTTGGGATATAGGCGACGAAAAAATTGTATCCGGAACTCACGAACAAATAAATAAATATAAAATATTTGGGTTAAATTCTAGATTCTAGAAATGTTAAAATTTCCTGCAGCTTTACTTTTGCTAACAAAGTCGCATCTTTCAATTAATTCTACCTCAACTCACGTCTAATGAGGTGTAGAGTACCATTTATATGTAATGTTTTTTAAAAAACAATGTTTTGTTTTTGGCCCTTAAGTTTCTTGTAAATTCACTTCACAAATTATTATTTTAAAACAAAATAACTTTGAATTCATTTTCTTCCATTAACTCCTATTAGGATATAGTCCTCGGTAAACGGCATAATTTCTAAGCTTAGAGCTCACGTTTTTTCTACAGCACTTATAAACTGAGTTACAAAAAAGTGGCGCTGTCATACTTTATGATTGTTATTATTTTGATAATATAGAGCTTTATTTTTGCAGAGATGTCTCGAATATGGTGCTTCAAAGCATTTGAGATCATCACCAAACAGCGGTTGAAGTGTCTCACATACTTAAATCAGAGGGACCACTGTGAATGCTCAAACTCTGGGGCGGCGGCGTCGTTCAGTGGAGAAAGAATAACAAATGGAATTTGCCTGCTTTTACCAAGATTGAACTGAGGCTGACAAGGGTATAGTTCTCATAGATAACTCTAGGTTCTGTCTAGACGTTAATAGAAGAGTGTGGAGAAGATAAGTTATCAGTTCTCAGAAGATCACGCATCCTAATATCCATCTCCTGATCAATCAACCGTCAACCAGATTGACCACATTGCGATCGACGAACGACACTTCTCCAGTATCCAGGATATCCGAAAATTCCGGCCAACATTGACTCGGGCCACTACCTCGTTGTAGCCAAGGTACAGCTACGGATATCCCGACCCAAGCCAAAACAAGGAAGTACTGTGAGAAGATTCGACGTTAGACGGCTACAATCGCAAGAGACTGCCAATCGAGTCTCTAATAACCTCTTAAGGAGTCCTATGCTGCCTGCATTAAGCATTGAAAACCAGTGGCAACATTGCCTTGCAGCCATCAGAGATGCCGCCTCTGAAGTGCTAGTTTTCACACGGCCACCACAGCGAAACCCCTGGTTTGACGACGTATGCCGGCAAGCTCACGCAGCGAAACAAGAGGCATACAAAACGGCGCTGCACAAAAGGACTAGAGCTCCTCGCGAGCTCTACGAGCTCTACGAGCAGAAGAGGAGAGAGGAACACCGGCTTCTTAGATGGAAAAAAGAGAGCGAGAGCATGAAAAGCGCGCGATCGAGGAGATAGAGGGATGTCACAACAGGAATGTGGTTCGTAAATTTTAGCAAAAGCTAAAAAAAACCTCCCAAGAGTACCAGCCACGAACCGAAGCCTGTAAAGACGATCAGGGGAACATCGTAGTAGAACCACAGTCGATGCTGAGAATATGGAAAGATCACTTCTCCAAATTATATAACGGCGATGACGAACCGAATTCCGCTGTAAGGGAGATAAAACCAATCAACCTCGGTGACGCAGATTAACAATTCAATGTAAACGTCTGAAGCCATTCTTCAACAACCTGATTGGTCCTTATCAGTGCGGCTTTAGACCAGGAAAGTCTACTATCGACCAAATATTCACACTACAGCAGATCTTGAAAAAAACCCAGGATCTTCAAATCGATGCCCACCATCTCTTTATTAATTTTTAAGCCGCGTATGACAGCATCTATAGGGAAGAGCTCTACCGAGCAATGTTTAGTTTTGGCATCCCTGTCAAACTTATCCGTTTGTGCAGAATGGCGATGGAGAATGCACGCTGTTCTATCAAGGTCAGAAAAGATCTCACCGATGAATTTGATGTCAAAAAAGGTTTAAGACAATTCGATGCACTGTCATGCAACGACGTCTTGGACAAAACTTCACTATGGACAGCCATAACTTTGAGGTGGTTAAGGACTTTGTCTATCTAGGTACCGCTATAAACTCAGACAACGACACAAGCGCTGAAATCAAACGAAAAATAACTCTTCCAAATCGCTGCTTCTTTGGACTAAGAAGGCAATTAGTAGTAAAATCCGTCTTTCTTGAGCATCTAAAATCATCATTTATAAGACACTCATCATCCCGGTTCTCATTTATGGCGCTGAGGCCTGTCAGAAAAAGATGAGAGCGTCTTAGGATGCTTCGAGAGAAAAATTCTTCGGGTGATTTTTGGTCCCGCACGCATAGATAGAGAATGGAGGAGAAGATATAACGACGAACTGTACGGGTTGTACAGCGACACTGACCTAGTTAGAAGAATTAAAGTCCAACGGTTTAGAGGGCTGGGTCATGTAGAGCCAATGGATGTCAATGCTCCAGCCCGGAAGGTTTCGAATTCAATCCGGAGGGATGGCGCAGTAGAGGAAGACCGCGACTCAGGTGGCGCACCCAAGTGGGAGACGACCTCAACCAACTTGGCGTGTGAAACTGGAAACAGCTAGCGAGGGACCGAGCTGGCTCGAGACGCATGTTGGTAGAGGCCCAGGTATGTATAGATATGTCGAAAATCAATTTTGACGAAATTTTTTGTTTAAGTTCTTATTTTTTATCAGTTCTTACCAGTTGTTAAAAACATTATTGTTCGTTGCATGAAATCATTTTTGACCAGTTGGCCAATATTGTGAAAAGTTTGAAACCAAGATTACAGTGTCCCTTAAAGGCAAATATGAAATCATTCTGCAAATAAAAAACAAAAACTATGAAAATTTCCATTCACTGTATATCTCATTGAACGTATGCATATTAAAAACTCATGATTAATTAATTTCCTTCGAAAATAACTATAATTTATGCATTGAAAGACCGCTGTAGTTCATCCTCTCCCAAAAAAGGAAAAGGACAACTCCAACCCGTCAAATCTTCGGTCAATAAGTCTTCTTCCGAGCACCAACAAAGTTTATGAGATGATCATCTCGACTAAGTGGGTAGCGGACAACAAAATAATTCCAGGTAAACAGTTCGGGTTCAAGAAGAGTCATGACACAATTCATGCTGCGTCTAAACTCGTTTCTGATATGTAATGGAATAAAACAAATTAACAATGCACAGGTGCTGTTCTGGTTGATTTGGAAAAGGCCTTTGACACCTAAAACTGAACAGGCTTAGCTTAAGCAAACCATTGTTGTATACAATTTATGATATGCTTAACGGTAGAAAGTTTTTTGTCAAAAGTGGCAATGTAACTTCTACCACACATTCTCAATTAAAAATGGTCTTCAACAGGGAGCGGTGAATTCGCCGACTCTCTTCAGCATTTACACCAGCGATCTGATAGGTAGTCTTACAAAGACAATTGCGTACGCCGACGATCTAATTGCGTACAGAACGGCCCGAAAGGTTGAGGTTATTAGAATTCTCTTGCAGCGTGATTTCGACAAGATTCAGATTCAGACGAGTATTTTGAAATTGCACACTTGAGCGGCTTTATTCCACCAGTGGCATTCCTCTATTTAGATAGATGCGGTCTGATACAGGATCGATTGGCAGTTCTGCTAATCTACCACGTCAGACTCCGAACCGTGGATAGGCGACTCCTCTACAATCGGGACGTCATGGCACAAGGTGGAGCAGAGCTACTTCGATTCAATAGGGCTGTGTCCGAACGAAACCGAACTGATAGCAGGTGAACCAGTTTTGGTGGCTTCAGTTGGCAATTGATATGGATTAGTCAGAATGGGGTTTTAAGCCTTTCGCTGGCTTACATACTTGTTTTATAGTTTTAGGGTTTAGTTTTAAGTAGAATAGACATGGTGGCACAAAAAAAACTAAGTTAAAAACTTATTGCATGGAACGGGAATATTAATTTAAAACTAAACTTTTTCATCATAGAAAAAGTTAAAACATTGTATTTTGCAATAATAATTCTTGATAATTTTTCCTCAACTAATAACCTTAGGATCGAGAGGAAAGATAAATCTACCATATTCTTTTTCCTTCAATTAGATTTCACTAAAATGAAATCCATGTTTTTAACATCATTTTTTATATGAAATGTACGTATGTGTATTTTAGGTTGATTAAATTTTTAAATTATTTGATGCATAAAACTAATATTCGTCCTTTTAGCTATCAGGCCTCAGCTTTGCAATTGAACAAGTTCGTCCCTAAATTCTAGCATTTATAAAAATACCATGTTGTATATATTTATAAATTCGTGTTTCGGTATGTACATATGTTTCTTTGAAGGAGCTTTTAGTTGAAGAAATATACAAAACTCTTGAGATTTTTTAATGAAATGAGTGAAAACTCCGATGTTAAATAAATTCTTACTAAATGTTTGCATTTGTGGGTTTCTAGTCTTTTCCAATTGCAAATAGAATTTTCAAAAATATAAAGAATGTATACTTACTCGTATTTATCTACCTGTATTTGTATATGTGTTTTTGCTTTGTGAAAATTAAAAAAAGATTCTGACTCCTACCAACGACGACTACGTCGATGTTACCACTGCCGCTACCGCACGTCTTCAGAGATTATAAAAAAGGTATTTTTTGATGACAAAACGTGTTTAGAAGAAGAAAAATAAAATATGTGTAGGAAGGTGAGTATTTATAGGTATGAAGGTTATATTTGAAAGATATCTATATATGTATGTATAAACTATACCTTCATAAAATACAAAATGATTTACAACCCATAGTTCATTATTAAAGAAATAACCTGGCCTAGGAGGCTTTTGTAATTTTGTGAGAGTGATGTATAGAAATGTTAGAAAAAGTTCACATCAGAGTACCTTAATGCTCAGGGGCTTGTAAATATTTTTTGTGATTTTTATTTGGTATGTTTATTGTTTGAACATGTTTATTTGGCCGGTAACATAAGTTCAGTAATGAGATTAAAAATTAAGTTTAAAGAAAAACAAAATTAGTATTTATTTCCAAAAGAAGAAATAGAAGCTGGGTGCGTCCCACACTGACTAAAATTTAAGCTATTGTCCTTGGAATCTAACTAAAATTGATGCACCCTCTGTATGGTTTATGACACCAACGTCTTGACACATTAAAAAGTTTTTATAAAGGGTGATTTTTTTGAGGTTAGGATTTTCATGCATTAGTATTTGACAGATCACGCGGGATTTCAGACATGGTGTCAAAGAGAAAGATGCTCAGTATGCTTTGACATTTCATCATGAATAGACTTACTAACGAGCAACGCTTGCAAATCATTGAATTTTATTACCAAAATCAGTGTTCGGTTCGAAATGTGTTTCGCGCTTTACGTCCGATTTATGGTCTACATAATCGACCAAGTGAGCAAACAATTAATGCGATTGTGACCAAGTTTCGCACTCAGTTTACTTTATTGGACATTAAACCAACCACACGAATGCGTACAGTGCGTACAGAAGAGAATATTGCGTCTGTTGCTGAGAGTGTTGCTGAAGACCGTGAAATGTCGATTCGTCGCCGTTCGCAGCAATTGGGTTTGTGTTATTCGACCACATGGAAGATTTTACGCAAAGATGTTGGTGTAAAACCGTATAAAATACAGCTCGTGCAAGAACTGAAGCCGAACGATCTGCCACAACGCCGAATTTTCAGTGAATGGGCCCTAGAAAAGTTCGCAGAAAATCCGCTTTTTTATCGACAAATTTTGTTCAGAGATGAGGCTCATTTCTGGTTGAATAGCTACGTAAATAAGCAAAATTGCCGCATTTGGAGTGAAGAGCAACCAGAAGCCGTTCAAGAACTGCCCATGCATCCCGAAAAATGCACTGTTTGGTGTGGTTTGTACGCTGGTGGAATCATTGGACCGTATTTTTTCAAAGATGCTGTTGGACGCAACGTTACGGTGAATGGCGATCGCTATCGTTCAATGCTAACAAATTTTTTGTTGCCAAAAATGGAAGAACATTGGTTGACATGTGGTTTCAACAAGATGGCGCTACATGCCACACAGCTCGCGATTCTATGGCCATTTTGAGGGAAAACTTCGGAGAACAATTCATCTCAAGGAATGGACCGGTAAGTTGGCCACTAAGATCATGTGATTTGACGCCTTTAGACTTTTTTTGGTGGGGCTACGTCAAGTCTAAAGTCTACACAAATAAGCCAGCAACTATTCCAGCTTTGGAAGACAACATTTCCGAAGAAATTCGGGCTATTCCGGCCGAAATGCTCGAAAAAGTTACCCAAAATTGGACTTTCCGAATCGACCACCTAAGACGCAGCCGCGGTCAACATTTAAATGAAATTATCTTCAAAAAGTAAATGTCATGGACCAATCTAACGTTTCAAGTAAAAAATCGATGAAATTTTGTAAATTTCATGCGTTTTTTTTTTTTAAAGTTCTCAAGCTCTTAAAAAATCACCGTTTATAACCAATATTCTATTGACAAATTTCCATTTTGGACTAGGGATTTAACTTGTAAACTTCGTTTCAAAACTGAACAGAACGTTTTGACATCAACATTTGAATCATTAGTTAAAGAGTGTTCCCACAGTAAAAGTTTAAAGATCACAAGCTGTTAAAAAAAAGAGGCTGGGATGCGACCCACACTGATAACTTCACATCCCGCCTGTCGATTTGTCTTGCTTAAAAGTTTGTCTATATGAACTCGTATCAATTTTTAATAAAATTGCGTACTATTTTTTGTAGATTTTATTTTTTTATGAAAAAACGGACTATTGGATTTTTATATAAAAATTACTGAATATCGAAAACAAAATTTTCTGTGAAATAAAGTAAGTTTAAAGCCAATATTTTTAATTTTTGAAAAGCTATTTGAGTCGAAAATAAATTTTTACCAACTTTTCTTAAATTTTTTTTAGGTTTTTAATTTTTTGTACAAAAACTGTCAATTCGATTTTTTTCAAAACTTTGCTGAATGTTAACAATAATAATTTTTGAAAGATAAAAGTAGTTTAAAGCCAATATCTACAATTCGTGAAAAGATATTTGAGTCGAAAATCAATTTTTACCAACTTTTCTAAATTTTTGTTTAGGTTTTTAATTTTTTTTTACAAAAAATGTCAATTCGATTTTTTTCAAAATTTTGCTGAATGTTAAAAACAATAATTTTTGAAAGATAAAAGTAGTTTGAAGCCACTATCTACAATTCTTGAAGAGATATTTGAGTCGAAAATCGTTTTTTAACAACTTTTGTTAATTTTTTCCGGTTTTTAATTTTTTGTAAAAAAACTGTCAATTCGATATTTTTCAAAATGTTAATGAATGTTGACAACAATATTTTTTGAAAGATAAAAGTAAATTAAAGCCAATACCTCAAAGTATTGAAAAGATATTTAAGTCAAAAATCAATTTTCACCAAATGTTTATTAATTTTTTTTTTAGGTTTTTATTTTTTGTAAAAAAACACTGACAATTCGATTGTTCTCAACATTTTTCAGAATGTTGAAAACAATATTTCTTATAAGATAAAATAAGATTGAAGCCTAAATTTCAAGTTTTTGAAAAGATATTTTAATCGGTATTTAATTTTTACCAACTTTGAGTTAAGTTTTTTTCAGTTTTTTTTTTATTTTTTATAAAAAAAACTGTCAATTCGATTTTTTCAAAATTGTATCGAATGTTAAAAACAATATTTTGTATAAGAAAAAATTAGTTTGAAGCCAATATTTCAAATTTTTGAAAAGATATTTGAGTCGAAAATCAGTTTTTAATAACTTTTATACATTTTTTTTAAGGTTATTATTTTTTGTAATAAAACTGATAATTCGATTTTTCGCAAAATTTGTCCTAATGTTGAAAAAAATATTCCTTATAAATAAAAATTAGTAACAAGCTATTATCTTAAAGTTTTGAAAAGATGTTTGAGTCGAAAATCATTTTTTACCAACTTTTGTTAATTTTTTCGGAGTTTTAATTTTTTTGTAAAAAAAACTGTCAATTCGATGTTATTCAAAATGCAAGTGAATGTTGATAACAATATCTTTTAAAGATAAAAGTAGTTTAAAGCCAATATCTGCAAGTTTTGAAAAGAGTTTTTTGTGTCGAAAATCGTTTTTTAACAACTTTTGTTAATTTTTTCCGGTTTTTAATTTTTTGTAAAAAAAACTTTCAACTCGATATTTTTCAAAATGTTAATGAATGTTGACAACAATATTTTTTGAAAGATAAAAGCACATTAAAGCCAATATCTCAAATTTTTGAAAAGATATTTGAGTCGAAAATCAATTTTTACCAACTTTTTATTAATTTTTTTAGGTTTTTATTTTTTGTAAAAAAAACTTTCAATTCGATTTTCTCAAAATTTTACTGAATGTTGAAAACAATATTTCTTACAAGATAAATAAGATTGAAGCCTAAATTTCAAGTTTTTGAAAAGATATTTGAATCGATATTTAATTTTTATCAACTTTAGTTTTTTTATTTTTTATAAAAAAACTGTCAATTCGATTTTTCTCAAAATTTTATTAGATGTCAAAAACATTATTCTTCGGTGCACAAAATTGTTTTGGAGATAAAATCATATTTGCGTGGAACCAACACACATTTTTTTTGTCAGTTTTTTTGATTTATAGAAAAAACCGTTAAATGGATTTTTTTTTTTCAAAAAATATACTTCTTTGATATCGCGTTACAATATATTATATAAAATTTAATTCAAATCTCTAGCGTTTTTGGTTCGTAAGATATTTAGGGTTAACCAAAATTTTGACCTTTTTTTCAAAGTGCTATGGTAAAAAACCACCCACGCAATTTTCTTGAGAGTCCTTTCTGCATTTTTCTGTCTTATTATCTGTACAACAAAATTTATTTGAAGTCGATATCTCTTCTGGTTCTTGAGCTATGGACGACGAAAAAAACGTCGCGAATGTACGGACGTACAAACGTACGTACACACGCCCGCACAGACATCTTTCTAAAAATCTTTTATTTCGACTCTAGGGACCTTGAAACGTCGAGAAATGTCAAAATTTTCAATTTGACAAATCTGACCCATTACAATAACTTCCTATGGGAAGTTAATAAGTAGCTACTGGAAGAAAGAAATAGCTCTTGTCGCCTTAACTTCCAATTTGTCAAAAGATTCCATTCACAAAAGATTGCATTCTTTTACATGACTGTCTTCTTCCTACGGATTGGAAGGAACGAAAATATTATACACAAATTTTGATCAAGAACCATTATCAAGTTTCAATTAAAAAGTCAGATTGACTCATCCACCTTATTTCAAAACTTAGAACATGGCAGAGTGCGAAAAGTCTTCATTTTTGTTTTTCCATTCTTCCTTTACCCAACACCCACCACCCACCAATTACCCAGTAAATTTATCTTTTTCTATTTTTCAAACACCTTGAAGCATTATCTCGGAAATGTTATAAAATTTTATTAAACTACCAACAATTACCCAAACGCATCAATTGTTGTTTTCTTCCTCTTCGTCTTTGTTTTTTCCTTTATTTTTTTTTATAAAATGCTTTTTTAACGAGGTAACCCTCCATTTTAGTCCCTATATTGTCTATCTCTATGCCCTTTTAGCTAAAAACATAGTTTTTCATAATTAAAAACATTATCATCCCGTTTAGAAATTTGACTTCCCCTAATTTTTTTTTTTTTTTGTGTTCTGAAAAAGAAATTCGTTATAAGAGGGTTCTCTTTCAATGTCAAACTTTTCTCTTTCTGGGCAATTAATTCTAATATCCTGGGAGAAGCTTTTTATCATTAAAATGAAAAGATTCCCTTAAATGAATTCTTTGTTTGTTTGTCTGTGTGCGTTTTTCCTTTTCTTTTTATGTTTTGTTCTCTCTAGTGAATGTATGGCCTTTGATTTATTATGACAATCGAGACTATGATGGCGGGCGGAGGATAGGGCAAGTTTATTTTTTATGATCCTTGAAAGTGCGTGCGTGGTTTTTGTTGTTGTTATTGTTTTGAAAAGTGTAGAAACGTAAATACTTCGTTTCTTTTAGGGGTCTTAAAATAATATTTACATTTGGGTTAATTGGGGTCGCGTAAGTTTTTGTCAATAATTCATAGATAACATTTAAGGATCAATGGGTTTTTTGTATAGTCAAAGTTGATAAGTGAAGGAGAAACTATGTTGTATTCAAAAACTACAATTGCTGCCTTTAATTATGAAAGTAAAATTTCAAATTTATATGAATTAAAACTTTGAATTTTTCAATACTAAGGGTAAGAAGGGTAACAGTAAGTATGGATTCGATTTTATTTAAAATTTAAATTAAAAATGTTTGGTCGGTAATTGTACTAATTTTTTGGCACAAAAATCATTTTAAGAAATCTTTAATGGAAATAAGTTTTGATGTTATATCTTATGTAGAATTGTTCTCAAAATCATTGACGTTTTTATATAAAAGAGCACTGTTTTTAGCTTTAAAGGTGCTTCTTTGATCTCTTATTCAATACTAACAAATAAAAAGTGGCTGGGATGCGACCCACACTGATAACTTCCCACCTCGTCTGTCGATTTGTCTTGCTTAAAATTTTGTAGGTTTTCGTGTTGGTTTAAAAAAAAGTTGTCAGTTAAATTATTCTTAAAAATTACGAACAATATTTTTCATATAAAGAAATAGTTAAGTTTGAAAATCTAGTTTTGCTAAATAGATTTTTAGTCGAAAACAAATTTTTACTAATTTCAGTAGCATTTCTTATTTTTTTTTTACAAATTCGATGAATGAAATTAATTTAAGAAATATTAAGAACCGAACATCAATTTTTACCAAATTTGCCTACTATTTTTTTTAATATTATTTTTAGGTTTTTATTTTATGTAAGAAAACTGTCAGTTCGATTTTTTTCAAATTTTTTCCGAATGTTTTAAACAATATTTCTTATAAGCCAAAATTAGTTTTAAGCCATAATTTAAAATGTTTGAAAAGATATTTGAGCCGAAATTAAATTTGTACCCACTTTTAGTAATGTTTTTAATAGGTTTTTATTTGTTTATAATAAAAAACCGTCAATTCGATTTTTTTCAAAATTTCACCAGATATTAAAAACGTTATTTATCGTTGCACAAAATTATTTTGGAGATGAAATCATTTCTTGTTCGTAAAATATTCGAGGTGACTAATATTTTTTTTTTCTGTTTTATTATTTATAGAAAAAAACCGTTAAATTTTTTTCTAAAAATATCTCGTATTAATATATAATTTGAAACTGAATTCAAGCCTCTATCATTATTGGTTCGTGAGATATTTTGGGTTTACCAAAATGTTCACTATTTTTTACTTGAGACAATTCGAACTCAAGATTTTAACCAAACATGATATTACGATGGAAGAGAAGTCAAAAAAACAGGGTCCCGCAATTCCGTCCGTTGTCATGTTTGTCTGTCCACGCTCCTATAGCCTAAACTATTGGGTCAATTGAGTTCAAACTTGGAAGTCAAGGTTTTGAGCAGATTCACGTAAGGTAACAGTGGCATTTTTGTATTGCTCCAGAAAAGCACCGCTCATAGCACGTTTTTTTTTTTTTATTTTCGGAGCAACTTATGATCCGATTTCAATAATTTTTTTTAAAAAAAGAGCGACTATCCAATATCAAGTGCCGATTGAAGCCACCAAAACTGGTTCTCCTGCTTCACCCTATCAGTTCGGTCCCGTTCGGACACAGCCCTACTGAACCGAAGGAGCTCCGCTCCACCTTGTGCCATGACGTCCCGACTGTAAGGGAGTCGCCTATCCACTGTTCTTCATCTGACGTGGTAGATTAGCAGAACTGGCCATTCTATCTTGTGTTAGACCGCATGTGTCTAAAAAGAGGAATATCTCTGGTGGTATGAAGCCGCTCAAGCGTGCACTCTCAAAATATTCGTCGTTTGGATAAAACTTCCCGAAAATTAAATTGTTGGTCGAAGACATAGCTCTTGCAATGTGACCTCGAACGAGTTTTATCACGAAATTGTCAATTCTGTTGATTCGAGCCCCGTTGTATAGGACCTCGTTGGAATAGTAATGCACATAAGAAGATTCGGCTGTTCGATATAAGCCGGTACAGCGTCGTAAACACTGCCGCTCGAACACCCGAAACTTCTCCATCTGGGAAGGGGCAACGTTGAACCACACAGGACAACCATACACGATCATTGGCCGTATGAGGGCCATGTAGCAAAATACCTTCACTCTGGGTCAAGCCGACTGCTTAAAAACAGCCGTTTCGTCAGAGCGAAGGCTCCTCTGGCCCTGGTCAGAGCAGCATTTATATGTCTGTCGAAATATAAATACTGATCTAACCAGATACCGAGGTACTTCACAACACTTTTGCTCGCTAATGGCTGCCAGTGAAGATCAACGATGACCATCTTGCGAGAATTCTTACACGTATCCCTCGTGGCCCTATCCAACGGAGTCCGGAACAGAATTGTCTCTGACTTTTGGACATTTATTTTCAGTTTCCAGTCGTCGCAATATCGCTGAATCTTGTCGAAATCACGCTGCAAGAGAATTCTAATAACCTCAACCTTTCGGGCGCCGTTCTGTACGCAATTAGATTAGAGTTTAGATCGTCGGCGTACGCAATTGCCTTTGTAAGACTACCTATCAGATCGCTGGTGTAAATGCTGAAGAGAATAGGTGAATTCACGGCTCCCTGTTGAAGACCATTTTTAATTGAGAATTTTGTGGTAGAAGTTACATTGCCACTTTTGACAACAAACTTTTTACCGTTAAGCATATCATAAGGTGTATACAACAATGGTTTGCTTATGCCAAGCCTGCTCAGTTTTAGGTAAAGACCCTCTAACCTACGGTGTCAAAGGCCTTTTCCAAATCAACCAGAACAGCATCTGTGCATTGTTGTTTTGATTTATTCCATTGGATATCAGAAACGAGCTTAGACGCGGCATGAATTGTGTCATGACCCGCCTTGAACCCGAACTGTTTATCCGGAATTATTTTGTTGTCCACAGCCCACTTAGTCAGAGCCCTATTAATGATTTTTTCGAAAACTTTGCTGATGCTCGGAAGAAGACTTATCGACCGAAGATTTGACGGGTTGGAGTTGTCCTTTCCCTTTTTCGGGAGAGGATGAACCACAGCGGTCTTCCAATGCACTGGATAATATGCATTATTCAGTGCATTGTTGCAGAGTGTGGTGTAAATGTCAATTGACAGTCCAACGCATTAACCATCATGCCACGGGTACTACTTAAATTATTTTACTTTTATTAAATGTATATTTGTCCCATCTCACTGTGAATGAGTCCGAACTAAATACCAACAATGGCCGTGTAGAGCCACTGTATCGGATTGACGAATATGATATATTTCATCAACAATCTATTTTAAAGTGTCTATCAAGAGGTATTATCTTGGTACGTTTTTGTATATGATTTTAAAATATTATTCTTTACGAATAAGGTTGTTTCACACATATTTTTCTTGCCTTCGCCTATATAAAAGAATAAAAACTTAGTACAAGTTAAGAAACGGGCTAGAAAGACTATATGTATTTTCTATTGGAATCAGTTTTTCAACGTATGTACATTATACCTATATATTAATTACGTACAACCTCTACAACTACTGCTTACGTGTTACTTCGTAGCTAAAATCAAAAACGCAGAAGACCCTGACTGTTAACAACACATGAATAGCAATTTCTTGTACTTGTTGAACGTAATAACTCTAAGTTTGCGCTGAAAACTTGTAGGAAAGAAGGCATGTGATTAGATTGTAGTAAGTACCTTCTACTTACCAATAGCATCCCTTCATTATCATCATAAATTGTCTGTATCTATCTGTATCTATCTCCCAAAATTAACGCAAGATTTGAATTAGCCGCCATTTGTGCAGTAAAGTGTTGGCAACCCAGAAAAAAAAGCAATTTGACAGCTAACAGTATAAGGTTATTAAAAATGGAGCGTTACACGATAGAACAACGTGTCTTCATTATTAAGGAATATTTCAAAAATAGTGAAAGCTTGGCGGCTGCAGTTCGAAAATTTCATACAAAATATAGTTGGAATAGTGTTTTAACTTCGTCAACTGTGAAGAGATTAATTGAAAAATTCATGGAGACTGGATCCGTTGGAGACGCAAAACACACTGGTCGTCCAAAAACAAGCCGTTCAAATATGAATGTCGAAGCAGTGCGTGAGAGTGTTGCTGACAATCCAGGAACTTCAATTCGACGTCGTGGACAAGAATTGCAAATTTTAAGAACCTCTCTACAGCGTATACTCACCAAAGATCTGTTTCTTCATGCTTACAAAATTCAATTAACACAACAATTGAAGCCTAATGACCATGGACAGAGAAGAGAGTTCGTTGAATGGATTATTGAACATCAATGGACCCTGATTTTTCGAGCAAAATCATCCTAAGCGATGAAGCACATTTTCATCTTGATGGCTTTGTCAATCGCCAAAATTGCCGCATTTGGGGTTCGGAGAACCCACATGTGATTGTCGAAAAACAAATGCATCCACAATGTGTTACTGTGTGGTGTGGATTTTGGGCTGGAGGCATAATAGGGTCATATTTTTTTGAAAATGATGCTGGTCAAGCAGTGACTGTTACTGGTGCTCAATATCGCGACATGATTACACAGTTCTTTCTGCCAAAATTGGATGATATTGATGTGTCCAATATGTGGTTTCAACAAGACGGTGCCACATGTCATACAGCCCGTGAAACAATTAAATTACTGCATGAGACATTTCCAGGTCGTGTACTCTCTCGTTTCGGTGATCAAAATTGGCCTCCTAGATCGTGTGATTTAACACCATTAGACTTCTTTTTATGGGGTTATTTGAAATCACAAGTCTATGTCAACAAGCCCACAACCACCCGTGCATTAAAGGAGGAGATGTAACGCTGCATCAACGAAATTCAGCCACATTTATGCAGAATGGTCATGGAAAATTTCAACAAAAGAGTGCGCATGTGCATGCAAAGCCGTGGAGGCCATTTGTCCGATGTGTTATTCCATACATAACCCAATATGTGGTTTCAACAAGACGTACTTTACGAGTTAATACAAATATAACAAAAGACTAAAAACGGCGTTGTCTATTTAATGCAACACCCTTTATCTATCATAAAGCTGAGCACGACAATGAACTATTTTTTATTCCTTTTAGACACCTACTTATCTATACAACCAATAGGTGATCGCTTATTAATTTAAATAAACATATTTTGCCTCTTTCATATCTTCAGATAATTTATCCTGATTCTTCTTTTATTAAACTAAAATAAAGCTATTCAAAGTAAAAGCTTTGAACGAACACCAGTTGATTACACAAACTTACAAATATTTTTCATTTCCGGGATGAGTTGTGCCTAGTTGTGAAACTAGCTTACCGACAAAAAATGTTGTGTATTTTATAAGTTCATTTAAGTATTTCATATTTTTATTATAGTAAAAAGTTAAGTTTTTTCAACAAATTATAAATTAATATTCAATAAAACACAATCCTCATAGTCTACGGAAAATTCTCTTTGTTTTGACACTTTATTTTTTAAAATTAGTTCCCTATGAGAGACGTTTTAAAAAAGACTCTTTACAGTCGTGCATTTTATTTAAATTGCTATGTTTTTTGAAAGTCCTTTCTGCATCTTTTTTTTTCATTATTTTCTGTATAACAACATTTATTTGAAGTCGATATCTCTACTGGTTCTTGAGCAATGGACGACGAAAAAATCTTCGCGAACGCACGAACGTACGTTCACACGCACGCACAGGCATATCTCTAAAAATCTTTTATTTCGACTCTAGTGACCTTGAAAAGTCGAGAAATGTCAAAATTTTCAATTCGACATATCCGACTGATCACATTAACTTCCTATCGGAAGTTAATAATACAAGGTTTTGCAAAGGGATATTATGTTATGTTTCGGCTGTATGTCCTGATCAACATAGCCCGATAACGAATGTTAGCGGCACTCCTTGCTAATTTTCGAAATATGGCCCCATTATGCCTCTGGACCAAAATCCGCACTAAAGAGTTACTCGTTTTGGGTGTATCGGCTTTCCAGTGTATGTGTGCGGGTTTTTTTTTTTGCCCCAAATGCGACAATTTTGCTTGCTTACATTACCGAAAATCTCAAAATGAACTTCATCTGAAAAGATGACTTTTTTGGCAAAAGCGTCATCTTCTCTAAGTCGATCACAGGACACAGGCAATATTTTCCAGCGTTGTTAAAACGTATACACAACCATATTCGTTCAGCGGAAGGATAAACCTAATTATCTGTTGATTATCTAGTTGAAAAAAAACATTAGATGGCGGACCCTATACATACCTCTTTGAATTGAAAGCCTTGAAATGTACAAAAACTTCCAAGTTAATAAAATGTTTACAAATATCCTCCATAATGTTTATTTTGTATTAAATTTTTTAAAACTTATTCCAAATTTTGTCTCATTATTACTTCATTAAATAACATTCAGAAAATCGAAACACGTCTGTATTTATTATAAGATTCAATTTACCTAATCAAAAGATACTAGATATCTTATTTTTTCTATTTCTTAAATATGTAAACAAAAGTAAAAAGATACAAGATACTCATCTTTCGAGCTTCAATAATAGGTCGCAAAAATTTTCTGGCTGAAAATCAAATAAAATAAATACTATATAAATTTCTATCTATAAGAAAAAAAGACACATGAGCTGATATTATCGTAGACATTACAAAATAACAAACATATCCCGTTTAGACGAACAGCACTATAAACGGTTATCCTTCAGGCAATAGTCTGCCTCGTTTGATATTATATCCTATGGTTGACTTTATTACTCAGGGTAAAATGGAACAAAGTCATCAGTTTTGCCCTTCAATTTGAAGATTTCTATGTGTCTTTGAAAGTATCTACATACATGTATACAACTAGGTCTATAAGTTTATATACAAAAATGTATTCTATATTGGCTTTATCATAAAGAGGGTGTTCAAAGATTAGAGTCATATAATCTAAACTAAAATTAGGAGAAAGATCGAAAGTAACGACTTTTAAAAAATTATTTTAAGTAGCTACCTATTTTGCAAATTTAAAATTCAAGAATAAAACATTTTCGATGTCCTGAAAATAGCTTGAAAATTGATTTGAAGATTTGTCTAAAGAGAAGAGACTTTTAGTATGAAAAACAATTTTTTGTCGAAATTTAACTATTACAAAAAAATGAATACGTGCATCAAAAAACTATAAGTTACTTAAATTTAAATACAAACTTTTATCAAAAATTCAAAATAATTCTAAAGTTATGCACAACAACGGTTGCAGGACCATATTTTTTTCACAAAATAGTCCATGAAGTCCTCAAATTCCATTTTAAAGGCTTTGAAACGATTGTGAAGTATTGGCATCGGGCTTATCTTTTATGTGGCTCCAAAGAAAAAAAGTCTTAAGGTGTTAGGTTAGGTTAGGTTTCTTGGAGAAATAACGTGGTTAAGAATTTTTGTTTGGAAAACTTCGAACTGTAGTGACTGCAGATTTTCACTATGATTATAGTCAGTTTCAAAAACGTCAAAGCGCTTTTAAAGCCAGTATTGATCCATAGTTAGCAATAGCTGAATTTTTGCTAGTTAAATATTAAAAGATGACAACTTTAAAAGTGACAACCACCGAAATAGCAGACCATGAAATATGAAAGATCTTAATTGAAAATTCTATATAAGCTTAAAAGCCATTCGTTTTAGAAGAAATCACAACATTCAAAAATGCCTATTTTATCAGAAGCTTAAGGTCTCCAAGTTTGATTAGCAGGACACCCTATTTGTACACCTACATAAACCTTAGAACAAAACAAAATCCTTCTTTTGGTCTTTCTCTCTCTCTCTCTTTCCCTCCATGCTAAACTAGGTCAATTGAGTTTTCATAATATTTGTTCTTTTTAGATTGAAGGTTCTGCCAATTCTGTTATACATGTTGTGTTTGTTGTAATCATGTATGTAAGCCGCCTGTATTCAATGTTGGAACCCTACATATCTATATTTAAAGGCTAAATCGACGAATTTGTTGTAACAAAAAAAAAAAAAAAGAAGGCGTAATGAAGTGAGATAAATCGTTGTGTGAGTATGTTTATTTTATGTATGTTTGTCATGTAACATATAGTTTGTACATTTAGATGAGCCTGGGCATATGTAGATATGTACCCATGTAGCACTTTTAATCTTCTGACACGTTAAAGGGACAAATGACATTGATTTTCTGTCTTAAATTTATTCTGTTCTACTTTGTTAATCTTTTCTATAGGACCTACATGATAAGAGGAGAGTCAGTATAATCAGCTTTATTTGGGGGAGTAGTGGTTTAGTAAAGACTAAAGTTTCTTTTTTGGAAGAGAATGGAATAACAACACAAATGTCAGTGATAAGTCAGATAAAATAATAAATTAGTTAAGATAATTAGAAAAGGCGCAGAGTTAAATCAAGACAAAATTAACAAAAAACACTTTGAAATTAACAAGAAGTTATAAGCTTGTAGACAAAAATTTAAGTTTGAAATTACAAAACTAAGATAGAGCAACAAGATAAACAAACAAAAGAAGGCTTATGTATATGTTTTGCATATCAATAACTAGATGTAGCAGGTTTTTTTATTTTTTCTTACTATGTTTTCAATGTTTTTTTTTCGATCGGGTGAGATACAAAATCCACAAATCTAAAATCTCCGAAACCAAAATCCCCACAACAAAAAACCCCCAAACTCAGAATTCCCAAAATCAAAATCCATAAGCACAGATTCAAAATATGATAATAATTTTTTCAACTTATGACCGCCTTGTTTTTTTATTTTTAACTTCTTGTTTTCACGCTCGATTTTTTAAGTGACATTTTTCACCGCTGCTTATTTTCTTAATTTTAGTAACAACATCTATCAATTTCGATTGTAGGACGAAATTCCCAGTTCGTGTGTCCCAATGTTAATGTTTCCAAAAATGGAACGTCCCAATTTTTGTCATTCCCAAAACAATGGTTTTTGGTAACCTAATCAAAAATGGTATCCTGATTTTGTTAGGAAACATAAATAAGAACTCAGAACCGTTTGATCCATCCGAATGAAGCGTGTAGTTTGCGAAATGCATGATGGTTTGTCTTGCAAATCCATTGATATTTTTAAAATTTGTTTAATTTATAGAACCTAGGTTAGGTTAGGTTGGAGTGGCTGTCCAGATGTTATTGACGCACGTAGACCTCAAGGGTCCATTGTGATACCACTAATGAGGTTACTCATGAGAGAGTAATGAATTTAAACAAACCATTTAGTATTTTTAATAAAGTTAGAGAGACGTTTTGTGTCAATCGTTGCCAGTTTACTGGTGTTATCGTAGAAGGGATTACCGAGGAAGTTATTCCTTCTAATGGAGAGTGCTGGACATGTACGCAGAAGGTGTTGGACTGTTTCCTCTTCCTCCTCGTCCATGCAGCTTCTAGAAGTGTAGACCCCTAGCCTCAGAGCATGTCTTCCTATGAGGCAGTGTCCCGTTATTACTCCAATTGTAGAGCTTATACTTTGTCTGCTCAGTGATATCAAGCCTTTTGACCGTTTTAAGTCAATTCTTGGCCATATTTGCTTGGTTGCTAGGCAGATGGTACTTTGTGACCATCTAGCATTTGTTGTTTCTAGAGCATATTGCTTGAGAAGATATTTGCATGTAGCAAGTGGTGTTCCTATGTTATGTTTTTGTCTAACATGAGGCAGAAGTGTTCCGTTTTTTGGCGAGCTCATTGGCTTTGCAATTTCCCAGAATGTCTCTATGGCCCGGCACCATAATGAGGTAAATGTTAAACTGTTCCGTCATCTCATTCAGAGGTGATCGACAATCGTGGACTGTTAGAGAGTTTGTGGAGACAGACGCGAGAGATTTAAGAGCGACTTGGCTGTCTGAGAAGATTCGTATATCCTTACAAGATATAACGTTTTATTTGAGCCAGGATAGTGCTTCTTTAATCGCCATTACTTCGGCCTGGAATACACTATATTGATTGGGAAGTCTATAGGATAGATTGAGATTCAGTTGTTCTGAATAGATACCACTTCCAACTCCGTGAACCGGAGTTGAACCGTCAGTATAGAAGTGTACCGCATCGTCTTCCAGGGGTCTCTCTTCTTCCCAGGAGGATCTTGAAGGGATGGACACATGGAATCTTTTACCAATTACCATTTTTGGGGTGGTATAGTCTAAGCGATCTGAGATAGATCTGAAATTGTCTAGAATAGTAGCATGTCCAGTATTGTTACTGGTCCATTGAGAGGTGGCTCTAAGCCTTACACATGAGTTGGCAGCCACCTTTTTAGAGAAGATGTCAAGTGGTGTTAGGTTTAAAAGCACTTCCAGTGCTGCGGTTGTTGTTGAGCGAAGTGATAATGTGATGCACTTCACGCAAAGTCCTGCTGACCGCTGGACTTTGATGAGCTTATTTAGATTTACCATCTTGTCCAGTGCGGTCCACCATACGACGGCTCCATAAATGAGTATCGGTCTGATTACCGAAGTGTATAGCCAGTGGGTTATTTTTGGGGAGAAGCCCCATTTTGATGCTATGGCCTTTTTACAAGTAAAAAGCGCTACAGTAGCCTTTTTGACTCTTTCATCAATATTTGCCTTTCAATTTAGTTTTTTGTCTAAAATGAGGCCCAAATATTTAGCTTAGTCGGAAAAGCTTAATGGTATTCCTCTAATCTTGGGTGGGCTAATCTGAGGAATTTTATATATTCTCGAAAAGAGTATTAATTCTGTTTGTTGTGGGTTGACGTCCAATCCACATTGCTTAGCCCATTTAGTTAGCCTGCTTAGGGCATTTTGTAGGAGTTCCGAGAGAACTTGGGGGTGCTTCCGAGATACGGATATCGGAACGTCGTCAGCATAGGCAATCACCTTGAAACCCTCTGCTTCCAATGCTGTAAGTAGGTCGTTTACTACCATGTTCCATAAAAGAGGCGAAAGGACTCCACCTTGGGGAGTGCCTCAATTCACCGATCTGGTGGTAGTAAAACTTCTCATGTTATAAATTATTGTCCTGCTTTTGAGCATGAGACTTATAAGATCTATGAGTGACTTCTCTTATTTCAGCTTATTCATTGCTGTTGTGATCGCCTGGTAACTGACGTTGTTTAAAGCTCCTTCAATATCTAGGAACGCTATCAGGTTATATTCTTTGTATTCGAGGGAATGTTTAATAGTACGTTTTAAATTATGTCTGATGTAAATTTGAATCAATCTTTCCAAGGTTTTAAGAGGGATATTTGCACATATCTTTCAACTAAAAAAAACCTGTGTCGAAATTAGTGCTGCGCCAAAAATTGTATCGGGTCAACAGTTTTTTGGGGAAAACAAATTTTTGAACTTGAGCGTTATGTCGGTATCCCAAATAAAGACATTAACCAATAATGAGTTAACCTTGATCACTCAAAAACCTCATTTTATTCTTCAAAAAACCGTCTAAAAGTCTAAGGATCCTTGGATTTGAGCTGTAAAAAACTTATAAGAATTAAAGATATAATTTGTAGTCGTTAAAAAGCCACCCCAAGACTTGCCATTAAAGCTTGCAACACTCATATTCGCAGCGCGAAATTTGTACATGACCGAAAATTATTTGTGATGAACCAAAATTAGTAACAATTGCATAGGTAACTAGGCAAGGTATGGGTAACGTTTTTTGTTTTGCAAAAATCAATACAAGAGAATTAAATTTAAAATTTATAATTATTTATATTTTAGTTTTTGACAAATGAGTATATTACAAAGTTCCTAGTAAATAGCATGTGACAGTTAAACTTATAAATGAGGTAACAATAGTATTTATTATTATGAGTTATAAATACTTTTAATTGATATTTTTGGTTAACCTGTCTTTTGCTATAACACAAATAGGTTTGAAGGTCTTCCTTCACGTCAAAATGCAACATATAGTTGCTCATGAGACATTATTTGGCTTTGATACTTATTTACTCGTATATAGACATGGCAAAAACTAAACGAATTGGACACTGTAACTTTCTGAAGGGTATAATAGAATCTGACGGTATCATTAAAACGTGGAAACAGGAAACTTTTCTTTTAAACTTTTCAGTTAAAATTGTTGTTTCAAGAATATTTCTGGTGATGTTTTTGATGACCTGAAGAACAGTGCAGAAATTGTCAGTTAGTTTAATGCATTGCGAAGTTGGTGGTAGTTCTATTTTACCATTCCCAATGTCTAGAAATTGTTCAAATAATATTTGTGCTGATGGATCATTTTGCAATCGTATGTCAATCGAAATGTTTTAATGCTTATACTTCAGTCTAAGTAACACCTGCTAACACCAAAAATTAAAAAAGTGTATTTCGTTTACTACAAAATAAATTTAACCTTTTTTTTAGCCTCCTCAGCAACATGTGGTGTTTTTCCTATTGAATTGTAGCTTATATAAACCATTTAGAAGTTTGACAAAGCGCCATCTATTCAATACTTCAATCTAGTTAACAGATGTTGCCATAATTGTGACTGCCAAATAATAGGCAAATAATTTAGATATAAATTATAGTAATAGATTGAGATGTAATCTTTTCTCTGTTTCAAGTTGAATCAAACTGCACACGGTATACAAATTTGATTAAAATCGATTTAGTAGTTTAGAAGTCCATCGCGAAAAAAAATCGCTACACTTTATTTATATATATATAATAAGAAGATTAATACAATTGGAATGATGGTTTGTGCGTTGAACTATCAGAGGTCTTAAGTTCAATCCTAGTCTGTGCCAGTTTTTTCACGGATACTGCCTCTTGCGAGGAATTGACAAATCCTCCAAGAGTAATTCTTGTCATAAAAAGTGCTTTCTCAAATTAAAGTTGTAGGTCTCCTCCACCTCTGATAACAATACTCGCACAAATGGTTGAGAGTTGCACGTCACTAGGTCCTAGTTCTCAATGGCACTAAGCTGTCTTATCGAAAATGCGGTAATTAGAAATTACCCTATGAACCGATCAAGAGAAGTGATATTGCGAGGGTTCAAGTTATATATCCATAACATAAACGTTAGTTAGACTCAAAGGTTCTTTCTTATTTTTGTTTATTCATTTTTATCATGTCGAAAACTTTTAAGACAATTATTAGCTTCACTGACGACTCTAAGTTCAGCCTTTTATTTTCGTTCATAAACCTGTTCTTCAAAATCAGCCTTATAAAGCTTTTTCAATACTTTGAGATCAATTGCGATGTTATTAAAATACCACAAGACTTTTGGGTTTCTTGAAGCAATATAAGACGTGTTTTTCATTTCTTGATATGGATATTATCTATAAACCTTTTAAATGTCAAAAGCTTGAGTATGGCCCCATCTCTGCCCTGAACAATATTCAAAGACAAGCATTTAACTCATGTCGCACTCTTTTAAACTTCCCAAAGGAAGTTATTGTTATCGGTCCGATTTGTCGAATTGAAAATTTTGACATTTCTCGACTTTTCAAGGTCCCTAGAGTCCAAATAAAAGATTTTTAGAGAGATGCCTGTGCATGCTTGTGTACGTATGTTCGCGAAGTTTTTTCGTAGTCCATAGCTCAAGAACCAGTAAAGATATCGACTTCAAATAAATTTTACTATACAGATAATAATGCAGAAAGATGCACAAAAGACTCTCAAGAATATTGAGTGGCTAGCTTTTACCATATCAGTTAAAAAAAAAGAGTTAAAAGCAAGAGTTATTTTGCGTTTGATGATGTAGACGAAGTCCTTGACCACCTCAAAGTTACGTCTGTCGATGGTGACGTTTTGACTAAGACGTCTGTGTTGTATGTCCTTTCTTGACGACAGCATGTACTTTGTTGTGCCCTCATAACCGTTAAGCCCATTTTTGCGGCCTCTGCTTCAATACTCACAAAAGCCCCATTGACATCACGCTGAGTTCTTTCTTCCGATTATGTCAATGTCATGAGCATATGCCAGTAATTGGACAGACTTTTAAAGATAGTGCCTCTGGTGTTGACGTGTGAGCTCTGCACTATTCTTTCAAGCACGATGAAAAAAATCACATGACAGCGCATCACCTTGTCTTAAACCTTTTTTGACATCGAAAGGTTCTATTAAGTTGTTTCCAACCTTTATGGAGCAGCGTGATTTCTCCATGGTCATACTGCACAAACGGTCTAGTTTGGCAGAGATGCCAACACTAGACATGGCTCTATACAGCTCGTCCCTGTATATGCTGTCATATGCAGCCTTGAAATCGATGAAAAGATGGTGGGTGTCGATTTGGTGTTCTTGGGTTTTTTCTCCAGCATCTGCCGTAATGTGAATTTGATCAACTGTATACTTTCCTGGTCTAAAACCACACTTGTAAAGACCTATCAGGTTGTTGACGATGGACGTTAGACGTAAACATATTAAGGCATAGAAGATTTAATAGGCGATGTTAAGTAGACTGATTAATCTATAGTTGGTGCAATTTAAAAGGTCTCCCTTTTTTCAAGATCGGGCACACAATACTGAGGTTCGTCGCCATTTTACAGTCTTCAGAAGTGGTCCTTCCATATCCTCAGCATTGACTGCGGTTCCACTATGATGTTTCCACTTTCGTCTTTGCAGCCTTCGGTTCTAGGTTTATGTACCTGTGAATTTCGTTTCACCTGTTCATACAACTTTAGAACTTCATTCCTGCTTTTATACCTCTCAACATCTTCGACCGCATGCTTCTCATGCCCTCTCTTTTTCCTTCTGAGAAGTCGGCGTTCCTCTCACCTCTTCTACTTATGAGCAGATCTCGTCCTTTAATGCAGCGCCGCTTTGCGTGCCTGTTGTTTGGCTGCTTTTGCCTGCCGACATTCCTCATCAAGCCAGGGGTTCCTTGTTGGTGGCTGTTTAAAACCCAGCACATCAGATGCGGCTTCTCTGATTGCATCTTGGCAATTTTGCCACTGGCTTTCGATACATTGTGTTGGCAGCAGAGAATTTCGAGAGAGGTTACTTGTAACTCGGTCGGAAAAGGATTTGGTGGTCTCTGGGATTGTAGCCGTTCGATGTTGTACCTTCTCCCAGCACCTCCCTGTTTTGGCTTGGGTCTGGAAATCCGAAGTGCTACCTTGGCTACAACGAGGTAGTGGTCCGAGCCGATGTTAGCTCCTCGGAAAGTTCGTACATCCATGATGCTGGAAGCGTGTCTGGCGTCGTTCGCAATATGGTCAATCTGATTGATGGTAGATTAATCTGGAAAAGTCCAAGTTCCTTTGTGGATGTTGAGGTGGGGAAAACGCGTACTGGCTACCATGACGTTTCGCACCGCAGCAAAATCTATGAGCCTGAATCCGTTGTAGGAAGTGTTGTCGTGCAGGCTGTTCTTCCCAATTATTCCACCAAAGATTTCTTCCTTTGACTTCAAATTATTTTTGTTCAACCAAACTGTATTAGTTTATATTAAAAATAAAAACTTTTAAAAAATACTACTAAAATTGGTAAAAATTGGTGTTCGACAAAAAACCTCGTTTAGAAAAATTTATTTTGAAATCAAACCATTTAATTGAATGCAAAATGTTGTTGGTAATTTTTGAATTTTTAAGAACAATTCAACTGACAACTTTTGTACCACACGAATGTGGATGGTTTTATCACACTCTGTCTTGCACTGTAATCGCAATATTCGGTTAACCGAAACTAAATGCGAAAAAAACATTTTCTTTTAAACACCCTCTTCTTTTCATAATTCTTGAACTTTGCATTCGCAAAAATGCGGTACCAAAAACCCCTTGAGGACATTGTTTTTTTGTTTTTTTATAAGTTCACATAAAGTTTGCAAACACTGCTTACTAAATTTAAATGTCCAAGCCTATTTCATTGCCACAGTTAAGAACAATCATAAATAAATAAATAATAAATAAACACAAAATTTAATAAACAGACTTTAATATTACTTATGCTTGTGTACAATATATAGCTTCAAAAAAGACTGTTCGGCTGTCAAGTTAAGAAAGTTATTGCTGTCGATTACTTGTCCTTATGTAGCCTTAGGGTAAAACAAACAATACAAACAAAAAACTCAGTCAATTTTTCAAAATTTCAAAGACGTGAATTGAATATACATCTGCTGAATACTTTACCTCATTTGGTGTTATTTTTTATAAGATTAAAAAGTAAGAACAAAATCTTGAGAAAAAGTTCGTTACCTCCAGCATAAGCTGTTTTCAGATATACCTTCATCATTTTGATATAAAAATTTAAAGTTAACACAATATTATTATGTACCTAGCAACATATCAAAGGAACGAACCTCTCTGATGCACCAACCAACTTTAGAGCTTACGGGCTCTAGCACTGGTGCTGGCGCTGCGGCAAAAGAATCCCATTTGAATAAATAAGCACTTATGGGCCTCAATTTTGTTACGCTTCTTGAGGCCAGGCTCATTACAAGCGTAAATATTTCACACCACACCAGCAGTGTCATTTTTTGTTAGATTGTCTTTTCTTTTTATTTTCCTTACCTATGTGTACCTATATTATGTCGTACAGTGTACAGTACACTGTCGTTCCGTTAATTTTGTCGTATGAATATGGAAATGAGCCTAATGAGCCACATCCTGTTTTGTTTCACGTTATACAATGTATACTTACGAAATAATTTATTCATATTACTTCTGAGTCCTTTCCACAGATTCTCAATTTTCAACACGCCTCCTCTCAGCCTTTATTGAACGTTTTGCAAGCAGAGGTTTGTATAAGCACATACTCGGATACTCCTTTGTATATGTATGTATATTTAAGAGTACTTGAACACACGGTTCGATGAAGTCTTATTCTTTAGTTCTTCCTCGAATACTCGAATCAAAGTCGGAGTGAGTTGGGGCTCTGTACCTATACGGATGTTCATTTATTTATGTTAGCACACTTTATATAGGCAGCTCCAAAAGACTGGAAAAAACATCTCTGGGGCTTGTTTTTCAACTTGCTGAGATGCTGAATAAATTAGTTGGGCGATGAGGGTGAAGTCAAAATGATGACAACAATGATGATGGCAAGAGGTGCCAGCACCCACGCCCAACCAGCTTCCGCTTACCACCATCAGCCATCCCACGGAATCTTGGCGCATATATCCATCCTTAAAGTTGCACGAGAGCAGGCGAGAGGAGCTTCTGACAAATTATGACTTCACCATATATAGCCAGTGATTTGCTTACTAGTTCATGTCTGGCTGCTTGGCTGGCACACTACTACTAACTGGATCTACCAAAGTTCCTTCCGTTTTGAAAACTTTGGGGATGGAGGAAGAGGGACATCAGGGGCGGTGGCGGTTAGGGCGAATAATAATTGAAGAATTTCAAGTAATAGCTTATAGCAGTTGTGAGTCGTCGGGTGCAGATGGGGGCAGGAGAGCTTAAAGTTTTTGTTGTGATGATGATGCGAGGTAAATTGCTTGAAAACTTCAGCATACCCACCTTGCCTTCCAAAGACCGCAAAACCACTAAATTAGGATTCAATTTTATACTGTTTCTTATTAAAACGTTGTTTTAAGAGCGTTGTATAGCTTTTTGTCTTATATTCGGGGGTTTAAAGGGGTTTTCTGACGCCGGCGTCGTCGTCGTCGTCAGTCGGTTGGTAGCGCTTCTGGAAATATTTCCAAATGTGAGGATGACACGCCTGAAGGCATGTTACTGATGCTTGAGTGACGAATGAATATATTATTATTGAAATGTGGTAAGTTAAAGTGATGCGAGAAGTTGTGGATGGTTTAAATTTATATGAATAATAAAGCAGTGGTTTTAAAGGGGAGGGGGTATTGTTGTGGGAGTGGGGGTTGATTAATTTGCTAAACTCTCTATTGTGTGCAAATTAATTTTATATTTGTAGGGAAAAACCACAGATTTTGTAGTATTTAAAATATTTTAATAAAATTAAAGCAAAGTCAATATTTACATTTTCTATGCAACTTGAAAGTCATGTTGATATATGTTATGTTGAAAAGAGAAATAAATTTGGCCATAATATAACAAATATTTTAAAAACAGCAGGTAAGTTATTACTTTATTTTTATTCAATATTTTCATCTCTCTATATATATTTTTAAAAATGAGTTGCTGTCCGTAAGTCTCACTCAAACTCGAGAATAACTGGACCGATTTGACTGGTTTTGGTCTCGAATTATCTGTGGAAGTTCAGAGAAGGTTTAAAAGGTGAATAAATATGTAAAAACTCGGAACATGCATTAAACCATGAAGTTGAAAAAAAGCAGTTCGTACAAATGCTCCACAATTAAAACAACAATAAACAATTGCGTAGTACATTTTGATAGAGGTTGTGACCATGAGATCTGGTTTAAGTTATTTCCTTGATGCTCGTAGATTAACCGGAGAAGCGGTATTAGTTTCATTGCTTTTGTTGAGGATCAGATCTCGAAATGATGTAGCTCTAGCGATTGCTTCATCTGGAATAGAAAATCGCAAAAAAATAGTGCAATGGCCAAGAGCCTACAGGCATGAAAATTGATTTTTTGGTATGAATGCATAAGGCCCATCAGCTCACTGGGGGCACTGGACAGAACGTTGAAAGATCTTCGTGAAAACCAAAATATTTTTGGTGTGACCAACATTTTGTTGCCAGGTGATTTCGTCAGTAGCTATTTAACAATAATACAACAAAAAAAATGGTAGAAAGAAAGTATGCCTGATAAGTAGAATCTCAGCATAGTTTGCCCAATGCATAAGAAAGGGAACCCTCTAAATTGCGTCAACTAGTCTCCTTAACATTGCATATAAGATCCTTTCTGCCGTATTATGTGAACGTCTGAAGTCGTTTGTCAACAATCTGATAGGTCTTTATCAGTATGGCTTCAGACCAGGAAAATTCACTATCGACCCAATATTCACCCTACGGAAGATCTTGGAAAAAACCCAGAAACTTCAAAAAGATACCCACCATCTCTTTATCGATTTTAAAGCCGCGTATGACACCATCCATAGCGAAGAGCTCTACAGAGCAATGTCTAGTTTTGGCATCCCTGTCAAGCGAAGAGAAGCGAAGAAGATGGGTTTAGTGGTCAATGGGGGCAGGACCAAGTATATGTTGTTATCAAAAAAGAACATTAAACAACGACGACGTCTCGGACAAAACGTCATCATGGACACGGACAGCTATAACTTTGGGGGTGTTGAGAACTTTGTCTACCTAGGCACCGCTATAAACTCAGGCAAAGACACCAACGCTGAAATTAAGTGAAGAAAAAGTTTGAAATCGCTACTTCTTTGGACTTAGAAGGCAATTGAGTAAAGTTAAGTCCTCTCAAGAGCATCTTAAATCTAAAGACACTCGTCATCCCGGTTCTCATTTATGGCGCTGAGGCCTGGACCCTGTCAAAGAAAGATGAGATCGTGATCTTCGGGTGATTTTTGGTCCCGTATTCATAGGTAGAAAAATCATAGTGGAAACGCTGTCAATGCTGAGGATATGGAAGAAATACTTCTCTGCAGACTGTATAACGGCGACGAAGAACTGAATTCCGCTGTCAGGCAGGATGATCCATTCAATATAGACGAAAGCCAAAAATCCCGTCGACGAAGTAAAGATTGCCATATCTAAGTTAAAGTCTAATAAAGCCGCTTAAGCGAATGGCTTGAATGCCGAGCTCTTTAAAGCAGCTAGAGATAAGTTGGTTAGGAGCATGCACCAACTTATCTGTAAGATATGGACGGAAGAAAGCATGCCCGATGAATGGAACCTCACTATTGTTTGCCCGATCCTGAAAAAAGGAGACTTCTAAGCTGCACCAACTAAAACACATCGTCAACAACCTGATAGGTCCTTATCAGTGTGGTTTTAGACCAGGAAAGTCCACAGTTGATCAAATATTCATATTATGGCAGATCCAGGTAAAAAACCAAGAACACCGAATCGATACCCACCATCTTTTCATCGATTTCAAGGCCGCATATTACAGCATCTACAGGGACGAGCTGTATAGAGCCATGTCTAGTTTTGGCATCCCTGCCAAACTTATCCGGTTCTGCAGGATGACCATGGAGAATTCCCGCTGCTCCATAAAGGTTGGAAACAACTTAACAGAATCTTTCGATGTCAAAAAAGGTTTAAGACAAGGTTATGCGCTGGCATGTGATTCTTTTAACATCGTGCTTGCAAGAATAGTGCAGAGCTTACACGTCAACACTAGAGGCACTATCTTTCAAAAGTCCGTCCAATTACTGGCATATGCTGATGACATTGACATAATCGGAAGAACTTAGCGTGAAGTCAATGGGGCTATTGTGAGTATTGAGACAGAGGTGGCAAAAATGGGTTTAACGGTTAATTAGGGCAAAACAAAGAACATGCTGTCGTCTTGAAAGGACATAACACCGACGTCTTGGTCAAAACGTCACAATCGACAGACGTAACTTTGAGGTAGTCAAGGACATTGTCTGCCTAGGCTCCGCTGTAAACGCAGAAAACAACACCAGCGCTGAGATCAAACGCATAATAGCTCTTGCTAACCGCTATTTCTTTGGACTTAGAAAGCAATTGAGTGGTAATGTCCTCTCTCGAGGGACCAAAGGTTGCTATATAAGACCCTCATCATCCCCGTCCTGCTATACGGTCCAGAAGCATGGACCATGACAAAAGCGAATGAAAGCACCTTGGATCGGTTCGAGAGAAAAGTTCTTCGTGTGATCTACGGTCCCGTGGGGTGTGGCAAGCTGTACGGGCTGTACAGCGACGTACACTTAGCCAGAAGGGTAACAGTTCAACGACTAAGATGGCTGGGTCACGTAGAGCGCATGGAAACCAATGCTCCGGCCTGGAAAGTCTTCGAATCCGCACCCACAGGACAGCGCAGTAGAGGAAGACCGCGGATCAGGTGGCGCACAAGTGTAAAATGACCTCACCCAACTTGGAGCGCGAAACTGGAGACATCTAGCTAGAGGCCGAGTTAGATGGAGAAGTTTGTTGGGTGAGGCCCTAGTTCGCACAAGACTGTAGCGCCACCTTAAGTAGATGGTGAATTGAGGAGAAGATATAACGGCGAACTATGTGGGCTGTACAGTGACACTGACCTAGTTAACAGAATCAAAGTCAAACGGTTTAGATGGCTAGGTCATGTAAATCTAATGGACAGCAACGCTCCAGCCCAGAAGGTCTTCGAATCCAATTACGAGGAACGGCGCGGCGCAGTAGAGGAAGACCGCGACCCAGGCGGTCAAAACATGTGGGTAAAGACTTCAACGTAATTAGCGGCCGAATCTGGAGACAGCTTGCTAGAGACCTAGCGGGCTGGAGACTAATGTTGGTTGAGGCCCAGGTTCGCCCCGGACTGTAGCGCCACCTTAAGTAAGTAAGTGATTTAGTCGTTGAAAGTTTGCGAAATCAATTTAAAGTTTCACTGTCTCGTGAAAAAATTACCAAAATAACGAAACAATTAATTTTTTAATATAAACTTTGGCTTAGCGTCAAAGATCGTGGAATTCAACACCACTAAACCACTTTTTGCGAGATAATACGAAGTCACTTGTCTACGCAGATAAAGCCAAGAGAATTGACGCCTTAAAAGAGAATTATCGAAGCGTTATTGCTGAAATATTATAAAGCTAGATTTGTGGGCATATCATTTAATGATGTTTCTTCTTGAAAACTCCACGTCTTAAAAAATACACTTTTGATATCTTAAAGAATCTCTGTAAATTTTTTTTTAAACTTAATTTGTTGAAACCTTACTTTTTACATATTCACGTGTGTGATATTTTCAAAATCAAATAATCGTTGGTTCTGAAGTTTTCTTTTTTTGTAATACGAGTATACAAATGTCTTACCACACTTCCTTCTTGGTTTCAAATTTTACTTACACCTCATTATAGTTTTTGTTGAAAATGTATTTTTGGTTGTTTTCTGTTTTCAAGAAGTTTCTAACTTTTTTTGTGGTAAAATTACACTTTGAAACTATAAAAGTTTTGTTCTTTTTTTTAAAGGAGAAGAACAACAATAAACAAGACAGAGCCCTCAATCTCCTTGTCTAGAGACAATTTTTGGTAAGAAAATATGAAAAATTGCAATTCTCTTTGCTCTGATGCTTGTGGTATTGATAAAGCGTACGCCGTACACTGCTGTAGTAGATGGTATAGCTTTTGTGTAAGGTAAGAACTAAAAAGTAAGAAAGAACATTTTTTTTTCCTCTAACTCAAAAACTTGACTATCTGGAGACGCTTATGAAAAATGATTGCCTTCAAGAAAAAAAAATTATAAAAAGAACAAAATAAAACAACGAAACTTTTAAATGGCAAGCGAACGAAGAGTAAAGTTTAGTATTTTTTAAAGTGTACCTAAGATACCCAAGGACGACACTACGACGAAGTCATATACAACGATATACTATACCTAAGTTGCAACAATTTATTAGATCTTAAGAGGGTTTTTTCTTTTTGAACACGAAAAGTTCATATGTGAAGATGTGAAGGAGTATAATACAACCAATTTTCCCAAACATAACATTGAATAATAATAATTTTGGTATGGAGGTGAAAATTATTAATGACTTTTGAACTGAGAAAGTGCGATATGAAGTCTTTATTTAGGAACTCAAGAATAAAGTGCACTACTTGATCGAGATATGAATTGACATAAATTTATTATCTTAATGCTTGCTCTGATTTAAAAATGAGGTTAATGAGGTCTTACAAATTATTGAATAATTTTATGTTTGAATTTTTTTGCTTTTTTGGTACACTGTGGCGTATGAGGATTTTTTTTTGTTAACGTTTTGGACATTTTTTAAAGAGTTTGTCGTAATTTGAGGTTGAATTTTAATAAAGACATGTACGGAAAACCGCATATTTTTCATTGCAATGTCATCTCCAACACTTTTGGATATATGTGTAATAGTTTGGCAACTTGGAAATAAATTGTCTGATATCGGTTTGCTGTTTAAATGTATGTCAAAGTTTTAAGGTTCAGACAACAAAAAAACAGGTCTGCTATAAAATGTCATTTACAATTTTTTCAGCTCTTATATTATTTATTCTTTGTTTCTTACACGTCAGAAAATTGTCCAAAATAACTAAAGTTCAGTTTGAAATTATTATGACAGTGTGAATGCAATCGAAATGTTTTAAAAAATAAAAAAGTAAACCATTGGTTTGGTTATTTAAAATTTAATAAACTTGACATGATATTTCTAAAGAAACTTTCGAATTGAATTTTTTTTAAACAGAATGTAATAAATTGTTATGGAATAAGTTGACATCTTTTAAGGGTGAGTAAAAATAGAAAACCAAACATAAATTCTTGATTCAAATTTGTGTTGCAAGTTTTTTTTTTAATCAAATAAAAAACCCACACAAAATTAATAGTTTTTCAAACACAAATTCCACTCTTAATAATTGTATACCTACACTTTTGAGCTGTAATCTTTTGGCGTTCCACAAGCAAAAAAAATTACCAAAAATTCATGGACAAATGTTGAATATTTTCAGTCACAGTTTGCAGCTTAAAGTTTTGCAAAAAAGTTTTCTGAACGCAATAATTTTCAAAGAGGTTATCAAAATTGGTGAACGTGATCCTATTATTTAACACCTAGCTTGAGCCTAGTGAAAGATAAGTTAATGCTTTACAACCGATTGAGGACCCAAAGCGACAGTAAGACGGTCAACGTTATGGTTCAAAGCCTTTCTGAAAATATGTTGAATGTAAAAATGTTCTCTGTCAACGTTCAAAGTCTCAATGCATTATAAGTTGTATATCAAAAGAATAACAGCCTTGTGTTAAGTTTTTGAATTTTTTGTTCAAAAAGCAGATTCTGAACGGATAATTTGAGAAAGCATTTTTCATGACCCTACTCTTGGATGATTTGTCATTTTTAAGTTATACAAAATTCTCATTTGACTTAAAGCTTCATTCTTTCCATAGTTAGTTCTATGGAGGTCAATATGTATAACCTCAAATGTACGCAGGTGATAAGTTCCGCATGGGTAGTTCAAATGTACACAAAAAAGCAAATAAGGTTTATGACTTTTGCCATTAATGAGTTGATGAAGAAATTTCAAGTCATTATTAACACGAGTTTGATTGAGAGTTTGCATTTCAAGAAGCTGAATATAATGTTTATATAGGAGGCAGATCATCCCAAGGAACACCCTTTAGGGCAAAGCGAATAAAATTATGTTGAATTTATTCAATACGTTTTCTATGACTTTCGTCTATACCTGAGAAGCATTTTTAAGTCGATAACGAACATAGCAATTGTACAAAGAAAGAGTAACATGGAGATCATTGAACTCCTTTGCCCAGCGTTTTATAAAACCAAGCATAGAACTTGCCTTATTGACAATAAAAATAATGTGATGTGTAGATTCTAACTTGGAATAGAAGTGAACACCTAAATCTTTAATTGTGAAGACGTTACAGAGTTTTTGCTGTGATGTACAATACTAAAATACACTACCGATTCGTTTTTAAGTAAAAGTTAACGTCTATTTTTGTCACACCAAAATGTGAAACTATCAATGTCGGCTTCTAAAAGGATACGATCTTGGGTGAACTCTATTATCTTAAAAATCTTCATGTCGTCAGCAAAAATGACACCTTCACTTGAGCGTAGACATGACGATACATCGTTAATAGACAGGATGAATAGAAAAAGGCCAAGATGGCTTCATTGGGAAACACCAGATTGAGCAACAAAAGGTTCACAATGACAATTTATATATTTTTCCTTTTAGGATCTGTTTTCAAGGTATGATTTAATCTAAGCTAACAAAAATGATAAAAACCAAGAGCTTAAAGTTTAAAAAAGATAATTCCGTTTCTAATTTGGTCTAAAGCCTTAGAAAAGTCAGTGTATACACAGTCAACTTCATAACCTTGTTCTAAAGCGTTTAACGGTTGATCTTTTTGTCACAAGACCATGAAATTTTTACTAAAAAATGCTAAACTTAACAAACAACTTGTTCAAACAATTTAGGAATGCAAGAGAGCTTTGCAATGGACATGTAGTTTAATACATACGAATTGAAAGTTTGATATGAACGTTATATGTTTAAAATATTGTTTATTTTCGTGTTTTGTCAAAAAAAAAGTTGTGAGTTGAATTATTCTTAAACATTTAAAAATTACCAACAATATTTAGCATCCAATGAAAAAGTATTATTTCAAAATCTATTTTTGTTAATGAGATTTTTTTCGGAATCCAATACCAATTTTTTAACTTCCCAAAGGAAGTTATTGTAATGGGTCCAATTTGTCAAATTGAAAATTTTGACATTTCTCGACGTTTCAAGGTACCTAGATTCGAAATATAAGATTTTTAGAAAGATGTCTGTGCGTGCGTGTGTACGTACGTTCGTACGTCCGTACGTCCGCACGTCCGTACGTCTGTACGTCCGTACGTTCGCGACGTTTTTTCGTCGTCGTAGCTCAAGAACCAGAAGAAATATCGACTTCAAATAAATTTTGTTATACAGTTAATAAAGCAGAAAGATGCAGAAAGGGCTCTCAAGAAAATTGCGTTTGTGGTTTTTTTACCATAGCAGTTTAAAAAAAAGGTGAACATTTTGGTTAACCCTAAATATCTTACGAACCAAAAACGCTAGAGACTTGAATTAAATTTTATATAATAAACTGTAACGTGATCTCAAGGAAATGTATTTTTTGAAAAAAATCAATATAACGGTTTTTTTTCTAAATCAAAAAAACTGAAAAAAAATGTGTCACCTCCTAAATTTAACGACTAACATATGATGACATCTCCAAAACAATTTTGAGCAACGGAGAATAATGTTTTTGAAATCTGGTAAAATTTTGAGAAAAATCGAATTGACCGTTTTTTTTTATAAAAAATAAAAATCTAAAAAAAACATTACTCAAAGTTCGTAAAAATTAAATATCGATTCAAATATCTTTTCAAAAACTTGAAATTTGGGCTTCAATTTTATTTTATCTTATGAGAAATATTGTTTTCAACATTCAGAAAAATGTTGAGAAAAATCGAATTGACAGTTTTTATACAAAAAATAAAAACATAAAAAAATTAATAAAAGTTGGTAAAAATTGATTTTCGACTCAAATATCTTTTCAAAAATTGTAGGTATTCAAACTAATTTTATCTTATAAGAAATATTGTTTTCAACATTCAGTTAAATTTTGAAAAAAATCGAATTGACAGTTTTTGTACAAAAAATTAAAACCGAAAAAAAATTAACAATAGTTGGTAAAAAATGATTTTCGACTAAAATATCTTTTAAAAACATTGAGGACAAATTTTGAGAAAAATCGAATTGACAATTTTTTTATAAAAAATAAAAACCTAAAAAAAATGTATAAAAGTTGGTAAACATTTATTTTCGACTCAAATATCTCTTCAAAAAATTTAAATATGGGCTTCAAACCAATTTCATCTTATAAGCAATATTTTTTTGAACATTTGGTAAAAAATTGGAATCGACAATTTTTTACAAAAAATAAAACTCTAAAAAAACAATATCTTGTTAAAAATTTACATTCGGCTCAAATAGCTTTTCAAAAATTAAAAATATTGGCTTCAAACTTATTTTATTTCACAGAAAATATTGTTTTCGATATTCAGTAATTTTTATATAAAAATCCAGCTGTCCGTTTTTTCATAAAAAATAAAATCTACAAAAAATAGTACGCAAATTTGGTAAAAATTGATACGAGTACATATAGATAAACTTTTAAGCAAAACAAATCGACAGACGGGATGGGAAGTTATCAGTGTGGGTCGCATCTCAGCCTCTTTTTTTTATAAAAAAACGGACTATTGGATTTTTATTAAAAAAAAAGTCGAAAGCAATATTTTCTGTAAGATAAAATTAATTTGAAGTGAATATCTCAAACTTGTGAAAAGATATTTGAGCCGAAAATATAAGTTTAATAAGTTTATGTGTTGTTTTTCTTAGGTTTTTTTTGTAAGAAATATGTCAATTCGGGTTTTCTCAAAACTGTACCGAATGTTGAAAAAAATATTTCTTATAAGACAAAATTAGTTTCCCTCGGAATTCCATTGCTTAAAATTAAATTTAAAAAACATCGCGGTTTTTAAAGCTCCCCCAGCTGTTCAGTTGGTTGCAAATTTATTTTTTGTAAGTAAGTATAAATATTAATTACAAAATTATAATTTGTCTGTCAGAACCATTTTTGAAATAATCGACTCTTAGGCGGTTTAACTCCCTATTTCAATTTTCAGAAAATTTTTACTTTTCATGCACTTTTTCTTTGGAAACGCAGACTAATGTTTTTATTATCGCCATTACTGGTTTCCTTTCATGACCAAAATTAGTTCTCAGTCCTTTAAGAACATAATTGTTCATTGTATAAAATTATTCTTAAATAAAAGTAATTTTTTTCACCCTCAAAACAACTGTCAACTGCTTTCATTTGAATTACTTAATTACACAACCCATTATAAGCGACATTTTGATTTTGAAAAAAAAAAAAAACAAAACGTACATAATTTTTTCTCCGAATTCTTTACTTAAGATATTTTCAACATTTAAAAATTTAAAAAATGATACTCCAATGTTGCGTTCATGACACTCAAAGTATTGTTGAACTTTCATCCAGTTCACTTAATATTGTGCATTGTGTTAAAGTGTCAAAGTGGCATACACTGTTGGCTGATTGCAATAAAAACAACTTTTGTAATGTACACGAATATACTTTACCAACAGTGTCAGTGCATAATATAATGATGCTTTCTTTGTCATATTATTATTTGTATTTTTAAATAATTATTTTTTAAAATAATATACATACATATTTTTTATTTTCAAAAAAGTACAAAAAAGAAACAATAACAAAATCAATTTCTACAACATGCGTCGGTAAGTATGGTACAACAAAAACAAAAGAAAAACAACGTCCGCCACCCTCACTCTCCACATTAAATATTCCATCATCAGTCTCTGTAATATAATTATTAATACAAATTTAAATTAAATTAAATTCTATAGAAATAAAAATATTCGAAAATCATATTCCATTTGTTTACACTCTGGGAACTATCATAAGTATAAATGTGTTTTTTAAATCAAAATTTTATTGAAACGATTTTTTTTTTTAAGTTTTTTTTTTTAATTGGAAAACTTCTATGTCACATTATGAGTGTCATCATCGTCACAACATTGCTTTAATTGTTGATTAGTTTGACACATAACATTTGCATTATAGTATTGAAAAATTGTAAGTTTTCGGAATCAAACGAACGGAGAATATTTCAGTGAAAAGAATTCATATTTCAAACACTTTTCCGTCCTTATAGAAATTCTCACTTTGAAAACTTTACAAACAAATAAAATAACTTAAATATTGAAAATTGTGATTGTCCTTTAACAATAGAAATTAGGAAATACAAAAAAAGACATTTCCATATGATTCCTATCCTATTCAAATGTCCTAGGGTGTTTTATGTTAAACAGTCAATTGCTGTTAAAACATTATTAAATATTCCCTTTTTGTTATTATAGAGAATGGAAATATTGTCCGATGACAAAGGACGCACAGTCGCACAATCAACTCTTCCTCTTAATTCTGCTTGCTGGTGTGATGGGCTATTGTCCTCATGGCTTGAACTATTTTGTTCTGTCATCATTGGCTTGATGGGCGTCATATACTAGTGCTACACTATACTACTTTGTTGTGCCATCCAACTTGATGCCTCATTGTAATTCTGTCAACCTTCAATGTTGCCTCCTCACAGCATCAATCATTGGAATCCAGGACGAATGTGCAAAGAGATTTCTTTGCACATTCGTTCTTTCGGTCGTTCGTTCATCAGAATCACAATATTGTTCGTCTATGATGGACCACCACTACCGTACCGACGACAAACCATCCGACCATATATTCTATATATAGTAAGAGTCAAGTCGAGTTAAGTTGAGTTGAGTTGAGTCCGTTTGTTGTTCTAGGATTTTGACGAAAAGGTCGTTCATTCGTTCGTTCGTTCGTAGATTCGTTGTATTCAGTTTAAAGGAACTGCTTTTTAATTGCATTAAAGGAATGTGTCGGGAATTCGCTACGAAGCGATGCGATGCGGTGCGACGCTGCGTTGAGCATGAATAATGTTTGTTAGGCCATCATCCATTCAGGAAAAATGATCCTTCTTGTCTATATGCCCGGTATTTTGTGGGAGAGGAGAGATAGGAAGCCTTGTTCGTTTGTTGGTTCCCCAGAAAGCATCACCTATACGAGTACTGTTTAAAGTTCTGGTTGTTTGTCTGAAAAGGCAGCTGAAATTTATATCCAAGAGACGACAACACTTGATGGATATATTTATGGGAGTGCTTCGCATACAACGCGCAATCATCGTAAAATCCGAGACAAGACGACCTACATCAAGTCGAGCATACCAATAACTAACGGTTATTCTACTCGCCCGCTTTCTACCATATCCACTGACTTATAGCCATTTTTTTTCCATTTACAATTTCATTTAAATCTCTGTCTTTCGTTCTTTCTCTTTGGCTTTAAATGTAAAGTTATATGACGGACAGACATATTGGTTCCAAAATGGTAACTTTATCGCCAAACCTTCCCTTTCCGAATTGAGGCTTAAATGTGAATTTTTATGACTCTATTTTTTGCTTACCTCATTTGTTTAGTCTCGAAAAAAATAACTTTGCCTTTACACACAAAATTTCAAAGAGAATATATTCATATAGACTAAAAGTAAGAAAGCCTTGAAATATTTAGAATTCAAATTTGTCAAAGTTATTTAACTTATTGGTCTATTGATTAATTTACTGGAAAAAGTAAAAATATATTTTTTTAACGGAGGTATATTTATAGAAGTTTCATATGAATTTATTCATCCATTTTGATATAAGCCTTGAAGAAGTGAGTACAGTGAGTTAATGCCATTCAAAACCAATTTGGAATTGCTTAGTTTAATTTTTTTATGGAAATAAATTTTCTCTCTTACGTGACCTCGATGATAACTCATTTATTATGGGGCTTGAGTTTTTAGTTTTTTATGAAATGAAAGGTAAAACAAGGATCTTTTTTGCTCATAAAAAAATACTTTGTTTTATTTTTATACTGAAACAAGATTTCTAGGTAGATACACATGTCAGGGTATCAAGGGTATATTCTGGCAAACGATAGAAGGAGGTTTATAGGGGTTGTAAAATATCTGCAATTCCGAAAATATTGGAACTTTTAGTCAGAGATCATTTGTATTTTAATATTAAAGAATTAATTTGTGATGAACAACATGGATTTACTCCTGGAAGGCCAACTGCTACTTATCTAATGCTATATTATAAATTTATTACCGATACTTTTGAGTCAACATTCTAAGTTGAGACGATATTTACGGATTTTACCAAGGATAGTTTTTGTCACCAAATTTTAATATATAAAACTAAATCTATTGGCATTCAAGGTATGCTCCTTAAATGATTATGCTGATATCTATTAGATAGAACACAATGTGTTAAGCTCGGAAGTAATTTTTTAGGAATATAAGAGTTCTTTCTGGTGTGCCACAAGGAAGTGATCTTGGGCCACTTTTGTTTAATATTTTAATTAATGAAATTCCTTTTTTATTAATAAATGCATCTTGTTTAATTTATGCTGACAATATAAAATTATTCATGTTAGTAAAAAGTTCAGCAGATTGTATCAATCTTCGAACTGAATCAACTGTTTTAGCCAACTGTTGTCAAACTAATAAACTTCGACTTAATATAAAAAAACGTTTCGTTTTTTCTCCTTATGGAGGACACCCACAAACATGTCTGTTATGTATTTAAACTCAGGGAGTCGAGGGGAAGCGCTGCTACTACGTTTTGGAATTACTAAGCCTAGTTGCTAAATACTTTAAAATCAACGGGTTTCCTTTGAGGTACAGTTATGTTTGGTTTAGCTTTAAAATAAGGCCACAGCTATTTGATTTTTAAACGCAATTTTAATTTAATTGATAAAACTAATTTGGAATGTTGAAAATAAACGTGTTTCGTAAAGGATTAGGGCCCTAGCAAAATCATTAATTTAAGTTGAAAAAAAGTGGTAAAGTAAAAGATCTTTGTGGAACTTCACGATTCAAATGTAATTTATCTAAAACTCAGTTTGCAGCAACTATTCCTTTTTTTATATAATAAAAGCTCACTCAAGGCGATATTACTGCCCTTATTATGTGAAGAAACAGTGTGAGCACAAGGAATCGCGTAATACTGCTAAAGAACGAATCTTTGTACTAAACAGTACGACCGAAGTTGGGCTATACTATAGGGTATAGGGTATAAGCATTCCTAGAAGCGCGAGTATTACGATTGAACTTTTTAAGGGAAGAAATGCAGCTGGCAATTTCTCAAGACCATAAACCGTTAAAATAACGATAAAAGAGAGTAAGACAAGAAACTTTACGACGATGTTCGAGTGATGTAAATCATCTTATGATGGTATTATCCCCAATCAACCTAATTGCTCTACGTTCAGTATTATCCAAGAGGCTTATATAAATTGTAGGAGAACCAGCCTAAATATGGGAGTTATAAACCTTTTAGATAACAGCTAGATCAAAGGTTAGGTTAGTTTAGGTTAGGTTAGGTTATAGTGGCTGTCCAAGATGGAAACGGACACACTTAGGCCAGTTTAATGGCCCATTGTGATACCACATGAATCTTGAGGCTTCCTCCTAAGCTCAATGGAACCAGCTTGAGTCCCTTACGAAACGTGAGAGGCTGATTATACCGATATGATTTAGATCGCTTAGATCGTTAAAGAAGAATTCTCTTAGGTAATTTTTGCGTTTTCGAGCTAGAGCAGGGCATGTGCAGAGAAGATGAAGAACCGTTTCTTCCTCTTCCTCGTCCATACAGCTTCGGCAAAAGTCATTTAAGAATACGCCTAGTCTCGTGGAGTGCTTTCCTATTAGACAGTGTCCGGTTATGACAACTATTATCGAGCTTATATGCGATCTGCTTAGAGAAAGCAAGCACCTTGAACGTTTTAAATCCAGTGTTTTCCAAATGTTTTTTGTGGCTTGACAAGTGGTGATGTTGTTCCACCTGGTGCCTGCCCTTCTCACAGCGTCTTGCATTAGCAGAAGTTTACAAGTAGCGATTGGTATGCCAGTACTTGCCAAACGTGGTAGCAGAGGCTGTACTGTACTGTTCCTGGCGAGTTCATCTGCTTTACAGTTACCTGGAATGTCTCTATGGCCCGGCACCCAGCAAAGGTGAATATTAAACTGTTGCGCCATCTCCATTAGAGATGATCGACAGTTATGGACTGTTATAGAGTTTGTAGATACAGAGTCCAGAGATTTGATAGCGGCCTGCCTGTCAAACAAAATACGGATATCAGATGTTGATATCACGTTTTCCTTGAGCCAAGACAAGACTTCTTTTATCGCCAAAAGTTCCGCCTCGGACACGCTACAATGATTGGGAAGGCGGAATGAAAGACTTAATTTCAGTCGTTCAGAGTAAACACCTCCACCAACCCCTTTTTTGGTTTTTGACCCATCTGTGGAAAAATGGATTGCTTCATACTCCAAGAATGTCCTATCCTCCCAAAAAGATCTGGTAGGTATAGAAATCTGGAAGTTTCTTTCGAATTGTAGTTGGGGGATGGTGTAGTCTGTGTGCTTTGGAATTGATTCTAATTACCTTAGAATTACGGAGTGTTGTTGTTAGTCCACTGCGACGAAGCATTGAGGCGAATAGCAGAGCTTGCAGCTATTTGTTTGCTTAATATGCCAAGAGGTGTTAGGCAGAGTAAGGTATACAGTGCGGCAGATGGGGTCGTACGGAGCGTTCCGCTTATACATAGGCAAGCTGAGCGTTGGACTTTATTTAACTTATCCCTGTTTACACCTTTCTCTAAAGCAGTCCACCATACTGCCACACCGTACGTTAAAATCGGTCTGATTACTGATGTGTTTAGCCAATGCGTGATTCTGGGTTGTAAACCCCATTTATTAATAATAGCTTTTTTGCAAGAAAAGAGAGCTACAGTAGTTTTTTTGACTCTTTCCTGTACGTTGAGTTTCCAATTTAGTTTTTTGTCTAAGACAAGACCCAGGTATTTAGCTTCGTCTGAGAATATTCTCCCTCCGCATCCAGACTAGTTAGGATTTCATTCACCACTAGGTTCCAGAGGAGAGGGGATAGAGCACAACCATCAAAGGGGGAGATAAACTTCTTGCATTGAGTTAAAAAACCCAAACATCTTGCGAAATTTTTGGTGAAATCCCGTATGTGATCGTAAGACACATACCGAGAATATCAAGATGTTTAGTCTCCTCGATGCAAGTGCCTTTCATGGATAGTGGTAAGGGGGTATATCTCGCTTTAACGGTACAAGACAGCATTGGGTTTTCGAAGCATTCAATTTCAAGCGGTTTTTATACCCCATTGTACAATGCTGTTTAGTCCGGAGTTCGATGAGCTTATCATATTTTGTCGTTGCAGTTTCTTATCCGTAGAAGAGGTATGTAAATCTGAAAACGAATGTGAAAAGCTAAGGCTACTATCGTCAGCGAAGCAATGTATTGGATTAGAAGTTGCAGACAGGAGATCATTCATAAAATTGAGAAAGAGTGTTGGAGATAGGACAGATCCCTGAGGCGCACCAGCATTTATTTTTTGGTTTTCAGACTTGAACCCATCTAATACTACTTGTATTGAACGATCCCAATGGTAATTACCAATTCATGGAATTAGGGACTCTCCCTGTAATATACGACATGGTCAACGTCAAGGATTTTAAAAAATAGTTTCGTAATTATTTTAAACGAGGACAAATCTACGCACATAATATCAGACTTAAATCTTTCGTATAATGTTAGTTTTTCTGTCTAATTTTTAGGAACGCAAACATTTTCTAAGGTTCTTTTTTTGTCAGGCTTTAATTATTCGTCCTTAAATGTAATTTTAGATCTATCCAGTTTATGCAACCATTTTCTAAGAAGAGCATAAGTAAATTTCATAGAATAGGTATCAGATGTTATGCATGTTCTGGTCGCTCATAATTTATGGATAGGCCAATGGAGCCACTTAGACTATAATTTACATTTTTTTAATAGTTTTCTTTTTACATTAAATAATAACATGAATACCTCTTTAAATAAAATTGAGCCCTCAAACAATCACTAGAAATTGGACTACACTTCCTGAGGCTGAAGTGTGTATAGGAATTAAAGAACAAAGCTATCTTTATTCCAATTGCAAGAATAAAATGAGTTCTATTATTATGGTTTTACCGTTTTTACCTTACCCATATTTCCCTACTATAGACATAGTTGCACATAGCCATGTTACTGTCACATTTTTTTCTGGTTATATTTTTATGCTATTTCAACTTGGTATTTCTGTGGAATTTTTATTTATTCAAATATGGATCAGAAAAATATTATTTGAATAGACTACGAGTACGACTACAACGACGAGTAGCAGCGTTATTTTCTAGATGAATAGTTCGTGTGCTATTCAGTATTATAGAAAAGTCGAAAAGGAAATTACATTTTTGTGATGCTTTTGTTGAGTTTTCGAACAGGGCTGTTCTGTTTTTGATGTTCATAGTGCCAGGATTTTTTGATAAATTTATTGAATATTACAAAGAAAAATTGTCCAATTGTTAATTTATTTTATTATCAAGTCCTTTAGTTATTCCTTTTAGAGATTAGTAGTGGTAGAATTTTATTTTATTAATCAGCTCTTTTTAGTGGTCAAAGTTTTTTTAACTCTAAAAGGTCACAACTTTCCCATACTTAGTTTTTTTAAATTTTGGTAAAGTTATTTTTGTATTGTGTGTTCTTAAACCTATCTTACCATTGTCTATACAATTCAATAATTATCATATTTTAATATGAACACATTCATTTAGATGTTCGAAGAACATTTTTTTTTAATATTAAAAAATTGAACGAATTGCAAAAATTATTTTCAAACAATTTTCAAATTTGTCTTCCAAAAAATTATAAACTAGTTAACGACTATTCAAATGCAAAGGTTTTTAATATACATTTTGGTTTTAAGTTTAACAGTTAAAATCAAAAAAAATTCAAGAATGGCCTGTTTATCATTTACACTTTGGACATGGAAATACAGCGGACCTGATAACCGCGGTTTTATTTTAACTTTACCCAATTTTTTCAAATATTCATAAAATTTTATAGTTTTTATATAGTTACATAACATTTTGTTTTATTCTCAATCTCTCCATCTATTATCTCTATCAATGAACTGTATACTATATTGAAAGGATGATTGTCGAAAATAGATCAAGCTTACCTCAGGTTAGTAACGAAAAAATGAGTTTTTATGAATTTGTATAGGAATAACTACAATTCAATACATATGCATGTAAATAAAAAAATCAACATTTCGTAGTTATATAAATCATATAACAAATTAGTGAGGATATTATGCACCATAGAATGCTTTTTGTTGTTTAGACTTGGTTTGAAGTACTTTATACACATAAATCAAATTTCGTATGTTCAGAATATGTATTTCAAGAAAAAAAAAATCAAAATAAACAAATTTTTGGTGTTTTTTTTTAACATTTAGAGCTCGTGAATCATTACGAGTAAAATTCAAAATTAATACTAAAAATAAGGGTGAAATAAATTTAAGCACTCTCAAACCAATGAATATTGTGGTGTCGTGAATTAAATTTCCAAAAGTTGACACCATTGAAAATTGGGTGGGATCAAATGTGATATTCACAAATTGAACGCTGGTGTGCCCCAGGGTACCGTTTTGTCTCCGATACTCTTCCTTTTTTTATAAATGATCTTTTGTCTGAAACTTCTTACCCAATAAATTGTTTCGTTGACAACAGTACCTTCCACTTTTCATATTCGTTTGTAGATTTTCATCTTTGTTCTTCAGATGTAGACTACCAACGACAGCAAATGATATGATTATTAAATACTGATCTTTACAGCATTGCCCAATGTTGAATAAGAAACTCAATGCTGTCTACTGTCGCAAAACCATAACCCTCCTCCAATGCCACTGAACGGCTTACATTTCCAATTTAACGCTAATACCCGTACTGATAGAAATGTCAATTGGTTTACCTTTGAGCCCAATTTTAAATTTTAGACATATTGTTAAGTAAAGGGATTCTTTCCTTAGCCGCACTATATTTAAAAATACTTAATGAAAACTATGAATATGTAACCATTTCATTACAATACAAACATGATTTAACTTAATGAAATACTAAAAATTCGACTTTTTCTGATTGAAATTTAAAACCAACCTCTCTGTTAAAAAGGATGCCTGTCTAGTCTCGTCCGGATATACAATTAAATTTTGCATGTTTTTAGAATATTATATCAAGAGACTAAAAGGACATTTTATGGAAATTGCATTTAAAAATAAAACACAAAGTGTTATGTTTGTTGTTGGAGAGACAAAGGATATTTTTAGTAATTCTAGGCACTTCAATGTCAAATTTTACAAAACAAAAATTGTTTGTCAATAAATTCATTGCATCAATATTAACTCAAATCCAAGAATTAAAATTTATACCACGCACATCCAGGTATAAAATTAAGTTTAAAGTTTTAATAAATACAAACATTCAAAAACATGAGAGAGGGGGTGTTTCCACTAATACACCTCTCCTTATCCTATCCAGACGGCAGCGGGGGAATTCCCGAGATGGAATCAACGGTGGCGTCTACAGTTCCAGTAAGGTTGAACTATTTTGTGAACACCTTATAGGGCTTCTAAGCCTTATTCGAAGCAAAGATCTATATACAATGAGCGCTTTTATCCGGCTCCTCGTCCTTGGAGTTATACTTAGGATGTGGTGCTCCAGGATGGGGGTTTTGCCGTCGGGGTGAATTCCTGGTCAAGTAAAAACCTCATAGTTCCGAAGCACCAACAAGCTTCGGATACGGACGGATTTATTGGTGACAACGTACGCAAACGAATTAAGGACAACGAACTTCGGATATGCACTTGGAATGTTAGGTGCCTTAACAGACCAAGTGCGGCCGAAGAATAAGCGGATGCCCTATATTGTTATAAAACAGACATGACCGCCATCCAGGAAATACGGAGAGATGTGCCGGGCAAAAAGAGGATGAAAAACTGCGATATTTACTATGGTAACTGCTACCACGAAAACCAACAGCGCTTATTTGGACGCGGCTTAGTCATTGGAGCCAGACTTAGGCGAGTCTTGAGCTGTAGGTGCATCAATGAGCGCCTCATGACCATACGCATCAAGGCTAAATTCGGCAACATTAGCCAGATATGCGCGTACGTCTCCACAGAAGAGAAAGATGACAACACCCAAGACATGTTGTTCAAGCTCCTATACAAAACATATGAGCAAAGTCCTAGATACGATATTAAAATAGTCCTGGGAAAATTTAGTGCAAAGCTAGGAAGGGAAGACATCTTTGGCGGAATAATAGGGAAGAACAGCTTGCACGACAACACTTCCGACAACGGATTCAGGCTCCTAGATTTTGCTGCGGGGCGAAACGTCATGGCAGCCAGAACGCGTTTTAAACACCTCACCATCCACAAAGGATTTTGAAGTTCTCCAGTTCAATCTACCGTCAACCAGATTGACCATATTGCGATCGACGCCAGATACGCTTCCAGCATCATGGATGTACGAACTTTCCAAGGACCTAACATCGAATCGGACCAACACCTCGTTGTAGCCAAGGTAGCTAGAAGAAGGTACAACGTCGAACGGCTACAATCGCCACAGATCGCCAAATCCTTTTCCGACCGAGTTACAAATAACCTCTCCCGAAGTTCTCTGCCACCAACACAATGTATCGAAAACCAGTGGCAACATTGCCAAGATGCAATAAGAGAAGCCGAATCAGATGTGCTGTG